>NC_064637.1:97766109-98391109 GCF_023864275.1 Schistocerca cancellata
CTTTTTCGATGTCTTCACATTTTCCCTGCAGTCATTTCATCTTAGCTTCCCTGCACTTCCTATTTATTTCAGTCCTCAGCGACTTGTATTTCTGTATTCCTGAGTTTCCCGGAACAATTTTGTGCTTCCTCCTTCTGTTACCTATGGTTTCTTCGCAGTTACCTTCTTTGTAACTATGTTTTCCTTCCCAACTTCTGTGGTGGCCTTTTTTAGAGATGTCCATTCCTCTTCAACTTTACTGCCAACTGGCTACTCCTTACTGCTGTATCTATAGCCTTAGAGAGCTTCACCCCTATCTCGTCATTCCTTAGTACTTTCCCATCCCACTTCTTTGCGTATTAATACTTCCTGACTAAGACTCACTACTACTTCATCACTACTATATTGTGATCTGAGTTTTTATCTGCTCCTGGGTACACCTTACAATTCAGTATCTGATTTGGGAATCTCTGACCATGATGCAATCTAACTGAAATCCTCCCGTATCACCTGGCATTTTCCAAATATACCTCCTCCTCTTCTGATTCTTTAACAGAGTATTCGCTGTTACTAGCTGAAACTTGGTACAAAACTCAATTAGTTTTTCTCCTCTCTCATTCCTTATCCCAAGCCCATATTCTCCTGTGACCGTTTCTTCTACTCCTTCCCAAATAACTGCATTCCAGTTCTCTATGACTATTAGATTTTCATCCTCCTTTACATACTGTATTACGGTTTCAGTATCCTCATACACTTTCTCTATCTCTTCATCTTCAGCTTGTGACATCGGCATATATACCTGAACTATCGTTGTCGATGTTGGTTTGCTGTCGATTCTGATAAGAACAACCATGTCACTGAACTGTTCACAGTAACACACTCTCTGCCGTACCTTCCTATTCATAACGAATGCTACTGCCGTTATACCATTTTCTGCTGCTGTTGATTACCCTATACTCATCTGACCAGAAATCCTTTTCTTCTTTCATCTTCACTTCTCTGACTCCCGACCGCTACGGTCGCAGGTTCCAATCCTGCTTCGGGCATGGATGTGTCTGATGTCCTTAGGTTTGTTAGGTTTAATTAGTTCTAAGTTCTAGGCGACTGATGACCTCAGAAGTTAAGTCGCATAGTGCTCAGAGCCATTTGAACCATTTCTCTGACTCCTGCTAAATAGCTTGAGCCTTTGCACTTCCCTTTTCAGATTTTCTAATTTCCTTACCTCGTTCAAGCTTCTGACATTCCACGTCCCGACTAGTAGAACGTTATCCTTTCGTTGATTATTCAATCTTTCTCTCATGGTAACTTCTTCCTTGGCAGTCCCCTCCTGTAAATCCGAATGGCTCCCCACCCTCTTTGACAAGGTCGTTGGCAGACAGAGCGACTTATTATGCCGGAAGTCTTCGGCCGCCAACGCTGATTTAAGCAGCAGCGGGATTCTAACCTGGGACCGAAGACGTTTTATGAATCAAAGACGCTACACCTAGAGCACGGGTACCAAATAGGAACCTACAATTCTTTCCTCCAGAATCCCACACCACTCATTCACCGACCACGGTTTTTGGTGTGGAACTTATCGCAGCCAACATGGATTTTCAGTTGCCCAATAATGCATGTTAGGCAAATTAACATTTCCATAGTTCGTGAATGTAACCTCGTCAGTAAAATCAAATTAATAAAAGTGTCAACCCTCTGAATCTGAAGTTGAGCCCATCGGCAGAATTCAGTGCGACGCATATAATCTGTACCAGTTGATTCTTGGTGGAGACTGTTATGGTAAGATGATATTTATGGCGATGCAGAACACAAACAACACTACTCTGGCTCATGGCAGATTCCCTTGCGATTTTAAACGAACTAACGAAAGGATTTCAAACCACTGTGGCAAGATTACCAATTTCCGTTTCCTCGTTAGTAACTTTCCTTTGCTGGATATGTTTCCGATGCGTTAAAGCTCTAATTGTTCTCAATTTATCATACAAATATTTAAATGTACGACGTGTAGGGGAGTACGTTGGGGCTATCTTTCAGCGTACAAGTCTCTAGCTCTCACTGGATTTCGTTCGGCATTCTCCGTAAATCAGAAGCATATCGACTTGTCCTTTGAAGGAATACACCATTCACATTCGCTTGATTCGGCAATGCTAGTCTTACCGTTCCTATTACTGTTGTATTGCGAAACCGTCGAAAGTTGTTTACATGTCAATGGCCCGTTAGATGGATACGCCGTATTCGTCGAATATTTACTATTTGCACGATATACGGGAGAGAATTGTCAGAGCATGTTCTTCGAGTAGTGTCGAAGTGATAAGGAGTACCACTCAATCCATGATAAGAAGATTGCAGCACTACATTGATACCAATGGTCATCACTTCGAACACCTTCTGTTAATGGACGTTCATGACACCTGTTTGATCTTCGTTTACCTTCAAAGTCCTTACTGTTACACATCATTCGATTCTTCTCGATAGCCGCTATCAGAAAATAAATACGAAACTATAGCATCCCATTAAAAAAAAACAAAGTTGACCTTCATATCTCTGAAGCGACCCCACCTAGCATCAAAAACCAACGTCATATTATGGTCCCATGCAACACTTGTCCCACAAACTTTTCAGCTCCTATCATACTTTCGGAATAATTCTAGGCGGCAATAGTTAGTGACCCACCCTGTATTCTTCTTGAAGTCTGAGATTATTTCACCTGTCTCGTACATCTTGCTCATCAGATGGAAGAGTCTGGTCACGGCTGGCTCTCCCGAGACTATCAGTAGCTCCAACGAAATGTTATCTACTCCAGGAGCCTTACTTCTACTTAAGTCTCTCCGTGCTTTGTCAAATTCTTCACGCAGCATCATATCTCTCTTCTCTTCTTCCTCTATATCCTCTTCCGTTTTCAAAATATTATTGTCCTCAAGTGCATCTCTCTTGTGTAGACCCTCTATATACTCCTTCCACCTTTCTGCTTTCCCTTCTTTTCTTAGGATTGGTTTTCCATATTCATCTAGGTGGTTCTCCTTTCTACAAAGGTCTCTTTAGTTTTCCTGTAGGCAGAATCTATCTTACTCCTGGTGATATAAGCTTCTACATTTGTCTTCTAGTCATTCCTGCTTAGTCATTTTGCATTCCCTGTCAATAGCATTTTTTTAGACATTTGTATTTCCTTTCGGAAACGTTCAAAATGTTCAAATGTGTGTGAAATCTTATGGGACTTAACTGCTAAGGTCATCAGTCCCTAAGCTTACACACTACTCAACCTAAATTATCCCAAGGACAAACACACACACCCATGCCCGAGGGAGGACTCGAACCTCCGCCGGGACCAGCCGCACAATCCATGACTACAACGCCAAAGACCGCTCGGCTAATCCCGCGCTTCGCAGACGTCTAAAAATGAGATCGACAGGAAAGATTTTACTTATCATGTGATTTTATAATAACTACGGATTGTAAAAGGAATTAATCTACCCAGATATATCAATTAGTTCTTTTAGTAATCAGGATATATACAATTTAAATACAGCGCTGCGATTCGTAGACTCCTTTTATGCGGACCTCCGTATTTTTTACGAGTGCAAAGGCTGTATGGACAATGCGGCAGATACGCCAAGCAGTCAGCTTTCTGGATACTGAAAATGTTCGACTGCTGCCCTGGCTAGCACATTCTCCAGATCTCTCACCAATTGAAAACATCTGGTCAATGGTGGCCGAGCAACTGGCTCGTCACAATACGCCAGTCACTACTCTTGATGAACTGTGGTATCGTGTTGAAGCTGCATGGGCAGCTGTACCTGTACACGCCATCCAAGCGCTGTTTGACTCAATGCCCAGGCGGATCAAGGCCGTTATTACGGCCAGAGGTGGTTGTTCTGGGTACTGATTTCTCAGGACGTATGCACCCAAATTGCGTGAAAATGTAATCACATGGCCGGCCGCGGTGGTCTAGCGGTTCTAGGCGCTCAGTCCGGAACCGCGCGACTGCTACGGTCGCAGGTTCGAATCCTGCCTCGGGCATGGATGTGTGTGATGTCCTTAGGTAAGTTAGGTTTCAGTAGTTCTAAGTTCTAGGGGACTGATGACCACAGATGTTAAGTCCCATAGTGCTCAGAGCCATTTTTTGTAATCACATGTCAGTTCTAGTATAATATATTTGTCCAATGAATACCCGTTTCTCATCTGCATTTCTTCCTGGTGTAGCACTTTTAATGGCCAGTAGTGTGCAAAGTCTGTTAATTCCCGTCGTACCACCACAACCAAGTCGGAAACCTTTCCGCATGAATAACCTGCGTACAAATGACAGCTCTGTCAATGCTCTGCTCTTTTATACCTTGTGCACGCGATACTACCTCCATCTGTATATGTCCCATGACTCTGTAATTTAAGGATCTTTTTGGTAATTCCGTGAACTGGATCTTCATGAGCTGTTGTCTCCTGTTTTCGCGATACTTAGAATTTTATCATTCATGTTGAAAACGGAGCCGTCGTCAGTTTACAAAATATTTTGGTGGTCTGGTAATCACTTCTTGTTATTTACGGCCTTATGATCTGCCAATGTCACCACAAAAAACTTCGAATTTGTGTATTTTATTTTCAGTGTCGGAGTCAAAATCAAAACTTATGTCAGAATCTAATTGAGTTGTGCGTATATGACAGTAATAAAAGTGGTAGTGCGACCTCCAGGCCAGATATGAGGAAACACAGATCACAAAATCATAAGTAATTACTTTGTTACAAATAAATCGTGACGTAAACTGTTTAATAATTTAAAGCTAACAAAAAAGTATTGTTGTAGATCCCACTGATGATGCCTTAGAACAAGATAAGGCGAAACGCGTATGGGATAAATAAATTAAGTAGCAGCAGGAAAACACAATTTTATCTACAAAACAAGTATTTATATGCTTGCTGCGGAAGATGGCCACGCAAACAAACTTGTTATCTGATTGAGATATTCAAGACATTTGTACTAAAACTGAATTATGATCTGACTGGATATACAGGGTGAGTCACCTAACGTTACCGCTGGATATATTTCGTAAACCACATCAAATACTGACGAATCGATTCCACAGACCAAACGTGAGGAGAGGGGCTAGTGTAATTGGTTAATACAAACCATAAAAAATGCACGGAAGTATGTTTTTCAACACAAACCTACGTTTTTTTTAAATGGAACCCCGTTAGTTTTGTTAGCACATCTGAACATATAAACAAATACGTAATCAGTGCCGTTTGTTGCATTGTAAAATGTTAATTATATCCGGAGACATTGTAACCTAAAGTTGACGCTTGAGTACCACTCCTCCGCTGTTCGATCGTGTGTATCGGAGAGCACTGAATTACGTAGGGATCCAAAGGGAACGGTGATGGACCTTGGGTACAGAAGAGACTGGAACAGTACGTTACGTCCACATGCTAACACCTTTTTATTGGTCTTTTTCACTGACGCACATGTACATTACCATGAGGGGTGAGGTACACGTACACACGTGGTTTCCGTTTTCAATTACGGAGTGGAATAGAGTGTGTCCCACTGGAAACGCGTCGACGTATGTGTTATCAGCATGACGGTGCACCTGCACATTCCGCAATTAACACTAGGCTGACCCTTGACAGGATGTTCGACGGGCGTTTCGTAGGACGTGGAGGACGCATAAATTGGCCAGCCCATTCTCCTGATCTTACACCTCTGGACTTCTTTCTGTGGGGTACGTTAAAGGAGAATGTGTACCGTGATGTGCCTACAACCCCAGAGGATATGAAACAACGTATTGTGGCAGCCTGCGGCGACATTACACCAGATGTACTGCGGCGTGTACGACATTCATTACGCCAGAGATTGCAATTGTGTGCAGCAAATGATGGCCACCACAATGAACATCTATTAGCCTGACATGTCGGGACACACTCTATTCCACTCCGTAATTGAAAACGGAAACCACTGGTGTACGTGTACCTCACCCCTCATGGTAAAGTACATGTGCGTCAGTGGAAAAGACCAATAAAAAGGTGTTAGCATGTGGACATAACGTGCTGTTCCAGTCTCTTCTGTACCTAAGGTCCATCACCGTTCCCTCTGGATCCCTACGTAATTCGGTGCTCTCCGATACACACGATCGAACAGCGGAGGAGTGGTACTCAAGCGTCAACTTTAAGTTACAATATCTCCGGATGTAATTAACATTTTTACAATGCAACAAACGGCGCTGATTACGTATTTGTTTATATGTTCAGATGTGCTAACAAAACTAACGGGGTTCCATTTAAAAAAACGTAGGTTTGTGTTAAAAAACATACTTCTGTGCATTTTTTTTATGGTTTGTATTAACCAGTTACACTAGCCCCTCTCCTCACGTTCGGTCTGTGGAATCGATTCGTCAGTATTTGATGTGGTTTACGAAATACATCCAGCGTTAATGTTAGGTGACTCACCCTGTATTCGTCTGAATGCAGTTATTTTCATTTTATTGCTGGAAACGTTTAAAACGCGTTCTTTGTTTATTTCAGCAGATTTAGTGATCATTCAAGGTCGTATTCACTCTTGTACGATGGAAATATTATAAGGGTAGGGTGCAGTCCACACCCTTCCGTAACACTTTGTTTAGTAATTGTTTCTTCTAGATGATTCCTACCTGTGTTTATTACAATGTGTATATTTTTATTAACACTTTTCACTATCTGCATTAGCCTATAACTATATCCACGTTTAGACATAATCTTCAACATGCTATCGCAGCTCAAGAGGTAGAAAGCTTTCCAAAGGAGAATAAAGCTCATATTGGTTTCCAGATTAAATGAAAACGTACAGATTACACTCCCAGAGAGAAAAAGTTTTGTAGCCCAACTCAATTAAAAGAAGAATAGGTCATCAGTACAGATCGTGCGACATCAGGAATCAGTAGGGTATAATGCGGAAATATGTTACTGCTTTCCACTATGTAATTTACATATTTCCTTAGCTGCGAAAAGTTAGTTATAAAACGAAGTGCCCGGTAATTATAACGTGCTAGCCCTTGGTACTCATTTCCTTGCTGTAGCTAAATCTGTGCACCGCTATGATAAATAAACAGCTACGGTCGCAGGTTCGAATCCTGCCTCGGGCATGGATGTGTGTGATGTCCTTAGGTTAGTTAGGTTTAAGTAGTTCTAAGTTCTAGTGGACTGATGACCTCAGATGTTGAGTCCCATAGTGCTCAGAGCCTTTTTTTTTATAAATAAACTGATGAAAGCTGGTTAAACAAACTGTTTGATAACCAGCTACTGACTGAAAAACGACTAACATGGTTCTGTTACATACATTTCGATAAATTCTATGAGAGATTAAGTCTTCCAACATTAGAACCGCAACATGGGAACCACACATGGGCCTAGTCACACTACTGAAGCACGGCGTCAACAATGATCAGTTTTAACCACTGCTTGTGAGATTTTACGGTAATGAATGTTTACTGCCAGTATCTTGAAATTTTAAACACCGTGTCATACATTTCATATTCTGCTTCAACCCATCCACACTATATTTCAAAGAAACCACGTAGAAGATTAATACGTAACATTAGAATTAACACATGAGTAACATCGTAGTATAAAACACAATGCTTAGTGACTAGAACAACTTTTTTTAGCCTGTATAATATTCTTTCTAAGTTACCCGTAAGTGATGTCAATAAAGTATTAGCTAAGCGTTATATTACTTATTTACCAAAACGCGATTTCAATACTCCGTCACTGCATATTTTTTTTATGTTCCCCTATTACTTCTTGATGATGTCAGAAACACACCACAGAAGAGAAAATATGTTATGAAAGAAATCTTTTCGCTCAAGAAGCTTTTGATACCGTTCCTTATAAGCTTCTTGTAATCTG
Source organism: Schistocerca cancellata (assembly GCF_023864275.1). Taxonomy (NCBI): domain Eukaryota; kingdom Metazoa; phylum Arthropoda; class Insecta; order Orthoptera; family Acrididae; genus Schistocerca; species Schistocerca cancellata. The sequence goes on from NC_064637.1 coordinate 97,773,955, forward strand.
TTTGCATGTTACTGAGTATCGTCTCAGTTGTGGGACAGGATTCGTGATTTCCTGTCTGGGATGCCACAGTTTCTAGTAAATGACGGGACGTAATCTAATGAGTCTGAACTTATACCTGGGATTCTCCAAGGAAGTGTTATAGGCCCTCTTCTGCTCTCAGGCTACGTAAATAATATGGGAGGACAAACAGAGCAGCCTGTTAGATTGTTTGCAGATGATGCCGACATTTAGTGTCTATTAAATTCGTCAGAAAATCAAAACGAATTGCTAAATGATTTTGATATCTACATGGTGCGAAAAGTGATAACGACTCAAAAAAAAAAAAGAAAAAAGAGTGAGCTCGTGCACATGAACAGTAAACAAACTCCCTTAAATTTCCTTTGCACTGTAAATCAAACAAAAACCTAGAAATTTTAATTATGAATAACATTGATAATGTTGTGGCGAGGGCGAAAAGACGTACCAGAGGTACGGCGTTTTGTTGTCAGAGAACACAGTAGATGCAGTAAACCTACTGAAGAAATTGCTTCACACTACGCTTGTCTGTCCTCCTCTGTAGTACTAGTGCACTGTAAGGGATCTGTATCAGATATAATTGACGAGGGACATCGAAAAAGTTCAAAGAAGGGCAGCTAGTTTTGTACTACGGAAGATAATGGCGCGGATGTGATACACGAGTGGGGGGTAGCAACAACTAAACAAAAACAGTGTTTCCTTGCGGCGATATCTAATCACGAAATATCCATCATCAAATTTCTTGTCCCAGAATAGAAAATATTTTGTTGTTTGCTGCCTACATAGGGAGAAAAAAATTGTTCAAATGTGTGTGAAATCTTATGGGACTTAACTGCTAAGGTCATCAGTCCCTAAGCTTACACACTACTTAACCTAAATTATCCTAAGGACAAACACATACACACCCATGCCCGAGGGAGGAACCTCCGCCGGGACCAGCCGTACAGTCCATTACTGCAGCGCCTTAGACCGCTCGGCCAATCCTGCGCGGCTACATAGGGAGAAATTACCATCGAGATAAAATAAGAGAATTCAAAACTCGCACAGAAAGAGTTACATGTTCGTTCTTCCCTCGGCTGTTCGAAAGTGGAACAGTCGAGAAATAGTGCGGAAGTGTTTCCACGAGCCTTCCACCAGACACTTAGGTATACTTTGGAGGCTAGTCACGTATAAGTATAAATGTCTTAGGGAAACAAAGGTTAGAGTAAATTGAAATACGCTGTCACGAATTTCAATGTCTCCCTTACTGAATTACAATCATATCCACATCATTTAGCGCTGTACACAGATTTGATATCAGGAAGAAGTCTTTCCAAGTGACACATATATTTTGAAGTACAATTGACTGTTTGCATGTGACAACTTGGTTCTTTCCATACTTTCGAGTAAAGTATTTCGGATGTTCACAAAAATCGCAGAAAATAGAGGCTGGAAACCGATGAAAAATGTCTGTATCGCCCTTCATATAACGACTGTATTAGTTCTGTTCGGCGATGCTTAAGCCACTTTTCTTTCGTATCTCATGACGACAACACTATGGCTTTATTTTATCGGGCTGTTTTTCGAACAGTTATGTATCGTCATGTTTTTACGCTCATGTATTTTATACGTATAAAAATAATACCTTTTCATTAAGTCATAATTTGTTGTATTACAAGATGTAGACTATCCGTTAGTTGTAGTTGGTTTTCCTGTTTTGCTGCAGATCTGACGATGGACGCTACACACTGAGATGGATAATCTGGCAACAAAAATGTTGTAATCATAGTCTGCCATTAAAGAAACAAATCATGCTCTCCTTCAAGCACTGCACAAGAGAGTGCTGTAGGATCTATTTTCAATAGGCTTCCAGCAGAACTATAATATATGTGTCACTAGTTCGACAGTTTTAGACCAAAACCGAAAAGGTTCGTTCTAACGTATTCCATTTTTCTAGACAAGTATTACCCGGTGCAGTTTAAAGCTTTCCTTTGCTATGTGTTAACCTACTAATTTGTGTAGGTTTTCACTTGTTTGTATCTTCTTTTTAATTTACTGATTTTGTAACTTCTTTTATCAGCATTCTGCGTATATTTAGTGACTCGCTCCAAGATGTGCTTTGGTTCAGGTCGCTTCACGAGAATAGCGAGAAAAAAAATTAGCTAATTGTCTATGTGTCCATATGATTGTAAAGGGAATACACAAAGGCAGTATTCGCGTTGAAACTTTGATCCTGATTAATTGAAGACACCGTCGTCTGGCAATAGATCTCGCACGAACAAGGTAATTACGAAAATGAAGCTTGTAGAGTAATGGAATTTTAAATGAACTGGTGATTGTGGATCACAATGGAGCGGAAGACAAATGTCTGATTGGTGAATGATAGTGGCGTGGAAAGCGAACAGCGGCGACTTTGGCTATTGATCTAGAGGCAGATTTGATAGCACGGACTGCCACAGAAGTAAGTAAACATTAGACCACATCTCCCCAAGCATGCTTAATTAGACTTGCTTTGTCAGCGCCACAGTGTTTCAGAATCTAATTTAATCGTAATCACAACAATCTCTGAACAGCCTACTTATAAATGTGTTTCGTTAAAGTATTTTCGTTAATCCAATAGTGTTTCGTCGTTCGATGTTAATTTTGCCACTATGATATTTTGTTTGTACAAATTAACTGCTAATTTACTTACATATGCTCATAAATGCACTAAACTATTTTTATGCAAAAGTTCATTTCTGATACGATGCTTTACCGACTGTACTAGCCTTGTTTGCTTTGTGCTCCGTTTTCCTGGGACACAATTTCAGGGTGGTGTTGGCATTGCCACCAGATGCTAACAAATAATAATAATAATAATAATAAGTAATACATCAACAACTTGCCATACAACATAAACTAATAAAACAACACGTTCCTACATACAAGTATGCACCACAAAATGTAGTGGACAATGATGAATACAAATTATACTGGAACAGAACCATAATAATAGATAAAACAACACCACTTAACAAACCTGACATCATACTCACCAATAAAAAGAAGAAGTTAACACAATTAATCGAAATATCCATACCCAATGCAACAAATATACAGAAGAAAACAGGAGAAAAAATTGAAGAATACATCCAACTGGCTGAGGAAGTCAAGGACATGTGCCATCAGGATAAAGTTGACATTATACCAATTATACTATCAACTACAGGAGTCATACCATACAATATCCACCAGTACATCAACGCAATACAGCTACATCCAAACGTATATATAGAACTACAGAAACCTGTAATTATTGATACATGTTCAATTACCCGAAAGTTCCTAAATGCAATGTAACATATACCGTACAGTTAAAAGGAAGTCACGCTTGATCAACGTCCGCGTCATTTTCCATTTTTAACCAGACATAATGTCTGAGAAAGGAAAGATATAATAATAATAATAATAATAATAATACGTAGAATCCTTTGACATAGAAATAAGTGTGAGATAAGGAGATGGACTGTCTCCCATCCTGGTCGACGTTTTCACAGAAAAGGATGTGGAAGAATTGGAGGAAGAACTCAAAAAACGTGGATTTTGAAAACCAATCCTAGAGGGCTTTCTAAAACTAACCACTGCCTACCATACCATGTGACTGCAGGCGACCTGGCAGTACCTGTAGAGGACGAAGAGACTGCCTTCAAACAACTCGACACATTTAAAGAGTTAACAGGAAAAGCAAGGGTACAAATCTCATTAGAGACAACTGCATTCTTGTATTCAAAAGTAGAAATCGCGAGCATGAAAACAAAATCAGCACGGTCGCGCACTTACAATGCCTACGAGAATTCATCGAACCACAGACCCTGAAAATATCTCACCGCAAAATCGCCTCCGGCAACTAAAAAAAGAATTAGGGTTAGACTGACCTCTACAACAAGAAATCCATGTCAAGACAGGCAAAAATTCGGCACTACAACACAGTCATAAAACAAATAGTCCTCTACGCAAGAGAAACGCTGACGCTTAACGGAAAACACAAATGGGAAAAAAATCAGAAGAAATCAAGAAAGAAGAGATAAAGATCATTAAGAAAATTTGAGGAGCTAGACATAGCTAAGACTGTTACAGGCTATAGTTAATCAGAATAAAAGAAAAGTTTTGAAAAATCGAAACTGACATTAAGAAGAGGCGAATGAAATTCCTTGGTTATCTCAACAGACTACCAAAAAAAGTTAATAATGTAATGTGACTTAAGAAGTCAACACCTTGCCTGAACGAAATTCGAAAGGACCTCAAAAACGTAAACATAAGATGTATCAGAAAGAGACATCTTCCGACACAAGGCAGACAAATGGGAAGTTACATCAGAGCAACAATGAAACAGTACAGATGAAAGTGGTCGGAAGAACGTAACCGAGCCTTCTCGAAAAGAATCAAAACCCAATGGAACAACAAGAAGAATCTAAAGAGAAGCTGATTGAGTTGTGTGCTTAACGTCTTCCATTTATTGGGACAATTCGCTAGTAATAATAATAACAATACTTTTTGAAGCACGCCATTAGTTTCGGGCAGAAGAGCGTTTTAAAGATTAGGCTGTCATTAATTTTTAGATTATTTATACATTACACCACAAGCCATGCACGCAGCGTGCTCCCAGCTGGAAAAAAAACGTAAAATTTGCTAAACAACAATATCGCCTACAGCATAAAACACATCTAGTCATTATTACACATTGAAGTTGTTTTTAGAACAGAAAGGGACGCGCAGTGTAGTCACCGAAATTTTTTAACACTTGGCCTGATGATATAAAATGTTTGCCAGGCAATAAAATTAAATTTTATAACTAACCAAAAAGTTTCTCCCAGACAACTCTTCTATCCGTAGAAGAATTTCCGCTTATGTCATATGTGAGAGGTAGTGAGTAGGAGTTCTTATTCGTAGCTACCTGCAAACAAAAACAACTTGTAAATAAGCAGTATGTAACCATATTTATATGTGCGTGTTGTATGAATGTAAAATGACTCGTTCCACATCATTGTGAAAAGTGTACAAATGATGGATGGAACTCGAAACTAAGTAAAAAAAATTATCATAAATAATTAACTCGTTATCACAGTTAAATTTTCGCAGTAAGAATACATGCACCAGTACGGACAGGAAAACGTGTTAATGTGTGCAGTACTTTGATGGTTGATTCTCATTCGAATCGTAGCCAATACTCTATTAATGTTCAAAATAATGGAAGATACCGATATTTCAGTTCGGATGGAATTTTAGGCTGGCCATCTGCTGTTTGTCTTTACTCGAAGCAAAAAAGCTCTCCTGTTTCACTTAATACTGATTCTCTGTAGGCTTTCACAGTATAATTATCGTCTGTCATTAACGTCTCTAATTTAGGTTTTTCAGTACCTCGGTGGCGATATCAGCAGGGTCAAAGTCTTTGACCAGCCCTCAATTTTAATGAAGAACTTTTTTTTCATCTAAAATTGATATTGTCGATGTCAGTATTCCTTCTGCCTGCTAATGGAATTTTTTTAATGAACTGCATCACATGTAGGTGTCGTGTTCCTTATTATGAGTACCGGTTCTGGTTAATAACTATCATGCTAAAATTCATGGTGAAACCTTCTGCTGTCATTTATTTTGCACAGTTCGCTAATAATTACTGTCAATGACCGTTACTAAGATTAGCTGGCATAAAAGGCAGGAAAGTTATGCCATAATTTGAACAAAACTTATTTGCTCTTTTAAGCCCACCACCGTACGTAAAAAATTTCTCACAACAACAACTGTGTACGAAATTTTCGTCAAGAAGAAAGTCTACGTTATTGTGTGAAATTTTTTACTTACTATGGTGGGCTTGAAAGAACAAACTACTTCTGTTCAAATTATGGCACAATTTCCCTGCCGTTAATGCTAGCGAAGCTTGATAATGGTCGTTGACCAAAGCTAGTAGCGAACTGTAAAATTATTTGGCGGCTGGACATCTCCACATACTAACATACATAATAACTATTATCACAGCATAAAATTGCTTACATTAGTTATGTATCAAATGGTTCAAATGGCTCTGAGCACTATGGGACTCAACTTCTGAGGTCATTAGTCCCCTAGAACTTAAAACTAGTTAAACCTAACTAACCTAAGGACATCACACACATCCATGCCCGAGGCAGGATTCGAACCTGCGACCGTAGCGGTCTCGCGGTTCCAGACTGCAGCGCCTAGAACCGCACGGCCACTTCGGCCGGCAGTTATGTATCATGACACGTCATAACAACATGGCAGTGACATGATGTGGGGCGTAATTTTTCCCTGTGATTGTATTATTAAGCAGAACCGGTAGTCATAATAAAAGGACGTAACGACAGCTGCAAGTGATACACGCATTTCATGAAATGCTTAAGAGCTGTTGGTAGTCACCTAAAGTAAAACTATAATCTAACTGATTATTTACAACAAATTTCATAAGGGAAAACCTGTGCTGGGATGCGTTAGTTAAAATACCTGCTTTATCTGCTCACCAGTGTGCAAATAAATACGAGTAAGCTGCAGGGAAAGACGGATAATGTACAGTTCGTACAGAAATCGAGAGGAAACAGCAAGAAAGATTGAGCAAGAATGTTCAGATTAAAGAGAGTGAAAGACATGGATGTAGCCTTTTGCCCTCAGCCTATATACTGTATCTAAGAAGTAATGACGGAAATAACAGATACGTTCAGGAGCAGCATTAAAATTCAGGGTGAAAGGATGTTGTTGTTGTTGCGGTCTTCAGTCCGAAGACTGCTCTGACGCAACCCTCCTTTGTTATTATATCCTGTACAAGCCAGATCGTCTCAACTAACTACTGCAACCTAAATCATTCTGAATCGGCTTACTGTAAACATCTCTTGGTCTCCCTCTACGATTTTCGCTTCTCACACTTCCCTCCAGCAATAAACTGGCGATATCTCAGAATGTGTCCTACCAACCGATCCCATCGTTTAAATGGCTCTGAGCACTATGGGACTTAACGTCTGAGGTCATCAGGCACGCTAGAACTTAGAATTACTTAAAACTAACCAAACTAAGGACATCACACACATCCATGCCCTAGGCAGGATTCGAACCTGCGACCGTAGCGGTCGCGCGGTTCCAGACTAAAGCGCCTAGAACTGCTCGGCCACAGCGGCCGGCGATCCCATCGTCTAATCAGGTTGTGCCACATATTCCTTTTCTCCCAGTGCTGTTTAGTACCTTCTCTTTAGTTACGTGATCTACCCACCAAATCTTCATCATCCTTCTCTAGTACCATATTCAAAGCTTTCTAGCGTCTTCTTGTCCAAACTGTTTATCATCCATGTATCGCTTCCATATATTGCCAAGCCCCATACAAATACTTTCAGAAACGCCTTCCTGACACTTAAATCTTTATTCTACATTAACAAAATGTTCATCTTCTGAACGCGTTTCTTGCCATTGTTAGTTGACATTTTATGTCCTGTCTATTTCCGCCATTATCAGTTATTTTGCTGCCCAGATAACAAAACTCATCTACAACTTTAAGTGTATCGTGTCCTAATCCAATTCCCTCAGTATCACCTGATTTAATTCAACTACACTTCATTATCCTTGTTTTGCTTTTGTTGTTGTTCATCTTACCTTTTCAAGACACTGTCCACTCCGTTCAACAACTGTTTCAAGTCATTTGTTGTCTGTGACAGAATTACGATGTCATTGGCAAAGCTCAAAGATTTAATGTCTTCTCCCTGGACTTCAATTCCTACTAGAAATTTTTCTTTGGTTTCCTCTACTACTTGCTCATGAAAGGATATGAATAATTAATTTCGTTGATGATACTGCCGTTGTCAGCGAAAGCGGAAAATAATTGCAGGGCGTGTTGAATGAAATGAACAGTTTAATGAGTACAGAACATGCATTGGCAGTATACTCATGAAAGAGGAGTAGCAGAAATAAGAAGAACAATAAACTTAAATATAAAATTGGGTACATGAAGTAGACGAATTTAAGTAGTATTGCTATCTTAGGAACAAATTAACGCCTGACAGGCGAAGCAAGGGCATAAATAGCAGACTAGCGCAGGTATTCCTGGTAAAAAAAAAAAAAAAAAAAAAAAAAAAAAAAAAAAAAAAAAACTACTGATATCAAATACCTTTATAGACCTTAATTTCAAGAACAATTTCTGCCGCGCGGGATTAGCCAAGCAGTCTAGGGCGCTGCAGTCATGGACTGTGCGGCTGGTCCCGGCGGAGGTTCGAGTCCTCCCTCGGGCATGGGTGTGTGTGTTTGTCCTTAGGATAATTTAGGTTAAGTAGTGTGTAAGCCCGCATCTCGTGGTCGTGCGGTAGCGTTCTCGCTTCCCACGTCCGGGTTCCCGGGTTCGATTCCCGGCGGGGTCAGGGATTTTCTCTGTCTCGTGATGGCTGGGTGTTGTGTGATGTCCTTAGGTTAGTTAGGTTTAAGTAGTTCTAGGGGACTGATGACCTAAGATGTTAAGTTCCATAGTGCTCAGAGCCATTTGAACCATTTTTTGAAGTAGTGTGTAAGCTTAGGGACTGATAGCTTAGCAGTTAAGTCCCATAAGATTTCGCATACATTTGAACCTTTTGAACAAACTTCCGAGAATATACGTTTGGAGCACAGCATTGTATGGTCGTGGGAAAATCAAGACAGAGGAGAAGTGGCGCGATAAGGTGTGGTGCTACAGTTGAATGTTGAAAATTAGGTCAACTGATAAGATCAGAAATGCCGCTGATCTATTGCTGAATCGTCGAAGAAACGAACATATAGAAAATGTTATTTTAAACTGTGGGCGACTGCAACCAAATTGCCACAGTTTTGAACGAAATTTCATTCAAAACGTATGGAAAACACTGCAAGAAAAAGGGACAAGATAACGGGACAGGTGTGAGACATCAGGGAATAACTTCCATTGTGCTATAGGGAGATCTAGAGGATAAAAATTACAGTGACAGACGGAGATTGGAATTCGTCAACAATTACAATTGAGGACGTAAGTTGAAAGCGCTACTCTGAGATGAAAAGTTGCCAAAAGAGAGGAATACGTGATGGGCCGCATCGAACCAGTCGGTAGATTGATGGCTCAAATTAATTAATTAATTAATTAATAACTAAATAAAAATTAAAGAATTTTTTTGGGGGGGGGGGGGGAAGGAGACCAGACAGCGAGGTCATCGGATTAGGGAAGGACGGGGAAGGAAGTCGGCCGTGCCCTTTGAAAGGAACCATCCCGGCATTTGTGTGGAGCGATTTAGGGAAATCACCGAAAACCTAAATCGGGATGGCCGGACGCGGGATTGAACCGTCGTCCTCCCGAATGCGAGTCCAGTGTCTAACCACTGCGCCACCTCGCTCGGTATTAAAGAAATTGTTCAAGTACAAGTCGGATTTGCGCAGTGAGGGTTCCATATAAACTTAATTATGTATATTGACAGTTTATCCATTTTGGGAATCTAGAATCTTGATAATTTTTGTCTGTTACCAACATTGATACTGGCAAGATATTGGTCCCAGGAATTCCAAGACATTTTTATTTTCAAGTTTGAAGCCGAATAACAAATGACAAAAGAAATATTTTTTCATGTCATTGCCTATAATTACTAATTAACGATTTTCTGATATTTTTCTTTACTTGTACTGTGAACCCTTGCTTCTTGCTAAATTTCAGGATCCTTCGTCAACAGGAATTACACTATATGTTTCAAAGAGTGAGTTTTCGGTTATCAAAGTATGTGACATAAACGATCGGATCTGTAGGTTGCGTTGACTTAGAAGTTAACGTTTGTTACACCGCTAGGGGCCATACACGTCAGTACGTGACATCATATTCGATTTGATAACAAACAGTCTGATTACAAATGAAAAAAAAAAATGTTTCGTGTGATTTACTTTCAAATTATCAACTTTCGGAATTTTTTCTTTGGTTCTGCTGTGAAACCTTGCAGCTTGCCAAATTTGATGGTCCTAGGACAACGGGGAGTAGGGGCCTAAGCTATAGGTTTTGACGAGCGAGTAAGTGACACAAATGGCCGTATCTACTGATTTGCAAGCGTCAGTTTCTTATACAACCAAGGAACTGTAGACTTTAGTATGTGACATAAATTTTAACTTGATACATCTTTCCGTTCCTGAGAGAAAGCGTGCTTGAATTTTCACGGAATGGTGAAACATGTGATGTCGTATAGGAGCGATTGATAAACACAGGCGGCTGGAAGAAATTTGAAACAGAGCCGGGTTTTATTTGCAAGATAAACAGAAAAGGCGAGCGCAGAGCGATATCTTGAAACAGTTCCCTGTGACACGCAAATCAACCTCACGCAGGCGGCGGCGAATGTTACTAGTCGCGCATTCCACGCGACAACGGGACACACCATTTATCTTCCTTAAAAACCCGAGTGTCTACTCAGCCACTTCCTTTCATGCTCCCCTTTTTTGTTTTCTTTTTATTTTCGCGCTCCCCGGCCCGTTTCCATATCCACAGCCGCCGGATAAACATCTGCTGCTCGCGACTGGTTTCTTTCTCTTATTGCTGCGCGTCTGCGACAAATTACATCTGGAGTAACGCGTCCCAGATTAGCGGGCAAGCACGGTTTCAGTAGGCGGTGTAAAGGAGAGGGCGGAAGATATTGCGTGTGCACAGGGCCGCAATCTGCTTGTCAAGTGTGACCACGTTGGTGGGTCCACGTGTAAGGGCCACTTCGAGTTTTTTAATTATAACTTGGCGACTGGACAATGTTGTACGGTAAAAAAAAAATGCCTTGCTGGCTATCAGAGACCCAAGCTATTAACAGGGCGGGAACGTGGAAACGCGGTGAAGGATGTAAGGGGGGGGGGAGAGAGAGAGAGAGAGAGAGAGAGAGAGAGAGAGAGAGAGAGAGAGAGAGAGAGAGAGAACGAAAAACACACCGACGAACTCAATCTCGACGACATTTTTGGCGAACTCCGCCGGGCAGAATCGCAGCCCACGCACGTAGGGGCTGAAAACAATAACACCGCATCAGCCACAGGCGTCGTTTTTTTCTTCTTTTCTTTTCCTCCCTCCCTTCTCCCTACGCCCTACTTCTTCTCTAGATGCTTTTTCTCCTTCTTCCATTTACGCCTCGAGCCTGGGTGGTAATTCTTTTTTTTTTATTTTTATTTTTTTTTTGCGCGCGTCGTACCCGGGGGTGATGCAGTTTTTCGGGGAACTGCTGAGGACGTCGCCACGGCGAGGGTGGAAAGAGATGGTGGTTGGAAGTGATTATTTTCTACCCCTCCTCTCACCCCAACAACCCTCCCGGCCGCTGAAACCTGGAGCGGCGAAAATGGTCAGAGCGTCCAATGGGGCTGCGTTCGGGTAGTATGGGGGAACTCCGCGAGTGTGTGATAGGGAGGCGACAGGGGTGGGGGGTGCAGCGAGCTGGAGGGGCGGTAGACCGAGGGAGGGGTGCCGAGTTCCAACCCGCGCTCACGGCGACGGCGGGGTGGCGCGTCTTCGCGAGTGCCGCGCTTTGGACCGCCCGCGTTACTATCTTCGGCGCGCGCGTGGGCAACGAAATGCTTTGGCCCGAACTGAGTTGCCCCTCCTGCGTGTGGCGCTCGGGCGTTGTTGTCGGTTCAGTTGTGTGGAACCGACCCGGCCGCTAACAGTAGCCGTGGAGTAGGCGCGTACGACGGAACCCGTGACGAATTCTCTACACAGTAAATCTCAGCGCAGCCAGCCCTGAAACAGCTGTTCGCGTTTGTGCGATGTGCGGAGCTATCTTTACGTTCATTTCGAACAGCTGACTCGACAAGTGCACGACCGTTTCTACTCAGCGACAGGTGGCAAAATTTTAACATCTTAAAAGAAATATGTGACTGACCGAGACGAGAAGTTTGAGCAACTCTGCTTTCCGCGGAAAGTGTCCGACAACAATACCTAAAAGCAGATCGAATAGTGTGTCGCCACATATTCTGTGCCTTCACATACTGTACTAAGAAGACTGTCACGAATAGAAACAGTGTTGCAGAAGAGACCTCCAAAATACTGGAATGATGTAGGCCCTACATTGTAAGATAAATTCGTAAGATCTTTTGTCAGTCTGGGGCTACATCAAAAGTGTAGTGTGTGAAGTGTGTTTTAATGACTTCAGACCTATTTCCCTGCACCAGCGACAGGCTGAAATTCATCTGAGCAGTTTGTACATCTGACTTTTGTCTAGTATCCTGAACTTAACCTATCAGTTCATTTGCGGTGTGTGGAAAGATGCGTCATTAATTTTATGGCAATTATCTTCAACATTACTGTCATGTCAGGGTGGTGACTATCGGATGTTCAACTGCGAGTGACGTCAAAAGTAGTTTCGTGCACCACTATCTGTTACGTCTACAGCAATATTTGTAGTAGACGCTGCTGATCAGGCGAAACGTGTTCTGCAGAGATATAAATTCATTGTTCATTTGTTTAAAACAAAATTGCGACTAGTTTCGCACTGTGTTTAAGTGCGACGTGTTGACAATTATATTCAGGTCTGCAGACTGATCTCTGTGTTCTGTAAAATAGCAGCAGAAAATTTAAATTATCGTGTTGTTTGTGATAAAGAAGCGTTTAGTTGCGAGGAAACCGTTGCGAAACGGGCGCGCGTAAAATCTCGCGGAAACAAAATACAGGTGTTTGGGGTCACGCCTTTCGCGCGGGAGTCGGTTGCGCGGCTCGCCACGAGGCGGCAGCGCGGTCGTCCCGGTAGGGGGAGGTCCGGTGGCGGTGATCCATCATGGCGGCTGACGCCGGCGCGCTCTAATTGGTCGAGCCGTCGTCACGTGGTATGCTAATTGGCAGCGGGGTGGGCGGTGACGGCAGCGCTGCGAGTCGCTTTTTTTTGCTCCCCTCCCCTGTCGCGCGCTGCGGCTATCTCCGCTCGCCCGGTTCCCCACTCCGGCGTTCTTTCCTTCCTCGTTGTGCCGCTCTCTCTGTCCCTGTCTGCGTAACCGCGCCCCCTTCTTTCCTCGCTACTGGCGGCGAGCGGAGAGCGTCTACGTGTGCACTATCGTCGCCACGGAGAAGGAAATAGAGCGGCGTAGTAGTTATTGCGGAGAGAATGCGGCGGACTGTATACACGGGAAGCGTTGACGGGTGACGAGCTGCGCGCGATGGAAGCGAAGCGGAGTCAGCGGAAACTCGGGTGTTCGGAGTGATTTTTGACGAGTGTAGCGAGTAATGATGGATGCGACGGTGTCGGGAGTGGCGGCGGATTGCTGAGGGATTTGAGAGACTGGAGGATACGGGATTTGTGCGGCAGTGCTAAGCAAAGTAGGTCGTGCAGGGGAGGGGTGGGGGTAAAGACGGGGAAAGGGAGCAGTGGAGGGGAGAGGGAGGGGAAGAGGAGGAGGCGAACAGAGAGCACCGCTCGCGGCCGGCGCCCGGCAGGAAAAATTAATGATCATGAGTTCGTTTTTGATGAACCCGTCCGGCGGAGCCCAGGCGTCGGCGGGCGCGGCGACGGCGGTGTCCGCCGTCGGGTACCACCAGCTGCACCACCAGCACCACGCGCCGCACCAGCCGCAGCACCAGCAGCTGGCGCCGCAGCCGCAGCAGTTGCTGGTCGACCCCAAGTTCCCGCCCAGCGAGGAGTACAGCCAGAGCAACTACATCCCGGCCGACTTCTTCGGCAGCGCCGCGGCGCAGTACCAGGCGTACCACCACCACCAGCAGCACCACCACCACGAGCACGACCACCACCACCAGCACCACCACCAGCACCAGCAGCAGCACCACCATGTGCACCAGCCGCACCACCACCACTACGCGGCGGCGACGCCGGTCGCGGTCACCGCCAACGGCTACGGCCCCGGGGGCGGCGCCGGGGGCGGCTACTACTACCCGCCGCCCCCGGACATGGCGAGCCCGCAGCAGCCGTGCGGCCCGCATCCTCCCCCGCAGCCGCTGACGCCCGCCAACAGCGGAGGCGGCACGCCGAGCCCACCGCCGCCGCCTCCACCGCCCCCGCAGGCGGCCCAGCCGCCCCCGGGGGCGGCGGTGACCGCCGCGCAACCCCAGCCGCAGCCGCAGGGGCCGCCCAGCGGGGCGGATAACCTGGAAGACGACCAGGAGGAGGAAGAGGCGGAGGAGGCGGAACCGGACGACAGCTCGGGGTCCGGGGAGCGGATCATCTACCCGTGGATGAAGAAGATCCACGTCGCTGGAGTCGGTGAGTCGCATTTCATCTCTCCCGTACCTCAATAAACTTCACATGGTGAATAAAATAATCGGTACTGGCTGTTAAAACACTTCGAAAACATTTCTTCTTTGGACAGTTTTAATAAACAGTTTTTGGAACAGTGATCAAAAAATTTGTTTAAAATTTTTCTTTTTAAAATTCAGTCTTGATCGCACCACGTACGCTACAAGAACATAGGTGACCGGTTTCGGTCATATCACATGACCATCATCAGACCCGTGTCATCCTTCGAAGATGGTAGGTGGAGCACTCTTCTCAGCTGCTGTGATGTCACCTACCATCTTCGAAGGATGCCACGAGTCTGATGATGCTCATGCGATAGGACCGAAACCGATCATCTATGTTCTTGTAGCATCAAGACTTAACTTTAAAAAGAAAAATTTTCATCTTTGGCTCCTGCAGTGCAAAATATGCCTTCTAATGCCACGATTATTGTATCAGCCGGCTACACTGTTCTTTAAATAATTTTTGATTTATAACTCACTCAAGAGATCAAAACAAATCGCAAAACGATTTAGAAAAGATGTCTGTATGGTGCGAAAATAGACAATTGACCCTAAATAACGAAAAGTGTGAGGTCATCCACATGAGTGCTAAAAGGTATCCGTTAAACTTCGGTTCCACGATAAATCAGTCAAATTTAAAAACCGTAAATTCAACTAACTAGCTAGGAACTACAATCACAAACAACTTAAATTGGAAGGAACACATAGAAAATGTTGTGGGAAAGGCAAAATAAACACTGCGTTTTATTGGGAGGATACAGAAAATTTAACAGATCTGCTAAAGAGACTGCCTACACTAAGCTTGTCCGCCCCCCCCCCCCTCCTTTTAGAATACTGCTGCGCTATGTAGGATCCTTACCTGATAGGATTCACGGAGTACAACGAGAATGTTCAGGGAAGGGCAGAACGTTTTGTATTATCGCGAAATAGGGAGAGTGTGTCACTGATATGATGCAGGATTTGAGGTGGATATGATTAAAACAAAGGCGTTTTTAGTTGCGGCGGAATCTCCTCACGAAATTTCGATCGCTAACTTTGTCCTTCGAATGTGAAAATATTTTGTTGACTCCGACCTACATAGGAAGAAACGATCACTGTAATAAATAAGGGAAATTAGAAATCGCACTGAAAGATATAGGTGTTCGTTTCTTAGCGCGCTGTAAGACGTTGGAATAATAAAGAATTATTGTGAAGGTGGTTCGATGAAGCCCCTGCCAGGTGCTTAAATGTGATTTGCAGAGTATCCATGCAGATATAGATGTAAATGAGCCCATTTCGGCAATCTGTCATAATCAGGTGCTCTTACACGTAATATCGTCGCTGCTATGTCCTGTCTATTTTAGAATCATTAGTTTCTCCTTATATGTAAACAGGAGACTAATAATTCTAAAAAAAAGACAGCACATGACAGCAACGATATTACATGCAAGAGCACCAGATGATGTCAGTATGCCGAAATCGGGTCATCGTGTGTGATTTACACAATGAAAACTAATTGAAGGCCAGAGTAGCTGACTGATATTCTTAACAACTTTAAAAACATGTGTGAATAAAAATCCTGCGTCAAGATTGCAAATTTTGTTTATTCATTACTGGTTTCAGCTCATTACCGAGCCATCTTCAATTCAATCCAAAATGTTGTTCAGTGTGTGACACTCATTACATACCGTCATATTTTTTGCAGCTAAGTCGCCCTAGTGAAATAAAATCCTGAAGTGAAAATCTTAGTTGGTTATGTAATTGACAACATTAATTACTAATGAAACGTTGTTACAGTGCCCATTTTGTCACACACATGTACGAACGATCGACAGCAATGATAGTTGCATCGCCCATGAGTGGTTATAAACGAAATTTTACGAGGGAAATTTCGTGAAGAATGTACACTAAAGTTATTATTTATACCTTTCTTTCAATATCTATTTTCATTCCTTCCTGCTTCCCTTCGTCTGAATCCCAACGTATCCGAAACACTATTATTTCATCCAGAAAACCACTTCTGTTCATCTGTCTACTGGCCCGGGCTAACGGTGGTAGAAAGCTCTTCCGGGGGAAGATAGTGACACCCACGCATAGGTTTTTTCAAGTTTGGGATCAAGTCGAAGTCTGCTGGACTCATGTCTGGGGTGTAGGAGAATTCGGCAACACTTCCCATCCGTAATCGCGCAGTTTTTGGGCTACAACATTGCCGATGTGCGGGCGAGCATTCTCGTGGAGAATGATTGGCCCAGCCTCGAGCAACTAAGGCCAGATTTTGTGTGTCTTTCTGTGCAGGTTTTGCATGAAGTTACGTTAATACACTGCTGTGACACGTGTTCCACATGGGACTATCTGTCAGTATGATTCCTTGGTGACCGTAAACAAAAATCATCATTTGTTTCAGCTTTGATTGAGCGCGTCGATATTTTTTTGGACGTGGAAAATCTGAAGCTCTCCACTCATTGGATTTCAACTCCACGTTTCATAAATAGCGACAATTCGACACAATACTTCTTGAACCTTCAAGGTCGAATCATTTTTTGGGAAAGGTTGAAATGTAAATGCCTTTTTGTTCTTCTGTAGCAGTCAAACAGTGGGGGACCATTTCGTAGACATTTTTCTCTTCTTCAAATCAGAATACGTAATAGTGATGTTGAGAGAATTCCCGTGGGTTTAGATAATTCCTCACAAGTCACACTGCGATCTCCTTTAAGAAAATCTGCCACAAGTTTCACACTTCGTTCATCTGTTGACGTTTTTGGCCTTCCGATTCTTGGATTATCATCTGTGTTCATACGACCACCACGAAAACGATTAACCGAATGAAGAACTGTACTACAGTCCACTGTTAACTCACCACAGGCTGCCCTTAACGCACTGTGGATTTATGTCACGTTTTTGTTGCGTGAAGTTTCGTTCTTGATATACGACCTCTGGTCTTCAACACTTACAGTACCCGAGACGCCTGCAGGGTACATTTCTATCTTTCGCTAATTTTAGAGTACTCAGTGAAAAAACAAAAACACGTGTTTGTTCCTTAAGTTCCCAACTGCATAATTTCCATCGTTGCTGCATCAAATAATCGACAGTAATACCAACTTGTACATTATTTGTGAAATGTCCTTCGTGTTTGCAACATTCGCATCAGGAACAAGGAAGTGTCTGAGTGACAGCTGTCAGCCAACTAAGAGCTATCGCATAGACACTTTCTTGCTCCTGATATGAGTGTTAGAAATAATATCTTGTTTACAACCACTCATGGGCGACGGAACTGTCATTACTGTCGATCCTTTGTACATATCTGTGACAAAATGGGCGCGGTAACAACGTTTCATCATCAATTACATAAGCAACTAAGATTTTCACTTTTGGATTTTATTTAACATGGGCGACATAGCTCTAAAAAACAGAAATGAAAATATAAAGAATACGACGATGTGCGATGTGTAGTGAGTGTCACACACTGAACAACATTTTAGATTGATCTGAAGATGGCTCAGTAATTAGCAGAAGCTGGTAATCAGTAAAAAAAATTTGCGATTTTAAAGTATGATTATTACTCCCACGTATTTTAAATCGACAGATCACGTATTCCCTCCCCCCCCCCCCCCCCACCTTCGACAATATCAAAGAATAACATAAAATACTTTTATTATAAAGTCACGACACGTTTCGTCTCAGTGGAGATGCGTCTTTAGGTGATATCTACAAGAAAGTGTAACATTACAGAATTACAGTGGTTTTGAAAATGGATATGTCTTACCATAAAGGGCCATCAATGAGAGCGGAATGTTCACAAGATTTTTTATGATTTAAACAGTCATGTCGCGGCAAAGTAAATGCTACGAGTGCAGTCCCATCGTTCGTAGTCAAGATTAAATCAATAGCCGTTGTATACGATCAACCTGGCTGGGATCGCGCTACACCTGTTAAGTGACGGGAGGCCGGATAGAACTATTTAAATTTATGTCTCTCGTGCAACTATGGGAATTAACTTAAACCATCTCATTAGCACGCCTTAACTTCGACAAAGAAGCATAATAGAGTCTCGATTGTCTCACCAGGCCGCAGACATTACAGAAGTACGGACAGCCCCAGCGTGAATGTACAGCTGGTTTGGTATTAGGAGCCACGTGTGCGAGATGGTGCTAGCAAGAAACTCGTGCTATTTATAATAAGAAAAGTGCGGGTTTCTTTCACGTGTTAGGAATTCCTTTTTCACAAACGGTTAAAAACTTTAAAATATAAGTTAATACACGCCTAGAAAAAAGCTAATAATAGGAACTTTTTGAATACTACATTGGACTATTTTTTAGAGCCCGCAAGCGTAAAGCGTGTTCACAGCATAGCAGACCACATAAAGAAAACAATACGTTCAATAAACTTCTTTACCCTGTGTGGCCATCTTCCTCAGCAAATGTCAGAATTGTTATTGGTTTTTCCCGTCTTAAGTTTATTGCAAATAATTGAAGAGTGTTTTTTGCCAGACGCGTTTCCTTTTTATTTATAAATCGCCTTCTGGGATCGAAATATGGAAACATCATATGCCTAGAGGGTGTTCAGAAACTTCCGTTAAATACTTCTAGAACTGGTAGAGGGGCGTGGGTACATAATATTTTGAATAGGAACCCGTGTTCTCGGAAGCGCACCATTTCCGTTATACGATGGTTTCAGTTCAGATGTTTAACTCAGCCACTGCCGCTTGAGGAACGGAATTAGAGGTGATGCAGTACAGTTATTTGTTAACAATTCGGTAGTAAACAACGAAACATCCATTTATCACTTAACCAGATTTGTTTGTATTAACATTTGAAAATTATATGTTTATGCTAGTCCATAACAAAAAAAAAAAAAAAGAACCAAGCATAGTGTACACACAGAACAGTACTGGGGCGTTACAACAGTGGCTCAATGTGGCGGCCACAGACGTGTGTTACATGCATTGTATCTACGAAGCATATTCTATATACTCTCTTGATCCAACCTGGTGTCTTTTCAGTTTCTAGTGCCACACAGATCTTCCGCTGTCTCTACAGGAGTCTAGTATATTAAACTCTGTATACTACGTGACGTGATATCAGGTGACCGCGTGACGTATTAACGTCAGTGTGTCTGCGCTATTGCTTACCAGGTCAAGCAACTCTCAGGACTTTTCTCTTTCCCTCAGCAGTTACACATCTCAACTGAAACCGTCGTAGAACGGAAACAATACGTTTCCAGACGAGGATCCCTGTTGAAAATACAAATGTATTCATTCCCATCTACAAGCCCTAGGAGTTTGTAACGGGAATTTCGAAACACCCTGTATACCTCTTGGTATTTAAGGTAAAGTACCCAAGAATGGGCCCTACTTTCATTATCAACTGTAAATTCATCATAATGCTGGAGGAAAATAGATTACATGCTTCATTACACAGCCAAGTATGTTTACTATAGGTGCTAAGCTCAGCTTTTGCGACACCTTAATGAAGCATCTCAAAAGTGAAGATAATACAAAAAAGTAGAATAAATTTCTTTCTTTCCGTGTATGATCAAAAATTTGTTAGTTCCTCAGGCTCTGTTTCGGTCAGCGGTGACCTTCAGATCTGCAGCAAAACATGGAAAAAACACAAATACAGCTAGTGGATTGTCTACTGATTATAACAACAAAATAGGGCAATGGGCATTGTTTTTACTGTGATGAATTATACACGTGGTAAGCCCACAACAGATTTTAATGATTGTATTCTTCTTTTTATTCCAAACTGTACAATTATATGGCTGAAGAATATGTGTACAACTACTGTAGCGACATCTAACGAGCTTACGACAAAAACATTTCGTGGTTGCTGTACAGCAGGTTTTTATGAACAGTAGAGCTATTAACAAGATAACTCTAGTGGGCACAATATTTTATGTTCGTGTGACGATGATAAGCTGATTTTGCATATCTCTTGACGATGCCACTATGGGTTCATTATATAAGTATACGTTTTTAAAACAGGTATGCCTCGTCATTAAAGCGCATAATTTTCACATGTATGTCAGTAACATTTTTCATTGTGGCCTATTTCATTATTTTAAGCTGTAGACAATCCACTAGTTGTATTTGTGTTTTTCCAACGTTTTTTGCAGATGTGAAGATACCGGTAGTCTGAAGACGTAACGAATTTGTGATCACTGACGGAAAGAAACAAATTTTTTGTACAGTTTCTGGGCCACTGTACGATTCGCCACCATGTCGCAGCTTGTGATACAAAAATCTGGCATTCTTTTATTTGTGAGGAAGGTGATCCAAATATGGTCCCTGTGCATTAAATGCACGCAAAATACTGAGAGTTGGTAATAAAATCACTAGACACAGAAGAACTTGCAAAAATTTATTACTACTAGAAAACGCACGAGTATTAACATTTACGTTTCAAAAAATAAAAGAATGAATGTAGCTGTATGTGAAATTTGTCCATCGCATTTTTTGTGGCTACACAGAAACCACTGTATGCACCTAATCCATTTTTGTCCGTTGTTGTCCTGCACACTGCACATTTTGCATTTTCATCGTCGTCACTTTCGTCATCAACATCTACGTCGTCAGAATCTGAATCGAAAACTTCTGTGCATCAGAGTCTTCAAATGATTCAGAGGAAAAAACTTTCCTTTTACCCCTTCGGTTTTCACAATCTCTCTTCTTTGTTACAGCTGTTTCCTCCTTGTACATAATGTGAGGGGACAATCAAACAATTTAAAATCAGAGACGGTAAAATAGTATATATTGAAACTGAATGAAAGTCCAAATCCGCAATAGCTGTTGATTGTGTTTCCACTGTATGACGACCTGTTTCATACCCTGGCGGTATATCTTCAGATCACATAAAACTAATACTTCATTTGCCACGAATTCCAAGGTATAAGTGCGCCTAAAAGCATGTCACTCCTCGGTAAAAACTTTGGATGAGACGGCAGATGGGCATTCGACCCGAACCATGCGTGATGACTAATACATCTCCAAAACACAGTCAAAGGGCGAACCGGACAGCACCTGACAATCCATTATGATAGGATAAACTCACCGTCAAAATCTGCGGATGAAACAAAGAATTAAAAGACACGCAATCCTTGGGATTTTGACGATGGTTTTATTCTGTCATACGTGGATTGTCAGGTACTGTCCGGTTCGCCTTCTGAATGTGTTTCGGAGATGTATTAGTGATCACGCATGGTTCGGATCGGTTGCCCATCTTCCGTCTCATCCAAAGTTTTACCTTGGAGTGACACGTTTTTCAGCGCACTTGTTCCCTGGAATTGGTGACACATGTAGTATTAGTTTTATATGAACTAAAGATATCCCTCCAGGGTCGTCATACAGAGAAAACACAGTAAACATCTACTGCGGATTTGGACTTTCACTAAATTTTATTATAGACTATTTTACCACCTCTGATTTTAAATTGTTTGACTGTCCTGCACACGATGTAACAAATTTTTTAGCTGTTGTTGCCAGGCCTATAATATTATTTGATTTTTCCTTGTCTTGCTTCTTCTGATGACACTCCACAATGTTATTTTTGTGAGGTAAGCCTCTGATAAGGGTAACTGAACCTCGTTCGGGTGGAAGCACTTGGTTCGATGGCAGGCACAGATCGAATTTCCTGAGGTGATATGCATTGATAATCAACATCGGGAGCAAGTTCTGGCTGCACAAAATCTACAACGAAGTAATTTTCATCCAAGGGGAAAACTCCCGAGGATGTAAAGCCAGTGATGGCAGTAGGCTCACGCATCAGAGCACTTATTTGATAGTAACAGCCCTATTTTCGAGCACATCCTACCATCTTCCAGCTTCTTGGGCATGGTATGATTTTCGTGGGAACTAAAAAGTTACGCCTAGTGGCTGCATTTTATCAGTGCAGTCAGAAGGGAGGCAAACTATGAAAACACCATTATCTCGGCCAAATTGAATGTCGCTGTGTGTCATATTGCCTAACACTCATTTTTACGAGTATGTTTTCGATTTCACAGTTCACACAAAACGTATCATAAACTGTCAGCTTACAGCCTTCTCTATAATTCGAAGGAATTTCCGATTCACTTTCATTTGCTTCGTTACGGCTAGACATAGCACTTTCTATGCTTTCTTCAGTTGGGCTTTATTTATTTTATTACTGAATATTATTGTTGTGTCATCATCTTGTGGAGGTGATTTGTTTGCAAGTAAAATTTACGTTAGTTTACATATACAGTTAGAGACACATGTCCCTGAGTTGAGGCTTCATGTGCTGCATGCTTACATAATGCTAATAAATTTAGGTCCAGGATACTAATTTGCAAATACTACAGATACTAACGTACATGACTAATCGCTTCACGTCAGGCATAGGATCGCATGTATCGTAAAAGTTTTTTCACCGTCGGCTTGCGTTGTTGCCACGAAGTCTTGTGGCTTCTTCACGTGAGGGAGCGCAATGAACCGTGACCTCATGCTTGCACTGAAGGCACGAAACATTTTTTCGCAGAAGAGAGAACGCTGCGACAAATTTATCATTCGTTATACTCATAACGTGGAAAACTATGTCCGCAGCTCGTGGTCGTGTGGTAGCGTTCTCGCTTCCCGCGCCCGGGTTCCCGGGTTCGATTCCCGGCGGGGTCAGGGATTTTCTCTGCCTCGTGATGACTGGGTGTTGTGTGATGTCCTTAGGTTAGTTAGGTTTAAGTAGTTCTAAGTTCTAGGGGACTGATGACCATAGATGTTAAGTCCCATAGTGCTCAGAGCCATTTGAACCATTTTTTTGGAAAACTACGTACACAGGTAGATGGTATCTGTACATAAACGCGTTCTGAAATCCCCTTTCGTTTCATTTTACATCCTGCTGTAGTTTGAGAAAAGAAAAAATAGTCATCATAATACTTTCTGGAACTTTAATACAGGGTGTCCTAGGGGTAATGTTCAATATTCAGGGATATGACAGAACCGGTAATTCGAAAACAAAAAAAATTTGTAATCACTGGCTCTTAAATGCACATCTTGAAGAACTAAGAGCATTCCTTCAGTACAAGAGACGTGTTTCACGGTAGCAAATGTAAACAAGTGTCCACAGCTCTTAAGGTATACATTTTAGAGCCAGTGAATACAATTTTTTTTTAGTTTGAATGACCGGTTCTGCCGTATCCCTGAATATTGAAGATTCCTCCTGCGATACCTCATCTATGCGGTTGGAGAGCAAACGAACTTCCCTTTTGTTTCTACTAATATTAGTGGAAGAAAAGGCAACTTGTTTGCTTATCAAGCTTCAGTATGAAATGGTTCTGACGAGGAGTAACGGAAAAGTCCATTAATATGATTTTCTCTCACGCTTCATATCTATCTAGTATGACGCTTACGCATGTGTTTTTGAATCGTGATTATTGTAATAATAACCATTTTATCTGACTCACATTATTCTTGGAAGGAATTTTGATATTCGAAAAATGTCTTAAAGAGGAGAATGCATTTGTTTTAAATACCAGAGGAAATGAAAGGCTGTTGATGGAGAACACAACCAGAACAAGATTCTGCGCTTATATAATAACGATGTAAATGAATGAAACGTGATACAAAATCGTTACGTAAACGTGCATTTTAGTACGTTAAAGCTGTAAGGCGAGTTTGTTAAAACGTATAACCGCGATTAGGTGCTTGGCTTTGATAATAAATATTTTTTCTGTTACCAGTCACGATTTTCTTTTATTTATATTTCACTACGACGCGTTTCAGAACATAATTCCCAAAAATTAATCATGACCCATAATCAGACTCTGAAATATACAAAGTAGCAAGCCAGAAATGCTCCATGTTCTATGTATGACAGAAGGGCCGAAATTTTAACACTACGTACACAGAGCACATTAAAGCGTAGACATCCAACACACACACACACACACATCAGCAGTAGGCACACACACACATAATACAGGACATATATTTGTATAAGTAAAGCATAATGCCGACGTACTCCATCGACTAAATAAAGGGCATAAAATGTATGGTAGAAGAACTGGACATATATTCACATTACAGAAAATATGAGAATATAATATTAAAATTTTATAATATTACAATATTAAAAATTTGAAAGTCGATCAGTGAATTTCTTCGGATGCTCCGACAGTGTACGTAAACGAAAATAGTAACACACAGTAATAAGTACCACCGTAAAACAGATATAAGCCAGTTATGGTCCACATTGTTAAGATAAATACCCTCTACACTAAAGCATATAATACTTTGTGGAAGACCCATAACATTATCTCTTTCGGCAACACCTCAAAACGTCTTTGTAACATTTCTTGTAAGTTATTCTCCACGTATACCGTGCACAGAAAATCGTTTGTGATGTTTAACATGTGTGAGACTGCACAAGTGGACCATAAGAAGTTCTTCCAAATTTCGTCACTAACTACATATAAAGATCCATAATCAACTAAAAATTGCGCGTTTTTTATACACTGCAGTAAAGTCAACAAAACAAAGCATAACCTCACACATCAAAAACATTGCGCAAAAATAGCATTGTACACAGAGAAAAACGCACTTGAAAACGGGAATCATTTCACGAAACCAGTCACGTAAAACATAAATGAAAGTAAATCGTGACTGGTAGCGGGAAAGTTATTTGTAAAAAAACCTATTGTTTTCACATTCGCAGGTTTTCACAAACCATTTATAATGGGTCGTATCAGATTAGGTTCGTGTTGCTTGAGAAACAGAAGCCGGCAGTTGAACGTTTTCTATTGCAGTGGACCAAATATCTATTTCGTTTTTAGGAAAACAGGAAAACAGAGTTTCACAGCTAACATGTCCAGTTTATTTAATTGTCAGACGGACACCTGAATAATACGTATATGTTTACAGGCCAGTAAACTAAAGACTTTCTCACTAAAGCAAGACGCAAGTACGGCCTGTTGAGAAGTAGCAGAAATGACATTAGCGACAGTCTTACCATAAAAATTGGTTATCAAATAGTAAATGAAATGAGAAATTCTGCTACTTTCGAAGCAAAATACCGCATGATAGACGAAGAAAGAAGGTGTAAGAAGCAGGCTACCGCAGTCAAAGAGGGCGTTCCCCGCTGAAAGAAATATGCTGGTATCGAACATAGGCCTTAGTCTGAGGAAGAAATTTCTGAGAAAGTACGTCTGGGCCACTGTATAATATGAAAGTGAATCTTGTACTGTTGGTAAAATAGTGAAGGCAATCGAAACGTTTGAGATTTGTTATAACAGAAGTACATTGAATGTTAATTGGGCTGATAAGACAAGAAATCACGAGATTTTCTGTAGAACCGAGGAAATGTATATGTGGAACACAGGGACAGGAAGCGACTGGATGATAGGACATGTCATGAGAGCAGCGAATAACTTCCATAGTGCTGGAGCGAGCTACAGAGATCAGAAACTATAAGGGAATACAGATTACATTAGATTAGTGCTTGTTCCATAGATCATGAATACGACACTCCGTAATGATGTGGAACGTGTCAGATTAACAAAAGGTGTCTATCCAAGATATTACATTACAGAAAATATTACATGACAATATTTTTAATTTTTTTGGGGGTTGGGGGGTGGGGAAATTACCCACTTACTATATCCAAAAATTCACCTAATGAGTAGAAGGAGTTGCCACTAAGAAATTCTTTTAATTTCCTTTGAAATGCTATATGGCTAACTGTCAGACTTTTGATGCTGTTAGGTAAGTGACCAAAGACTTTTGTGGCAGCATAATTTACCCCCTTCTGAGACAAAGTTAGATTTAACCTTGAGTAGTGAAGATCATCCTTTCTCCTAGTGTTGTAGCCATGTACACTGCTATTACTTTTCAATTCGTTCTGATTGTCAATAACAAATTTCATATATATATATATATATATATATATATATATATATATATATATTGTGAGGCTACAGTGAAGTTCCCTAGCTCTTTAAATAAGTGTCTGCAGGATGATCTTAGATGAGCTCATTATTCAGATTACACGCTTTTGTGCAATGAATACTCTTTTACTCAATGATGAGTTACCCCAGAATATGATGCCATACGAAAGCAGAGAATGAAAACAAGGGTGGTCAGTTAATTTACTGAGATGTATATCGCCAAAATTTGCAATGACCCTAATATCCTAAGTAGCAGATCTTCAGTGTGTTTTATCCAGTTCAACCCCTCATCAATGCATACACCTAGAAATTTTGAATATTCTACCTTAGCAACCGATGTTTGATCGAAGTCTATATTTATTAATGGTGTCATTCCATTTACTGTGTGGAACTGTATATACTGCGTTTTGTCAAAGTTTAATGAGAGCCCATTTGCAGAGCACCACTTAATGATTTTCTGAAAAACATCGTTTACAATTTCATCAGTTAATTCTTGTCTGTTGGGTGTGATAGCTATATTTGTACCATCGGCAAAAAGCATCAGCTTTGCATCTTCGTGAATATAGAATGGCAAGTCATTATTAATATATATTAAGAACAGCAGAGGAGCCAAGACCAAACGTTGCCGACCCCATTCTTGATTATTCCCCAGTTTGAGAAATCACCAGTTTTTTTTTTTTTTGCATAATATGTGAACTGCTTATTTCAACTTTCTGCACTCTTCCAGTTAGGTATGATTTAAATCGAGAACATATGCAAAAACTGATTGTAATCGTTAGTCACGAAAGGAACTTTAGGGTTTGACGTCCCGTCGACATCGAGGTCATTACAGTTGGAGGTTGGCCGCATCAGACCAGCTATAAGACAAACGATAAATTTTAAAAAATCCTGAAGTATTTTTTTTTAGTTTTGGTGTCCAGGAATCAACATGTAAGGTATGTCCGAAAAGTAGGTACCGCTTCTTTTTAACGTCGCCGCAGTACGAGCGTCGCAATTCCGCACATTCACACTCGTCTCTCCGGTTCATTATCTTTCCACTGACCCCTTTCAGCCGGACTGTGTTGTGTTTATATTTGATAGTAATCGTTCAAAATGTTGAAGACAATCTCTGAGCTTGCCACCTGTGAAGTGCGTTCTGTCGGACGGTGCAGTGTTTACATTTGCTAGTGAACATTCAAAATGCTTAAGAAAATGTCTGAGCCCGCCATTTTTGAAGTGCGTTCTCTAATACGGTTTATGAAAGCAAAGAACCAGCTGAAATTCAAAGTCAGCTTGTAGAGATTTATTGTGAAAATGTAATGACTGATGGAAGGGTGAGAAAGTAGCTGATGGATGAACCTGTGTTCATGACGGAGCACAGAGCGATCGGCCTTCTGTTGTCAATAATGATTTGGATGAGAAAGTGAGTGAGAAAATTTGTGGGAACGGATAGTTCACAATAAGAATACTTTGTGATGAGTTTCCACAAATTTCAAAACTGTCACAAATAGGTTACATTTTCGCAAATTGTGTTCCCGTTGGGTTCCGAAATGCTCACGTATTTCCACAAAACGAAGGGATTTGGCAGTGCTTTGGCATTTCCCACTCGATGTAGTGATGAGGGAGACGAATTCTTAAATTGTGGCTGATGAAACTTGTGTTTGTCGTATCACTCCAGAATAAAAACGACGGTCGACGGATCACCCCAAAAAACAAAAATTTAAAACTATGTTGTTATCATAAAAATCATGTGCACTGTGTTCTGGGAAAGACAGGACATTCTGCTTACTGAGTTGCTACCTTGAGGTGAGACCGTCAACGCGGTACAAAACTTCGGCGCGCAGTTCGAAACAAAAGACGTGGAATGCTCAGTCTCACAAGGGAACCTCCCCATCGCACCCCCCTCAGATTTAGTTATAATTGGTCACAGTGGATAGACCTTGAAAAACTGAACACAGATCAATCGAGAAAACAGGAAGAAGTTGTGTGGAACTATGAAAAGAATAAGCAAAATATACAATCTGAGTAGTCTATGTGCGAGATAGGCAACATCTAGGAGAATGTAAGCTCACGAGCGCCGTGGTCCCGTGGTTAGCGTGAGGAACTGCGGAACGAGAGGTCCTTCGTTCAAGTCTTCCCTAGAGTGAGAAGTTTACTTTCTTTATTTTTGATCTCTCCGTTCGTTCACTGTAATAAGTTTAGTGTTTGTGTTTTGTGACAGCACCGCAAAACCGTGCGATTAGTAGACGAAAGGACGTGCCTCTCCAATGGGAACCGAAAACATTTGATCGCAAGTTCATAGGTCAACCGATTCCTCCACAGGAAAACTCGTCTGATATATTCTATACGACACTGGTGACGGCATGTGCGTCACATGACAGGAATATGTTGTCGACCCACCTAACTTGTACACTTCGCGGATGGGTAAAAAGATTCTTCTACCTTGTTCGATTTAAGTTTTCTTGTGGATGTGATAATCACTCCCAAAAAAATGATGAAAACATAAGAGTTTGTCACATAAACTGCAACAAATGAATGCAACAGTTTCACAGTCGCACAGTTTTCCCTGTGCTCTGTCAAAACATATGTTTGTTTAGGTGGAGCGTCCCCATACTAAGGCGCAGTTACCTCGCATCGGACGGACGGACGGACGGACGGATAGATAATAATTGTCTGAAAATAAAAAATTGTACTTTTCACTCAAGGGAAGACTTGAACCAAGGACCTCTCGCTCCGCAGTTGACGCTAACTACGGGACCACGGCGCTCTAGCGCGTACACTGTCTTTGATCTTGCCTGTCTTATGCATGGACTACTCAGTTTGTAAATTTTGCTTATTTTTTTCATAGTTCCACACAACTTCTTCCTGTTTTCTCGATTGATCTGTGTTCAGTTTTTCAAGGCCTATCCACTGTGCCAACTTATAACTAAATCTGAGGGGGGTGCGATGGGGAGGTTCCCTTGTCAGTAGAGGCACTCTATTGCTTCACGACAACGCAGACCCCGGTACTGCTGGTGTCACTCAGAACCATACCCAGCAATTGCGTTGGGAGCGGTTCGATCACCCACCGTATAGCGCCCACCTCGCATCTCCTCACTACCTCTTGTTCTTGAACTTCAAGTGTGATGTTAGAGGAAGAAGCTCTGTCTGCGACGACGACGTAAAAAACGTTGGTCACCAGTGGCTGTCTCCATTGGCGTCATCTTCCTATGAAGAGGGCATTGAAAAGTTGATTTCCCGCAATGACAAATCTCTGAACAATGGTGGCAGTTATGTAGAAAAATAGCTTAAAAATGCTCTTTCCTGTAAAAATATACTTTGGTTTGAAAGAATGTTTTTATGTTCTTTTTCAAAAACGGTACTTATTTTCTCGTAAATTCTGATTCAGAATAGAACCATTAACTTATTTGAATATTCATCAATACGACCATTCAAAAGGTAAGAGAAAAAAGCTTGTTTCTTTTTTGTTCACATTCAAATAACTTTGTAACTCTGAAAAGGCAAATCTCAAGATTCTGGCGATGTTTTACATGTGATGTAGTGATGTAGTTCGTACGTCAGTCAGCTGTGAAGCGCACTTGAATATGGTGTTTTACTTCGTGCAACAAGTGCCAGTTAATGGTACTGCGTGCTTTTCCGAATATACTGGATTAGTACTTCGTCTGACGTTGCGAATGAAAGCACGGTCTCTGGTTCCGAGCATTATGCTGTAGAACGGTCGGTGTGGCCGAGCGGTTCTAGGCGCTACAGTCTGGAACCGCGCGATCGCTACGGTCGCAGGTTCAAATACTGCCTCGGGCATGCATGTGTGTGATGTCCTTACGTTAGTTAGGTTTAAGTAGTTCTAAGTTCTAGGGGACTGATGACCTCATATGTTAAGTCCCATAGTGCTCAGAGCCATTTGAACCATTATGTTGTAGGATTCAGAGGTTCGGAAAACAAGTAGAATGTGCTCACTAGTGACGCAGCGTGACTATTCAGGAACCTTCTTCTGCGTAATATAATCGCTATTTTATGTTTCTACAATACATATATTTATATTCGGTTGCCACTGGAGTGTTATAGGTTGTATAACTGCTACCAATGAAAAATCATTTCGCGACATATTTTTGAAACATTTTAGTGTTTCGTGCCACACTACCTGTTTCGAATATATTGCTTATCATCAGATGGCTCCATCGCATTTAATGATCAGCTGTAGGATGTTTACAGTATGTTGTTGTACAGTGTAAAAAACTCTTTTCGAATTGAGGTATGTTTGATATAGAAATGAAATATCTATAATACACTCAAGTAGAAAACAACAGAATTAATGTATAATTTGTGTAATTATGATAAAAGCTTCCCAGTTATTCCCGAAAACTTACCTATTACGTGCTTCGCGAAATGTAACGTTGATGCATTTATTGTTGTAATACGTGAGTCTGTCTTTATAGTCATAAATGTTTCGAGAAAGTAGTCACCATTTGCACTTCGACACTGAACACACTGATTCTACATTTACAACACGTGGTTTAGGAAGCACTGATAGGATACAGAGGCACTATACAACAAATCTACATACTGTTTACACTAGACGTCACATATAGGTCGAAAAAGAAATATTGTCCACAAAAGTGAAAATGTAACACAGTAATCATTGAAGCTTGTTAAATGTATGTTATAACGATGTTATCAGTACTTCCTGACATGATTATAAATAGTACATTAATCTCTGTGTGTGTGTTTTTTTTCCAGCGAGGCGTTGATATTTGCAATACATACGCGGAATTTCGGAATATGTGTGTTTGATTCCATCTTCTGGTTTTTGAATAGGTAGTGGATATTACAAGTTGTGCACATTGGTGGGTCTTTAAAGCAGTAGATAGGAAATACAACTATTTCGACCAATTACTTCAGGAGCCCACTCGAAATATAAATGGTTGCGAAAACATTCTCGACTTCCCAGCAACAAATAACCCGTAACAAATCTGGAGCATCATGACGGATACAGGGATTAGTGGCTACCAGATCGCTGTAACGAAACTGAATACCGCAATACCCAAAAATAAACGCGAAATATGTCTATTTAAAAAAGCAGATGAAAATTCGCCTGACTCTTTCCTAAGAGACAACCTCCATTCGTTTCGAACCATGAAAGCGTAGACCAGTCGTGGCTTACATTCAAAGAAATAATATCTACAGCAATAGAGAGATGTATACCATATAATTAGCAACTAAGAAAGTATTCCAAATTTAAAACAAAGCAAAATCCCAGAGATTGGCGAAGTATTACAGCAGCTCGAAATTTAACGCGAAATTCAGTGCGAGATGCTTTTAATACTTTCACAACGAAGCTCTATCTCGAAATGTGGCAGAAAATCCAAAGAGATTCAGGTCGTACTGTATGTGAACCACGCCTACAGACAGACGCAATCAGTACCTTCACCACGCAATAGAGAAGGAGATGTTATGGATGTGAGCGCTACTAGACTGGAGTTCCGAAATACAGTTTTCCGAAAGTCCTTCACGAAAGAAGACGAGGTAAATATTCCTGATTTCGAATGAAGAGCTGCTGTCAACCCAGAAGTAGGAAATCAGCTGAAATCACTGAATAAAGGTTTAAGTCCACCAGTCCACAGGTGGAACGAATTAAAACATGTTATGACTATTCAAGTATACATAAACTGAACAATGACTAGTTCCACATCATTTAGATAAAAAACTTGTTCATATGATTTATGTAACATGCAACTAACTAAAGAATTTTTTTTCGCCCCGTAATGGTAGGCACGTTTTGATTGGTCCGCTATAATACGGGCCTCGGAGTCAAATGTTCAGTAACAGTCTAAGCGGAAAATTTGTCATTTTTAAAACACTGCACGATTGTGGTCGGAGTGAACAGAAAATTAACAAAAGATACGTAGTTCAAAAATGGCTCTCACCACTATAGGACTTAACATCTGAGGTCATCAGTCCCCTAGAACTTAGAACTACTTAAACCGAACTACCCTAAGGACATCACACACATCCATGGCCGAAGCAGGATTCGAACCTGCGACCGTAGCGGTAGCGCGGTTCCAGACTGAAGCGCCTAGAACAGTTCGGCCACACCGGCCGGAAAGATACGTAGTCTTCAGCTCCAACAGTCTAAGCGCAAATATGTTGGCGAGTACTTTTCTTGGCGTGTTCAGCTGACAGGTTATTTCGCGACGTATTTGAGTACGTATGGTCTTGTATAGAAGTTAGTTTGATTTTTAATTTAGTTTCCTACTATTTTACAATTTTTAAACAGTAAATCCGTGTCCATGGTAGCCGAAGTGGCTATTCTGGGCAATCCGAGACAGTGAAATAAACGGAGAACTTAATAGGATAAGAAACTTCCTGGCAGATTAAAACTGTGTGCCGGACCGAGACTCGAACTCCGGACCTTTGCCTTTCGCGGGCAAGTGCTCTACCATCTGAGCTACCCAAGCACGACTCAAGACCCGTCCTCACAGCTTCAATTCTGCCAGTGCCTCGTCCTTGGTTAATAGGGTAAGGTTGCTGTAGATGGGCAGGCTCAATTTCTCTGTGAATATTGACAACAGTTGAATTCTAGGAGTCACTAAGTGAACCCAGTGTTGCGAAAGATTCGCCGTCTTAGTGATGAGTTGTATCATGAAGACACAAAGAAACATATCAGTCTTAGACCTACGTAGAGCACTGTGAACAAAAGTTAAGTAATTGTTTTCACTGTATATTTTCTAATAGTTTAGAAGTATTTTGATAGTAATTGTAATGTTCTTTTTCCTTTTTTTTAATTCGAAAGCGAAATTTCTACCTTTAGCCTTCTTGGGTTCGAATACATGCTATTCGGTTTCAGACGCCGACAATAAATTCTTAGAAATAAAAATATATGAAATGTAATGACACTTATTTGGATGTGTGTAGTATTCTACAGTTATTACACTAGAGACCATTTACGGGAAGTACGTGACCCAATGAAGAAAATCAGTCCCCTTGAATAGGCCGACAAGACATGATTTTATTTTTCAAATACCTCGTTAACGGTCAATATTTATTACTTCTGTGTCTTCTAAAGTAAAAATGCGAAAGAGTGTGTTCAAGTTATGCCGAAAATAAAATATTAGAATACCCGAGGATTTTATTACACCTTTTCTTTAGGTGACCTATCGGCAGCAACCTTTTCCTAATAAACTGCACGTATTGCGCTTACAGCGTCTGTATTGTGTTAGTCTACATTTCGAAGTCACACCTTCAGTAACAGGGGTTTTTGTAATTGCCTAAAGAACTTCATTGCGATTCGAACACGCCAGAAACGCACATCCGCAAACTTCATTGATTTCTTTATTATCTTACATCCAAATGAAGAAATGGGTTAGGCGGCCGAGAGTGTAGATGGCGAGAGACGAGAAATGCGAAGAAGACAGTAGAGATTCTACTTGAAGCGGGAAAAGCGTACGGACGTAGCTTAATGTAAAGCATTGGAGGGCAACCGTAGTTAACTGACGGTCGGAAGAATGGAATTATTCTCCGAGAGGGGTCTGGAAGCCACGTTCTTTTTTTATTGCAGTAGGCCCCGACGCATTATCCAGGAGGGAATTTCTACGACTGAGTGAAGGTATGGTGATGGAAATTTAATCCATACAGTTAAAAGCTATGTTACGTGGCACATGAAAATCTCACATAGGTAAATAATTTTTTAATTTAATGCTCTGGCTCGAATTTATGTACTGCGTTCTTTCGATCTGTGTTACTTCCTGTTATCAAAACCTAGCAGCCTGGAATGGTACACTGGCGGCCTTGTAACAAGGTAATCTCTGTATTAACAAAAGATTTATAAATGTGATGGTTAAATAACATATGTTTCAATAAACGTTATTCTATAAAAATTTGCCTGATGTCACATGCATACTGTCACTATCGCAACCTACTGATGAAGTTGTTTACTTTGTACCATATCGAGCTGTTTGTAGCAGTTTAGGCTCTGATGGTGTTTTGGACAACAATGCTTTGTCTTGATACGTTGAGTCTTTGTAGGTTAATGCGTTTAAACCATTTTATCAAACTCCGAAGGTCTTCCTGAACGTGGAGAGTCACTAACGTGAAAACGATCTTCCTAACACGAGAAAATCATTTTCTTGCCACGCTCTGTCCCATGGCATTATCCCCATACGTGATGCAAATGTTTCTGGATGCGTCCGCTGCTGTCACCCAGCTACTGAACTAAAACAGCAGAATATGTCCGAAATGTTCCGATTTCTGTACTTGGCACTCAATTTCTAGCATTCACGGCTCCACTCACTGTTTCCAAATGACAAAATGACAATATGTAAACTCAAATAGCGTGTGTGAAATGTGTGTGAAGTCTTATGGGACTGAACTGCTAAGGCCATCAGTCCCTAAGCTTACACACTACTTAACCTAAATTATCCTAAGGACAAACACACACACCCATGCCCGAGGGAGGACTCGAACCTCCGTCAGGACCAGCCGCACAGTCCATGACTGCAGCGCCCCAAACCGCTCGGCTAATCCCTCGCGGCAACTCAAACAGCAACAGCGAACTACAGATAAAAAGCGAGAATCAGAATACCGACATACAAAACGGAAACGCTACGAACTTATGCACCATTCTAATATCACGGAGAAGGTTAATATTGAAATTTCGTGAGCGCACTTTCAAAAAAGCGTATTCATTTTATTCTCCACTTCAAAGTTTAGGGTCCGCGTCTGTTCCTAGTTCACATTTTTAAGACTAACTTTTTGTCGGTCTTCAAGCATCCCTTTCCCCTGAGGGCTTGTTTACGATGACTAGAATTCTGTTTTTTTCTCGTACATTTAACATGATGCCTCCATTTCTCCCTATATACTTCCACTTTGCCGTGTAAGTTAAATATTTACAATTCCCATACATTATTTCTTATAAGATCTTTCATTAAACAACCTTCGACATTATAGAAATCTTATTTCAGCTACTGCACGCTCTCTTTCTTTTCTTTCCTTTCTTTTTTTAAATCCAAGATTCGTTCCAATAGAGTAAGACAGGCAGAGCCATTGGTTTGTGAAACTTTAATTTTTCGTTTTTCTTCGTCTTTTTCTGTAACTATTATTATTTATAGTTCCACATATGTGCAGAAATTTATTGATTTTATTCAAGCCAATATCGCACCATAAAATTTGAGACTTCGTTCCAGTGTCGTGTTTTCAGTATCAAGTTTTGGTCGGACTGGGTATTTTCCGTAGTGAGCCATAACTCAAGTGTTAGTGGCGGATATTTTCCGATTGTAACATTTCATCCTTAGTTCTTATAATATATACAGCGAATGTTGTAAGAACGCTTCATTATTCTGTTATGACTACTTCTGCATAGAAGCACGTCGACGTAACTAACTAAAACACTTTCACTTTAATAATTTGTTTACATCGTTCGAAATCGTTATGAGGCACAATTGCAGTTAAATAGACAGTTTCTAACACCATGTTTTGGTTGTAGGGCAGCACCATCCAAAAGAACTTTCATGGTATGGGGAAAGAGAAAGTGAAAACTAATGTAAACTACAGCAAAAATGTATCTGAACGTGACCAAGTCGCCTGGTGATGAACCTATCGGTTCGACACCGGTAACGACGCTATTTATGTAAATAAATAACATTACAAAAAGTGGTTCTGCGAGAATCAACCTGTTTTATATAACAAATAACATACGAACACATGTTCCAAAATCCTACTGCAAATAGACACGCTTAACATGGGTCCGTAATTCATCGGGAAGTTTTGGAATGATCTGTGCAACTTTCCATATGTGTGAAATTTTATGGGACTTAACTGCTAAGGTAATCAGTCCCTAAGCTTACACACTACTTAACCTAAGTTATCCTAAGGACAAACACACACACACACACACACACACACACACACACACACACACAATGCCCGAGGGAGGACTCAAACCTCCGCCAGGACCAGCAACTTTACAGTCCTTAGGTACCGGACGCATTTTTCGTCGAGAGAGCTATTTTGTATGAACCGAGCTATTATATCATCGTACAGTGAAACGAATGTAATTGGTATGCTAGAACGTGCTGAAAGGAGATGTCTCCCATTTTTTTACGCGAAGACTTGTAAAGATTTTTAAATAAAACAAAAATTGTTAACGTGCTACATTCTTATTTTTCACGCCTACAGATTTATTTCTCAAGATAGCTATTTCTCAACGTGGTAACGAACGTGTTTCTCCCAAAGATACCAGTTTGTTGATACCGTCACCGTAGAATGTTTGACTTTGTTGGCGAAGCCACAACCTCACCTCTGCCTGCTTCGCTCCACTATCGATGTGAAGTACTCGAAGACATTCTTTGAGTTTTGGGAACAGACGAAAATCGGATGGGGCCAAATCAGGACTGTATGGAGAATGACCGATGTCAGTGAACCCAAGACGTCGGACTGTCGCAGATGTGATGCTCGTGTGTGGTCTGGCATTGTCGTGCTGAAGTAGACGTTTTCCGCGGCCAGATGGACCGAATCGCATTACAAGTACATCAATCGGAAGGCAGGTGACCCTAATTGTTAGCAGTTACCAGTTGTTTCCTTGCTGCTACGAATATCACATGGTCAACGTCAACATTATTCGTGGTGAGACAGAGCAAGACCAAAGGCAAAAATAGTGAAGTACAACATACGTACTTCGGCAAAAAGATGACCACGGTACTGGCAGTTATTGAAATAACTGCCTGATACAGCTAACCGGTTATTTTGCTAACTGTCAGTACTCAATAACTGGTTGTGTAGTGCAGTAAAATGATTTTTGTCACCTCTTATTTGATGACCGGATGCCGTTACTGATGCCACTCACTCATGATTTTTGTAATAACGTAACGAAGTTCTACATTACATGTGCATATTACGTATATGTAAAAATGTATAGCCTATGTCAGACCAAATGTTCATTAGAGTATTGTATAAAAAATTGAAGTAAATCGGTTAAGTACTTTTCGAGATTTTTGACACAACGTTTGCCCCTTCTATAGGCCCGTTAAATGTAGATTTTATACGTCACAATCATATAGCCTAAGTTCGTCCGATTGTTCATTAGGGTGACGCGAATCAGTCGAGAACTTAACGAGATTTTTAGTAACAACGTTTCTCCCTTATGTATTCATATACGTATATATACCATATATATTGTTGTTGTTGTTGTTGTTGTGGTCTTCAGTCCTGAGACTGGTCTGATGCAGCTCTCCATGCTACTCTATCCTGTGCAAGCTGCTTCATCTCCCAGTACCTACTACCTTCTGAATATGCTTAGTGTATCCATCTCTTGGTCTTCCTCTACGATTTTTACCCTCCACGCTGCCCTCCAATACTAAATTGGTGATCCCTTGATGCCTCAGAACATGTCCTACCCTTCTTCTAGTCAAGCTGTGCGACAAATTCCTCTTCTCCCCAATTCTATTCAATACCTCCTCATTAGTTATGTGATCTACCCATCTAATCTTTAGCATTCTTCTGTAGCACCACATTTCGAAAGCTTCTATTCTTTACTTGTCCAAACTATTTATCTTCCATGTTTCACTGCCATACATGGCTACGCTCCATACAAATACTTTCAGAAACGACTTACTGACACTTAAATCCATACTCGATGTCAACAAATTTCTTTTCTTCAGAAATGCTTTCCTTGCCATTGCCAGTCTACTTTTTACATCCTCTCTACTTCGACCATCATCAGTTACTTTGCTCCCCAAATAGCAAAACTCCTTTACTACTTTGAGCGTCTCATTTCCTAATCTAATTCCCTCAGCATCACCGTAGTTAACTCGACTACACTCCATTATTCTCGTTTCGCTTTTGTTGATGTTCATCTTATATCCTCCTTTCAAGACACTGTCCATTCCATTCAACTGCTCTTCCAAGTCCTTTTGTCTCTGACAGAATTACATTGTCATCGGCGAACCTCAAAGTTTTTATTTCTTCTCCCTGGATTTTAATACCTTCTTCGAATTTTTCTTTTGTTTCCTTTACTGTTTGCTCAATATACACATTGAATAACATCGGGGATAGGCTACAACCCTGTCTCACTCCCTTCCCAACCACTGCTTCCCTTTCATGTCCCTCTACTCTTGTAACTGCCATCTGGTTTCTGTACAAATTCTACATAGCCCTTCGCTCCCTGTATTTTACCCCTGCCACCTTTGGAATTTGAAAGGGAATATTCTAGTCAACATTGGCAAAAGCTTTCTCTAAGTCTACAAATGCTAGAAACGTAGGTTTCACTTTTCTTAATCTGGCTTCTAAGATAAGTCGTAGGGTCAGTATTGCCTCATGTGTTCCAATATTTCTACGGAATCCAAACTGATCTTCCCCGAGGTCGGCTTCTACTAGTTTTTCCATTCGTCTACCATATATATTAAGAAAATATATTGCCTATCTCCTTCTAAATGTTCATTAGAGTATGGGGGGGGGGGGGGGGGGAATCTGAAGTAGATTGTTAAAGTACTTTCGAGATTTTTGTCACAACTTCAAACAATGACTTGTTTTTATATACTAGTATAGCTTATGGGTGTCCTCTATGCAACATTTGATCGCCATGTGTGAGCAGTCTTCAGAGAGTCGTTTCCAAGGCAGTTACATTTCTCTACTCTTTGTATTAATGAGCTACTGCATCGTATATATACATTTGTAAATGAATCGGGCTGTCCATGTGACAATCACATAAGGCATCTTTTCCGTGTTGATATTCAGACCTAGATTATTGCCGTCATCTACTATGTTGACGGGTTGTTAATCACAAAATTATGGGCAATCAGTATCATATCATCAGCATTGAGAAAGATGTTGATAAAGACTCCATTTCCTTTATGTCTTTCTTCTGTGTTATTAAGTGCTATGAGAAAGGTACTTTGTGAATACATGTTGAATAACATGGGTGACAGAAGCATCCTTATTGATCTCCTATACCTATATTGACAAAGTGACTTCATTGTCAAACTTAACTGTGCTATCTGATTCCACTATAAATTCTCTATAAAAAGTAGGTGTTTTTCTGATCTGTATCCATAAATTTATGATGTACGCTACCAGAGGCTGTGAGAGGAACACTGTTACGTGATGAATGTTCATGTATTCTAGTTATATAATGCAAGTGAGCTTTGTGTTGTATTAATAAAAAAAGAATGAATAAATAATAAAATATTATTACTATATATTATTAAATATTCATATGGAAACACATTTTTGTAGGATATAATATGATTGCGTTATTAAAATGATCTGTGGTTATTTGCCGCTTTTGGCTATCAGTCTTCGCTTACATTTCAATTGTAGTTGCGGGCAGCGGACTCCGAGAACAATGGCGCTTGTCATCATCAAGGAAGTCCTCCTTATATAGTTTCCACTTCAATAAATAAAAAATACTTGATACTGTTGTTCAGTATTCTATCATTCATATACAAATATGATTCACAGGACTCGTAACACTTCATATTTAAAATCCCACATCTTCATCGTCGTTCTGCATTCGAGAGCGTGTTTATGCGTGCAAAAACTGTACAAAAAATTGAAAGTTTCTTCTTTAGTTTGTATGTGCCTTACCTCGTATTAATAATTATCGCCTTTGCTAATGCTTATGATCTATCGGTGTTTCAGTTTTTTGTTTTTTAATAAATATTAACCTTACGATATCCTGGGGGTCTTTCATCATGTACATATACAGCTTCCAAGAGTCACTACAGATCTCATATCAAAATAGGTGTAAATTAAATAATTTTCTTTATATTATAGGTCAATGTGATGCCAACTATAAATAGGCGAGCCATGTTTGATGGACACAGATAAAGCATTCTCCATATGAAAAAGTTTAACTGAAATAGGAACTGTAAAAATAGCTGCAAATATTAACCATACAATATATATTTTTAAATTTTTCTTCTTCTCCGCACACGCATGGAACAAAGCAGAAAGTCGCAAATATTAGTATTATTCACCATAAATAGCACGTTGTGAGTGTTGACATTATCAACAAGAAGTACGTGACCCGTTGTAAATCTTTTGTTTACGTTCGGGATTGAAATCTCAGGAAGTAAAGACAGTACACGAAATTTTCTTTACTTGGATGGATTACTAGTTTCGGCTTACAATTTAGCCATCTTCACATCTTAAAACTCTCTTGATTAGTGTTGGTGCCATTGATACTTTACGCATCATTAAATCATAAAACTTGACGCGTCATTAAATCATTCTTTAAATAACAACATCCATACGTGACATGGTTAAAAACAGCTTTTCGTCGATCGTGCCCAGTGTAATTAAACGATGGTCATAAAAAGCATTATGCGGTTACGTCTTAGTAACTGACACAATCAGTATTTACATCATTTCGTAACAGAGATCACTGCATTGCATTGTGTGAATTACTAAGTTGTAAAGGCACAACGCTTTTGTTTTATGACTATAGTTCAATTACACAGGCGACGAACGATGAAAACCTGTGTTTAAATGTCTCATGGGTGGAGGTTGTTACCTTAAGAAGTATTTTAATGTTGCGTGAAGCGGTAAGGCCACCAACACTAAGCAAGGATGTTTTATGATCTGAAGATGGCCAGCTTGTCAGCAGAAAACAGTAAACCAACCAAATAAATAAATAAGATTTCTTGTTCAATCTTGAATTCATGAGGTTTCAGTCCCCCTCATAAATTTAAAAAATAAATAAATAAGTAGTACGATTGGTTGCGGAGTATATAGGTAGCTAATGATTTTATGCTTTCGTTTTGCATAATACCATTATCGAATGTTACAAACTGATGATGTTTGTCACCAGACCTTTAATCGAATACTGTGTGACATTTTCTTCCATTAATTAGCATATTTTCTACTTGTAAACACTAGTTACTTACTTCATTTTCGATAGATCACATCCACGGTAAAACGTTATGGCGTGCTCCCTTTTAACCTAACGAATGTTTGGAGGGGCAATTAAAAAAATTTATTTATATGGCTACATGCTCTCCACTGTCTACTATTTTCTGTAACTGTCTACTATTTTCTATTCAAGAATTTCTGAAGCTGTGTTGTCGATCACACCGGCTGGAAATAGTCTTCTGCATATTTTTTCTGCACTCGTCCAGTGATTGTACTTGCATCCGAGCCACACCATTCCTGGCGAACATACAAAGAGGCTGACTATTTCGTAAATATTTTATGTACGGACACTATAAGTTTTTCTGCTCAATTACTCTTTAAAGACACTGCTAATTGAATTTCTTGATGAATAGTCAGAGGGGTCTCGCAAAATAATTTATTTTATTTATTTATGCAACTTGATTAGACTAATGTCCTCTCACATAAGGAGTACAGGTTTTAGGCTTTTAAATTGCTTTTTTTGTAAGGGAGTAAAGGTTGTGTGTCAAAGCAAGAGGAGTTGTTATTGTTGTATTAGGGGATAGCTCCTGTGACGGTAGAGATGTGATCCAGTTTTCTGATATTGGGAGGGACATCGTTCCAAAGTGTAATGGTCACATGGAATTTTGTTCTGGTGGGATTGATTATTTGTGATGCTCAGTTCTCATGGGAGTTTTAAGGTCGAGAGATGAAGCACCGTCTACGTTGATCAGACGTTTAAACGGAAATGGTCTATGGAAATCTCCTCGTTAACTGCTACATATTTTTGAGGTCATGAGACACACCAGTTGGCTTTTCAAGTCTGAATATCGTGTGTTTCCCTCTCTCTCGCTCTCCGTCCAGAATAGGAAATCGCCATGAGACAAATTTCATGTCACAACTACAGAAACAAGCCTGCAGCATAACAGTCGAAGGACGTGAAAGAGAAGTCGTAGTTGAGAAGGGAATGAGGCTGGATTGTAGCATGTCGCCCAAGCAGCATATTGAGCATGCAGTAAAAGAATTTAAAGAAAAATTTGGAGAAGAGATAAAAGCTGTTAGGTTTGCAGAAGACATTTTAATTCCGTCAAAAACAGTAAAGGACTTGGAGGAGCCGCTGACAGAATGAAAAATTAGTTATAAGGTGAACATCAACATAAATAAAACAATAATAATGGATTGTTGTCGAATTAAGTCAGGCAATGCTGAGGGAATTAGATTAGGAAATGAAAAACTGAAAGTAGTTGTTTGGCTTTTTGGGTTGCAAAATAAATGATGATGTCAGAAGTAGAGAGAATATGAAATGCAGTCTAGCCACAGCACGAAAAGCATTTCTGAAAAAAAAGAAATTAGTTGACATTTTAATATAAATTTATGTGAAGTACAAGGGAATTAATGACAATACCTGCCAGTGGGCATTGATTTAAATCAATGTGGAAAGTTGAAAATTTGTGCCGGACCAGTATTTGAACCCAGGTCTTTTTTTTTTTTTAATCTCATTTTGCTCTATATTGGTCGATGAATTTGTTCGTGGCGGACGTCCGATGACAGCCGTTCAGGTTCTTTGTTGATCC
Source organism: Schistocerca cancellata (assembly GCF_023864275.1). Classification (NCBI taxonomy): domain Eukaryota; kingdom Metazoa; phylum Arthropoda; class Insecta; order Orthoptera; family Acrididae; genus Schistocerca; species Schistocerca cancellata. Next base: position 97,816,441 of record NC_064637.1, read on the forward strand.
GTTCACTCAGTTTTTTTATTACAGAGGGTAGCTAACACACTGACCAAGCACGCTAAGCTACCGTGCCGGCACCAGCATACTGAGCATGTAGTAAAGGAAACTGAAGAAAAATCTGGAGAAGCTCAGTCAGCAGAGATAAAAACTGTTAGGCTTGACGACGACATTGTAATCCTGTCAAAAACAGTAAAGGACTCGGAGAAGTCGCTGACAGGCTGTAAAATTGAGTATAAGGTGAGCATCAACAAAAGTAAAACAATGATAATCGACTGTAGTCGAATTAAGTCAGACAATGCTGAGGGAATCATATTAGGAAATGAGACACTGAAAGTTTGGCTTTTTGGGTTGCAAAATAAAAGATGACAGCACGAAAAGCATTTCTGAAAAAAAAAGAAAATAGTTAGCATATCAATACAAATTTATGTGAAGATACAAGGGAATTAATGACATTACCTGCCAGTGGGCGTCAATGGGGAAAGTGAAAATTTGTGCCGGAACAGTATCTGAACCCAGGTCTTCTGCTTACGAGGCACATGCGCTGGCCACTGTGCCATCTGGACACAGTAACTATCGCAACTGCGCGTCTAGGTTAGTGAGCTTCCGTCAGACCCAAATTCTCGACTTATCCACATTTTACTGGTGTAGTACCTCTCGCCCATTATACCTATTACTTTCGCCGATTCCCGTAGGAGTTAGTGTGTGGTGTGCATCCGCACTGAAGTAATCGTTCGCCGTCCTCGCCTTAATTACATATGTGGTGTCCGTTTTTCCGATCATGTCCAAAGAGAATAGACACCATATATACAAATTTAAGTGACAGGAAATATTTTTTGAAGTGATTTCCCTGGAATGTAGTCGTGAAGGGGAAGGACAAGTGCTCAAAAAGCCGTTCAGACAAGAAGAGAATAGAATCTTTTGAATCGTGGTGCTACAGCTGAAGATTAGGCGGTTAAATGAAATAACTGATGAGAAGGCACTATAACTGGAGAGAAGAGAAATTTGTGGCACAACTTGATGGCTAATTATTCATTAGCGGAACTGACAATCATAAAAATTATTTTGTAATGACTGTTGGGTAATTCAAGCGTTTTACATGAAACATATTGTAACTGACCATCATATCTTCCAAAAGACCTGACCTAGGTAAACAATGCTTTCATCACAATTTATTCAAATCCTTTGGTGGAGCTATACGCAATTCGTGGTGGATCTATCTCGGCGCTGCATTGTGTTTCTGAAAGGGGCATAAAATTGCGGGAACGCCGCAAGAAGAAGAGAGCAAATGAATTTTAAATTGCAGTACAACTCTTTATCTTCATGTCAAGAGTTACGTAACTGTATTATTACCGCATATTTCTCATCGAAAGAAAAGGGAAGTATTTAATACCTTTATTCTTGTGGTTGACGACACTTCGGAAATATTCTGATTATTGTCATATGAGCTGCTCGTTGTTATTATTGCGGATGAATTTAATTTATGAACGTATTTAAAGAGTCTAAAAGTATATGAGTCGAAAGCGTGACGTGCCTACATTAGAAGCGCTTACTGCTGGCGGTACTGTTCTTCGACTTCGTCACAATGTGTAACGTCAAGAAATATTGCAAGCAAGCTCTGTGGCTCGCGATCCACGGCCTTACGGGGCTACTGGTATCTCCATGTCTCGGTCTATTTACAGAGCATATGAAGTTTCGCATGTGACATAGCCTTATAGCGGTGGGCGAAACGGTAACTCATGTTACAAGACTGTGCAGTCAGAAACGGTAAGAATTCAGTTCAGATTAACTTCTGATTTTTCCTAATTTTTTTTTGCCAAGAAACGGTTTTAAGGTAATGTGGTTCACTGTACGTTTTTAGACATCATAAAAGTGTAGCACACAAATAAAAAGCTCTAGTATGTTGATTTCTGTCTGTTATTACCATTCCCTCCTCTTACTTTTTTGTGGTCTGAGGTAGCATTCATAAGGACAAGTATACTTAGTGCTTTCGGCATCATTTTAATTTTAAATGTATATAAATACATGCCAATATCGAAATTCTGTGTCAGCTTTCCATGGAAAACATTGGTTTTTTTAGTTTTTATTGGCAGTGAATTTCGCATGAAACCACCGATGCTATTGCAAGATGGACTCATCTAGTGGTACTATGAGGTACTTCTACGAATGTAATAAAGTGTAGCAGTCATTTACAGCTTTCAAAGCGACAGGCGCATAGAGATTTTGAGATTTTGTAGGAGATGGCAACATGTGTACATTATTTATTTATTTATTTTGTGATCATGTTGCGGAGATTATTATTGTATTGGAAATTTGAGTTCGTACTACCGCTTTTATGAGTTTTATTGAACTGAAACACTGGAGCTGTATGTACTTTTGATATAAACTTATAAATTTTAGGCCTATTTTTGTTTGTTATTTAGGACTATAATTTCCTTTAGGCATTATGAATTAATGGAAATTTCCAGATGTGGGACTGTGTCTAGAAAAATCGTGAAATTGCTTGCGAATACGTCTGATGAAATAATGCGTGGCTGGAAACCGTATGTACCAAAGGTTCCAACGTAAAACCGTCTTCACAAACAATTGATTGTTTACTTTTTCGAATTTCGTCTTGTATTCGTTACTATGATGATAAAGTCAATTTTGTGAAAAATTTTAAAATTAAACTTTTTTGTTATTGGTAGACACACTATTACCGTCACGACGCTCCTAAGTCGTTTTATGGTGCTTCGAGGAATTATATAGCTACAGCGACAAGTCCAATCGTTTCATTAATCATGCATAATATATTCCCTACAAACAGAAAAAATGAGTGTCTAACAAGTGGCTGTATTTTTTTCCACAAAACAGTTTCTAAATCCGTCACTCGTCATAAACATATTGGAGACGATTTTTTCGGTCACCGGAAACTCGGCAACGTAATAATGTTGAACCCATATTGACTGTGTAAATAATATGCCACGGAGAAGCTGAGGTAAGAAATCACATGTCGCTAAGAAGTTCCACTAATGATCTGTTCAGACAATGATTTTAATACTGACTACTAACACACGAACGCGGTCCTTTGTTGTAAAATACGTTCTTGATCGTCTTTCGGTCAGTAAAAGCTGTGCAAGGATCGACGTGAAAAGGTCAAAGTAAATTTCTACTCTGAGCACTCAAGAGTGGAAATTAAAATTTGTGCTGCCCCTCCCCTCCCCCCTCTCCACCCTGCCTCCATCTCTATGAAGCAGCTTCAAATATCTGATTACATCAGAAATGAGTTCAAAATCATTCAAATGGCTCTGAGCACTATGGGACTTAACTTCTGAGGTCATCAGTCCCTTGGAACTAAGAATACTTAAACCTAACTAACCTAAGGACATCACACGCATTCATGCCCGAGGCTGGATTCGAACCTGCGACCGTAGCCGTCACGCGGTTCCAGACTGTGGCGCCTAGAACCACTCGGCCACCCTGGCTGGCAGAAATGAGTTATAATGCGGTAAATATTACACGATAAGCATGTAAAAACTGTAAGATTGAAGATGTAAAAGCTAATTACTTTGGTTTTATTGATTACGGTTTATTCACCCACAGAGTAAAGGAAAAGTTTAGAAAAGATATGAAAGAAATGTAGCCTTAGATATCAACAGTGTTCCAATATTGGCATGACTGCACTTGTGCATACGTTGTGTTGGAGAAATCATTGGCTTACGGCCCTGTGTTAATTAGGATTAATCAAACAGAGGATGAGTCGAGTCTTGGTAATTTGAGCTCTGTTTAACAAAAAATGCTTTTTCATGCATCTCAATGTATACGACATCATATCTCCTGAATTATGTGTCACTCATTGATATAATTTTCCATGTTCATTGAGTGGCACATGTGGATACTACTTGGAAAATGAGTTGCGAATAGAATTAGTAACAAGGAAGTAATAAATCAAAACGTCAAGTCTGATGCGAAAATGTAATAAGCGCTCTCTTTCTTTCCGTTCATTACATTGTGGGGTTTGTCAGCGAGAGAAAGGTTTCAAAATATTGGAAAGCGCGTGTAAAGTATGTTGTATGTCACTATGTTGTCTCTTTCTCAAATAATGAACGAATATTGTTTAGATAATTTGCGTGCCATGGTTTACGCTGCCTCAAGAACATATACACGCTGTTTCTTACTTCAGTCATTGAATTATTGTGTTGAACTTTGAAAGTAAGATTATAGTTCTTAATGACTAGATTGTGAGGGCACTGTAAAGCTTTAAAATTCCGTCAGTAATCAAACGAAATAATAAAAGTAAAATTTTTGTTGACCTCAGAAGATATTAGATAGGCAAACTGTAACTCGTATCGTGCTCCTTTTTAGCCGTTTAAAAATGGGGGTCCTTCCAAATATTTGTGATACCAGACAGAGAGGAAAAAGTTTTTCAAGTATAGGTTCGAATGCTTCCAAAACTTTATAAGTTTTAAAGGCGAATACTCTGAGAAACTATCAGACTGACGGTACAAAAAATAATTTGTTCAAAAACGTATATCTCGGCAAGATCGTAACCGATTGCCTTGAAATTTTGAAACAACAGTTCACTGGAGTACGCACTGTTTTTGAATACCTACTGGAATGCTTTTGGTATATAAATATACACTACTGGCCATTAAAATTGCTACACCACGAAGATGACGTGCTACAGACGCGAAATTTAACCGACAGGAAGAAGATGCTGTGATATGCAAATGATTAGTTTTTCAGAGCATTCACACAAGGTTGGCCCCGATGGCGACACTTACAACGTGCTGACATGAGGAAAGTTTCCAACCGATTTGTCGTGCACAAACAGCAGTTGACCGGCGTTGCCTGGTGAAACTTTGTTGTGATGCCTCGTGTAACTAGGAGAAAGGCGTACCGTCACGTTTCCGACTTTGACAAAGGTCGGATTGTAGCCTATCGCGATTGCGGTTGATGGTATCACGACATTGCTGCTCGCGTTGTTCGAGATCCAATGACTGTTAGCAGAATATGGAATCGGTGGGTTCAGGAGGGTAATACGGAACGCCGTGCTGGATCCCAGCGGCCTCGTATCACTAGCAGTCGAGATGACAGGCATCTTATCCGCATGGCTGTAACGGGTCGGTGGTACCATGAAATAATTTTGCAGGTGCATTTAGCGGCATATATGAGTACTGTCTATGACATTTAACCCGTATACAGTTCGTACCACAGAAGTAATACATTTAAACGTCATGCCTGATGCGACAGTTTTTTACGCATCTCACTGTGTCGTCATATCGTAGTTCTTGCCCCACACTGATTGCTGCCTTATAGTAACGGATATGGATATGAATTTTGGTTGAATTAGGTCCAGTAGCTTAGGAGGAGATATTGACCATACACACATATGCACCTGCAAGCGTACATACACTGCTGGCCATTAAATCTGCTACACCAAGAAGAAATGCAGATGATACACGGGTATTCATTGGACAAAAACACTATTCTAGAACTGAAATGCGATTAAATTTTGGTGCATAGATCCTGAGAAATCAGTACCAGAACAACCACCTCTGCCCGTAATAACGGCCTTCATACGCCTGGGCATTGAGTCAAACAGAGCTTGGATGGCGTGTACAGGTACAGCTGTCCATGCAGCGTCAACACGATACCACAGTTCATCAAGAGTAATGACGGACGTATTGTGACGAGCCAGTTGCTAGTCCACCATTGACCAGACGTTTTCAATTGGTAAGAGATCTGGAGAATGTGCTGGCCAGGGCAGCAGTCGAACATTCTCTGTATCAAGAAGGGCCCGTACAGGATCTGCAACATGCGGTGGTGCATTATACTGCTGAAATGTAGGGTTTCGCAGGGATCGAATGAAAGGAGGAGCCAAGGGTCGTAACACATCTCAAATGTAACGTTCACTGTTCAAGGCGCCGTCAATGCGAACAAGAGGTGACCGATACGGGTAAACAGTGGCACCCCATACCATCATGCTGAGTGATACGCCAGTACGGCGATGACGAATACACGCTTCCAATGTGCGTTCACCGCGATGTCGCCAAACACGGATGCGATCATCATGATGCTGTAAACAGAACCTGGATTCATCCGAAAAAACGACTTTTTGCCATTCGTGCACCCAGGTTCGTCGTTGAGTACACCATCGCAGGTGCTCCTGTCTGTGATGCAGCGTCAAGGGTAACCGCAGACATGGTCTCCGTTCTGAAAGTCCATGCTGCTGCAAACGTCGTCGAACAGTTCGTGCAGATGGTTGTTGTCTTGCATACGTCCCCATCTGTTGACTCAGGGATCGAGACGTGGCTGCACGATCCGTTACAGCCATGCGGATAAGATGCCTGTCATCTCGACTGCTAATGATACGAGGGCGCTGGGATCCAGCACGGCGTTACGTATAACCCTCCTGAAGCCACCGATTCCATATTCTGCTAACAGTCCCTGGATCTCGACCAACGCGTGCAGCAATGTCGCGATACGATAAACCGCAGTCGCGATGGGCTACAGTCCGACCTTTATGAAAGACGGAAACGTGATGCTACACATTTCTCCTCCTTACACGAGGCATCACAACAACGTTTCACCCGGCAACGCCGGTGAACTGCTGTTCGTGTACGAGAAATCGGTTGAGAACTTTCCTCATGTCAGCAAACTGCAGGTGTCGCCACCGGCGCCAACCTTGTGTGAATGCTCTGAAAAGCTAATCATCTGCATATCACTGCATGTTCTTCCTGTCGGTTAAATTTCGCGTCTGTAGCACGCCATCTTCGTGGTGTAGCAATTTTAATGGCCAGTAGTGTACATACATACATTCTTAGAACGGGAGAAGGAGGTGAAGGATAGAGTGATGGAGAAGGAGGGTGCTGGAGGAGTTGGACGAAGAGGGGAAAGAGGAGGAGATGGGCAAAGTGAGGGGTATGAGGAGATGGACAGGAACGTGGGGAAGAAGGAGATTAGAACGTGTATGCAACACGTAAAAGAGTTGTGTGGAATTTACAGCAATGTACTCTTTGCAGTCTGCTTTCGCTTAGTTTCTTTGAAGGTCGCAAACCTATAGAGTCAATTATCATCATTCTCATTATTATTATTATTATTATTATTATTAATAGTAGTAGTATTATTATTACTATTGCTATCAATCCTTCCGCACGTATGATGCAATTATTTCTTTACTCTACTGTTCCAATTATTAATGTTAATTCTATGAAACTAACAATTCACGGGCTGCTTCGTCACCAGTGGTGTCTGTTCTGTTGCACATGTCCTACACAACATCATACCTATCTACACAAATTAACTCTATAGGTTTGCTATTTTCAAAAAATGGTTCAAATGGCTCTGAACACTGTGGGACTTAACATCCATGGTCATCAGTCCCCTAGAACGTAGAACTACTTAAACGTAACTAACCTAAGGACATCACACAACACCCAGTCAACACGAGGCAGAGAAAATCCCTGACCCCGCCGGGAATCGAACCCGGGAACGCGGGCATGGGAAGCGAGAACGCTACCGCTAGACCACGAGCTGCGGACTGCTATTTTTAAACCAACAAAGCGAAATCAGACTTTCAAGAGAACATTGCTGTAAACTCGGAAAAGCCCTTTTACATGTAAAGAAAATGTTCTCCCATACAACCCTCCACGCGTAAACAGTTACAAAAAATTATCATCAGTGGTAGTTGATCGCGGGACTCTAGGACGACGACCTCACGCTCTACCAACTAAACATGGAACATCTGCAAAACAACCAGTAACAGATACGCTTTTACTGCGCTACGTAGTTCTGATGTCACTTTTAATTGCAGTTCACGCATGTTCTACTGGACGACAGCACATATCACGAATTAATTGGTGTTTTGGTTGATTATAGACTTACAACGTTTGGTACCGATCTGAGAGCCGTGTAGAGGTTTGGGTATGAGCCACAGAAACATATGTCCGGGAACACCTAGTTTTTCATTATATTTGTAATAAAGTGAAGGATGGTTCTTCAGCGATACCACAGTAGTGGCAGAACAGTCATTTACAAATGCTCTGTGCAGGGTCCATGAGCCAATAAGGCAAACGGTATGGGTGGGGACGGAATTTAAAGAGGGATAGACGAATACGCCTTTATATGAATGGACTTTAAGTCCTTTCATATAAAGCACTTAAAAGGAAAACAAAATTTTGTACATGGCTGCACGTTCATAGACCGTGAATAATTACAATTGAAAGAAAACAGCCCTCGGTCACTATTTTTAACGAATTAACCGGGTTTCAACACTTCTAGGAGTGTCTTCCTCAGAATTTAAATCAAAGAATGGTCTATATTCTATAACATGGTCACAGAATTATGACTGAAAACGTATGATAGAGTAGAAGTACGGAATCATCGTGAAAGACTGGCAGTACTTATGTCATTTATAAAATAATAAATATGCCAAAAGGGCATTATCCACAAAGATATTTAAGATAAAGAAAACTGTGATGGCGAGCCACTAAGGGCTGCTCGTTACTTGCGTGGTGCAGGTGGTTTGCTATAGAAAACCGGCCCTAGGTCGCGAAATCATTGGAGAAACGCTGTTTGAACGTCCATATTGTTGAGAAACCTGTGATTGCTGCTAATTAGTCCCTCGACTGCTTGATCATTATCCTTTGTGCGTCTGTGCGGCCTTGGTCTAGTTTATGCCACCATTCCGCTACGAGCAGACGTCACACTTCATTTGGTCCACTTAACGCCAGAGTTCCTCGGTGAACCTGTATGTGGTTTAGACGTTTTGCCCGCAAGAATCACACTGCAAGCGCGTACTTCAACTTCGGAGTACGCCGCGACATTTCGTTCGTATACTGTGATGCAACTGTTGCCCATACTATAGCAGAATTGTCTCTCTAGGAAATCTAGAAGGCATGTGTCTACTCACTCCTGGCAACCCGTTTTCCTGTAAGACAGGTCACAATTCTTACTAAGTGACGAATTTCTAATGTTCCCCAAGTTAGTGTTATGGGCTCTCTGCCGTTCCTTGTCTACATAAACGATTCAGGAGACAATCTGAGCAATCGTCGTAGGTTGTATTCAGATGATGCTGTCTTTTATTATCCATTAAAGTCATCAGAATATCAAAGGCAATTGCAAAACGATTTAGAAAAGCCATTTGTATGGTGCGAAAATTGGCAATTGGCCCAAAATAATGAAATGTGTGAAATCATCCACATGAGTGCTAAAAGGAATCCGTTAAACATTGGTTACTCGATAAATCAGCAGACCTAAAGGCTTACATTCAACTAAATACCTAGGAATTACAATTACGAACAACTTAAATTGGAAAGAACACACAGAACATGCTGTGGGGAAGCCTAACCAGAGACTGCGTTTTATTGGCAGAACACTTAGGAAATGTGACAGATCTACTAAAGAGACTGCCTACACTACGCTTGACCGTCCTCTTTTAGAATACTGCTGCGCGGCGTGGGACCATTACCAGACAGAATTAACCGAGTACATCGAGAAAGTTCAAAGAAGAGCAACACGTTTTCTATTATCGTGAAAAAGTGGAGAGAGTGACACTGACATGATACAGTACTTGGGGTTGACATCATTAAATCAAAGGCGTTTATCATTGCGGCGAAATCTTCTCACGAAATTTCAATCGCCAACTTTCTCCGCGAATGCGAAAATATTTTGTTCACGCCGACCTACATGTGAGAAACGATCATCACCATAAAGGAGGGAAATCATAACTCGCACGGAAAGATATAGGTGTTCGTTTTTTCCGCGCGCTGTTCGAGAATGGAACAATAGGGAATTGTTTGAAGATGGTTCGATGAACCCTGTGTGCGATTTGCAGAGCACCGATGTAGATGCAGATGCATGTAGAACGACCGAGCCACTTTTGTTGCGCAATGGTTATAGCGTGGGACAGCATGTATAATTTTTTTTCAAGTCCTCTCGATTGATAAGAAGAAATTTGGATGTATCGCCTTGTGTGAGTAGCATATCAGCATGAAGTAAGTTTGTACATCTTAAAAAAATAAAATAAACAAGATGAAACTACGGACTATTGAATTACGAGCGGTATTAATATTAAAATCACAATATAAGAGAATGTTGAATATTAAATATCAGTCATAAATTGTATGTCAGCCCTGAATATTTTAACTTCGAATCTGCCTATTTTCTGTAATGTTATCTATGCAACTGTTTTGTGTTAGACATACTGCCGTTGTTCTATCTACATTCTGTTTTGCGATATTAAACTGCTGTAACATATATTTCAAATGCCCGAACATCTCCCTTAGAAACGTATCTTTGTGAATTTCATTCTGAAATACGAATTTCTCATTCGGTTGTGTGTAAATATTTCTAGCTACTTAAAATTGTGTTCTGGACAGAGACAGGAAAGAAAAAAAAAGTTTTGAACGCAATGTGACTAATAGAAAAATGTCGTAATTGCAGTTTGCAGCAGAATGAAATATGACTCTTATTAAATTACCCTAACCAATAGAGATTTGTTAAAAATATGTCACCATTTGTAGTTCAGCTTTTAAAGGGTATATGTAATAAAGGATTCAAATTTCATTCCTGTACAAGTGACATCCATGTTATGTCAGAACTAGATTACTGTTACTGTTTGTCGTGTTGGTGAACATGCAAAGCTGGTACTACGAAGATGCAAAGCTGGTACCTTTTGCCGATGATACAAGTATAGCTGTCACACCCAACAGACAACAATTAACTGGTGAAATTGTAAACGATGTTTTTCAGAAAATCATTAAGTGGTTCTCCGCAAATGGGCTCTCATTAAACTTTGACAAAACACAGTACATACAGTTCCACACAGTAAATGGAATGACACCATTAATAAATATAGACTTCGATCAGAAATCGGTAGCTAAGGTAGAAAATTCAAAATTTCTAGGTGTATGCATTGATGAGGGGTTGAACTGGAAAAAAAGACACTGAAGATCTGCTGAAACATTTGAGTTCAGCTACTTATGCTATTGCAAATTTTGGCGATATACATCTCAGTAAATTAGCTTACCACGCCTGTTTTCATTCTCTGCTTTCGTATGGCATCATATTCTGGGGTAACTCATCATTGAGTAAAAGAGTTTTCATTGCACAAAAGAGTGTAATCACAATAATTGCTGGACTTCATCCAAGATCATTCTGCAGACACTTATTTAAAGAGCTAGGGATCTTCGCTGTAGCCTCACAATATATATATATATATATATTCACTTACGAAATTTGTTATTAACAATCCGAACGAATTCAAAAGTAATAGCAGTGTACATGGCTACAACGCTAGTAGAAACGATGATCTTCACTACTCAAGGTTATATCTAACTTTGGCTCAGAAGGGGGTAAATTATGCTGCCACAAAAGTCTTTGGTCACTTACCTAATAGCATCAAAAGTCTGACAGATAGTCATATAGGATTTAAAAGGAAATTAAAAGAATTTCTTAATAGCAACTCTTTCTACTAATTAGATGAGCTCGGCTGGCTCTGAGCACTATGGGACTCAACTGCTGAGGTCATTAGTCCCAATTAGATGAATTTTTGGATATAGTAAGTGGGTAATTTACCCAACCCCCACAAAAAAAGTGTCATGTAATATTTTGTGTACTGTAATATCTTGTATAGACACATTTTATTAACCTGGCACGTTCCACATCATTGCGAAGTGTCGTATTCATGATCTATGGAACAAGTACTAATCTAATCTAGTTACGCTAATAGAAATGACGAGGAACCGCCTTCTCACTTTAAGTTACTGTTTTTTTGACAAAACAAAATAAAAGGCTTTTTCGGACGGAAAACGGATGCACCTGACTGCCCCCAAACTCCGGGCGTTAATGAAATGGTGTATTCAATAGAGAGGACGGCTATAGGCTTACATCATCGTGGCGCCCCGCCATCGAGGGACAGTGAATGTGTAACTTCTAAGACCTTCCCGGCGATACGATGTCATTTCGTGGAATCGGGTGCTGGTGGTCCGCGTCTTCCCAACACAATATTTCGAGACGTAACTCGGTGTCTCCATCAGCTACCTGATGAAACACCTGATGAAGACGCCGAGTTACGACGTCGAAACATTGTGTTGGAAAGACGCAGAAAATCGGCAGTATACCCGATCCCACAGGATGACAAGAGTGAACATACTGCCGTGGCGTGCGAGCAATATAAACAACGCCTAAAAGCCACCTCTGCGGACGTAATACTGTATTTTGGATAAACTTTCTCTCTGTGCCCGTTTCGCTTCTATTCAAAAATTGTTAAAATGGCTCTGAGCACTATGCGACTTAACTTCTGAGCTCATCAGTCCCCTAGAACTTAGAACTGCTTGAACTTAACTAACCTAAGGACAACACACGTCCATGCCCGAGGCAGGATTCGAACCTGCGACCGTAGCGTTCGCGCGGATGCAGACTGTAGCACCTAGAAGCGCTCGGCCGCTCTGGCCGGCACGCTTCTAGTCAATGCTGACTGTTCACCAATAGCAGCCGGAGGAATTTTAACCAATAAATCTTCTCCAGCGTAAGTGCGAAAAATTCCCTTTCTGGACAGTGACGTTGGTCCACCAGTGGTAGCCACAGTTTTAGTGCCTTCTTCGGCATTGCCGCGGGAAAACTTCTCTTACTCTCCAATGACAACGGCCAACCGATGGCAGACACAATATTTTTACCCAATAACCTCACTTCTCCAGTACAAGCGCGGGAAAAGCCCTTTATAAGACAACACTACACTGACAGAGCTCAATCTACAGTGGGCACCACAAGATTCTGAAGAAGTGCGCATCAGAAGGGTGGAAACGTCGATCGCCTAGAAGAAATATGACTCGGCCTAACAATCCAGAATATTTTAATTTCATATTAACAGAATATTCCGTCTGTTCTTGGTAGAACAACATTATAATAATAAATGAAAAGCACCAGTTTGCTTTTGTTCTACAATATTATTTTTATTGCTAACCGGTTTTCGGAGTAAATGCCTGAAGATGGCCTTGTAAGCCGAAAACCGGTTAGCAATAAAAATAATATTGTAGAACAAAAGCAAACTGGTGCTTTTCATTTATTATTTTAATTTCAATAATAATGGGCACGAAAGCTAGCAGACTTACATAACATTTAATTACTTAACAAAACGTGAGAGGTATCCATTTAGGGATGTTTCAGCGCATAGCACTCTAATGTTGAGTGAAGCTTGTTGTGACCAGGCGCAACTACTTTCGTCCGGCCACAAATGTGCGTTCGTTGACTGCTCTGGGAGAGGGTTCACCAAACTAGAACATGAAAAATTAGTTCACTTTGTTGCTTAAATGAATAAAATATTTATTTAACTCTGACACACTTGTTTGCCACAGGAGTGCGGATAATTTACAACTGTTGTAGACTAGCAAAGCATCGCTTGATGCAGTAACTAACAATTGAGGTACAGCTCATCATAAACTATACTATACAGGGTGGTCCACTGATCGTAAAGAACGACACTTGTCTAGCTTGAAGGGGGAAACCAGTTGGCGCTATGGTTGGCCCGCTAGACGGCGCTACCATAGGTCAAACGGATGTCAACTGCGTTTTTTAAAATAGGAACCCCCATTTTTTATTACATATTCATGTAGTACTTTAAGAAATATGAATGTTTTAGTTGGACTACTTTTTTCGCATTGTGTTAGATGGCGATGTAATAGTCACAAACATATGGCTCACAATTTTAGACGAACAGTTGGTAATAGATAGGTTTTTAAATTAAAATACAGAACGTAGGTACGTTTGAACATTTTATTTCGGTTGTTCCAATGCGATACATGTACGTTTGTGAACTTATAATTTCTGAGAACGCATGCTGTTACAGCGTGATTGCCTGTAAATACCACAATAATGCAATATATGCTCAAAATGATGTCCGTCAACCTCAATGCATTTGGCAATACGTGTAACGACATTCCTTTCAACAGCGAGTAGTTCGCCTTCCGTAATGTTCGCACATGCATTGACAATGCACTGACCGATGTTGTCAGGCGTTGTCGGTGGATCACGATAGCAAATATCCTTCAACTTTCGCCACGGAAAGACATCCGGGGACGTGAGATCCGGTGAACGTGCGGTCCATCATGGTATGGTGCTCCGACGACCAATCCACCTGTCATGAAATATGCTATTCAATACCGCTTCAACAGCACGCGAGCTATGTGCCGGCCATCCATCATGCTGGAAGTACATCGCCATTCCGTCATGCAGTGAAACATCTTGTAGTAACATCGGTAGAACATTACGTAGGAAATCAGCACACATTGCACCATTTACATTGCCATCGAAGAAATGGGGAGCCTATTATCCTTCCTCCCATAATGCCGTACCATACATTAACCTGCCAAGGTCGCTGATATTCCACTGGTCGCAGCCATCGTGGATTTTCCGTTGCCCAATAGTGCATATTATGCAGGTACCGCTGTTAGTGAATGACGTTTCGTCGCTAAATAGAACACGTCCAAAAATTCTGCCATCGTCCTGTAATTTCTCTTTTGCCCTATAGCAGAACTGTACACGACGTTCAAAGTAGTCGCCGTGCAATTCCTGGTGCATAGAAATATGGTACGGGTGCAATCGATGTTGATGTAGCATTCTCAACACCGACGTTTCTGAGATTCCTGATTCTCGCGCAATTTGTCTGCTACTGATGTGCGGATTAGCCGCGACAGCAGCTAAAACATCTACTTGGGCATCAACGTTTATTGTAGGTCGTGATTGACGTTTCACATGTGGCTGAACACTTCCTGTTTCCTTAAATAACGTAACTATCAGGCGAACGGTCCGGACACTTGGATGATGTCGTTCAGGATATTGAGCAGCATACATAGCACACGCCCTTTGGCCATTTTGATCACAATAGCCATAGATCAACACGATCTGGACCTTTTCCGCAATTGGTAAACGGTCCATTTTAACATGGGTAATGTATCACGAAGCAAATACCGTCCGCACTAGCGGAATGTTACGTGTTGGGAGGGGAGTGAAACAGGGTTGTAGCCTCTCCCCGATGTTATTCAATCTGTATACTGAGCAAGCTGTGAAGGAAACAAAAGAAAAGTTCGGAGTAGGTATTAAAATCCATGGAGAAGAAATAAAAACTTTGAGGTTCGCCGATGACATCGTAATTCTGTCAGAAAAGGTCTTGGAAATTAGTTGAATGAAATGGACAATGTCTTGAAAGGAGGATATAAGATGAACATCAACAAAAGCAAAACGAGGATAATGGAATGTAGTCGAATTAAGTCAGGTGATGTTGAAGGAATTAGATTAGGAAATGAGACACTTAAAGTAGTAAAGGAGTTTTGCTACTTGGGGAGCAAAATAAGTGATGATGGTCGAAGTAGAGAGGATATAAAATGTAGACTGGTAATGGCAAGGAAAGCGTTTCTGAAGAAGAGAAATTTGTTAACATCGAGTATAGATTTAAGTGTCGGGAAGTCGTTTCTGAAAGTATTTGTATGGAGTGTAGCCATGTATGGAAGTGAAACATGGACAATAACTACAGAAGGATGCTGAAGATAAGATGGGTAGATCATATAACTAATGAGGAGGTATTGAACAGGAGTAGAGAAGTTTGTGGCACAACTTGACTAGAAGAAGGGATCGGTTGGTAGGACATGTTCTGAGGCATGAAGGGATTACCAATTTAGTATTGTAGGGCAGCGTGGAGGGTAAAAATCATAGAGGGAGACCAAGAGATGAATACACTAAACAGATTCAGAAGAATGTAGGTTTCAGTAGGTGCTGGGAGATGAAGAACCTTGCACAGGATAAGCGTGGAGAACTGCATCAAACCAGTCTCTGGACTGAAGACAACAACAACAACAACCACGTAGTTATACGTTTGTGACTATTACAGCGCAATCTATCACAAAGTTAAAAAAGTGGTCCAACTAAAACATTCATATTTCTTTACGTACTACACGAATATGTAATAAAAATGGGTGTTCCTATTTAATAAAACGCAGTTGATATCCGTTTGACCTATGGCAGCACCATCTAGGGGGCCAACCATAGCGCAATTTGGTTTTCCGCTTCAAGCTAGACGAGTTTCGTTCTTTATAATTTTTTCGTTTGATGCTTATTTCGTGAGATATTTGGCCCGGTCACTATCAATGCACCACCCTGCACACTGATCCGCCGGAAAACTAGAAACACTGGTCTACTATCGATATGAACCCGTCCAGCCAACAGCAGCGTCACCTGCCGAAGAATGACTGCTAGTCAGCCACACGCATGGTGCGTGCTGTGCGTGTGTCGAATGGGGAAGGTGCTCTATCTATCTGAGTTTGACCGACGGGAGATTGCGATAGCTCGGATGCTTGGCACGAGGATTTCGGAAATTGCAGGACTCGCCGGGTGGTCGAGGAACGCTGTGGCGAGTGTCTTTAAAACGTGGCGAAAACAAAGTGAAACCATGTCCAGACGTCGTGGGATTGAACTGCCACCCTTCATTACAGATGTCGGGCGTCGTTCAAAAATGGCTCTGAGCACTATGGGACAACATCTGAGGTCATCAGTCACCTAGAACTTAGAACTACGTAAACCTAACTAACCTAAGGACATCACATACATCCATGCCCGAGGCAGAATTCGAACCTGCGACCGTAGCGGTCACGCGGTTCCAGACTGAAGCGCCTAGAACCGCACGGCCACACCGGCCGGCTAGCACACTTGTGAAACAGGACAGGCGGCGAACTGTGGCGGAACTAACATCTGATTTTAATGTTGGGCAGCCGCGCAGGGTAGATGCGCAGTCCCGGCCGTCTTGTCACGGTTCGCGCGGCTCCCACCGTCAGAGGTTCAAGTCCTCCCTCGAGCATGGGTCCGTGTGTCGTCCATCGCTTAAGTTAGATTAAGTAGTGTGTAAGCTTAGGGAGTCCGCTGCTCGTGTTCTCGCAGCAGCGTTCTCCCTTCCCGAGCACGGGGTCCCTGGTTCGATTCCCGGCGGGGTCAGGGATTTTTCCTGCCTCGAGATGACTGGGTGTTGTTGTGCCGTCTCCATCATCGTCATTCATCCCCATGACGGTCGGAGGAAGGCAATGGCAAACCACCTCCACTAGGACCTTGCCTAGTAAAGCGGTGCGGGTCTCCCGCATCGTTCCCCTACGCTCTGTAAAGAAGCATGGGACTTCATTTCATTTCAAT
The DNA here is from genome assembly GCF_023864275.1 of Schistocerca cancellata. Taxonomy (NCBI): domain Eukaryota; kingdom Metazoa; phylum Arthropoda; class Insecta; order Orthoptera; family Acrididae; genus Schistocerca; species Schistocerca cancellata. Next base: position 97,833,586 of record NC_064637.1, read on the forward strand.
CTTAGGGACCGATGAGCTCAGCAGTTTGGTCTCATAAGACCTTACCACAAATATCCAAAATAATGAAACTTCCTGGTAGATTAAAGCTGTGTGCCTGACTGAGACTCGAACTCGGGACCTTTGCCTTTCGCGGGAAAGTGGTCTAGGAAGTAAAGCTGTGAGGACGGAGCGTGAGTCGTGCTTGGGTAGCACAGATGGTAGAGCACTTGCCTCCGAAAGGCAAAGGTCCCGAGTTCGAATCTCGGTCCGGCACACAGTTTCTTATCAGAACACACTCCGCTGCAGAGTGAAAATCTCATTCTGGATCCAAAATAATGTTGGGCAGACTACAAGTGTGTTTCAATACACAGTGCACCGTACAGTCCTAAAGATAGGCACTTACGACTGAAATGGGCAAGTGAACATCGACACTGGACGTTGATGCAGTGCAGAGCGTTGCATGGTACCATGAATACCGATACCTTCTTCATCATGCCGTTGGGAGGGCACGAATCCGTCGTCTTCCAGAGGAACAGCCTCTTGACACCTGTACTGCGGGATGGAGACAAGCTGGCGGCAGCTCCATTATGCTCTGGGAAACACACTCACGGGACTTCATGGGTCCAGTGGAGCTCGTGCTAGGAACCATAATGGTCAAGGATTATCGTGCACTTGTTGCAGACCACGCACACCCCTTCATGACGCTCATGTTTCCCAGTGGCAATGGTATTTTTCAGCAAGATAATGCACCATGTCACAACTCCAGGAGTATGATGGAGTGGTTCGAGGAACACACGCCGGCTGGAGTGGCCGAGCGGTTGTAGGCGCTACAGTCTGGAAGTGCGCGACCGCTACGGTCGCAGGTTCGAATCCTGCCTCGGGCATGGATGTGTGTGATGTCCTGAGGTTAGTCAGGTTTAAGTAGTTCTAAGTTCTAGGGGACTGATGACCTCAGATGTTAAGTCCCATAGTGCTTAGAGCCATTTGAACCATTTTTGAGGAACACAGTGGCGAAATCCAATTGATGTGCTGGCCGCACAACTCGCCAGATCTGTACCCAATCGAACACACCTTGGATGTAATTGATGGGGCGTCAGAGCTCATCAGTCCACTCCCCGGATTTTGCGGGAATTACGTGGATTGTGTGTGGATATGTAGTGCCAACTCGCTCCAGCGACCTGCGAAGGCCTCACTGCTCCCATGTCACGACACGTCGCCGCTGTTATCCGTGCCAAAGGTGGACATATCGGGTATTAGGAAAGTGGCCATAACGTTCCGGCTGATCAGTTCACTTGTAGTCCTATAATGTTATTTTGACTGCTGTAGCAGAGTCTCGAACTGGGGCAGACCTCTTGCACGCTCAACACTACATTGACGTCAGTGTGAGGGCACTGTGTAGCTGAGAAGGGGCGTGATCCCCTGGAGCACCTGCCATACATCGTTGCAGATTTTAGAGAGCCCTCTCTGTCTATGATATCGATTTGCATTGCCAATTTTGGCGTGGTACCAGAATCTCTGCACGGTACCACATAACTGTCTACGGTTATTAAGATTCTGCTATTGCAGCTATAATGGTGGACAAGCCATTATTCGTTTTAGAGATATGTGTAACTTTAAAGTCAGTACCGCCATTAGACTGTTTTTTATTTGCAGTGTTACATTTACACGATCGTGATTTCGGCTTCAAAGTGCCATCATCAAGTGTTTTAAATGTTATACAGTGCCTAAGATGGCATACTGTCGTATTTAAAATACACTATTAGACAAATGTGTGTATTTTAAATACAACAGTATGCCATGTTAGGCACTGTTTAACACTTCATAATGGCACTTTTAAGACACTCTTGACACAGTCACGTCGATTAAATATTTGGGCGTAACATTGCAGAGCGATATGAAATGGGACAAACATGTAATGGCAGTTCTGGGGAAGGCGGATAGTCGTCTTCGGTTCATTGGTAGAATTTTGGAAGGATTAGGTTCATCTGTAAAGGAGACCGCTTATAAAACACTAATACGACCTATTCTTGAGTACTGCTCGAGCGTTTGTGATCCCTATCAGGTCGGATTGAGGGAGGACATAGAAGCAATTCAGAGGCGGGCTGCTAGATTTGTTACTGGTAGGTTTGATCATCACGCGAGTGTTACGGAAATGCTTCAGGAACTCGGGTGGGAGTCGCTGGCGGAAAGGAGTCGTCCTTTTCATGAATCGCTACTGAGGTAATTTAGAGATCCAGCATTTGAGGCTGACTGCAGTACAATTTTACTACCGCCGACTTACATTTCTCGGAAAGACCACAAAGATAAGATAAGAGAGATTAGGGCTCGTACTGAGGCATATAGGCAGTCATTTTTCCCTCGTTCTGTTTGGTTGTAGAACAGGGAGAGATGATTCTAGTTGTGTTTCGAGGTACCCTCCGCCACGCACCGTATGATGGATTGCGGAGTATGTATGTACATGTAGATGTAGATACTGCCTTTCTGACTATTAAATATAGCCTATATCTCGAAGAAGCGACAGCTCGTTGTCGCGCGGTAGCGTTCTCGCTTCCCACGCCCGGGTTCCCGGGTTCGATTCCCGGCGGGGTCAGGGATTTTCTCTGCCTCGTGATGACTGGGTGATGTGTGATGTCCTTAGGTTAGTTAGGTTTAAGTAGTTCTAAGTTCTAGGGGACTGATGACCTGAAATGTTAAGTCCCATAGTGCTCAGAGCCGTTTGAACCAAAAGCTTTCCGGAGTGATAATGGCCGCACGACAAGAATTAACACAATTTGTACAGGGAGGGATAATTGGAGCTAGACTAATTGCGCAGTCAATTTCTGAAATCATTAGGGAATTCAATATTCCGGAATCCAGTGTCAACAGTACGCCGAGAATACCAAAAAATGTTTCAAATGGCTCTGAGCACTATGGGACTTAACTTCTATGGTCATCAGTCCCCTAGAACTTAGAACTACTTAAACCTAACTAACCTAAGGACATCACACACATCCATTCCCGAGGCAGGATTCGAACCTGCGACCGCAGCGGTCGCGCGGTTCCAGACTGTAGCGCCTTTAACCGCTTGGCCACCCCGGCCGGCCGAAAATACCAAATTTCATGTATTACCTCTCGCCACCGACAACGCAGTGGCTGACGACCTTCACATAACGACCGAGAGCAGCAGCATTTGTGTCAGTTCTAACAGAGTAGAACATTGCGTGAAATAACCGCAGAAATCAGTCTGGAACGTACGACGAACGCACGCGTTAGAACAGTGCGGCGAAATTTGGCGTTAATGGGCTATGGCACAAAATCCCTTGTAGTGCCTCCCCTGGGCTCCTGACCATATAGGTTGGACCCTGGACGACTGGAAAATCGTAGCCTGGACAGATGAGTCCCGATTTCGATTAGTAAGAGCTAATGGTGGGATTGGCGTGTAGTGCAGACCCCACGAAGCCATGGAACCAAGTTCTCAACAGGGCACTGTGCAAGCTGGTGATGACATGTAATGGACTAGATCCTCTGGTCCATTTGAACTGATCATCAACTGAAAATAGTTATGATCGGCAACTTGGAGAACATTTGGAGCCATTCATGGACTTCACGTTTCCAGACAGTGATTGAATTTTTATGGATGACAATCAGCCATGTCCTCGCGCCACAATTGTTCACAAATTGCTTGAACAGCATTCTGGACAATTCGAGCGAATGATTTAGCCAACCAGATCGCCCGACATGAATCCCATCGAACATTTATAGGAAATAATCAGTTCATGCACAAAATCCTGCATGGGCAACACTTTCGCAATTATGGCATCATGGCTCCATACTTCTGCAGGGGACCTCCAACGACGTGTTGAGTCCATGCCACGCCGAAATGCTGCCCTATGCTGGACATAAGGAGGTCAGGTACGATATTACACTACTGGCCGTTTGAATTGCTACACCACGAAGATGACGTGGTGCAGACGCGAAATTTAACCGGCAGGGAGAAGATGCTGTGATATGAAAATGATTAGCTTTTCAGGGCATTCATACAAGGTTGGCGCCGGTGGCGACCCCTACAACGTGCTGACACGAGGAAACTTTCCAACCGATTTCTCATACACAAATAGCAGTTGACCGGCGTTGTCTGATGAAACGTTGTTGTGATGCCTCGTGTAAGGAGGGGAAATGCGTACCATCACGTTTCCGACTTTGATAAAGGCCGGATTGTAACCTATCGCGATTGCGTTTTATCGTATCGCGACATTGCTGCTCGCGTTGGTCGAGAACCAATGGCTGTTAGCAGAATATGGAATCGGTGGGTTCAGGAGGGTAATACGGAACGCCGTGGCTGGATCCCAACGGTCTCGTACCACTAGCAGTCGAGATTACAGGCATCTTATCCGCATGGTTGTAACGGATGGTGTAGCCACGTCTCGATCCCTGAGTCAACAGATGGGGACGTTTCTAAGACAACAACCATCTGCATGAACAGTACGACGACGTTTGCAGCAGCATGGACTATCAGCTCGGAGACCGTGGCTGCGGTTACCCTTGACGCCGCATCACAGACAGGAGCGTCTGCGATGGTGTACTCTACGACGAACCTGGGTGCACGAATGGCAAAACATTTTTTCGGATGAATCGAGATTCTGTATACAGCATCATGATGGACGCATCCGTGTTTGGCGGCATCGCGGTGAACGCACATTGGAAGCGTGTGTTCGTCATCGCCATACTGGCGTATACCCGGCGTGATGGTATGGGGTGCCATTGGTTACACGTCTGGTCACCTCTTGTTCGCATTGACGGCACTTTGAACAGTGGACGTTACATTTCAGATGTGTTACGACCCGTAACTCTAACCTTCATTCGATCCCTGCGAAACCCTACATTTCAGCAGGATAATGCACGACCGCATGTTGCAGGTCCTGTACGGGCCTTTCTGGAAACAGAAAATATTCGACTGCTGCCCTGGCCAGCACATTCTCCAGATCTCTCACCAATTGAAAACGTCTGGTCAATGGTGGCCGAGATTCACTACTTTTGATGAAGTTTGGTCGCGTGTTGTAGCTGCATGGGCAGCTGTACGTATACACGCCATCCAAACTCTGTTTGACTCAATCCCCAGCCGTATCAAGGCTGTTATTACGGCCAGAGGTGGTTTTCATGGGTACTGATTGCTCAGGTTCTTTGCACCTAAATTGCGAGAAGATGTAACCACATGTCAGTTCTAGTATAATATATTTGTCCAATGAATACCCGTTTATTACCTGCATTTCTTCTTGGTGTAACAATTTCAATGGCCAGTAGTGTAGAATGTATCCTATGACGTCTGTCACGTAAGTATACATCATCAATATCGTCTACAAAAAGTATCAATTCTGCTTTATGAATGTTAAGTGGAAGGCCATTCACTTATATCACGAAACAGACCGACCACGAAAACTGAGCCGGGAGAGCGGTGTGCTGACCACATGCCCCTCTATATCGGCATTCATCGACGTCTGTAGGGCAAGGATGACATGACAATCGGTCAGTACCGTTGAGCCTTCCGAAGCCTGTTCGGACTGAATTTTAGTTTATAAGTAAAAAAGACTAAGCTGCGATCAACCCGAAGATTCGTCTGTACACCGCAATGCCATACTGGGAACGGTCCTATTACGTGGCGTGTTTTTTTAAGTAAGTACCGTTTTGAAATTTAAAAAAAAGACGTGCTAAGATATCTCAATAATTTTATTTTTACATGAAAGCCTGTACTTTAATCTACGCACTGACGCCATTACAGTCTGATTCTTCCTTGTTGTGTACTGAGTGTTTAAGATGCCTCCGATAATCGTGAGTCCCGCCGACTGTGAATTACGGGCTGTTATAAGATTTCTTAGTGCTAAAGGCTTAAAAGCGTGCGATATTCATGGTGAGATCTGTGCGGTTTACGGAGAAAACATTATGAGTGATGGAATGGTAAGAAAGTGGGTGAGAGCATTTAAAGATGGCCGCACAAATGTGCATGATGAACAGCGGAGTGGGCGTCCTTCGGTCGTTAATGAAAGTTTGGTGTAGGAAGTGGACAAAAAAAATGTTCAAATGTGTGTGAAATCTCATGGGACTTAACTGCTAAGGTCATCAGTCCCTAAGCTTACACACTACTTAACCTAAATTATCCTAAGGACAAACACACACACACGCCCATGCCCTAGGGAGGACTCGAATCTCCGCCGGGACCAGCCGCACAGTCCATGACTGCAACGCCTGAGACCGCTAGGCTAATCCCGTGCGACGGAAGTGGACAATAAGGTGAGAGAAAACAGACGCTTTACGATTTCCTCCTTGCGGGATGACGTTCCTAGTGTTTCTCGTAGTGTTTTGTATGGCATTGTGAACGAGCACTTGAATTACCGATAGTTGTGCGCATGTTGGATACCGAAAATGTTGACGGATGTGCACAAAACCAAACATTTAGACAGTGCATCGACTTTCCTTGAGCGGTACCACAACGACGGTGATTTCTTAAGCCAAATTGTTACGGGCGATGAAACATGGGTGGCCTACGTAACACCAAAACCAAAGCAACAGTCCATCGAATGGCGGCATTAAAATTCACCCAGAAAAGTGAAGTTTAAGCAAACAATTTCTGCCCGGAAAATCATGTGCAAAGCTTTTTGGGACAGAAAAGGAGTATTGCATGTGGAATTTCTGACTTTTCATGAGACAATCAATGCAGCAGCTTACTGTGAAACATTTCACAATCTGCACCGTTCAATTCAGAACAAAAAACGTGGCAAGTTGAACAAGGGCATCGTTTTGCTGCAAGACAATGCCCGCCCGCATGTGGCTAATCAGACCAAAGATCTCATCACATCTTTTCGATGGGAAACTCCATACAGCTCCGATCTTGCGCCCAGTGACTACCATCTGTTCTTGCACTTGAAGAAACACCTGGGCGGTCAGCGTCTGCAAGACGATGAAGTCAAAACAGTGGTGATGCAGTGGGTAACAACTCAGGCGGCAGACTTCTATGAGGAGGGTATTCAAAAACTGGTACAACGTTATGACAAGTGCCTCAATAGTGACGGAAATTGCGTAGAAAAATAGATTAAGGTACAGGTTTTCATGTAAAAATAAAATATTGAGATATCTTAGCACATCTTTTTTAATTTCAAAACGATGCTTACTTTAAAAAAAGCACGCCTCGTACCTTATTAGATATGTTGTGCTATTGCCTTTGTCCGACCTTTCAGGAACCTCGTTGCAGTTCGGCATTTTACTCATTAAGAAACATGGTCAGAGGTGAAAAAGCTAATGGTGGCAGGTAAATATCCCAGAGCTGACCAAGTCATTTCATTCTCAGTATAGCGCATAAACATTGAGCTACCGAGTAATACGAACATACATCGACGGGAAAATAAAATCACTAAACGAAGAACGAGTTGTGTGAAATAAACGAAAGTTGGTAAGTGTGTTTCTACATCTGGAAGATGATGTCTATTCAAATTTTGCGCCAGTCCCTTAAAGATTGGTCGCTAATAGCACCACTATGACGATGCAAAACATGTTAGCTTTAAATACTGAAACAGTCGTGAGCGTATAGTTATCTTCGAAACTGTAAATGCTGAGTTTCCTGATTTCTTGGATGACTTTTCCTCTAGACATCTTTTAGGTACTTCTCCATAGAGTTAGTTTTAAATGCAAATCTATCACAATTTGAGCCGAATGTTCTTACCCATATTGCCAGAAGAAAATTTATCTTTAGTACTCATTTTAAAAGCAATCAGTGGCTCAGAAAGGAATTCAACACGCATCATCAAAATTTCTAGATCATTTACCCAACAACAGCCATCCGCTGTGACCGAGCGATTCTAGGCGCTTTAGTCCGGAACCACGCGGCTGCTACAGTCGCAGGTTCGAATCCTACCTCGGGCATGGATGTGTGTGATGTCCTTAGGTTAGTTCGGGCTAATTAGTTCTAAGTCTAGTGGACTGATGACCTCAGATGTTAAGTCCCATAGTGCTTAGAGCCATTTGAACCATTTAACACAACATAAAAAGTCTGACTGGTAGCAAAGCAAGCTCTAAATTTAGCCTTAAATCATTTCTTTTCCATAGATGTATTTTTATTTACAAACTGGGAGCTTGTACCAAAACTTATTTTAATTGTAGTTGCTTGAGTAGGATTAAAAAATATATATAAAATGATGTTAAAACTAATCATGTGACATATCCTGTAATCTGACTCGTTTCACATCATTCCTGTAAAAAATCTTTCACAAGGGATATAGTACATGTTACAAATACTGATCGACTTTCACGAAATTCTTTGCCGATGGAACATTTTCACGATTCATCCATGTAAAGCAATCGTAAACAGTCCCTTCAGAGGAGGACAGATTACCAAAAGTTGAACAAAGCGATTTGAGGCATTGTTGCTCAGTTATATCTTAACGAAAATCATAAAAAATCTTGCGACGAAAGTCTTCGAAGGGAAATTTCCATTTTTTGGAATTTTGCATCCTTAAAGGCTCACTGCAGACAAACTACGCGACCAATGCCTGATTTGTCTTTGTTTTAACCATAACAAATGACAAATTTTAAAGCAGTTTTAACGACGCATTCAGTAGCACAATGTTAATTTTTTGCGATGTTCTCGAGTGATCTACTATGTTTTCAGAAAACAAATGAAAACAAATACCGGTCGAAGCCATTTTCGGCTGGTGACTGAATATATGACTGCTACTTCGTAGTTAATTCCGAGTATGTACACGCAGTATGTACGAAGTAATATTGCCAGCGTCGATCTGATAATAAATTAAACTCGGACGGGAGGCATTGTGAACTGTGCTGAATCTAAATACACTCTAAGGCAAATAAATAAATAAATAAAAATAAACAAATTAAGAAAAATGCCGTACCACCATTCCCGTCCCATTCGGATAATTCCTTCGTGGTGCGTCGTGTTTTTGTCTTAGAGTGTAAGTACTGTTTGATAAACACGTTGTTGCTGTCTTGTTGGAAATAGCCATACGAATGTAAAAATGTCCGTAATTTATTGCTGCCTCTAAGTCTTCAATCAGATATTGTAATTTGTTACAACTGGTTCAACGTAAGAGAGGGTCTAGATTTTGGTATGGGTTACACTGACATATTACCTGCCTAGTAACGCATCTCTAAAATCGTTCGATATATGGTCACACTTACTTGATATCAACTGTAAACAGTGAAGCAGTAGTGTATAAACGGTGACAACGACGTGAGCTGTGTTCTGGGATAATGGATGCGATGAGCATTTACAGTATTCCCAACGAATGTAGGTGCCCGTTCGTCTTCTTTACTTTTACTTTCAAATTGTCTTTCTTTTTCACGCCAACTATTTTTATTTTTAGATATTTAAATGATGTGAGAGGCTCCAGACGTTTACCACTAGTCGTGTAAACTGATATTATGGGGTTCATTCTTTCACTGCTTTTGTTAAGGGGTAGTTATCCAAGTTTTAAGAAAAATGGGGCTGCCATACCAGTCTTCGTATTTGTATCAGTTCTTTCGACTTTTTATTTGTTTTCACAAAAGCTACTCACTTTAGCACGAGGAGCTACACTACACATCGGAAATAGACCATTCAGATACGATAGGAGTTAGCACACATTTCCATTTACAAAACTCATAACTGATCCTGAACATGTGTCGTACGAATTACGGCCAAGAGGAAGTACGTTGGCCTTCTTTTTGCATTATAGCGACGTAGTCGGACGTGAGAATCTCACTTGGCGGTTTTTACGCTTCAGTAACCGATTCTGACAGCGTTGCCTTGCAATTTTACAACATTTTCTGACTGTTTTTTCGAAAACATTCAAAGCTAACATCAACAAGCATTACATTGATGTCCTTATCTTTTGAAGGAAAGTTTTCGTAAGCAGTAAAAAATATTATAGTTATATTAAAAATTACTTGCTTCAGTTCCTCGCGTGATACAAAAGTTAAGAGAGTTAATCGTGCCTTCCTGCGTGTTTTCATTAGCTGAAAATCTCCCTTTAGATTTTGTGAACAGTTAATGAAATAAAAGGGGTCATACTACAAATGTTAACAACAAAAAACCTAAAACGTTCATTTTAAGAATTTTTGTCAAAAAGCAAAGTGGATCTTAAACGTATATAATGAAGTGGAACAGAATTTCATTTTTGTATACATGTCAGTGAAACAAACAGTTCTCCTCTAAGATAGGGTAGTGTCTAACTCGCCCGGGTTCCCGGGTTCGATTCCCGGCGGGGTCAGGGATTTTCTCTGCCTCGTGATGACTGGGTGTTATGTGATGTCCTTAGGTTGGTTAGGTTTAAGTAGTTCTAAGTTCTAGGGGACTGATGACCATAGATGTTAAGCCCCATAGTGCTCAGAGCCATTTGAGCCATTTAGTGTCAACTACGAATGTAATGTGGTCATTTACTTTCATATTTTTAGCAGATCTGGATATGAGTGACAGTGCCTGAAATCGGTTATCTTGTGGTCTCAAACTTCATCACATTACCCCAGGGAATTCAGTATGCTCTGGCTAGTGCTATGCAGTAAATAATTATGCACCCATGTATTTAACTATTCTCTCTTTTAATGTTAAGTGCTTTTAGACCGTGCGAAGTATATTTTCGCTATTACAATAATACTCATGCTTCGTACTATTTTTGATGAAAGAGAATTCATGGTATTAATAAGATGATAAAAAAATTATAGGGACATAAAGAGCCTGTAATAACTGGTAACAGCTCCTAATAAAATATCACGAAACAGGTAAAAAATTGAAATTCGCTCTGGTTGTTGAAAGAAAAAAGTTAAGAGCGGTACAAATAAGCAGTTTTTTTCTAGACTAAAACCGCTACAAAATCTTCTAATTATATGATGTTTTTCTTAAGTTAAAGATTGAGCAATACATGGTACTATAACCTGACATAGTCCATGATGTAGCACAGCATCTTTCGATAGTAACACCATGAATTGTAGCAAATATTTTAAGAGTACAGACGTCAAATGGATATCTGAAAACTTTAAATTAGTTTTTACAGTATGAAATGGATCATTTCTATAATCTAATATAGTGTCTGTTCGTTTTATTATTGCTTTATGGCAGATAGCAATGCGCTTACGTTAAATTTTTTTATTTTAATTAGCTTTCGGTTCTTGCCCATTCAGCCAGCTCAGTAATGGAAACTGCAGTGGAGCGATTTTCTTGCCAGTTGCGAGGATATGAAATGAAAGACAACAGGACACCCAGTCGCCGAGCGGAGAAAAATTCGAGCCGGCAGGGAATCGTACTTGGCCAGTTAAACTTTTCATAACAAGTAAAGATTGTCTTCTGCAAAATTTTTCTAAATATCGTGGGGGGAAACTCGAACAGCCCATAGAATGAAAACCTCTTTACGTCGTATTTTTCAAGCTTTCTCCGTAATTTACGAACTAACTCCAACCTAAATAAATTTATTTTAAAAATCCGTTTTACAAAAATATTTTGCAATATTAACTACGTAAAAAATTCTCTTCCTTTGAAATTTTCTTCAAATGTTGTTTCTCATTGTTTACGACTGTGGACTTTTAATCGTTGTCACAACACATTTACAAGTTTAGTAACGCATAAAAAAATTAACTTAACAGTGAAATAAATTTTTTCATCACCTAAATTGTACAATAACGTCTTTAATCTCATATTAAACTGCACTACGTTAACAAATATCGAATTACCATGCGCTCGTATGAGGTCACATTGATTTGACTGCCGGTAACTGCCATCCTTGCGTCATCGAAAATTACCACTGGTAATTTTGTGATCTTGCAAATTTCAAAACTTGTAGGCTCCGACTTTCAAAAATTTATGAGGGCAAATATTGTTGCATGTTTCAAATGTTAAGTAAGGCGACAGCATTATCAATTTTGAAAAATTTCATAACAGCACATTTCTGTGAGTCGCTGTCCTAAATAAGTGATGAAACAGATGAAACTGTTTCTTTTGTAACTGCCTGTCACTTCGAGAAATGGATTCAGCTTTAAATAACCAAGATTTTTAACTGTATTCAAATTAGGCATTCACAGATATGTGTTTACGGTCAATACCTATTATTTAACATCTAAACGTAGAAAAATAGAGTTAATAAATGACATTGTATGCAAAATTAATGAATCTGTCGATAACAAAATGTATCAACTGTTTTCAAAATCAGCATTCGCAAATGTGTGTTTATGGGCGGGTATGTAATGTTATTTAATCCCAAAAACAGCAGAAAAATTGCATTAACACACATAACGATAATCAAAACTATTTTACCTGTGGATGTAGCGTTGATTTGCAGCATACTGCGTCTTCATCAAGTATTTTTTCTCTCATTATGCTTGAACATAATACACCGCTTCACCACATTAAACCAAAGATAATTATTCTACAGCAGACAACGTCGCTTACACAAGCACTTTTCTGCTGTTTCAGAGATAGTGCCACAAATCCGTTTACTACGTAATACACGACAAAGATCTGTAACGGCGTTTGCCTGTGACTTCGGGTTTCCGTAAACTGGTTTCTTAATACCGCTTCTTGTCGTTCATATAACCACTTCAATACCGATTATTGAATTATGGTTCCAGTTGCTAGATTCATTGGCCACACAATCGAAATTTGCGTCCACCCAAATTCTCAACCGTTTTGGAGTATGTTTGGGTTCACTGGTTTTTATTTGCTTTTAGAAACGATGGTTAATGTTAATGTTGGGAAAGAGATTTTATGTGAACTGAAATGAAAATTAATTTATATGTTTAATTATTTATTCATGCATCTGAGAATTCGCATGTTGTCTGTCGTTATGAATGATTTAAAAAAAGCTTTACAGTGAGGATTGACATTGAATAACGTGTTACACAATGTATAGTGCGACGTACTATTTACTAAAACACTATATCCCAAAATAGTATCGTAATTGTACACAGTCTGGTAAATGCGGAAAAGAAATCGAATTTCACTGAGCGCGAAGTTATTCATGTCCAGTAGTTAACTGAAGGGAAAAACGATCTATGTTTACTAGATGGGAAAATACATGTAAGTGACGAATATCTGCAGCATTACTGATTAGCAACAATCCGATATTCTGAGCAGCTGTCTAATTCGTAAATTGTTGCATGCACTTTCTCTTTGTGGCAAAAACTGTTGTACTCAATCAAAACATAGGCTAATTCCGTAAGCAGGAATAATTTTTCTAGCCGTTCAAAATCTCCAACATGTTGGGACAGAATAAAAGAAGTTGTTTGAAAACCTTAAATATATATTTTTTTGAATATTATTTATTGTGCAGAAGTGGTACAAAGCTGTATCACTTTTCAACATAATATCCCCCACGCTCAATGCAAGTCCTCCAGCGCTTACGAAGTGCATAAATTCATTTAGAAAAAAATTCTTTTGGTAGTCCGCGCAACCACTCATGCACCGCGTGGCGTTCCTCTTCATCTGGACGGAACTTCTTTCCTCCCACTGAGTCTTTGAGTGGTCCAAACATATGGAAATCAATTGGGGAAAGGTCTGCTGAGTATGGTGGATGAGGAAGACACTCAAAATGCGGGTCTGTGATTGTTGCAACTGTCGTACGGGCAGTGTGGGGCCTTGCATTGTCATGTTGCAAAAGGACACCTGCTGACAGGAATCAACGTCGCTTTGATTTGATTGCAGGCCGCAGATGATTTTTTAGGAGAGCTGTGTATGATGCACTGGTGACAGTGGTCCCTCTAGGCTTGTAATGCTCCAAAATGACGCCTTTTTCGTCCCAAAAGGGGTCACCATAACCTTCCCTGCCGATGGTGCTGTTTGAAACTTCTTTGGTTTTCGTGATGAGGATTGGCGCCATTCCTTGCTCGGTCTCTTCGTTTCTGGTTGGTGGAAGTGAACCCAGGTTTCGTCCCCTGTAACGAGTCTTGGAAGGAAGCCATCACCTCGTTCAAAGCGCCGAAGAAGTTCACAAGCATCAACACGTCGTTCTCTCATTTCAGGAGTCAGCTGCCGTGGCACCCATATTGCAGATACTTTGTGAAACTGGAGCACATCATGCACAATGTGGTGTGCTGACCCATGACTAATCTGTAAACGTGCTGCAGTGTCATTTAGTGTCACTCGGCTTATTTCCCTCAGTATGGCTTCACCTGCTGCAATGTTCTGTGGAGTCACAACCTGAACGAGGATCATCTTCCACTGAAGTCACACTATTTGCGAACTTCATACTCCACTCGTAGACTTGCTGCTGCGATAAACATGCATACCCGTACTGCACCTTCGTTCGTCGGTGAATTTCAGTAAGTTTCACGCCTTCGCTACGCGAAAACCGAATAACAGAACGCTGGTCTTCCCTGATGCAAGTCGCAAGTGGGCGGCCATCTTTATACTAATACTGTGACGGTATGTGTGCATCTGCACTATGCTGCCGCCTACAGTCCATTCTTCACGCTATTTGTAGCACGCTTAACAACGTACGGGATAATGACGCGAAATTTCGGTTTGTTATTACAAATTTAAGGTTTTCATTGGACTCACCCTCGTAAAGGTGTCGCAACCGGAATACCAACATGCAAAACTGAAACACTATGTAATGCTGCGTCTCATACATTTAAAAGGATATGTAGAGGGGAGAGGGGAGGGAATTGTATCGAAGTACCTCGGTAGACTCCCCCCAAACATCGTAAGCTTGCACGCGGCCTTTAGACGTGATGTGACCGTGTTTTTTATCTCCCAAATTTGCTGCTATAGACACTGGCTAGCCCTTATCGACTCTACAAGAGTTGCAGGGTAAAGATTTATTAAAATTATTGACCACGGTTTCGGTACATCTAAATATGTCTTCATCAGAAGTAAAATACACCTGAACAGAAAGACACCTTCATCAGCAAAAGTTTTACATCGGAACTGAGAAGGAAAAACGCTACAGCTTAAGTAACTGTAAAATTACCAGAGTATTATAAGCACAAAACTTGTAGTCACTTACTAAAATCACATCCTGCCCTGGAGATACATAAAAACAATTGTGCCAAAGGCGTCGTCAGTAGTTGAAACATCATCGCCATTTATACAACATAATTATGGACAGAGGGTTGATGTGAACACAGCATAGTATCATTATCCCGCCTGTGAACTAGCGTGAAGAGGGTGTGAAAGCCCTAGTGCAGAGAGTTTCCCAGAGAGAGATGCACTTGTAGTATGAGCGAGACGCTCGCGCACATTAAAACCCATGGATACATACACATACATATCAAAACTATTAAACGTTGTGCTAATTCAAACCTTCTTTCTTAATAAATAAAACGTATCGGAACAATTAAAAAACATCTACGTAAAATAGAAAATATGAAACCAATTTCTCCTGTGTCCTAGTGTGAAGCAGATGAAGCTTGTGCTACGGAACACATGTAACGAGAGAGGGCACTAGTATTATGCGCGAGAATCTCGCGTAACTTAAAAGATAAAATACATACTAGCGAAAACAACCAAATTGTTAAAGTAAACCGAAACCATCTGTCGTTGTGAATAAAAAAATTACAGATTCACTTAACCACACAAACACATCGAAAGCCACAAACAGCAAACATCAAAAATACGTAAAATCCCAACAAGACAGGAGAGGCGCATCTCGCCAGCATCAACAGGCAAGAAAACTAACTTCTAGTCAGCCAGACTATATTACATTAGAGCAAGGAGGGGTTTGAAACTGTCTAAAAAAATTGTTTCTAGTTTGCACGTGTTCATTAAGAATAAAACCATCTTTTTGAGACAGATGCTTGAAAATCTCTAATTCTTCGAGCAGGTCCAGTTTGTAACCCTTACTCGCTTCGTGAAGCAATTGTACGTCATCCAGTTTACGTGGCGTATGCTGTAAGAGACATAGATGTTCAGCAAACGTGGAATTATATACGTTTTCCCCATTTTTACCTAGCATGTGTTGTTCAAACCTTACTTTAATAGGTCTACCTGTCTGTCCAATGTAATAGTTTGGGCAGTTGTTACAAATAATTTTGTAAACTCCGGATTTAGTGCCAAGTTCTTCCCGTGCCCCAATAGTATGAATCACTCTTTGTTTCAGGCTATTGTTTACGGAAAAGGCAACTCTGTAACTGTATTGTTTCTGTAGAAGTCTCTTTATCTTAGATGATACGTTCCCCAAAAATGGAATAGAAATAAAGTTATTACCCTCACTCTTTTTCGCCCAGTTATCTCCTAAGGTTGAACATTCTACAGCTGTTTCTTCCTAACAATTTGGTCAACTAACTTAGGGTCGTATCCATTGTTAGTAGCTATTGATTTTTTTAAAAATGCTTCTTTTTCTAAACAATCCTGTTTTAAAGGTGTGCTCACAGCACGATGAACTGCAAAATGAAAGAAGGCGATTTTCTGAGTTTGAAGGTGACAAGAATCTGCTGGGATAATATTATCAGAAAATGTTTTTTTTACGAAAAATGTCGAAGCTAATTGTGTTATCAGAGAACTTAAGTTTCAAATCAAGAAAATGGAGTTCTCTCTCAATGTTTTGCATCTCTTTTGTGAAATTCATTTTCTCGTGAAAACTTTTAAAAACATGAAACATTAGTTGTAGATCTTTGTCACTCCCTTGAAATAAAATTAGTACGTCATCAACATAACGAGCATATAAAGAAATCACATTATCCAACACAGGATTATTTTTGAAACAATTTCCTTCTAACGCATTCACAAAGATGTCATCCAAGATACCAGATAACGGGCAACCCATGACTAAGCCGAATGGTTGCTCATATAGCTTGCCATTAAACTGAAAGTAATTATAATCTAGTACAACCTGAAATAGTGACATAAGTTCCGACAAATGCAACTCACTTAAAGTTCTGTGTTGTCGAGTGTTATCTTCAACAGTTTTAAGCATGATACCCACTGGAACATTACTACATATACTTACAACGTCGAAAGAAACCAAACGAGAGGAGGAAGTGATCTCTACCGCCATTAGATACTGACGACGCCTTTGACACAATTGTTTTTATGTATCTCCAGAGCAGGATGTGATTTTAGTAAGTGACTAAAAGTTTTTGTACTTATAATACTCTGGTAGTTTTACAGTTACTTAAGCTATAGTGTTTTTCCTTCTCAGTTCCGAAGCAAAATTTTTGCTAATGAAGGGGTCTTCCTGTTCAGGTGTATTTTACTTCTGATGAAGGTATATTTAGATGTACCGAAACCGTGGTCAAGAATTTTAATTAATCTTTACCCTGCAACTTTGTTAACATCGAGTATAGATTTAAGTGTCAGGAAGTCATTTCTGAAAGTATTTGCATGGAGTGTAGCCATGTATGGAAGTGAAACATGGACGATAAATAGTTTGGACAAGAAGAGAATATAAGCTTTCGAAATGTGGTGCTACAGAAGAATGCTGAAGATTAGATGGATAACTAATGAGGAAGTATTGAATAGGATTGGGAGAAGAGACGTTTGTGGCACAACTTCACCAGAAGAAGGGATCGGTTGGTAGGACATGTTCTGAGGCATCAAGGGATCACCAATTTAGTATTGGAGGGCAGCGTGGAGGGTAAAAATCGTAGGGAGAGACGAAGAGATGAATACACTAAGCAGATTCAGAAGGATGTAGGTTGCAGTAGGTACTGGGAGATGAAGAAGCTTGCACAGGATAGAGTAGCATGGAGAGCTGCATCAGACCAGTCTCAGGACTGAAGACCACGACAACAACAACAACAACAACAACAACCCTGCAACTGCCGGCCGAGGTGGCTGAGCGGTTCTAGGCGCTACAGTCTGGAACCGCGCGACAGCTACGGTCGCAGGTTCGAATCCTGCCTCGGGCATGGGTATGTGTGATGTCCTTAGGTTACTTAGGTTTAAGCAGTTCTAAGTTCTAGGGGACTGATGACCTC
The DNA here is from genome assembly GCF_023864275.1 of Schistocerca cancellata. Lineage (NCBI taxonomy): Eukaryota > Metazoa > Arthropoda > Insecta > Orthoptera > Acrididae > Schistocerca > Schistocerca cancellata. The sequence goes on from NC_064637.1 coordinate 97,851,430, forward strand.
AGAAGTTAAGTCACATAGTGCTCAGAGACATTTGAACCATTTTACCCTGCAACTGTTTGGCTGTTATCATATACCGTGAAGAATTTCAACAGTTGCTGTTTCAGCCATGTTGAAAATCTTGGAGTCTACAAGAAGAGCCCTGGTGTGTTCTCGTTGTCGGGCGAAGTTGCAGCTATCCTAGTGGTGCCGCATCGCACTCAGCGGCGAGAGCCCAGTCGTGGCGTCAGCTCGGCGCTAACTAAAGGCCTAATTGGCCCGCTCTTCGTTGCACCTGGCTGAGTGACGTTTCCGCCGAGGGCAGCTGCAGCTGTCTGTCTGCAGTCCTCTGGACGTCTGCCCAAGTTAGCTCCATCATTACAGTCGTCCCGGCCAGCATATCAGACTAACAGAAACGATCGAAAAAGCGTTAACACTGGCTGGTGGAGGATACATAGTGTAATACGAGGTGCATTCAAGTTCTACGGCCTCCGATTTTTTTTCATTCATCATCATCATTCTGATTTTATTATTGCTACATCATCTGCATAGGCAAGTCTTGTAAAGTTCACATCCTATAGCTGGATCCCTTGTGGACTGGTTTTAGAAAATTCTCTATCGATCTTCTCTAGGACAAGGTTAAATAAAATAGGTGAAGTAGCAACCCCTTGTCTCGGTCCAGTGTACGATTAATTTTCATGGTATTTCAAATTCCTTCATTATATTTAGGAGTGTCTGTCGTTGTATGCTATCATAGGCCTTTTTAAAATCTACGAATAATATGTGGACATCTACATTGAATTCCCACGCCTCCTCAGTTACTTGTCTTAGGGTGAATAACTGATCTAATGTGGATCTGTTTCTGCGGAAACTGCATTGGTAGTCCCCAATCAGTTCTTATGTTGTAATTCTCCATGCTTTCCCGGCGATCTGTTGACATCTTGGATATTCGGGAATCCAGCCGGATGTTCGCGTCGTTCTCGCACGATATTTCAGGTGCAGAAGAAGACAGCGAGGCACGCTGTTGAAATATCGTGCGAGAACGGCGCGAACATCCGGCTGGATTCCCGAATATCCAAGTTCTTATGTTATTGGTATCAGCGTGTTTAATAAGCAGCTCGATAAGATTTTGTAGGTGACATCCAGTAAGGCAATTCCTGTGTAATTATCACAAACTAGTGGATCATTCTTCTTAAATATGGAGCACACAATTGCAGTTTTCCAATCTGCAGGAATGGTTTCTGTCTCCCAATGTTTATTTGGTATAAATCTCTTAATTGCTGCCGATACTATTTCTTCGAATTTAAGCCACGTCTGGTCTACACTTACATTATTAATTTGGAATGAGTGAAGATAGTGTCTTAGGAAACCGTTAAGTGAAGTTTTATCTGCTTTTTTGAATAGGTATATTTTTCGCTTATGAAAGGCAACAAAACATGGCATAGAATGACGTCGATGTACCGATGTGCTGTGAGGGTGCCTTGGCTGTCAACCAAAGGAGTCTTGGTATGAAATGAAATAGCTCCCCAGCCTGTCACTCCAGGTTGCCTAGCCGAGAGCGCTACCGCGCTGCTTCCTGGACTCGGGTAGGCGCGCTGGCCCCGGATCGAGTCTGCCCAGCGGATTAACGTCGACGGCCGGTGTGCTGGCCAGCCTGGATGTGGTTTTTAGGCGGTTTTCCACATCCTACTAGGTGAATACCGGACTGGTCCCCACGTCCCACCTCAGTTACACGACTCACACACATTTGAAACACATTCACACTATTTCACGATTTACACTAGACGCAGACAGCTGGGGTACACTAGTTCTGTCGTGGGGGGTACCGGGTGGCTAGAGGAAGGGCATGTGGCCACCCCTTAAAATTGACATGCCAAATCCGTACCCTGCTGACCCTACGCACAATGCGGGATAAACGCTTTAGCAAAAGAAAAGGAAAGAAAAGAAAGAACTGTCACTCCAGGTTGTTGGGCCATATGGCTGGCGACAAGTAATGTTGGTATTCCACCGCTGTCTGGGCCATCTCCAAACATGTCTTCGCTGATAATCTCATTGACTGGAGTAGAATTCAGTGATGAGCCCCGCTTCGGACTGAGCCCCAATGACGAATGGAGGTGTGTCTGGAGACGCATAGACAGCTGGGACGTGTCAACCAGACACTCACACGCCATATGGCCCGATAAGTAGAAGTGATGATCTGGAAGACATTTAGTTTCATTGCAGCATCTCTTCAGTTGTCGTCCCTGGCACCTTTACTGCACAGCAGTTGGTTGACCATATTGTACGCCCTGTTTTGATGTCTTTCATGTCAAGCCATATCTAGCTTACATTTCAGGAAGGTCTGTCACCATACGGCGACAGTTTCTACTACTTGTCTTCGTGTTTTTCTGACCCTATCAAGGCCAGAAAGCTCGCCAGATCTCTCCCCAGTGGAGAACATTTGGAGCTTTACGGGCAGGGCCTTCCAACCACTCAGGATTTTGACCATCAATGTGCCACTTGAACAGAATTTGGCACGGTATCTCTCAGGAGGATATCTAACAACTCTATCAATAATTGCCAAGCGTTACTGAGTCGCTCAGTTTCTGAACATTTTTCTCTTGAATAAATCATCCAATTTGTCTGAAATTAAAACCATTTTGCTGCCCGTTGTGGCCGAGGGTTCTAGGCGCTTCAGTTCGGAACCGCGCTGCTACTACGGTCGTAGGTTCGAATCCTGCCGCGGGCATGGATGTGTGTGATGTCCTTAGGTTAGATAGGTTTAAGTACGAGGTGCATTCAAGTTCTAAGGCCTCCGATTTTTTTTCTAATTAACTACTCACCCGAAATCGATGAAACTGGCGTTACTTCTCGACGTAATCGCCTTGCAGACGTACACATTTTTCACAACGCTGACGCCATGATTCCATGGCAGCGGCGAAGGCTTCTTTAGGAGTCTGTTTTGACCACTGGAAAATCGCTGAGGCAATAGCAGCACGGCTGATGAATGTGCGGCCACGGAGAGTGTCTTTCATTGTTGGAAAAAGCCAAAAGTCACTAGGAGCCAGGTCTGTTCAACAGTCATTCGGCGATCCCCGAAAACAATTCTCTCCACTTTCTCGATCATGTCGTCAGACTGGTTTGTGCGAACCCGAGGTTGTTTCGGTTTGTTGTCACACGATGTTCTGCCTTCATTAAACTGTCGCACCCACGAACGCACTTTCGACACATCCATAACTCCATCACCACACGTCTCCTTCAACTGTAGATGCATTTCAATTGGTTTCACACCACGCAAATTCAGAAAACGAATGATTGCACGCTGTTCAAGTAAGGAAAATGTCGCCATTTTAAGTATTTAAAACAGTTCTCATTCTGGCCGCTGGCGGTAAAATTCCATCTTCCGTACGGTGGTGCCATCTCTGGGACGTATTGACAATGAACGCGGCCTCATTTTAGAACAATGCGCATGTTTCTATCTCTTTCCAGTCCGGAGAAAAAAAATCGGAGGCCTTAGAACTTGAATGCACCTCGTAGTTCTAAGTTCTAGGGGACTGATGACCTCAGATGTTAAGTCCCATACTGCTCAGAGCCATTTGAAATTTAAAACCATTTGTTTGTCTGTGTGTGTATATCACATCTATTGAGTTTCGTCCGATTTGGATAATGCCTTCATGGCGCATCGCTTTTTTATTCCCTTAGAGTGTATGCTGGACGAGACAGTATGTGGTTTGACAGAACATGGGGTCTCGGAATTTTGTGACTAAGTTCTATGCAATGCAGTATGTCTCCCTCGTAGCATCTCTCACACCACCCGCTACGTACCAACAGCACAAAAATGCTCCGCCAAAACTTCGTACCCCCCAAATTTTTTTTAGGAAATGGACGTTGAAGTGAGGCAGTTGGAAAAACATGTGATCACATATACGACAAGCATCTTACTGCAGTGTTGTGTAGATGTACTAAGTACTGTACGTAGTGCGCCAGTTGTATTTTTTACCAGCTTCGACATAGTCAGCATTTATATGTTTGGACGATGCCATTACGGCCTTATCACTTTAGGACATGGTGTGGAAAAGATCTGAGGATGGCCATTACTGACTGAAACCGGTATCGTCAAAAGAACCGATATTATGATCAAAGACTCGAATAAAGATATTAGTTAGATTTCCGCGTTAGAATACGCGAATTCTAGATTTCGGTTCCAGCTCTATCGTTTTATTTTCTATTTTTGATCTGTCCAATGTTATTGTTGTGGTTTCAGTCAAAAGTCTGGACTAATGCTGCTCTCCATGCTACTCTATACTGCGCGAGCTTCTTCATCTCCGAAAAGCTACTGCAACCTACATCCCTTTGAATCTGCTTACTGTATTCATCTCTAGGTCTTCCTCTAAAATATTTACTCCTCATTCCTCACTCCAGTACTAAACTGGTGCTCCCTTGACGTCTCAGAATGTTTCCTATCAACCTATCTGTTGTGTTGGCAGAAGAGTCAACATCGTGTTACTAGAGGAGTCCGAAATGCACGCGTTTTAGCTCACGCAGGCTGGCGTGAGGAGGGAAGAACTATACTGACGTGAGGTCTGGAACATGACAAGGAATGAGAATTCAGAAAGCGGACGTTTATATTTTGATACTTAACTTTAATCCATTAATGATTAACGTTGCTCTTGACGGTACATGCTTCTCAATATTATCTGTTCAGAATACATTCTTGAAGTACTTATAGTAACTGAATATGGCGCCTTGCTAGGTCGTAGCAAATGACGTAGCTGAAAGCTATGCTAAACTGTAGTCTCTGCAAATGAGAGCGTCTGTAGTCAGTGAACCATCGCTAGCAAAGTGGGCTGTACAACTGGGGCGAGTGCTAGGGAGTCTCTCTAGCCTAGACCTGCCGTGTGTCGGCGCTCGGTCTGCGTTCACTGATAGTGGCGACACGCGGGTCCGACGTATACTAACGGACCGCGGCCGATTTAAAGGCTACCACCTAGTAAGTGTGGTGTCTGGCGGTGAGACCACACTATCCCTTCTTCTACTCAGCTTATACAACAAATTTCTTAGCTCCCCAGTTCTGTTCAGTACTGTCTCATTAGTTACATGATCTACTCATCTAATCTTCAGCATTCTTCTGCAGCACCACATTTCGAAGGCTTGTATTATCTTCTTGTCTGAACCCTTTATCGTCCACGTTTCACATCTATAGGCGACTACATTCCAGACAAGTACCTCCAGAAAAATCTTCCTAGCACTTAAACCTATATTCAATGTTAAAAAATTTCTCTTCTTCAGTAGCGCTCTTCTTGCCATTGCCCGTCTACATTCTACATCCTCTCTACTTCGGCCATCATCAGTTATTTTGCTGCCCAAATAGCAAATAGCTTATTTCAGTGTTTCGTTTCCAATGTAACTCTCTAGCCTCCTCTGATTCAGTTCGACTACATTCCATTACCTTCGTTTTTCTTTTGCTAATTTAAATCTTATATCCACCTTTCAAGACGCTATCCATTCCATTCTACTGTCCTTGCAAGTCCTTTGCTGTCTCTGACAGAACTACGTCGTCCGTAAACCTCAAAGTTTTTTTCCTAATCCTTGCACTTTAATTCCTTCACCAAATTTGTTTTTGATGTCCTTCACTACTTGCTCAATGTACACTTTGAATGACATCGAGGATAGGCAACAAACCTTTTGCTCTCCCTTCTTAACCACTGCTTTCTTTTCATCCTCGTCGACTCTTATAACTGACCTCTGATTTCAGTATAAGTTTTAAATAACCTTTCTCTCCATGCATTTTACCACTGCTACAATCACAATTTCACACAATTTATTGCAGACTCCTTTGGCTGTTGTCCGCAGCATCTTTACAGCAGAGGGTCGTCGACTTCTGTACCCCGTTTTGGTGTCCTTCATGCCAAGCCATCCTGAGCTTACATTTCACCAAAGTGATGTTGAACCACACAAGGCGAGACTTTCTACCACTTGTCTTCGCGCGTCCCAAACGCTACCTTGGCAAGCAAAGTTGCTGGATCGCTTCCCAACTGAGAATGTCTGGAGCATTATGAGCAGGGTCCTCCGACCAGCTGCTTGCATCAGGGCTAGAGAGGTGGACCAACGCGTTATTGGCTTGCTAAATTTGTAAACTCTTTCTCTTGAATAAATCATCCAATTCTTCTGAAATTGTAAGCATTTGTTTGTCTGTGCATGTACATGACAGCTACCGATTTTCGTCCCATTCGGATAATATCTTCGTGGTGATTCAGTTTCTTTAATTATATATTTTTTAAATTTTAGAGTCTGTTTTTCATCCCTGTCTAATTTTGCCCACACTATACCTGAAAAACCTCCATTTTTGTCGGTAAAGTTTGTGTGTAGCCTGAGTATGGTAGGTGTTTTTGATGGATATGAACCTCACAACGGGACAGTTTCTCCACTTGGTCAGTCTGCTCTGTTACTCACTACGCAGTTCTCTAGACGGGAAGCGGCTTGCAACACCAGCTAACACGTGGACTCGACTAGCGGTTTCCGCGCTCAACACGACCAGTGCGTTGCGAAACGCTGCGCATCTGTGCTGAGCAGTCGTCGTCCTTGAAGAAAGCCGCCTCCACGAGCCCGTTCGCGAGCAGTCTGAGTAACCTTTGCGTCCACTTAAAGAGCTGCATTCTGCCGACAGGAAAATTGCTCGAAGCGACCTTTACGTCAGCGCCGAGGAATAAGTGGCCAGCTCACAGATTTTGTGCCCTTTGTGTTTTCAGTTAGTCGCTGTCAGATCGGGACAGGCAACAGCCAAGCAATACCCAATTTAATATGGCCTCAAAATCGTGAAGTCCAGCTGTGCCACAAATATTTCGCTGAAGCAGCAACACTCTCTCTGAAAGGATTGCTGTTCAGCTGCGTAACGAGCACTTCTTGCTGCAAACTCAATTGATTTGAAAGTAACATGCTTTTCGAATACTGTTCTCGCGTAACTACTTGGTTACGAAATGTAAGAATACTGTACCAACAGCCGTAACTTTGATGTTTTATTAGGCAACCAGTTTCTACATTCCAATCACTTCATCTTCAGTCCTATACAATAAAGTTACAAGATAAACACATGATAGGATGTCACACATAGTATTACAAGAATGGAAAAAAATTACACATTTTAATGTGTATAAGTGAAAGAACCCACACAGGTTAGCCGAGGGCGCTGATGCGCTGCTTCCTGAACTCAGGTAGGCGCGCCGGCACGGATCGAATCCGCCCGGCGGATTAACGACTTGGGCCAGTGCGCTGGCCAGACCGGATGTAGTTTTTAGGCGGTTTTCTACATCCCATTAGGTGAATACCGGACTGGTCCCCTTGTCCCGCCTCAGTTACGCGACTCGCAGACATTTGAAAACGTTCACACTATTTGATGGCTTACACTAGACGCAGACAGCTGGGGTCCACTAATTCCGTCCTGTGGGGGGAGGGAGGGGGGAGGGGTACAGGTGGGCGACAGGAAGGGCATCCTGCCACCCTCTGACACTAACATCGCCAATTGCATAGTAACAGGGCCGATCCCACGTTGAAGTGGGACAAAGGTCCGAGGAAATGATGATGAATGTATATAAGTAAAAGAAACCAGTAACGAAGTACAATATCCAGGTTATAATGAAAGTTATACAATGACAGTACAGCATGACAAGTATACATAAAGGAAGATCATCAATCGCTTAACAGGAATAACTTTAAAACAGTTGTCTCAGTCATGCAAACGTTACCCTTATATACCTATTGTCTACAAATATGTGACATACAAATGAACAAGCGTATTTTCATAGATAATTAAGTAGTGAATTGTACACAGTGCAGTCAGGTACGTTGCTACTTTTGTAAGAATATTACAGCGCCATCCATCACAAAGCGAAACAAATGTTCCAAATCAAACATACCTATTTATTTATGTACTGTACGAATATGTAATAAAAATGGGGGTACCTATTTTTAAAATATGCAGTTTCTATCAATCTGACCTATGGCAGCGCCATCTAGTGGGCCACCCACAGCGCCATCTGTTTTCCCCCGTCACGCTCGAATAGATTTGTTCTTCTCACGTTTTCGTTTGTTGCTAATTTTGTGAGACATTTGGCCAAGTCACTATCAATGGACCATCCTCTCTCTCTCTCTCTCTCTCTCTCTCTCTCTCTATATATATATATATATATATATATATATATATATATATATATAGAGTACGCCATATATCAAACGCAAAATTGTAATAAACAATGTACATGTTAGACATACGGTAACAAACTAACAGCCGATCGGGGTGGCCGAGCGGTTCTAGGCGCTACAGTCTGGAACCGCGCGACCACTACGGTCGCAGGTTCGAATCCTGCCTCGGGCATGGGTGTGTGAGATGTCCTTAGGTTAGTTAGGTTTAAGTAGTTCTAAGTTCTAGGGGACTTATGACCTAAGATGTTAAGTCCCATAGTGCTTAGAGCCATTTGAACCATTTGAAAACAATCTTATTCGATGTGTAGAGTTCAGACGTATTGTTTGTCTTTAAAATACGGTGCTTTCAACAGAGAAATGTATTTTCCCTGTAGAACCGGTGTTTCGACAAGACGATAACTACAGGTATTTAGAGCAAGAGGAATCTGCAGAAATGGTTGGTTCAAATGGCTCTGAGCACTAAGCGACTTAACTTCTGAGGTCATCAGTCGCCTAGAACTTAGAACTAATTAAACCTAACTAACCTATGGACATCACACACATTCATGCCCGAGGCAGGATTCGAACCTGCGACCGTAGCGGTCGCTCGGTTCCAGACTGTAGCGCCTAGAACCGCACGGCCACTCCGGCCGGCGAATCTGCAGAAAAAGTGCCGAAAACAGCTGTACCTTAGACAGGCTCAGTGTTAGATGCCGAACGAACTAGATGACAAACTAAACGAACAGATTACGCAAGTCGGGAAAAGAAAAATTACCGGATTTGCAAGCGCACATCAAGCGGTTAGGCAAATACTGAAGTTGTTCCCGTAGGTACAGCAGTACAATAATTGAAAGATGCGTAACATGGAAAGCGAATCCGTTACTGCAAATCGTTTACATCTCTCTAGTCATGTTAGCACACAAAACATAGGATTATGGTTAACGGAGTCTTGTTGTGCTGTGCTTGAAACGCTATTGCACGTTGAGAATATTGAGCTGCCGCTGGCAGTATCCATCAGGTACATCATTTGACCTGTTTCTTGAAGAAAGCGTGAACAGCGAACGTTATTGGTCAATGAGCCACGATTTCATTGATCCGCTAAAGGAACACGGAACCAACTGTTCGAGGTTTCAACAAGTTGGTGCTACTGAACACACAGATAACAACACTATGCATCTTTTGAAAGATATTTTTCTTGGAGAACGTGCCATCTCAAAAAATCTATGGCCCCTCGTTGGCGGAATTTTAGGGTTGTTAGCTGGGCCAAGTTTACAAACTACAGCGAAAAAAAAAAAAAAAAAAAAAGATGACGCACCACAATGAATTATTGAATGGGATGGAAATATATGATGTACATGTACAGACAAACAAATGATTACAATTGTAGAACAGTTGGATAATTTATTCAAGAGAGAAAGAGCTTCACAAACTGAGCAAGTCAATAACGCGTTGGCCCAACGCTGGCGCTTATGTAAGAAGTTATTCGAATTGGCATTGATTGATAGAGTTGTTGTTGTTCTCCTGAGGGACAGCGTGTCATATTCTGTCCAATTGGCGCGTAATATCGTCAAACTCCGGAGCTGTGTGGAGGGTCCTCCTCATAACGCTCCAAATTCTCAATTGGGGAGACATCCGGAGACGATACCAGCCAAGTTAAGTTTGGCAAGCACGAAGGGGAACAGTAGAAAGTCTTGCCGTGTGCGAGCTGGCGTAATGTTACTGAAATGTAAGCCTAGGATGCCTTCCCATGAATGCAACAGAACGGGGCGTAGAATATCGCCGATGTATCGCTGTATTCTTAGAGTGCTGCGAATACACTACTGGCCATTAAAATTGCTACACCAAGAAGAAATGCAGATGATACACGGGTATTCATTGGACAAATATATTATACTAGAACTGACATGTGATAATATTTTCACGCAATTTGGGTGCATAGATCCTGAGAAAACAGTACCCAGAACAACCACCTCTGGCCGTAATAACGGCCTTGATACGCCTGGGCATTGAGTCAGAGTTTGGATGGCGTATACGGGTTCAGCTGCCCATGCAGCTTCAACACGATACCATAGTTCATCAAGAGTAGTGACTAGTGTATGGTGACCAGCCAGTTCCTCGGTCACCATTGGCCAGACGTTTTCAGTTGGTGAGAGATCTGGAGAATGTGCTGGCCAGGGCAGCAGGCGAACATTTTCTGTATCCAGAAAGGCCCGTACAGGACCTGCAACAAGCGGTCGTGCATTATCCTGCTGAAATGTAGGGTTTCGTAGGGATCGAATGAAGGGTAGAGCTATTATACTAGAACTGACATGCGATTATATTTTCACGCAATTTGGGCGCATAGATCCTGAGAACAAAAACCAGAATAACCGCCTCTGGCCGTAATAACGGCCTTGATATGCCTGGGCATTGAGTCAAACAGAGTTTGGATGGCGTATACGGGTACAGCTGCCCATGCCGTTTCAACACGATATCACAGTTCATCAAGAGTAGTGACTGGTGTATTGTGACCAGCCAGTTGCTCGGCCACCATTGGCCAGACGTTTCCGATTGGTGAGAGATCTGGGGAATGTGCTGGCCAGGGTAGCAGTTGAATATTTTCTGTATCCAGAAAGGCCCGTACAGGACCTGCAACATGCGGTCGTGCATTATCCTGCTGAAATGTAGGGTTTCGTAGGGATCGAATGAAGGGTAGAGCTACAGGTCGTAACACATCTTAAATGTAAAGTCCACTGATCAAAGTGCCGTCAATGCGAAAAAGAGGTGACCGGACGTGTAACCAATGGCACCCCATACCATCACGCCGGATGATACGCCAGTATGGCGATGACGAATACACGCTTCCAATGTGCGTTCACCACGATGTCGCCAAACACGGATGGACCATCATGATGCTGTAAACAGAACCTGAATTCATCCGAAAAAATTACGTTCTGCCATTTGTGCACCCAGGTTCGTCGTTGAGTACACCCTTGCAGGCGCTCCTGTCTGTGATGCAGCATCAAGGGTAACCACAGCCATGGTCTCCGAGCTGATAGTCCATGCTGCTGCAAACGTCGTCGAACTGTTCGTGCAGATGGCTGTTGTCTTGCGAACGTGCCCATCTGTTGACTCAGAGATCGAAACGTGGATGCACGATCCGTTACAGCCGTGCGGAAAAGATGCATGTCATCTCGACTGCTAGTGATACGAGGCCGTTGGGATCCAGCACGGCGTTCCGTATACCCTCCTGAACCCACCGATTTCATATTCTGCTAACAGTCATTGAATCTCGACCAACGCGAGCAGCAATGTCGCGATACGATAAACCGCAATCGCGATAGGCTACAATCCGACCTTTATCAAGGTCGGAAACGTTATGTTACACATTTATCCTCCTTACACGAGGCTTCACAACAGCGTTTCACCAGGCAACGCCGGTCAACTGATGTTTGTGTACCAAAAATCGGTTGGAAAGTTTCGTCATGTCAGCACGTTGTAGGTGTCGCTACCGGCACCAACCTTGTGTGAATGCTCTGAAAAGCTAATCATTTGCATACCACAGCATCTTCTTCCTGTCGGTTAAATTTCGCATCTGTAGGACGTCATCTTCGTGGTGTAGCAGTTTTAATGGCCGGTATTGTAGTAACCAATGGGGTCCTGCTATGAAAAGCAATGGCGCCACTCATGTCTGTTGGGCCGGACGGTAGGCGAGCGTCAGGTTGGTATCCCTCACTGTCCAGCGGATCTCCAGAGAAGTCTTCGCTGGTCACCAGCGCTCAGTTCGAAGCGGCACTCATCACTCAAGATAATTGTCCTCCAGTCAATGAGATTCCAGGTCGAACACGTGTATGGAGACGTCCCGGATAGCCGTGCGATACCATATCGTCTGCCGTTCGGCATACGTCTCGACAGCCAGGTGTGATGATCTGGGTTGCGATTTCTTTTCATAGCAGAACCACTCCGGTTATCATTCGCAACACACAGCACAGTGGTACAAACCACCCTGATCTTGTATGAATGCATCGTTTCGCGGCGATAAGAATTAATAAAATATTCTCGGACTTCCAGCCGCGTCAGGTGGTTAAAATCCCACGAGCTTTCGACCGAGCTCTCCCCGGCCATTGTCAAGTGCTGTGTCGCCGTGGTCGCGTCGTTATATAGCCGCACTGCTGGCTGTGACGTCACTAGTGCTCTCTTCTTCGCTACATATAGTAATGTTTTTATCCCGCGTCCGTCGCGCCCGTATTAATATCGCGATGGCCGGGTCCCAGGCTGTGCTGAGCTGCAAACCGCCGTCGTTGTTGATGGTGTTTTCAGAGGTTTTTATTTCAATAGCTTCTTTTATGACGCTATCCCAAAATCCCTTCGTCCCCATAACGACAGATGTTTCGTCGAATAGAATTCGGTGTCCATTTTCTACGGCGTGTTCTGCCACGGCTGATTTTTCTGGATAGCGTAGGCGTAAGCACCTCCCGTGTTCCGTCCGGCGTTGCTCCACAGTGCTGTTTGGCCGACGTAGTAACAGCCACACTGACATGGTATCTTGTAAACTCCAGGCGTTCTGAGCCCTAGATCGTCCTTCACAGGCCTCGTGAGCTGTCGAACACCGTTATATCACTTCAGGAGGCGGCTAATCTTTCCCGACACTGTACCACAGAAAGGCAAAAACACAAGTTTCCTGCTTTCTTCTACGGTGGTTTTCTCCTCTCTGTTGGTGTGCTTCTTGCGTGTATAGCCTGTGATACTTGTCCGTGACAGTGAGGGATACCAACCTGACGCTCGCCTACCATACTTGTCCGTGGCTGTATCCGTTTTGACGGAAGCCTTTTCGGAGGTGGCTCAGTTCTAGTGGCAGACTTTCTGCGTCTGAGACGACTTCAGCACGATGGACGAGGGCATTTCTTGACGTCCTCGTTCGACGGAAAACCAATGGGCACCTCAGCAACAGTGTCTACAGTATATGCACTCTCAGCCACCACCATCCGGTCCAAAAACGTGGTGTTCTGAATACCCTCTTCCGTCGTGCTAAAGTCGTCTCAGACGCTGAAAGTTTGCCACTAACTGAGCCACCTCCTAAAAGTCTTCTGCGAAAACGGGAACAGCCACGGACAGGTGCACAGGCTATATCTGGTGTGACACGCAAGAAACACACCAACGGAGGAGAGAACACCACCGAAGAAGAAAGCAAGAAACTTGTGTTTTTGCCTTTCTGTGGTACAGTGTCGGGAAAGATTAGCCGGCTCCTGAAGTGATATAACGGTGTTCGACACCTCATGTGGCCTGTGAAGGACGATTTAGGACTTAAAACGCCTGCAGTGTACAAGATACCATGTCAGTGTGGCCGTTACTACGTCGGCCAAACAGTACGCACCGTGGAGCAACGCCGGACGGAACACGGGAGGTGCTTACGCCTACACTACGCAGAAAAATCAGCCGTGGCAGAACACGGACACCGAATTCTATTCGACGAAACATCTGTCGTTATGAGGACGAAGGGACTTTGGAATAGCCTCATGAAAGAAGCTATTGAAATAAAAATCTCTGAAAATATCATCAACAAAGACTGCGGTTTGCAGCTCAGCCCAGCCTGGGACCCGGCCATCGCGAGGTTAAAACGGGCGCGACGGACGCGGGACGAAAACATTACTATATGTAGCGAAGAAAAGAGCACCAGTGATGTAACAGCCAGCAGTGCGGCTATATAACGACGCGACCACGGCGACACAGCACTTGACAATGGCCGGGGAGAGCTCGGTCGAAAGCTCGTGGGATTTTAACCACCTGACGCGGCTGGAAGTCCGAGAAAATTTTATTAATTCACCCTGATCTTGTATTTCACGAAGGTAGTGCCCGCCCCCACACGGCGAGAATTCATAATCATGGCTTCCTGCTTGCCAAATCCTACCTTAGCCAGCAAGATCGCCGGATCTCTTGCGTTCTGAGAATGTTTGGAGCATTATGGGCAGCTCCTTTGAACGACGACGATCTAACGCTCCATTTGGTCCAGTTTGGCACAATACCCCTCAGGAGAAAATCCAACAACTCCATGAATCAATGCCATGCCAAAAACCACTCGCTTAAAGGCCAGAGTCGGACCATCGCTTTATTTCGCTCAGTTTGTGAAAATCTTTCTCTTGTAAGAGGGTTAGTCAAACGAAAACCTTAAATTTGTGATAACAAATAGAAATTTCGGGCCCTTATCCTGTAAGTTGGTAATCGTGGTACAGACAGCGTGCAGAATGGCCTGTAGGTGGCAGCATAGTGCAGATGCACACATACCGTCGCAGTATCAGTAAAAAGATGGCCGCACCACTTGCGACTTGCACCAGGGAAGAACAGCGCTCTGTTATTCGGTTTTTGCGTAGTGAATGGGCGAAACCTAATGAAATTCATCGACGAACGAAGGTTCAGTACGGTGATGTATGTTTGTCACAGCAGCAAGTCTAAGATTGGAGTAGGAAGTTCGCAAATGGTGTGACTTCAGTGGAAGATGCTCCTCGTCCAGGTCAGGCACAACGAGTTGTGACTCCACACAACACTGCAGCAGTTGAAACCATAGTGAAGGAATACTGCCGAGTGACACTACATGACACTGCAGCATGTTTAAAGATTAGTCATGGGTCAGCACACCACATTGTGCATCATGTGCTCCAGTTTCACAAAGTGTCTGCAAGATGGGTGCACGGCAGCTGACTCCTGAAATGAGAGAACGACGTGTTGATGCTTGTGAAGAACTTCTTCGGAGTTTGAACGAGAAAGTGATGGCTTCCCTGCGAGAATCGTTACTGGGGCAGAAATCCGGGTTCACTTCCACCAACCGGAAAACGAAGAGAGCGAGCAAGAAATGGTGCCATTCGGCATCACCAAAACCAAAGAAGTTTCGAACAGAACCATCAGCAGCGAAGGTTATGCTGACTCTCTTTTGGTACGAAAAAGGCGTCATTTTGGAGCATTACATGCCTAGAGGGACCACTGTCACCAGTGCATCATACACAGATCTCCTAAAAAATCATCTGCTGCCTGCAATCCAGTCAAAGCGACGTGGATTGCTGTCAGCAGGTGTCCTTTTGCAACATGACAATGCAAGGCCCCACACTGCCCGTACAACAGTTGCAACAATCACAGACCTGCATTTTGAGTGTTTTCCTCATCCACCATAGGTGGCCGTGCGGTTCTAGGCGCTACAGTCTGGAACCGCGCGACTGCTACGGTCGCAGGTTCGAATCCTGCCTCGGGCATGGATGTATGTGATGTCCTTAGGTTAGTTATGTGGTGTCACCGCCAGACACCACACTTGCTAGGTGGTAGCCTTTAAATCGGCCGCGGTTCGTTAGTATACGTCGGACCCGCGTGTCGCCACTATCAGTGATTGCATACCGAGCGCCGCCACAGGGCACGTCTAGAGAGACTTCCTAGCACTCGCCCCAGTTGTACAGCCGACTTTGCAAGCGATGGTTCACTGACAAAATACGCTCTCATTTGCCGAGACGATAGTTAGCATAGCCTTCAGCTACGTCATTTGCTACGACCTAGCAAGGCGCCATTACCAGTTACTATTGATGCTGTAAAACATGTACCGTCAAGAGCGATGTTCACCAATTATGGATTAAAGTTAAGTATTCCAGCAGCTACGTACGTTTTTGCTAGTCTCATTTCCTTGACCTGTTCCAGACCTCACGCCAGCCTGCGTGAGCTAAAACGCGTGCCTTTCGGCTTCCTCTCATAATGGGTTGGCTCTCTTGCCAATCCACAACAAGTTAGGTTTACGTAGTCCTAAGTTCTAGGGGACTCATGACTTCAGTAGTGAAGTCCCATAGTGCTCAGAGCCATTTGAAGCATTTTTCATCCACCATAGTCACCAGACCTTGCCCCAAATGATTTCCATATGTTTGGACCACTTAAAGACGCAATCGGAGGAAAGAAGTTCTGTTCTGATGAAGAGGTACGCAACGCGCTGCATGAATGGTTGCGCCGACTACCAAAACAATTTTTTTCTAAAGTAATTTGTGCACTTTGTAAGGGCTGGAGGACTTGCATTGAGCGTGGGGGAGATTAAGTAGAAAAGTGATACAGCTTTGTACCACTTCTGCACAATAAACAATATTTGACTCACCCTCGTATAAATCTTAATATTTCTGAAATTGTAATTATTTGTGTGTGTCTACATGTACATCACTCTAGCGACTTCCCAGTTGAATAATTCGTTTGCGATGCTGAGAGTGTACAATGAGAGATTGACAAGGTGATTAGATAACATTATAATTGATGTACAGGAGCAACCTCCATGTCTATGGCTAGAGGCCGGAATGCTGGAAAATTCTGCAGAAGGTCTTTATCCAGCGTCGATGATAAATGCCGCGTGGCTAGGGCCTCCCGTCGGGTAAATCGTTCGCCTGGTGCAAGTCTTTCGAGTTGTCGCCACTTCGACACAACACCAAGCCACTGAGCAAAGAAAATCTCCGACCCAGCCGGGTATGGAACCCGTGCCGTTAAGTACGACATTCCGTAGCGCCGACCACACAGCTACCAGGGGCGGACAGCGTCGATGATGACTGGATTACAGCGCACAGCTACACGAAGAGCTGGCGTGATCACAGCGATTGTTGGATTTCGCAAGATGTGTGCAACTGACAGCGGCATCTGGCTGAGTGACGTAATTCTGCAGGGTGTGACGGGAGGCGGGCACCCGCTCCGTGTATTCCGGAACGTATCGTGGCGACAGGTGATGCCACTGTGGGCTTAATCTGCTGTAGGGAAATATTGCTGAGTCTGCAGTTACTGAGTCAGAATGACGAGTCTCTTCTCGTCACTGAGCGAAGACTTCGTTACCTTTTCCTGAACTAAAATGATACGTGTCTCCCTGTGGTAACATTGAAAGAGACTGAAGAATACCTCCTCTGATTATAAACACACTACTGGCCGTTAAAATTGCTACACCACGAAGATGACGTGCTACAGACGCGAAATTCAACCGACAGGAAGAAGATGCTGTGATATGCAAATGATTAGCTTTTCACAGCATTCACACAAGGTTGGCGCCGGTGGCGACACCTACAACGTGCTGACATGAGGGAAGTTTCCAACCGATTTCTCATACACAAACAGCAGGTGACCGGCGTTGCCTGGTCAAACGTCGTTGTGATGCCTCGTGTAAGGAGGAGAAATGCGTACCATCATGTTTCCGACTTTGATAAAGGTCGCATTGTAGCCTATCGCAATTGCGGTTTATCGTATCGCGACACTCCTGCTCGCGTTGGTCGAGATCCAATGATTATTGGCAGAATATGGAATCGGTGGGTTCAGGAGGGTAATACGGAACGTCGTGCTGGATCCCAACGGCCTCGAATCACTAGCAGTCGAGATGACAGGCGTCTTATTCGAATGGCTGTAACGGATCGTGCAGCCACGTCTCGATCCGTGAGTCAACACATGGGGACGTTTGCAAGACAACAACCATCTGCACGAACAGTTCGACGACGTTTGCAGCAGCATGGGCTATCAGCTCGCAGACCATGGCTGCGGTTACCCCTGACGCTGCGATGGTGTACTCAACGACGAACTTGGGTGCACGAATGGCAAAACGTCATTTTTTTGGATGAATCCAGGTTTTGTTTGCAGCATCATGATGGTCGCATCCGTGTTTGGCGACATCACGCTGAACGCACATTGGAAGCGTGTATTCGTCATCGCCATACTGGCGTATGGGGTGCCATTGGTTACACGTCTCGGTCATCTGTTGTTCGCATCGACGGCACTCAGAACAGTGGACGTTACATTTAAGATATGTTACGACCTGTGGCTCTACCCTACGTTCGATCCCTGCGAAACCCTACATTTCAGCCGGATAATGCACGACCGCATGTTTCAGGTCCTGTACGGGCCTTTCTGGATACAGAAAATGTTCGACTGCTGTCCTGCCCAGCACAGATCTCTCACCAATTGAAAACGTCTGGTGAATGGTGGCCGAGGAACTGGCTCGTCACAATACGCCAGTCTTTACTCTTGATGAACTGTGTGGTACCGGTTTGAAACTGAATGGGCAGCTGTACCTGTACACGCCATCCAAACTCTGTTCGACTCGATGCGCAGGCGTAACAAGGCCGTTATTACGGCCAGAGGTGGTTGTTATGGGTACTGATTTCTCAGGATCTATGCACCCAAATTGCATGAAAATGTAATCACACGTCAGTTCTAGTATAATCTATTTGTCCAATGAATACCCGTTTATCATCTGCACCCCGTATGCGACTGTGCGATATAGATTGACTATGACATTTATTTTATTTATTTATTTATTGTTCCGTGGGACCAAATTAAGGAGAAGCTTCTATGGCCATGGAACGAGTCAATACATGAAATTATAACACGATAGTGGAATCAGATAAAATGAAATACAAGAAACGTATTCAGGCAACAATTCGTAAGTTTAAATAAAGAAAATCAACAGTGTAACACTTTAATTTGCTTACTTTTTCAGCTCTTCCAGGAACTCCTCGACAGAATAGAAGGAGTGAGCCATGAGAAAACTCTTCAGTTTGGACTTAAAAGTGTTTGGACTACTGCTAAGATTTTTGAGTTCTTGTGGTAGCTTATTGAAAATGGATGCAGCAGAATAGTGCACTCCTTTCAACACAAGAGTCAAGGAAGTGCATTCCACGTGCAGATTTGATTTCTGCCTAGTATTAACTGAGTGAAAGCTGCTAACTCTTGGGAATAAGCTAATATTGCTAACAACTAACGGCATTAAAGAAAATATATACTGTGAGGGTAATGTCAGAATTCCCAGACTACTGCATAGGGGATGACAAGAGGTTCTCCAACTTACACCACATATAGCTCGAACAGCCCGTTTTTGAGCCAAAAATACCCTTTTGGAATGAGAAGCATTACCCCAAAAAATAATACCATATGACCTAAGCGTATGAAAATATGTGAAGCAGACTACTTTTCGTGTTGAAATGTCACTTATTTCAGATACTGTTCTAGTGGTAAATAAAGCAGCATTTAGTTTCTGAACAAGATCCTGAACATGGGCTTTCCACAACAGCTTACTATCTATCCGAACGCCTAGGAACTTGAACTGTTCCGTCTCGCTTATAATATGCCCATTCTGTCTTATCAAAATATCAGTTCTTGTTGAATTGTGAGTTAGAAACTGTAAAAACTGAGTCATACTGTGATTTAGCATCAAATTATTTTCCTCAAGCCACGAACTTATTTCATGAACTACATTATTTGATAATGTTTCAGTATTACACACAAGATCCTTCACTACCAAGCTGGTGTCATCACCAAACAGAAATATTTTTGAATCACCTGTAATACTAGAAGGCATATCATTTATATAAATAAGAAACAGAAGTGGCCCCAGCACCGAACTTTGGGGAAAGCCCCACTTAACAATGCCTCATTTGGACTGAACATCACTACCACTCTCAATATTGCGGAGAATTACCTTCTGCTTTCTGTTCATAAAGTAAGAGACGAACCAATTGTAAGCTACTCCCCTTAATAATGGTCCAACTTCTGCAATAATATTTTGTGGTCAACACAGTCAAAAGCCTTCGTTAATTCAAAGAAAACACATAGCGTTCGCAACCTTTAATTTTATCCGTCCAAAACCTCACAGAGAAAAGAGAATATAGCATTTTCAGTTGTTAAACCATTTCTAAAACCAAACTGTACATTTGACAGCAAATTATGTGAATTTAAATGCTCCAGTAACCTTGTATCTACAACCTTCTCGATAACTTTAGCAAACACCGATGGCATAGAAATAGGTCTATAATTGTCAACATTATCCCTGTCTCCATTTTTGTAAAGTGGCTTCGCTACCGAGTACTTTAATCGGTCAGGAAACCGACCACTCCTAAAGGAAAGTTACAGATATGGCTGAGAACTGGGCTAACATACATAGAACAATTCTTCAGTATTCTGCTAGATACCCCGTCATATCCATGAGAGTTCTTGGTCTTTGGTGATTTAATTATGAACTCAATCTCCCTCTTGTCAGTATCATGGAGGAGCATTTCAGGTAACAGTCTCGGAACACTTTTCAACGAGCGCTATATGATTCCCTGTTGGGACTATGTTTCTATTTAGTTCACCTGCTATATTCAGAAAGTGATTATTAAATACTGTACATATATGCGACTTATCAGTAACACGGACATTCCCACTGCGCACGGATTCTATATCGTCGACCTGTCTCTGCAGACCAGCCACTTCCTTTACGACTTACCATATGGTTTTAATTTCATCCTGAGACTTAGCTATTCTATCTGCATACCACATACTTCTTGCCTTCCTAATAACTTTTTTAAGCACCTTACAATACTTTTTGTAATGGGCTGCTGCATTTAGATTTTGACTATTTCTAACGTTTTGATATAATCGCCACTTTTTTCTACAGGATATTCTTATCCCTCTAGTCAGCCACCTAGGCTGCCTGTTTGTGCTAGTACCCTGTTTTGAACGTTCAAACGGAAAGCAGCTTTCAAAGAGCACGAGAAAAGTCTTGAGGAAAGCATTGTATTTATCGTCTACTGTATCAGCACTATAAACATCTTGCCACTCTTGTTCCTTGCTAAGGTTTACAAAGGTCTCTACAGCAACTGGATCAGCTTTCCTAAAAAGTTGATAACTATATTTAATCTTTTAGAGTTAAAATTTGTGCATCATGATCTGAAAGGTCATTCACCTTTTTGCTAACAGAATGACCTTCTAGTAATGAGGAATGAACAAAAATGTTGTCTATGGTTGTTCTACTGTTCCCTTGCACTCTCGTTGGAAAGAATACGGTTTGCATAAGATTATATCAATTAAGGAGGTCTACCATCATCCTTTTCCTTGCACAATCACTTATACAAGTAATACTGAAGTCACCACATATAACTAACTTTTTGTATTTCCTATAAAGTGAACCAAGAACTTCCTCTAGCTGTAGCCAAAATGTTGTGAAATCGGAGTCTGGGGATCTATAAATAACAACAGTTAGAAGTTTAACTTCACTAAATTTAACCACAACTGCACATCATTCAAACACCTTTTCAGTGCAGTACTTTGAAACATCAAGTGACTCAAATGGGATACCGTTTTTCACATACATGGGTTCTCCCCCACACCGCAAAGAGCTCCTAGAAAAGCTGCAAGCCAACCTGTATCCTGGTAAAGGAAGCCTCTGAATTATCTCCTTATTTGAGAAGTGTTCAGATATACCAATAATTTCACAGTCAACATCTATAAGCGGTTCACTAACTTTATCTCTAATACCTTGTATATTTTGATGAAATATACTAATTCCCTCATTACTCGGATACCTAAGGTTCGTCGAAAGTGGTTTCTTTGTTAGAGAAACTTCCCCTAATCAGGAATACCTATCAGCTAACTTCAATCTAAAAAAGGTACAGCTGTAACACCCACTAGTACAGGAATTTTCCCATGAGTGATTCCACCACCCCCACCTATGCTGTCACCTATAAGCTTTGCCAACCTCCCCTTCCCATACCTGTTGAGGTGCAGGCCATGTCTAGTGAAACCCGTCCTGCTGATAGACTCCACCGACACCACTGAAATGCGACTCATGCCTTCTGTCATCAGCGCATCCCCAAGTCTCACGTTATTACGCCTGACGGCTGTATTAAGATGAGGCCGATCGTGACGCTGAAACAGTTCCACAAAATGCACATTCGTGTCGCCAGTCTGAGTGGCTATCTTTTCCAGATCACCATCTATGTCATACTCCCTATCCCTATCAACACTATTACCAGCCCCACCCACAATCACTACCTGATCCTCTTTAGTAAAATCCCTACATAATCCTATGTTAACAGTCACCTGAGCCCATCCTGCATTAGGCTTCACAATGCTGGTGACCTGGTACTCACTCCCCAACACTTCCTACAACTGATGGCCTACACCTCTACCATGAGAACTACCTAACAGCAGAACCTTCTTCTTTCTCTTAGACTTTGCAACTGTAATAGCCTCCGTAACTGCTGAGGTCTGCTGCATACTTCCTACATCTACAGCTACTAGAGATTCCTCTCCACTAGACTCTGACAGTTGGTCATATCTATTGCAGACACTAATAGTAAAACTATCTGAAAATCTCCTTCTCCTAGCAGATCTCTTGCCAACAGCCAGATCCCATTCCCCAACCCCCCGTCCCCCTCCTCATCCTATCTAGCTCCTCCTGTGCGTTTTTCAACTGCACCTGAAGGGCACAGATCTTACGCTCCTGCTCCCCTATCAACTTACTCTTGCTACATAACCTGCAGTTCCAGGAGAGGATCTCTCCAGAATGCCCACTGGCTTCCCCACTGCATTCCCCCCAGTGAAAGTACTTCGAACAAGTCTCACACCGCAATCCACTGCTCACCAACCTACGGCAAAGCCCACACTTCTCACTCAAGGTCAAATTTTAAGGTTATTGAAACAAGAAAACTACTTTATCTAAGTACAATATCTACTTTATCTAGTACAATAAGAAGATGTTAAAAAACTGACTACAATAATCACAAACTTACTCTACAAGGGAAGTAACTAATATTATTAACAAAAAAAATGGTTCAAATGGCTCTGAGCACTATGGTACTTAACTACTGTGGTCATCAGTCCCCTAGAACTAGAACTACTTAAACCTAACTAACCTAAGGACATCACACACATCCATGCCCGAGGCAGGATTCGAACCTGCGACCGTAGCGGTCACGCGGTTCCAGACTGTAGCGCCTATAACCGCACGGCAACTCCGGCCGGCTATTATTAACAGTATTAATCAACAGCAAATGCGAATATAACAAAAGACTAACACAGAAAGAAAATCAAACGTCTAACGACACAGTAACGAAACTGAAAACAGTTGCCAAAAATTTCTTCCGAAATTATTTCACCAGAAAACACCAAGAACGCCGGTTGAAGACTACTAAAGATCCTAAATAAACCACTATACACAAACAATTAATTAGTACTTAGCTTTCGATGCTCCGCTACAGCTGCAACTGGTCAGCGCGGAATGTAAGCACAGGTAAGAGATTAAGTTGCTCGATACGAAACACTCACAAATATCAGGTCACAAGAAAGGCGGAGGTGAATGAAGAAACCACTAATAAATCACTTATATAGTAAATATTATCACGAAAACCGTTAAAATATGTATCTGAAACCTAAAAATAGAGGAAAACTTAGAGAGCGATCTCACACGCAGTCACGCGCTTATGACGTCACACCAAAGACCACTCGTTCCATTCTTCTTTGAACAGAATACACCGATACAGCCTGTTAGGTGTACCGTGACGTCTGCAAATTACCGATACCTCCTTGTACAGCATGTGATTACGGCTTTGGAAGAACGCAACTGACCCAGTGTTTGCATGCAAGATGGGCCAACACTTCATGGAAAATGGAAATTTGTCGTAAGTTCCTATGGGACCGAACTGCTGAGGTCATCGGTCCCTAGGCTTACGCACTACTTAATCTATCTTAAACTGATTTAAGCTAAGAACGACACACTCACCCATGCCTGAGGAAGAACTCGAACCTCCAACAGGGGGAGCTGCGTGAACCGTGGCAAGGCGCCCAAGACCGCATGGCTGCCCCGCGCGAACACTTCATGTCGTTCGCCTAACGAAAGGTGTTTACGCAACCTTACGCGACCGCATTATCTCCAGAGGTTTTCCAGAAAAGTGGCGTGGAAGCTCACCTGATCTGAATCAATGTGGACTTTGACTCTTGGGGTATCTGAAAGACCCCATTTACCAGGGACACGTTTGGTCTCTACCGTATGTGAAGGCCAGTATACAGGACCACGTGGCTCAGATTCCACTCAAACACTTGCAGTTAGCTGTTGATCACGTCGTACAGGGCTATTACAAATGATTGAAGCGATTTCATAAATTCACTGTAGCTCCATTCATTGACATATGGTCACGATACACTACAGATACGTAGAAAAACTCATAAAGTTTTGTTCGGCTGAAGCCGCACTTCAGGTTTCTGCCGCCAGAGCGCTCGAGAGCGCAGTGAGACAAAATGGCGACAGGAGCCGAGAAAGCGTATGTCGTGCTTGAAATGCACTCACATCAGTCAGTCATAACAGTGCAACGACACTTCAGGACGAAGTTCAACGAAGATCCACCAAGTGCTAACTCCATTCGGCGATGGTATGCGCAGTTTAAAGCTTCTGGATGCCTCTATAAGGGGAAATCAACGGTCGAACGCGTGCGGGCAAGTTTCACGCGTAGCCCGCGGAAGTCGACGAATAAAGCAAGCAGGGAGCTAAACGTACCACAGCCGACGGTTTGGAAAATCTTACGGAAATGGCTAAAGCAGAAGCTTCACCGTTTACAATTGCTACAAGCCCTGACACCTGATGACAAAGTCAAACGCTTTGAATTTTCGGCGCGGTTGCAACAGCTCATGGAAGAGGATGCGTACAGTGCGAAACTTGTTTTCAGTGATGAAGCAACATTTTTTCTTAATGGTGAAGTGAACAGACACAATGTGCGAATCTGAGCGGTAGAGAATCCTCACGCATTCGTGCAGCAAATTCGCAATTCACCAAAAGTTAACGTGTTTTGTGCAATCTCACGGTTTAAAGTTTACGGCCCCTTTTTCTTCTGCGAAAAAAAACGTTACGGGACACGTGTATCTGGACATGCTGGAAAATTGGCTCACGCCACAACTGGAGACCGACAGCGCTGACTTCATCTTTCAACAGGATGGTGCTCCACCGCACTTCCATCACGATGTTCGCCATTTCTTAAACAGGAGATTGGAAAACCGATGGATCGGTCGTGGTGGAGATCATGATCAGCAATTCATGTCATGGCCTCCACGCTCTCCCGATTTAACCCCATGCGATTTCTTTCTGTGGGGGTTTGTGAAAGATTCAGTGTTTAAACCTCCTCTACCAAAAAACGTGCCAGAACTGCGAGCTCGCATCAACGATGCTTTCAAACTCATTGATGGGGACATGCTGCGCCGAGTGTGGGAGGAACTTGATTATCGGCTTGATGTCTGCCGAATCACTGAAGGGGCACATATCGAACATTTGTGAATGCCTAAAAAAAACTTTTTGAGTTTTTGTACGTGTGTGCAAAGCATTGTGAAAATATCTCAAATAATAAAGTTATTGTAGAGCTGTGTAATCGCTTCAATCATTTGTAATAACCCTGTATTACGGATGAAGCATGTGGACCACGTCTCCAGTGCTCACAATCAACAAATTTTGTAAGTGGCGGTTGAAATACACTTATGCCTTTCCCACTTGTTCGACTTTCTGCCCACTTTCCGTTCCTAATCCATGACGTATGGAACCATTTCTGCACGTCTTTCTTGTATCTGGGCAACAGCCTTGCCGCAATGGATACACCGGTTCCCGTGAGATCACAGAAGTTAAGCGCTGTCGGGAGTAGTCGGCACTTGGATGGGTGACCATCCAGGCCGCCGTGCGCTGTTGCCATTTTTCGGGGTGCACTCAGCCTCGTGATGCCAATTGAGGAGCTACTCGACCGAATAGCAGCGGCTTCGGTCAAGAATACCATCATGACGACCGGGAGAGCGGTGTGCTGACTCCATGCCCCTCTTATCTGCATCCTCCCCTGAGGACGACACGGCGGTCGGACGGCCCCGGTAGGCCACTCGTGGCCTGAAGACGGAGTGAGTGCTTTCTTGCATCTAGGGCGCCAGTTCTGCACATAAGACAAACAAACACCGTCCGAAGTGGCCTTGAACGCCCAACGGTACCAACCGGCCGCCGCGTCATCCTATGACGAGTCACCGAATTCGGATACCTAGTGTCATGTGGCTAGCACACCAGTCTGCCTGCCATTGTCTGTTTTCGTGACAGGTGTCGCTACTTCTCAATCAAGTAGCTCTTTAATTCAGCTCATAAGAGCTGAGTGCGCCCTGCTTGCCAACAGCACTCTGCAGGCCCGGACGGTGACCCATCCAGGTATTGGTCAAGCCCGACACCGCTTAAAGTCAGCGTCCCAGCGTAAATCGGTGCCACATTAACGCATCAGAGTGTGTACCAAGTTTCGTTGCCATACAATGATAAAAACACACACTGGACTTATTAGTTGTACTTTAATTGTAACTACCTGTTACGAAAGCATTGAAAGACAATTGTTTCAGACACTGAAGCGCCAAAAACACTGATGCGTATTCGAATACAGAGCTTTGTAAACAGGCAGAATACTGCTCTGCGGTTAACAACGCCTGTACAACAAGTGTCTAAAGCAGTTGTTAGACCAGTTACTGCTGCTACAATGGGAGGTTATCAAGATTTAAGTGACTTTGAACGTGTTGTTACATCGGTGCACGAGCGATAGGACGCAGCACCTCCGAGGTAGGGATGAAGTGGGGATTTTCCCTTACGATTGCCGTCCGTTGTGGCCGAGCGTTTCTAGGCGCTACTGTCTGGAACCGCGCGACCGCGACCGTCGCAGCTTCGAATCCTGCCCCGGGCATGGATGTGTGTGATGTCATTAGGTTAGTTTGGTTTAATTAGTTCTAATATCTAGGTGACTGATGACCTCAGAAGTTAAGTCGCATAGTGCTCAAAGCCATTTGAACACTTGCGACCATTTCACGAGTGTACCGTGAATATTAGGAATCCGGAAAAATTATCAATTCTCCAACATCGCTGCGCTCGGGTAAAGACCCTGCGTGAACGGGACTTACGACAACTGAACAGAATCGTTCACCTGACAGAAGTGAAACCCTTCTCCAGATTGCTGCAGATTTCAGTAATGGGCTATCAACAAGTGTCAGCGTGCGAGGTATTTAACGAAACATCACCGACACGGCTCTCGGAGCCGAAGGCCCACTCGTGTGTCCTTGATGACTGCACGACACAATACGCCTCACCTGGGCCCCTCAAACACCGACAAGTTGCCTGCTCGGACGAGTCTCGTATCAAATTATATCGAGCGGATGGAGACAACCTCGTGAATCCAGGGACTCTGCATGTCAGCAGGGGACTGTTGAAGCTGGTGGAGGTTCTGTAATGGTGTGGGGCGTGCGTAGTTGGAGTGAAACGTCTGCCTACGACTCTGACTGGGTATAACTACGTAAGCATCCTGTCTCATCACCTGCATCCACTCATGTCCATTGTGCATTTCGACGGACTTGGACAATTCCAGCAGGACAATGAGACACCCGTCACGTCCAGAATTGCTACGGAGTGGCTCCAGGAGCACTCTTCTGAGATTAAAAATTTCCGCTGGCCACCAGACCCCAGATGCGAACATTATTCAGCATATCTGGGATGCCTTGCAACGTGCTGTTCAGAAGAGATCTCCACCCTATCGTACTCTTAGGGATTTGTGGATAACCCTGCAAGATTCATCATACCCGTTCTCTCCAGAACTACTTCAGACATTAGTCGAGTCCATGCCACGTCGTGTTGCGGCACTTCTGCGTGCACGCGGGGGCCCTACACAGCATTATGCAAGTGTACCAGTTTCTTTGTCTCTCCAGTGTACAAGTCTAGTCTATAGAGATACTGCAGTGGAGAAACAAGAGTCGTGTCAAAGACTATAATTTTGTCACAGATAGGAGTAACTGGGTTAGTCGTAATGAAATGGGGCAATGAATGTTTTTTAAGATCTTTTGATTTGATTTTTGAAGGAACAAAAGTAAGAGATCGCAATGGATGGGGTACTTTAAATCAAAGTTCGATGACGGTAGCGAGATCTTTACTGTATTCGTTACGTATGCCTTGTGGTGGCGTAATAATATGCATAAACATTTCAGATGTAGTCATAAAGTCTTAATTATGAACTGCAAAAATGAAGTTGCGTAATTAAGGTTTCGGCCATTGGAGATAAATGTGTGCGAGCATCGTACGCATGTAAGACCCCGGGCCACAGTAGCGAAGAATGGCGCTGGAGGAAACAAAACAGATTAGATTAGATTAGCTTTACTTTCACTCCCATCGATCCGTAGTGAGGAGGTCCTCCAGGATGTAGAACATGTCAGAAAAACAACAATACATGACAAATATTTACAACTCAAACAAATAAGCTAATGTACCATTCCACAGTCCCCAAGTGGCATGGTCGTCATTTTTTAACGAACGCTGTATGAAAGAATCATTTTACAAATACTAATGCACTGAATTTAAAATAAAAAAAGTTTTTTATTTATTTATAAGGTAATAAACGTGTAATACAACTACTAAATACTTATTTACAATGAACACATTACTGCACTGAACTGGTGCAGAAGTTAGATTATACATACACACATAAACACACACACACACACACACACACACACACACACACACACACACACACACACAAATCAGTAGGTTCTACTGAGAAATTCATCAATGGGGTAGGAAGAGTTGGCCACCAATAAATCCTTTAGGCTTCTCTTAAACTGAATTTCATTGGTTGTTAAGCTTTTTATGGCTGCTGGCAAGTTACTGATAATGTGTGTTCCTGAATAATGCACCTCTTTTTGTACGAGACTAAGTGACTTTAAATCCTTGTGAAGATTATTCTTATTTCGAGTATTGATTCCATGAATTGAGCTGTTGGTTTGAAAAAGTGTAATATTTTTAATGACAAACTTCATTAAGGAATAAATACATTGGGAAGCGGTAGTTAGTATCCCTAGTTCCCTAAACAGGCTTCTGCAGGATGATGTTGAGTTCACACCACATATAACTCTTACTGCACGTTTTTTTGCCCCGAAAACTTTAGCTTGGCTTGATGAATTGCCCCAAGAAATAATGCCATATGACATTATGGAATGAAAGTAAGCATAGTAAGCCGGCTTATTCATTTTTATATCCCCTATGTCTGATACAATTCGCATTGAAAATAGAGATTTGTTAAGACGCTTCAGCAGTTCTGTGGTGTGCTCCTCCCAGTTGGCCCAGGTACGTGATTCCAAACCAACCATTTGTGACGCCGTCTTCGACTGAAAGTTAAAACCCAATCTCTCCTGTTCCAAATAGTACCTCCATGTTACGCTCGGATTCCTGAGCTAGTCTTGATTTCTTCCCTTCTGGTAAATTCCTCCTACTCACCAAGAGCTATTACTAAACAGGTCACTGGTGTTACTCTAGCTCGACACACTGTTTTGTCCTCCACGTGCCGAGTACGCAAACATATGCAAATGAGCTGTATCTGCTAACGGGTGTCTAGAGTAGAAAGTCCACGGGGTAATTACCATGGAGCAGCGCCAGCGAATATGTCCGCCAATCAGGAGCAATTACTGTCACAGCGGTAGACGAGACCCGAGGGCAAAAGTTTTATTATCTATTCACCTTACGGTCAGAACATGTGTTAACTGTGCTTGTTCGGGTGATAAAATAAAAACAAATTAGCCAATAGAGATCACGGAGTAAACGCAACCATTTCTAAAAGGCCGAACTGTTGAAATTTTGAGCTTGAGTTGGTGCTAATGCAAAACAATAACTTGATACCTGCAAAAAGGCGGACGCATTCTTAATTCGTTGTTACTTTCTGCAAGCACGGAAAATAAGCTTTTGTCAGTCCAAAGCAAAACAGTAAACAAATGACAGGCGGAAGGGCATCATCAGAAACATAAATTTATGCTGTGAAACGTGTGTGCAAGCCACAATAACGTGAGAAGGTGCAGTACTAAAAAGTAACTAGGGAGAAACGCGAGTGAACACTGTCAAATCACGAAATGCACTGAAGCGCAAAAGCAACTGGTACGTTTCAGTCGTTGTTGGTCCTGTTCTTGCAGGATATTTTTCCGGCCACAGCGATGTCAAAGATTTGATGTTTTACCAGATTCCTGATATTCACGGTACACTCGTAAAATGGTCGTGCGGTCCATCATGGTATGGTGCTTCGACGACCAATCCACCTGTCATGAAATATGCTATTCAATACCGCTTCAACCGCACGCGAGCCATGTGCCGGATATCCATCATGTTGGAAGTACATCGCCATTCTGTCATGCAGTGAAACATCTTGTAGTAATATCGGTAGAACATTACGTAGGAAATTAGCACACATTGCACCATTTCGATTGCCATAAAAAAAATGGCGGCCAATTATCCTTTCTTCCATAATGCCGCACCGTACATTAACCCGCCAAGGTCGCTGATGTTCCACTTGTCGCAGCCAAGGTGGATTTTTCCGTTGCCCAATAGTGCATATTATACCGGTTTAGGTTACCGCTGTTGCTGAATGACACTTTGTCGCTAAATAGAACGCGTGAAAAAAAAATCTGTCATCGTCCTTTAATTTCTCTTGTGCCTAGTGGCAGAACCGTAAACGACGTTCAAAGTTGTCGCCATGCAATTCCTGGTGCATAGAAATATGGTACGGGTGCAACCGATGTTGATGTAGCATTCTCAACACCGACGATTTTGAGATTCCCGATTCTCGCGGAATTTGTCTGCTACTGATGTGCAGATTAGCCGCGACAGCAGCTAAAACACCTACTTGGGCATCATCATTTGTTGCAACTCGTGGTTGAAGTTTCACATGTGGCTGAACACTTCCTGTTTCGTTAAATAACGTAAGTATCCGTCGAATGGTCCGGACACATGGATGATGTCGTCCAGGATACCGAGCAGCATAGATAGCACACGCCCGTTGGGCATTTTGATCACAGTACCCATACATCAACATGGTATCGACCTTTTCCGCAATTGGTAAACGGTTCATTTTAACACGGGTAATGTATCACAAAGCAAATACCGTCCGCACTGGCGGAATGTTACGTGATACCATGTACTTATGCGTTTGTGACTATTATAGCGGCATCTGGTTTCCCCCTTCAAGCTAGACGAGTTTAGTTCTTTGTAGTTTTTTCGTTTGATGCTTATTTCGTGAAATATTTGGCCCGGTCACTATCAATGGACCACCCTGTTTTATAGGCGTTGCCGACCAAAGGGCCGCATTTTGCATGTTTACTTATCTCTGTATTTAAATACACATTCCTGCGACAGTTTTTTTTGGCGGTTCCGTTTAATTTGATATTCGCAGATTCATTCATGAAAACTTGTGGGATACTTCGCTTTGGCGTAGAATAATGAAATTCGGCAAACAGTGAGATTTCACAGCCATAGTAAAAGAAACAATCGATAAATAGTTAATTTTCAGGTGTATTACAAGAAAAACAATTAATTTGGCATTTACAAACGGACAGGGTGTGTCAGTTCGTCTGTTAAAATGCGTTTCTCTCTGAAATTGGTAGACGTATCAAGCTGAAGTTGATGCGACATACCAAGGTCTACGGTCTTTTGGCTATTAAAAAATGGAAGCTTCTACGTTTATGCAGTCAAAAGATACGGTCATTTACGTCACATATTTTGACACTCGCAAACTCGCTCATTAGATCTTATAAGATACTTCCCGTTGACCAAGACTCATGAAACTTGACGATAAGCAAGTTCTCAAAGTACAAGTAACGGAAAAAAATCGGGAAGCTGTGAAGCTGCAATTGTATCACACAAAAAAAATATTTCTATTGTTGAAACATCCTGGCAGATTAAAACTGTGTGCCGGACCGCAGGAGAGCTTATGTAAAGTTTGGAAGGTAGGAGACAAGGTACTGGCAGAAGTAAAGCTGTGAGGACGGGGCGTGAGTCGTGCTTGGGTAGCTCAGTTGGCAGAGCACTTGCCCGCGAAAGGCAAAGGTCCCGAGTTCGAGTCTCGGTCCGGCACACGGTATTAATCTGCCAGGAAGTTTTATATCAGCGCACACTGCGCTGCAGAGTGAAAATCTCATTCTGGATTTCTATTGTTATTTGTCGTCCGACTTAAAACATTTTCGAAAATATTGGCATTTCTTGGACTGAAATGTAGCTAAAGAGACAAAAATCGTCGTAATTCTCGATTCCAGGGATAGATGAAGATAATACAATTTTGGGCGGAAACTTTAGAGTTGTAGTCCTACTCGCTCCTTGCCAGTTTTTTTTTTTTTTGCCGAAATACCTATGTACTGCCTTTAATGTAGGCTACACACAAGTCTCACTCCTTCCTTAATCATTGGCTCCACGTTGATGTCATTAATTGATTATTTCTTGCATTGTTTATGCTTTGTTATGGATGTCATTACGGTGCCTCACCTTACAAGGTACTAAAATATATCGTATTTTTATGAACTTCGGATTCAGTATCAATATTTTGAGAAATAGTGGAGAATTTCAGAGAGCTCCATACCACCAATAGGGCTTTAACCAGATCTCCATTTCAGATAGCCTCTTCCTCTTCTCGATCCCTCTTCTTCCTGTTTCGCCGAAGCGCCGTCCTTCTGAGAAACTGGATAAGCATCGGCCCTTCCCGACGTGCTTCTCCGTGAATGTCGCGGGACGAATGATCCGTCGCTCTGCGGAACCTCCGTGAAGAAAATTGTCCTATCGCTCTTTAGTAGAGCGTATGCGGTGCGGTGTATGTAGACAAGAAAAGTTTGACTACAAGCAACAATATCTCAAATAACATAATAGTTTTTTGATACACCCTATCTGTTCTTTGTTAATCATTTAATTTTTCATTAATACTCTCCATTGTTTCATCTGGATGTAGAAATATGAAGTAAATTGTCCAAGAACTCTGAAATAAGTCGGTCCAGTGTTTTTCGAGATGTTTAATAACAACAAAAACACATGGCTCTAAGCACTATGGGACTTAACATCTGGGGTTATCAGTCTCCCAGAATTAGAACTACGTAAACCTCATCATCATCTTCATCATCATCATCATTTAAGACTGATTATGCCTTTCAGCGTTCAGTCTGGAGCATAGTCCCCCTTATACAGTTCCTCCATGATCCCCTATTCAGTGCTAACATTGGTGCCTCTTCTGGTGTTAAACCTATTACTTCAAAATCATTCTTAACAGAATCCAGGTATCTTCTCCTCGGTCTGCCCCATCTCCTCCTACCCTCTACTGCTGAATCCATGAGTCTCTTGGGTAACCTTGCTTCTGCCATGCGTGTAACATGACCCCACCATCTAAGCCTGTTCGCCCTGACTGCTACATCTTAGAGTTCATTCCCAGTTTTTCTTTGATTTCCTCATTGTGGACACCCTCCTGCCATTGTTCCCATCTACTAGTACCTGCAATCATCCTACCTACTTTCATATCCGTAACCTCAACCTTGTTGATAAGGTAACCCGAATCCACCCAGCTTTCGCTCCCATACAACAAAGTTGGTCGAAAGATTGAACGGTGCACACATAACTTAGTCTTGGTACTGACTTCCTTCTTGCAGAAGAGAGTACATCGTAGCTGAGCGCTCACTTTAGTACACCTCGCTTCCAGTTCTTTCACTATGTTGCCATCCTGTGAGAATATGCATCTTAAGTACTTGAAACCGTCCACCTGTTCTAACTTTGTTCCTCCTATTTGGCACTCAATCCGTTTATATTTCTTTCCCACCGACATTACTTTCGTTTTGGAGATGCTAATCTTCATACCGTAGTCCTTACATTTCTGATCTAGCTCTGAAATATTACTTTGCAAGCTTTCAATCGAATCTGCCATCACAACTAAGTCATCCGCATATGCAAGACTGCTTATTTTGTGTTCACATAGCTTAATCTCACCCAGCCAGTCTATTGTTTTCAACATATGATCCATAAATAATATGAACAACAGTGGAGACAGGTTGCAGCCTTGTCTTACCCCTGAAACTACTCTGAACCATGAACTCAATTTACCGTCAACTCTAACTGCTGCCTGACTATCCATGTAAAGACCTTTAATTGCTTGCAAAAGTTTGCCTCCTATTCCATAATCTTGTAGAACAGACAGTAACTTCCTCCTAGGAACCCGGTCATATGCCTTTTTTAGATCTATAAAGCATAGATACAATTCCCTGTTACACTCATAACACTTCTCCATTATTTGCCGTAAGCTATAGATCTGGTCCTGACAACCTCTAAGACGCCTAAACCCACACTGATTTTCATCCAATTGGTCCTCAACTAATACTCGCTCTTTCCTTTCAACAATACCTGAGAAGATTTTACCCACAACGCTGATTAAAGAGATACCTCTGTAGTTGTTACAATCTTTTCTGTTTCCATGTTTAAAGATTGGTGTGATTACTGCTTTTGTCCAGTCTGATGGAACCTGTCCCGACTCCCAGGCCATTTCAATTATCCTGTGTAGCCATTTAAGACCTGACATTCCACTGTATTTGATGAGTTCCGACTTAATTTCATCCACCCCAGCCGCTTTATTGCACTGCAATCTATTGACCATTTTTTCCACTTCCTCAAATGTGATCCTATTTCCATCATCATTCCTATCACATTCTACCTCGAAATCTGAAACATTACTGATCGCATTTTCACCTACATTGAGCAACTCTTCAAAATATTCCCTCCATCGGCCCAAGGCATCCACAGGATTCACCAGCAGTTTTCCTGACCTGTCCAAAATACTTGTCATTTCCTTCTTACCTACGTAAACCTAACCTACTTTATATATACATGGATGGACCGCACACAGTTGAACAAATTACATGACTAACCATTTTCTCTAGTCTGTATCACTCATCTCAAGACATTATAGGTTTGTTATGTGGGCTTCAGGATATTCTGGTAGTTTATTCGCGCTTTCACTTTTACACCTTCATTCTCATCCATATTTCTGGTATCACTAAGGCGCGGTTCTCAATGCAGTGACAGGATATGCCATACGACGTGATTCAGTAAAGGCAGGGCAACGCGATGATTATACGAACGACGTTGGAGATCCCACAAGGCGATGCAACAGGCAACAAGACACAGCAGGCGCCGATAGCAACGCGTGTGGCGTTTTGCTACGCAACCTCGTCGCAGACAACTTACAAACTTGTCGTTTATTTACGCGATGATGAAAACAGCTTTAAAATAGTTGATTGGTGGCAAAATAATAGTCACAGGATGTTTCTGGACCCATTTGTTATTCACTAGCTTGGCGGCCACTGCTTCGCTCACGTGGACTCTTCGTCTGCACAGTTTTTTTTCCCATTTTCTTTAATAGATTTTTTTATGTTGTTTACATACTGCAACAGTTTCTAAGCCTTTCACCCTAATGAAGTTAATGGAAGCATGGTTTTTCCCTATATAATTCTGACCAAGAAGCGATTCTGGTAGCGGGAGTCCGAGATATTTTTAATCATGCCTTTTGCTTTCTTGTGGAGATATTTCTATAGAAACTTTATTACCTAACACATATTTCTTTATACCTAACCGGGAAGTAAGATACCAGTTCTCAGAGACTCAGCTGTATGAAGTTTATATAGTATACTGGTAACGAAATACAGTCTTAAAAAATTTTCATCCCCTGTTTCACTCCCTTAGTGGCTGAGTTTTCAGAAACAGTGAAACACATATTTTTCCATTTCTAACCGAGAAGCAAAACATAAATTTTCAAAGAATTAGCTTTAAAAATGCTTTCAGAATGAAATATTTCACCCCCAATTTCACCCCCTTAGGGTTGAATTTTCAAAGACAGTGAAATGTGTACTTTTCATTTCTAACAAGAAGCGAAACAAAAATTTTTGTACATTTATAATGAAATATTTACATAAAAGATTTCATCCCCCACTTCGCCCTCACAGGGGTCGAATTGCCAAAATCATAAAAACATGTATTTTTTATTTCTAACCGACAAGCCAAATTCATATTTTCATAGATCTAGCTTTAAAACTGGTTTCATCATAAAATATTTCCAGAAAATATTTCATACCCATTTCACCTCCTTAGGAGCTGAATCCCCAAAAGCACTGAAACACGCATTTTTTAATTACTAATTGAGAAGTCAAGTACCTGTTTTCATAGATGTAGCTTTAAAAATATTACATTATTCCTGCAACAATTATTTATTTTCAAAACAAATTTCACCCACTATTTCATTCCCATAGCGCTTAAACTGACAATGCTGAGACGCGCATTTCTGTACTTCAGGCGGAGAAACGGAATACCGATTTTCGTAGGGCTTGCTTCAAAACTGCCTTAATAGCGGCATATTTTCAAAAAAACCTTTCATTCCGTGTTTCATCTCCTTAAGAGTCGAATTTCTAAGCCTACAATATAAGATCAACATCCTCTTCAAAATTTCAAGTTTTCTATTCTTAGCAGTTTGGGCTGCGCAATGATGAGTCAGTGAGTAAGTCAGTCAGGTACGGAACCCTAAAATACATAAAAAGAGAGAGGGGGGCGGGGAGGGGGGGGGGGAAAGAGAGATTATGGGTTTCTGGTTCTGTCCATCTTCTGATGACTTGGTAATGAGGTACTATATTGCGTCTGTTGCTTTACTCGTTGAACCTATTCAATTTCCTCCAATGTTCGTAGCTGATAATTTTGCTCTCCCAGCAAACATATTTGAAAACTGATTTTCAAACAGTGTTAAAATCAAATGGCGAAAAGGATGAACGAAGCTGATCGCGAACAACATGTGGAGAATTACTCGCTAATGACACTGTATGCGCTGACCTAATCTCACTTTTCATCCAAAAACTTTCAAACTTATTTTTCACACACTATCCACTGCAATAACTGTTGCGTATTTTAATTTTGGCATATGTTGGCCTATATTGGCCTTTCTTCATTACACAAACAAGTCTTAGTCAATATAGTTTTGATCTAATTTGCCGATATAGATCTTTTCCTGAAGTAAAATTTCTTGGCCTCTTCAGTCGCCTAACAGGGAACCGATTACTGTACACGTGACTGGAAGTGGTAGTCAGGCGTATACGTTATTTCCGCGATACTGGAAAGAGTAACAGCTCTCCTTCCAGCGCTAAAAGCAATTTCAACAAGTCAGCTACATTTGGTACACAGCTGTGTATCACCTAAAATGCACCAAATGTAAACTGGCTGCGGCTACTGTTTTTCTGCAAACTTTTCCACATGTGCGCTTTCTTTTACTTAGTTTCGAATTATCACAATAGCTATCGGCAACAGCGAAAGAAAACCAGTTCATCAGCTCGTTGTGATGCGAGACTATAAGACATGAAAAAAATAGATGGTTTTACCTAATAGTTACCTTCAAATCGAACAGGATAGATTGCACAGCAGAGAACGTTCGCGAATCACAAAATTGTGATTTTTAATTTTTTACGCAAAAAGGAAATATTTTTAACTATATTGTCAGATGTAGCACTGCTTTATGTAAATGAGAAAATGTTTTGGTTTATTGAACTTATCAGCTACCAGGTTGCATAAAACAAATTTGCCCACTGGACTCGCATTCGGGAGGACGACGGTTCAATCCCGCGTCCGGCCATCCTGATTTAGGTTTTCTGTGATTTCCCTAAATCGCTCCAGGCAAATGCCAGGATGGTTCCTTTGAAAGGGCACGGCCGACTTCGTTCCCCATCCTTCCCTATTCCGATAAGACCGGTGACCTCGCTGTTTGGTCTCTTTCCCCAAACAACCCAATCCAAAACAAATTTTCTTCCCCTTACCGGTTTCAGGCACCTAGCGCACTTTTTCGGAAGGTTATAATTATCGCGTTATTGGCGAGTTACACAAATAAGATGCTGCGGCCAT
This sequence comes from Schistocerca cancellata, assembly GCF_023864275.1. NCBI lineage: Eukaryota > Metazoa > Arthropoda > Insecta > Orthoptera > Acrididae > Schistocerca > Schistocerca cancellata. Next base: position 97,889,033 of record NC_064637.1, read on the forward strand.
TGGTTGCTAGTGCGTGTACAGAAATGGTATAAGGAAACCAAACAAGTGCAGACATCGTGCCGGATGAGACTCATCTCATGACTCGAAATTTTCCTCGCCACTTATCGCACAACACACTTGCGTGGAGCAACCAGCGCTTCGCGTTGCGCCGAGCGATACGACAGACAGTCGTAAGTCGCTTCAACTACGTTCCTCGGTGCTCCGCCAATTCGGGTTGCTTCTGTGTGGAATCGCGACTCGCTTAGAGTATCGAATCGCTTCAGTGATAACCGCATCTAGAAGAAAGATTCTACTAGAAATGTAGTGAGCAATTTTCAATTTTTCACAGAAAGAGAGGTAAACACATTTTGTACGTAGTAGGAAAAATGACTCTACTATTGAACATTGTTGACTGCGCTTATGAGTTGCTCGTTTTTGTGAACAACACACAATGTTTAAAAGTTGCACCAAATCTACAATTTTGAAGATACAGCAATGAACTTTTGTACTGTGCCTTATATGAAATTAACAGACTTACTGATAAGGCCCTTGGCTATGTGTGTTTAACTTTTTTATGGCATTCAAAAGTTTTATCTGCAAAAAGTTAATATATGTACCTTTTCAAGGAAGCTATTCATGAGATTTCTACAGAATTTTGTCTGTTTAATCTCTCTGCATATAGCAAGCTTCTATGGTGAGATTAATGTGGTGAGATTTATATAGCGAAGCAATTTTTGTGTTAAATAGTCAATGTCAGCTTGCGAGGTTTACTGTAAACTCTCAGTGGTGCATCTGAAACAAGATACTTGATTCCCAGGAGAAGATACATAGGTTCACCGTAGCCCTGTTACTCGCCTGGGGGAAGTCAGCATGGATCATTTAGTATTTAATAGCGAAGCAATTCCTTTGTTAAGCGTTCAGTGTGACGTTTCAAGGGTTACAATAAACTGGCAGTGGCGCATAACGAAAAAGATATTTGACTCTCAGGAGGATTGGTTCAAATGGTTCAAATGGTTCTGAGCACTATGCGACTTAACTTCTGAGGTCATCAGTCGCCTAGAACTTAGAACCAATTAAACCTAACTAACCTAAGGACATCACATACATCCATGCCCGAGGCAGGATTCGAACCTGCGACCGTAGCGGTCGCTCGGCTCCAGACTGCAGCGCCCAGAATCGCACGGCTACTCCGGCCGGCAACTCTCCGGAGGAAATCAGTTCGTTGACCGTAGCCGCGTTACTTGCTTTGGGAGAAGTCGGCATGGAACCTTCAGTATTTAATAGCGACGAAATATCTGTGTTAAATCATCAATGGGAGGGTGCGAAGGTCACAGTAAACCGGTAGTGGTACATTGCAAAAAATATTTATAAAATATTTATACAGGGTGACAATTATTGAACATAAGGAAAAAACCTAAGTGAGTTACAAACTACCTTACTGCGTGCACACACCTTATTTAGCATGTAAAAGTCACTACGGATATTCGGATTTAGGTAAAGACGTGTTCGATATGCCTGTCATCATTGGCGATGATGTGGCGCAGAAGAATAGCAAAATTCTGCATGACCCGTTGAAGTGTCGGAAGATTCTGAATGGCTGTTTTTCAGCTCAGCAATGGTTTTGGGATTATTGCTATACACCTTGTCTTTAATACAGCCCGCCGGCCGTGGTGGCCGAGCGGTTCTAGGCGCTTCAGTCTGGAACCGCGCGACCGCTACGGTCGCAGGTTCGAATCCTGCCTCGGGCATGGAAGGTGTGATGTCCTTAGGTTAGTTAGGTTTAAGTAGTTCTAAGTTCTAGGGGACTGATGATCTCAGATGTTAAGTCCCATAGTGCTGAAGAGCCATTCGAACCATTTAATACAGCCCCACAAAAAGGAGTCGCATGTGTTCAGATCCGTAGAATATGACCGCTAATCGAGACCTATGCCAGTGGCCTCTGGGTACCCCAGAGCCATAATGCGGGCACCAAAGTACTCCTCCAGGACATCAAACACTTTCCTGATCGAAGGGGTCGAGCTCCGTCTTGCATGAACCACATCTTGTCGAAATCAGGACCACTTTGGATAATGGGGATGAAATCATCTTCCAAAACCTTCACGTACTGCTTGATAGTCACCGTACCATCAAGGAATATCGCACCGATTACTCCGTGACTGGACACTGCACACCACACAGTCACCCGTTGGGGGTGAAGAGACTTCTCGATCGCGAAATGTGTATTCTCAGCCTTCCCAATGCGTCAAATTTGTTTATTGACGAAACCATCCAAATGAACGTGGGCTTCGTCGCTAAACCAAACCTTGCATGCCTATACTAATTCCCATCATACCATTCGGCCAACCGCGCAGTTTGAACGTTCTAACGCAAACCGTTCAGAAGTTATGACGATTTTATTTCATATAGTTCAATAATTGTCACCTTGTAGTTCTACAAGTATAATATAAAATTCACGCAAAATTCCAAACATTATGCCGCGTATCTCAGCTTACACTCAGAATTTCGAAATTTCCTCTTAAGATAACATTTATTGGATTTGTAGAAATAAGTGCACAAAATCTGATAATTTTAGCCTTTCTAAATTCTGAGGAGAAAGTACATAAACTTATAAAGTATGATTTTCAGGTAATGCAATTTAAAGTTCAGCCTAACGTTTTTTCTTGTGTCGCTTCTTCAGAAGGCCGAAGATTTCTACTCAGGGTCCTCGTTCCCTTGAAGACTTCTCTGGTTTTTTCTTTTCTCCCTTCATTCCTTTACGAGATCTTCAACTGAATTTTAAGCTGCAGAGGGGCGCTGTAAATCTATTTTGCTCAAGATGTCTTGGGCAAAATTTCCTATTTTAAAGATCATTCTATCTAATGCTTTCATTCTCCCTACGTTATCATCATTAAATACTAGAACTGCATCATAAGTTGCAATTCTGAGAGCTGTAACAGGTAAAACAGTGGTTCAAGGGCATCTTTTCCATACGAGTGAATTTAGATAGTGGGATTTTCCATGAACACACATTTCTAAAAGTTCAGGATCGACCAGAAACCTGTAAGTGGGCTTGACAACATCAAGGATAAATCTGGAAAGCCTCCCGTTGTGAATGTAGGCGTTGTTATTCGCTTGTGCCTGTAGATATTTACACCGAGTAATGTTGCACGGATGATAACTGGAAAGTTCATCTGTAGACGCCACATGGCAATATGTAGCCCATATTTTGCTTTTCATAGCACTTACTCTGAATAGGGTCTGTCTGAAAGCTTTGCCATCTACGTCAGTAGCACAAGGCAAAGCAAGAATTGCAACTTGATAAAGAAAACTGGTTTGTAGTTGTTCCTAAGATACCGAATAGAGCCACACATAAGTTCTAGATGTATCGAGCGCATGATTGCTTGAAAGCAGTCATCGGAATCGTTGTTCACTAAGTTGGTACTGAAGTGCTGTTCAAAAAGTTGGAGTGCCTGGAAGGTCGCGTCACACATTTAATTATTTTTGAGGCTCTGTGGACGCGATTTCATCATTGTAACTTTGGGAACCTATTGTGTATGAGATATACTAATAAATAAAAAATCAACCGAAGATTGACACTTTCGGTCAATTTCATGAACGTTTCCCCCTTGAAATACGTAACTATCTAATTGACTTTCGCTGTAACTACCTTTTTCGGTTTACATCGTCTACGTGATATAAAAAAATCACAGTGTATAGCATATATCATTGTCTCTAGGTTTCCCAAAACAAGATTAACGTACAAAATTCTTAAATACATACAAGGACTTAAAACTATACCCTGAATAAAAGAGGTCAAAAAGGACCTACAAACAGCTCAGATAATTAAGTTTCCTGGCAGATTAAAACTGTGTGCCGGACCGAGACTCGAGCTCGGGACCTTTGCCTTCCGCAGGCAAGTGCTCTGCCATCTGAGCTACCCAAGCACGATACACACCCCGTCCTCACAGCTTCATATCAGTGCACACTCCGCTGCAGTGTGGAAATCTCATTCTGGAAGCTTAGATAATTATTCAGATATTTTGGACGGAAAGGTATTTAAGCAGAAAGTTGACTGATGGGAGGTTAAGTCAATGAACGAAGCTCCGAAGAAAGCAGGAACAAAATGGACAGAGGAAGAGATAAAAATGAGTGCAGTAAGAAAAAAGAATCAAGAAGATTTGCGTGATCCAACAGGGTCCAATCGCACATAATAATAATAAATATATCAGTACGGCAATCCATATAATTACTGCTCCATGTCAACTGATAGATATCTACAGGAACTTACAGGTATCCTCCCACAAAACATGGCACATTAATGTTGAAATCATCTGCTCCTTCAGAAACTTTTGTTTGTTCGTTCCATATTCCCCACCACTTGTTGTATTGCTTCTTCGACTTACTAGAACTTTTGTCCTAAGTGTGGAAGCTATACCTCTGAATTTCTGATCCACTTCTGTTGCGCTCTACGCAGAGACGGAGGAAAGGAAATTCCAACAGCTACGGCCTTACGGCCGACAACCGGTTCTCAAAGAACTGCGTCATTCGGTTCCCAGAGCAACCGCGACTGCATTGGAAAGCGGCGGGAGCAGTTTTACGTAACTGGCCAGCGGCCTGCTGTCTTCACTCCACGGCACGCGACCGGCGTTTGATAACAACGGCTCAGCTGCGACTGGAAACGAACCAATTAGCAGGCCCTGACGCCGCAACAAATGCTCTCCTAAAGCGACCAAAAGAACTGCGAGAACACTCGCTTTTCCTTCTCGACACCAGACTTCTTCTCTGCTCCCTCCTTCATTATTGTCACAAATAAGATCGTACAAGAAAAACAAGGCTAGTGCATTGAATCAGCAACAGACACATTGTCCGAAAATTAAGATTGATGCCACGTGTTACTAACAGTTCACTGTGTAATCAAATTGCTCTTGTTTCTTTTTCGGACACCGAAGCAACTTTTATCCGCAGGTAAGAAATACAATTGCGAAGAGGGTGTTCATTGGGTGTGATATATCATTATTATTTCGTCTTGTACATGTATTAGACTTTCTCTGTTTTATCTGGTTCTACTAAGCACTTCCATCTGTTTCTTAGACTGTCTCTCATCGTACTGTTTCTATTTGTATAAAATTTTTATTAGTCTGTCATTTTCCGTCCTACTGTGTAGACCTACTACACTCATGTTCATAAATTAAGGATAATTGCAGAATGTGGTGCCACACAACGTGGCACTACACAAAACTGGCGCTAATAGCATAGGCACATAGGGAACACACACGACACAGATCTGTAAGTCCACGGTATTAGTGATGACTTGACAAAACCGTCCCGAAACTCATGTGCTACAAAACGCCACTGTTTCCTGCTCATGTACCCCAACATCAACATGGGATATGTTCACCATGCACACGTACACACGCCGCACAACGGGTTGGCATACTCTGGATCAGGTGGTCGACCAGCTGCTGGGGTATAGCCTGCCATTCTTGCACCAGTGACTGTCGGAGCTCCTGAAGTGTCCTAGGGGTTTGAAGACATACAGCAATACGTCGACCGAGAGAATCGAAGGTGTGCTCGATGGGGTTTAGGTCTGGAGAACAGGCAAGCCACTCCATTTGCCTGATATCTTCTGTTTCAAGGTACTCCTCCACGATGGCAGCTCGGTGGGGCCGTGCATTATCATCCATCAGGAGAAGGTGGGAGCCGCTGCACCCCTGAAAAGGCGGACATACTGGTGCAAAATGACGTCCCGATACATCTGAGCTGTTACAGTCCCTCTGTCAAAGACATGCAGGGGTGTACGTGCACCAGTCATAATCCCACCCCACATCATCAAACCACAACCTTCACACAGGTCCCTGTCAAGGACATTAAGGGGTTGGTATCTGGTTCCTGGTTCACGCCAGATGAAAACTAGGCGAGAATCGCTGTTCAGACTATACCTGGACTCGTCCGTGAACATAACCTGTGACCACTGTTCCAATGACCGTATATTGTGTTCATGACACCAGGCTTTACGGGCTCTCCTGCGACCAGGGGTCAGTGGAATGCACCTTGCAGGTCTCCAGGCAAATAAACCATGTCTGTTCAGTCGTCTGTAGACTGTGTTTCTGGAGACAACTGTTCCAGTGGTTGCTGTAAGGTGCCGAGTAAGGCTACTTGCAGTATTCCGTGGCCGTCTGCGGGCACTGATGGTGAGATATCGGTCTTCTTGTGGTGTTGTACACTGTGGTCGCGATGCTACCGCCATCTGTATTGTGCATATAGGTACACCATGACATTTTCCACCTCAGTGTATAACATATGATCTCCGATCTCTCTTGAATATTACTCTTGTTGCTGTGGTCGTCAATTGGAAGACTGGTTTGATATAGCTCTCTATTCTATACTACTCTGTGCAACTCTCTTGAACTCAGCGTAATTGCTGCAGTCTACACCTACGTGAACCCGCCTGGTGTTTCAACCCTTGGTCTCGCTCTACATTTGTACTCCCCACATTTCCTTCCATTGACAAGGTGACGATTCCCTGTTGCTTTATGGTTGTCAATCTTTTACAACCTGCAAGGAACCAAACCTACTACATCCATTCACCTATATCGGTGATCCCTGTGCAACTATGGCAAAAATTCCACGAGCGTTTCGCTCCATTTATCTTTCGTTTGGAGACGGGGCGTTGGTAAAATCGCGACCCAAAACTTAGAATCTGAAAAGTTTGATATAGAAGAGGTCCACAGCATACTGCGCCTTTTTAGGAGCCTGTACCAACACGATGTTAGAGTCCATTATGTATGAAACCGATTGAAGGTCTTTAACATATAACGTCTATCGAGTGTCCTAACTGCATTCAGTTGGAAACCAATATCAACCATCAACATCATTATGAGAAGCGGCACTCACGAAATCTGTGTTTCATGAAAACACAACTGTGTTATTCCAAATTAAATCTCAAAGGAAAAGGCGAATCACGTTTAGTACATAATGAAATATACACTGCAGCAACATCTAGGAGTTTAAATTTATAGAAGGAATACTCTACATAACGTTTATTGAATTCTAACTACAGTGCGCGGCGTTGCCCGAGATATTTAATATCTGCTACGCGTAGTGATTGGCCCTAGAGTCATAAAGCTACTGTAGGCTACTGTAGACTTTCAGAAGTAAGCATAGACTAACTACAGCAGTTTTCCTAGTAGCTTTTGTCAGTTACGATCGCAACCGAATTACTTGTACCTCCGGTGTGTTGCGTACTTATTGGGCGTTACCTCGTTTCGATCGCTTAGTTCTCGAATGCGATCAGTGTCGTAGTAGATTCCTCTAGACACCAAAAGTAGTGCTTATAGTAAAACTGAAACTATCAATATTTAACTAACTCAGGTTTTATTTGAATATTGTTCATTCGTAATGTGAAACAGAGGCATGTTGTAGCAAAAATGAAGTTTATATTTTGTAAGGATATAAAATACACAACGGACTAACACAGAGATGTGCGGTTCTAATATTATGATAAACAAATAAACAAAAAGCAAAATGAAATCGTCGCCTCCTAGTTTCTCACTCATACATTCAATTATGTTTTGTTCTCCACTAATACTACCAACAATCCTACCATTTACTACGTGATTTATGTACCAGGCCAAAATTACCCAACCGTAGTTGTGGTAGACCGCAATACATAGGGAATGCAAGCCGCATGGCAAACTACATCGAAGGGCATATTTGAATCATTGGGTATCAACGAAATGCGACGAATGAATACGTCTTCATCAATATGAAAGATGATTAGCTGCGCCCTCCGTTATATTTTACGATAGGTATGTCATTGCAGATTTAGAGATTTCGTATTCTATTGTTTCAGATTAGATTTTCACTGTTTCAAATAGGACTATGTTTGAGCGCGACTGGAAATGTTCGAAGAGCTTACGTCACGGTTCAGGAAATATCGGGTTCTTTCCATCTTTTGATCAGTCCGCGATCTAGTGAGTTTTGTTGGTACTACATCCACTACCTGTCTTAGCATTTGTATGGCACTGAGGATTTTAAAAGTAAAGGTAACTGTGAAACACGGGCTAAAATATCGCCTAGGGTATATGTCATATATAACGACGGCGGATAATCGATAAATAAGCGTTTGCAATCATGTAACTGTTAAATTCTTAAGCTTTCGCTGATTCTGCGATCTAATTACATCTGACGTTATTCGTATCTCCAAGACGGGTATTTCCGCTGTAGTTTATTTTCGCGATATGCATTACAGACAGTTTAGCGCGACATATATCGTTTTTTAGGCATTTAACTTTTCATTAATTCTTTCCATTGTTTTATCTGAATGTAGAAATTTGAAGTAAATCGACCAAGAACTTTGAAATAAATCGGTCACATACTTCTTATGTAGCGTATGTTAAAATTTATGTATATAGCCTATGTCCGACAAATGTTCATTAGGGGATCGTGTAGAAATCTGAAGATATTAGCCAAGAGCTTTTAGAGATTTTTAGTAAATCCTTTCCCTTTTATGTGTTACATACGTATATATTTCAAGTCACATTACGAAATCTTATGTAGATAGCGATCTTTCTCCTGTCTTGAAGGTAAAGTGTGCAAAATTTCATCAAGGTCAGAATAAAACTGTGATGTGAAATAGAAGCATGTTGTAGCAAAAATGAAGTTTATATTTTGTAAGGATATAAAATACACAACGCACTAACACTGAGAGATTTGCGGTTCTGATGCTGTGGAAAAAAAACAGCGTCTCCCAGCTACTCTCATATACATTCAATTGTTGTTTTTGCTTTACCAGTACTACCGATAATCCTGTAATTTACTATGTCATTTATGTAGCGGACCAAAACTACCGAACCATAGTAATGGTATTATAAACAATAAATTACACACAAATAGGGAAACAAACAAATGGATACTCTTGTTTGCCGGCCAGTGTGGCCGAACGGTTCTAGGTGCTTCAGCTTGGGACTGCGCGACCGCTACGGTCGCAGTTTCGAATCCTGCCTCGGGCATGGATGTGTGTGATGTCCTTAGGTTAGTTAGGTTTAAGTAGTTCTAAATTCTAGGGGACTGATGACCTCAGATGTTAAGTCCCATAGTGCTCAGAGCCATTTGAAGCTAAATATTCAATAGACAGCAATCTCATGTAGGTTCTACATAGCTTTGTTGCTTTAGGTTGGTTTTGGAAAATTCTAATCGTTAATTGTTACTCCATTTCCGGGTCGCGGGAATATATTCGAGATTTGTCTCTGTTACAATGTTAATAAACAGTTTTTGCATTTAATCGGTCGAAGTTTTTTATCACTTTATTTTACCAATCGATACGAGTCTGGTTTTGAATTTCGGTCGTTGACTGCTGTTTTTTCAGGCTTCTAGGAAGATCCCTCAGTTCCATCTACAGTTACGGTGCTAATTTCACGATTCCTTAGCGTCATGGTCTAGCTGTTTTTGACTAATAATCGAAACGTCCTGGATGTAGAATTCGAACCTCGTCACTGGATAAATTTTGAATAAAAGTTATGAGCAATGGCGGCCACAGATTTCCGGCGTAAGAAGTCACCCTTGTTATGCCAAAGGCCTCGCAAGAAAGGGTGAAGGAGCGGAAAGAGTTTCATGGTACTCTCTTGCCCTTAGGATCGGAAACTGGCCCTATAAGGTGGAAGAATCAGCAGTGCTCAGCGGTATGAGGACGCAGAAGGCAATGGAAACCACTGCATTAAAGACACATAGTGTGTATCCATAGGGCATATGGCCTGTAATTGAAGAAGTGTCATGATGATCTCTCCATTGGCAAAAGATTCTGAACTAGAATGAGATTTTCACTCTGCAGCTGAGTGTGCGCTGATATGAAACATCCTGGCAGATTAAAACTTTGTGACGGAACGAGACTCGAACTCGGGACCTTTGCCATTCGCGAGCAAGTGCTCTACATTCTGAGCTACCCAAACACGACCCACGCCCCGTCCTCACAGCTTTACTTCCGCCAGTACCTCGTCTCCTACCTTCCAAACTTTACAGAAGCTCTCCTGTGAACCTTGCAGAACTAGCACTTCAGAAAGAAAGGATATTATGAAGACATGGCTTAGCCACAGCCTGGGGTATGTTTCCAGAATGAGATTTTCACTGCAGCGGAGTGTGCGCTGATATGAAGCTGTGAGGACGGGGCGTGAGTCGTGCTGGGGTAGCTCATATGGTAGAGCACTTGCCCACGAAAGGCAAAGGTGATGATGATGATGATGATGTTTGGTCTGTGGGGCGCTCAACTGCGCAGTTATCAGAGCCTGTACAAAGTCCCAATCTTTGGTCAGTCCAAACTCGCCACTTTCATGAATGATGATGAAATGATGAGGACAACACAAACACCCAGTCATCTCGAGGCAGGTGAAAATCCCTGTCCCCGCCGGGAATCGAACCCGGGACCCCGTGCTCGGGAAGCGAGAACCCGACCGCGAGACCACGAGCTGCGGACACGAAAGGCAAAGGTCCCGAGTTCGAGTCTCGATCCGGCACACAGTTTTAATCTGCAAGGGAGATTCGAACTAGTCCGTCATTCGGATATCCAAGAGAAGACTGCCAAGTGGGAGGTGGCCATGAGAAAAAGACTGAACAACTAAATAAACGGTAACGTTCTACGAGTCGTGGCGAACGATGTTAGAAGTCTGAACACGGTATGGAAGCTAAAAAATCTGAAGAGAGAAATGCTAAGGCTCAATTTAGACATATTGGGGATGAAGTGAAACAAAAAGAAGACACGGATTTGTGGACAAATGAATATAGCGTAATATCAACAGCAGCAGATAATGGTAGTATACCGGGACTAGGATTCCTTATAGATAGGAAGGCTGGGCATAGAGTGAGTTACTGTGAACAGTTCAGTTATAGATAGGGAGGCTGGGCATAGAGTGAGTTACTGTGAACAGTTCAGTTATAGATAGGAAGGCTGGGCATAGAGTGAGTTACTGTGAACAGTTCAGTTATAGATAGGAAGGCTTGTCATAGAGTGAGTTATTGTGAACAGTTCAGTTATAGATAGGAAGGCTGGGCATAGAGTGAGTTACTGTGAACAGTTCAGTTATAAATAGGAAGGCTGGGCATAGAGTGAGTAATTGTGAACAGTTCAGTTATAGTGTTGTTCTCAGCAGAATCGACAGCAAACCAACACCGACAACAATGGATCAGGTATACATGCTTTTCGCAAGCAGAAGATGAAGTGATAGGGAAAGTTGGAACTACCTCTTTAATTATATTTTTTAAGCTCTGACTTACAGAATTTTCCCTGACAAAGTCAACTGAAACTTAACCTAGTCGTTTATTACCCACAATATAGAAGTCCAATGCAATCTGACTGCTATACATTGACAATATGACTTCCAATAATTAACACAAAAGAATTGCCTTGAACTGCGAGAAATCCTAACAATCGTACAAATACAAATAATATGAAATTAAATAAATATTAAACTGTTAATTGCCTAAACTCATTTCAGTCACGAATCCCAACAGTGCAAACCCCATTCTTTTTCATACGTCACTTACCTCACAGAAAATCTTCATAACACTACAGCAATTACAGCAAGTAACAACTACAGCTAAATAAAAATATTCTAACTTCTATAGACTAACTACTAGGAGTGATATGGTTAGCGAAAGGAAGCTTTTGTTGAAGAGCAAACAATGTATTTAGAAAATTTTACCTTATTCATGCGACATCCAGTTCCAAAAATTATGTAGTTGTCAATAATTCCACTGCCCAAACATTATCAACTTAACATCCATCATCATACATTTCCTTGCGTATTTTCTTGTAAACACATCATTTCATCTCACTTTACAATGCATGTCCCACCAACACAGAGTCTCCACTAAGAAAACCATGTCCATACACATCTCTATCCACTCGCTAATTGCTAATCCGTCCAGCCACAGAATCTCTTGACGAGGGCGCAGAGCGCAGTCAGCGATATTAACACAATCTATAGCGCTACTAACAAACAAAAAGCCTACTTACAAAGTATATGAGGATACTGAACGTTCAATTCTGTATGTAAAGGAGAAGAAAATCATGGGGATTGGAATGAGGTTACAGGAGAAGAAGTAAAAGGGAGGGCTACGAGAGAGCATGAGCTTGGTAGCAGGAGAAGGAAAGACTATTCCGTTTCTGCAATAAATATCAGTGAGTTGTAGCGAACACACTGTTCCAAAATCACAAGAGGATGAGATACACTAGAGAAATCCCGCGAGATACGGTAAGACTCCAGTCAGATCGCTTCATAGTTAGGCAGAGATTCCGAAATCAGTGCCGGCCAGTGTGGCCACGCGGTTAAAGGCGCTTCAGTCTGGAACCGCGCGACCGCTACGGTCGCAGGTTCGAATCCTGCCTCGGGCATGGATGTGTGTGATGTCCTTAGGTTAGTTAGGTTTAAGTAGTTCTAAGTTCTAGGGGACTGATGACCTCAGATGTTAAGTCCCATAGTGCTCAGAGCCATTTTGAACCGAAATCAGTTGTTGCATTGTAAGTTGTACCCAGGAGCACATACAGACTCAGGTCAAAATTTAGTAATGATGAAGAGTAGGATGAAGTTTAAGAGGTTTGCCAGGAACAATCAACGTGGAAAGATGTGGACGTTTTTTCCCTTCTGACTGATTAGATGCAGCTCCAACTAATTCGTCTCCTGTGCCAGCTTTATCATATCAGATTAGCACTTGCAGCCTACCTCCTGAGTTATCTGCTGGATGTATTCCAATATCTTGTGTTCTTCTACAGTTTTTAATCTCTACATCTCCCTCTAGAACCATGAAAGGAATTCCATGATGCCTTAACAGACGTCTAACATCCTGTCCCATCTTCTTGTCAGTGTTTTCTGTATGTTCCTTTCCTCTCCGATTCTGCGTAGAACATCCTCATTCCTTACCTTATCTGTCCATCTAATTTTCGATATTATTCTGTAGCGCCTCATCTCAAATGCTTTTTCTCCTCTGTTCCAATTTTCCCCATAGTCCGTGTCTCATTACCATATAATTCTGTGCTTCGAACTATATTCTCAGAAATTTCTTTCTCAAATTAAGGTCTATGTTTGATACTAGGAGACTTCTCTTGTCCAGGAATGACCTTTTTGCCACTCCTGGTTCGGTTTTTATGTCCTGCTTATTCCGTCTATCATGGGGTATTTTGCTGCCTAGGTACAAGAATTCCATAACTTCATTTACTTGTCGATCACAAATTTTGATGTTAAGTTTTCCGCTGTTCTCATCTGCTACTTCTCACTACTTTCCTCTTTCTTCGATTTACTCTCAGTGCACATTCCGTACTCATTAGACTGTTCATTCCATTCAGCAGATCCGTTAATTCTTCTACACTTCCACTGGGAATAGCAATTGCATCAGCAAATTTTTATCATTGATATCCTTTCACCCTGTGTTTTAATCCCACTCTTGAAGCTTTCTTTTATTTTCCTCATTGCTTCTTCGATGCATAGATCAGTAGGGTAGAAAAACTATAATCCTTCTTGTATATATTGTGTATTACTCGTCTTTCACTATAGCTTACCCCTATTTTCTAATAATTTCGAACATCTTGCCCCTTTTGACATTATCGAATGCTTTTTGCAGGTCGTCGAATCCAATGAACGTGTCTTGATTTTTCTACAGTCTTCCTTCCATTATCAATAGCATTGTCAGAACTGCCCTCTACTGCCTTTACCTTCTCCTAAAACCGAACTGATTGTCGTCTTATAGATTCTCAATTTTCTTTTCCCCGCTTACCCTTCCTAAATCGCCAACACTGCAGAGTCATGCTGTCGGCTGTATTATCACATACTTTGTTAGTCATTGACACGTGTTGTTGACACGTGCTGGGATTTCCTAAATCGCGTCTCGTTAACTGCGTATTTGCTTTCTTCAGTATAGTACCAAATGCGTTCGCAGTAACGTACCACTTTTAGCGATAAAATTGTTAGTCGGTGGATGGAGGATTGTGTCAATGATATACGTACAGAAATAGACGAAGAAGCCGATTTTGCAAGAGCCAATGATCACAATTTTGCTAGTGGCGGATCATTCAGAGAAAGAACTTCAGAGGCCGGCCGCGGTGGTCTAGCGGTTCTAGGCGCTCAGTCCGGAACCGCGCGACTGCTGCGGTCGCAGGTTCGAATCCTGCCTCGGACATGGATGTGTGTGATGTCCTTAGGTTAGTTAGGTTTAAGTAGTTCTAAGTTATAGGGGACTGATGACCGCAGATGTTAAGTCCCATAGTGCTCAGAGCCATTTGAACCATTTTTGAAAGAACTTCAGAACAGTTTTGAGAGGACATTTCTGTTTCTCCAACACAATACTTGAAGTGTTAATTGAAATCAAACGTGTTCTGCGTGCTGGAAAAGAAAAATGTCGATCTCAGCTCTGAATGCCATTTTTCCAGATTTTGCTTTTGTACCTATCGAGTGCAATTTTTATGTGCAAGTTTCAACCCTAGCGTTTAGTTTTATATGAAAATTTAGTTAGTAAAGAGATACTATAATTTTTCAGAACATAATTCAGTTTTCTGACAGTTCGTTTATAGGCACGATTTAAAAAATCGCCATGAAGTACGCGATTTTGTGTGATAATAAGTGAAATGCTTCCAGAATGAGGCAGGCAGGAAGGCAGTAGACGAGGTACTGGCAGAAGTGAAGCTGTGAAGACGGGGCGTGAGTCGTGCTTGGGTAGCTCAGTTGGTAGAGCACTTGCCCGCGAAAGGCAAAGGTCCCGAGTTCGAGTCTCGGTCCGGCACACAGTTTTAATCTGCAAGGAAGTGTCAGTAAAATGCTGCAAACTTTATTCAGTGCAACAAAATCGACAAGGGTACTTAAATAACGTTTAAATAATTGGAAAATAAATGTTATGTGACTGAAATTAAAAATTCCAGATCGCTTGTCGCTTAAATCTCGGTTCAGGTGTAAGGGTCCCAGAGGTTCTACCTCGTTGTACACGTCACAGGAAAGTCACCTGTGACTTGTTCGTGTATTAAGTAGGAAAAATTAAAAACAAATATTTATCTTACGTGCGACTTCTTCGCCCCTTGGGCCTTTAGTGTCTTGTAACTGTGAGGCGATATCAATTCTCACAACAGTGTGGTTGTAGCTACTGTTTATCTAAGTGTTCGACAGTAATAACTGGGCCCCGATATTTTACCACGTGGGAATATCCGTGTTACTGATAAGTCGCATATATGTACAGTATTTAATAATCACTTTCTGAATATAGCAGGTGAACTAAATAGAAACCTAGTAACAACAGGGAACCATATAGCGCTCGTAGAAAAGTGTTTCGAGACTGTTACCTGAAATGCTCCTCCATGATACTGACAAGAGGGAGATTGAGTTAATAATTAAATCACTAAAGACCGAGAACTCTCATGGATATGACGGGGTATCTAGCACAATACTGTAGTATTGTTCCATGTACGTTAGCCCAGAACTTAACCATATCTGTAACTTTTCCTTTAGGAGTGGTCGGTTTCCTGACCGGTTAAAGTACTCGGTAGTGAAGCCACTTTATAAAAAGGGAGACAGGGATAAAGTTGACAATTATAGACCTATTTCTATGCCATCGGTGTTTGCTAAAGTTATCGAGAAGGTTGTATATACAAGGTTACTGGAGCATTTAAATTCACATAATTTGCTGTCAAATGTACAGTTTGGTTTTAGAAATGGTTTAACAACTGAAAATGCTATATTCTCTTTTCTCTGTGGGGTTTTGGATGGATTAAATAAAAGTTTGCGAACGCTAGGTGTTTTCTTTGATTTAACGAAGGCTTTTGACTGTGTTGACCACAAAATATTACTGCAGAAGTTGGACCATTATGGAGTAAGGGTAGTAGCTTACAATTGGTTCGCCTCTTACTTTAAGAACAGAAAGCAGAAGGTAATTCTCCGCAATATTGAGAGTGGTAGAGATGTTCAGTCCCAATGGGGCACTGTTAAGTGGGGCCTTCCCCAAGGGTCAGTGCTGGGGCCACTGCTGTTTCTTATTTATATAAATGATATGCCTTCTAGTATTACAGGTGATTCAAAAATATTTCTGTTTGCTGATGACACCAGCTTGACAGTGAAGGATCTTGTGTGTAATAGTGAAACAGTATCAAATAATGTAGTTCATGAAATAAGTTTGTGGCTTGTGGAAAATAATTTGACGCTAAATCACAGTAAGACTCAGTTTTTACAGTTTCTAACTCACAATTGAACAAGAACCGATATTTTGATCAGACAAAATGGGCATATTATAAGCGAGACGGAACAGTTCAAGTTCCTAGGCGTTCGCATAGATAGTAAGCTGTTGTGGAAAGCACATGTTCAGGATCTTGTTCAGAAACTAAATGCTGCTTTATTTACCATTAGAACAGTATCTGAAATAAGTGACAGTTCAACACGAAAAGTAGTCTACTTCGCATATTTTCATATGCTTATGTCATATGGTATTATTTTTTGGGGTAATTCTTCTGATTCAAAAAGGGTATTTTTGGCTCAAAACCGGGCTGTTCGAGCTATATGTGGTGTAAGTTCGAGAACCTCTTGTCGACCCCTATTCCATAGTCTGGGAATTCTGACATTGCCCTCACAGTATATATTTTCTTTAATGTCGTTTGTTGTTAGCAATATTTGCTTATTCCCAAGAGTTAGCAGCTTTCACTCAGTTAATACTAGGCAGAAATGAAATCTGCACGTGGAATGCACTTCCTTGACTCTTGTGCAGAAAGGAGTGCACTATTCTGCTGCATCCATTTTCAACAAGCTACCACAAGAAGTCAAAAATCCTAGCAGTAGCCCAAACACTTAAGTCCAAACTGAAGAGTTTCCTCATGGCTCACTCCTATTCTGTCGAGGAGCTCCTGGATGAGCTGAAAAATTAAGCAAATTCCAATGTTACATTGTTGATTTTCTTTATTTAAATTTAGGAACTCTCGCCCTAATACGTTTCTTGTATTTCATTTTATCTGTTTCTGCTATCGTGTTATAATTTCATGTATTGACTCGTTCCATGATCATGGACACTTCTCCTTAATTTGGTTCCACGGAACAATAAATAAATAAATAAATAAAAAATAAATAAATCTGTCTAACAGTGTGTTCTGTACATTTCTCTCCTTATTTCTTCACTGCACACATGTGGTTATTCCCAGCTGGCATCGCACGTGAGAACACACTTTGTCGTATTTCTGGCACGCTGGGTGTTGGGGAGTTGTGTAGTCGGCGGCAGACGGAGATACCTGGCTAGTGATTGGAGCGACACGATGTGACTTCACCCTCCACGAGGCGAGGTCGACAGCTGCTGTCGACTGCCGCTTATCGATACGTGGCTCCCCGGTTCGCAGCTGGCGATCGATGGTGCGTCAGAGACCGCGCACTCGCTGACGCCGGCAGGAAATTTCTCCTGTGCTGGGCGAGACTACACAGGGAACATCTTAAACTGGCATGTGGAAGTTCGCAGCGGAGCCTGGAGTTATTTAGTGTGTTAAAAAAAGTATCGAAGTCATTCAGAGGTGGAAATACTCACAGACACAATAAAAACACTTTCAATAAACTTGGCTCCGTAAAATTATTCATGGAGGAGCTCAAACACGTATTGTTGCCTATATGAACACAATCGTTACATTGATACTGATGAAAACTTATTATGATTGGCTTAGTATAATTGCTAAACATATCAACCTCCTAACATATTCTGTGTATTTTCACGCAGTAGTATGTTATGGAATAATTTTTGGGGTAACTCGCCACTTAGAAATAAAATACTGATTGCACAAAAGCGAGCAGTAAGAATAATACGTGGTAATAATGATTTTATCTTGGAACTCTTCCATTTGGTCCGTGTTTGCATATAAAACAGTAATATCAGAAAATTGAGTCCGCTTTGATGCGAAACACCTTGTTATTCGTGTATTTCTTTATTCTCCCACAATAGTTTCGGCGACAAATATCACCATCATCAGTGTTTTTTTTTAAATCTAAAACATGCAAAAAATTAGCATGGTTATACAAACACAGTAGCACATTATTACATTTTTACTATTTGTTTTTTGAAATATAGTTTTCTATGAACACTTTTATACTACCTTATTTACTGTATGTTACAGCAGGTTTTAAGCAATTATTGTCGCTGTCTGCGACATATTTCCTGTTCGCTTTATTTCTCTGTTGCCATTTTTTACTTAGCGAAGATCATGTCATATACAATCATGTGAGCGGCTGTTAGTAAACAAAATACTAAAAGGTGAATGTCATATATCAGCAATATATACTTGGAGGTGCGGTAGTGTTGTGGAAAACAGTTATTTGGTATGTACTGAGCTGTTACTTAGCTATTCGTGTACTCACGTTCGTTGGGTGGTATGTAGCTGCTTTTATACACAGAAAACAAAACTTTCGCCCTCTGTTTCTGATCCAGAACATTACGCGATCTTGCTGTTCCCGTGTGTCGCGAAAGGTGTATCGCATGTGGCGAGAAAGGCTATTAATAACCTGTAGCGTGAATTACGACGACTTCTGTTCATTATTTATGTCTCTGTGTGTGATGGGGAAGTAGTTCTTTTGCGTGTGTGTTTGTGTGTGTGTGTTCTTTCTGTGCTGTGTCCTTGGTCATTTCTCTCAGAGCGGTAAAGAGTGTGTTGTTACAGAGTGTTGTGTTTTCGTTTATTCCATTTTTCCCTTCGACTACAGCCTTTTGTATGAAGTAGTTTTCTTCTATTGTTAGTTGTCGGTGTAGACTGTTGCTGTTTGTCAGAATGTGTAGATCGTTTTCGATATTGGTGGGGTTATGGTTTTTGTTCATTAGCTGTTCTGCAAAAGTTGAATGTGTGCTGTCACTCTTTAGATCTCTCATGTGCTCTGTGTACCTCGTTCGGAAGTTTCTGCTTGTTTGTCCTATGTATTGAGCCTGACAGGAGTTGCAAGTGAGTTGATATATTTCAGCGTTGCTGAATTTGTCTGAGGTTTTTCTGACTGGTCTTAGTCTTTTCTGAACTGTGTTGTTTGTTCTGAATGTTATTGGGATCCCTTGCTTTTTCAAGATGTTTCCTATTCTATGTGATATTTTGTTATAGTATGTTAGTGTGTACCATCTCTCTCTTTTTTCTGAAGTGGTGTGGTCTGGTGTGTTGTCTGTGTGCACTGCATGTTTCCGTTTTACATTGTTGTTGAGTTTGTTTATGAAGTCTGTTTTGTAGTCGTTTTCAACGGCAATTTGTGTGATTATATTTAGTTACTGTGTGTAGTTTTCTGGTTTAAGAGGCGTTCTGTCTATCCTGTGGAGCATGTGTGTGAAACTGGCATATTTATGCACTGTCGGGTGGTTGGATGAGCTGTGGATAACAGTGCTTGTGGATGTGGGTTTTCTGTACGTGGAGAATTCATGTCGGTGGTTGTGACTGTAAGATCCAAGAAATTTAGTTTCTTGTTGTTTTCTATTTCCTTTATGAAGTGGATTTGTAGGTGTACTGTGTTGATGTTACTGTGTAGCTCTTCTATCCTGTTATGTGTTTCATCTACAACACAGATTATGTCATTCACATATCGGTACTGTCAGATTATTTTGTACCTTCCTTGTTTTACAATTTTATTGAATATTGTGGTCTCTATATGGTCCAAGAAAATGTTGGCTAATGGTCCACTGATGGGGGACCCCATGGGAAGCCCCTCTTGTTGCAAGTAGAAGTTGTTGTTGAAAGTGAAGTAATAGGCAGAGTGATTAGCGAGCGAGATTTTTGTATATAATTAGCAATATTTCGTGCTAGCCGGCTGATGTACGTTGTAATGAGGTCCCGTCAGGCTGTGAGAACGATGACTTTGACATCTAGCGGTGATAAGTGAAATGCTGCCCGACTACTGTGCAGACTATACCTACGGCACGAGCTCGCTATTATTATTGTATTTTATGGTTTTATAGGCAAGATTAGCATGTATTCTTTGCTTTCGAATGGTGTATAGAGATGTCCATTGAAACTAAACTCCTCTTGTGTGCGTTTCGTCGCGTGGTAATATGTTTGTAAACACGCTGTGGCAGAGTTGTTGAGTGCTCGTGAGCGCTTTGAAAGTCGCCGTGTTTATTTACAGGGTCGTCCACAACATTTCCCAGCGTATGTCTAATTCCACGTCGACTTCATATAGTAATCAGAATAATTGGAGTAAATAATATTTATGTTGGAGAGTCACTTAAATGTTTATCAGAAATCAGCACTCGTTTACTTCTTCCTTGAATACAACTTTTACTATCGAACTGTAATACGTAACATTCACAGTGATAAGTTCCCCTCGTCTTTATCAGAGCAAGAACAAAATCGGTGACATTAACATTACATTCAACAACAGAGATGATAATAATAATCAGAAATAATGCAATGGTAATGTTCTCTTTTCTTATCCATGAAGTAATGTCCTTGGTTCCCCCACATACAGCACGGTATCTGACACAGCTATTTCCGTAGTAAAATGTGATACTACGTCGCGTACAGCACCTGTAATGTTCCAGAGCTAAGCAATACTGGCAACTGATACAGGCTTGCAGTGCCTTTGTTTGGGATGAGGTTCCGATATCCCACAAAATATCCATTGAAGCGTTCCACAGAAGACTTTGACATTTGCACGAAAAACATTAGCCCTATGGCCGGCCATATCATTTCCTTTTCTGGGACCTCTATCAAATATTACCAGTAATCGCAACAGCGACGAGATCAGACAATGACAAAGCACATGCTGTTAGCATAGAATGGTAACATTTACGGTGACAGTTAACGAACCATACGAAATAAAATCATCATATCTTCTGAACGGTTTCCGTTAGGACGTTCAAACTGCACGGTTGGTCGTGGGGCCATTACAATAATGAACGCGAAATCACACAAAAAATTTAAACTTAAAACATTCCCAAAGGTCTGCGAATTTCTAGGATCGATATCTTGAAAGTATCGGTATTGATAACAGGAAAAAATCGTCGAGACTCTGGATTCCCGTGATGGATGAACAAAGTATATACACAATTAAGTTTGTACGAAACCCTCGGTGCATATCCGGAATTTTTTTTTTTTTTTTTTTTTAGAATGTGATTAATCTAACAATATATAAATTTCCAGGTGGTGATGTGCTCTTTGTAATGGCAGCTAGTGTACCGCCCTTCATTCATCATTTCAATTCTGCTCAGCCCTTCAGGAGGGGATTTTGTATCGAGTCGGGTGCGTGGGGTGATGAGGTTGGGTAATGTACCCAACCCGGCGGATCTGTAGGCGATCTGAAATACAACAAGCTTAGGCTTCAAAACTTACGCAGCTGCAACAGCTCTGATAATCCTCTTATTATGACTCCTTACTCTTCTTTCACGTGGAATTAAAAGGCAGCGTTCAGACGGTAGGAGTACACATGTATGACGGAAACCACATATGGCAGTGTGAGCTGTAACGTACAGCCTTTAATGGAGAAACTCTCGCACGGGGGATGTTTACAGAGCACAACTTGAGGCCCTCGACACGAAAATGATTCCAATGGCTCTGAGCACTATGGGACTTACCATCTGAGGTCATCAGTCCCCTAGAACTTAGAACTACTTAAACCTAACTAACCTAAGGACATCACACACATCGATGCCCGAGGCAGGATTCGAACCTGCGACCGTAGCGATAGCGCGGTTTCAGACTGTAGCGCCTAGAACCGCTCGGCCACCCCGGCCGGCCCCTCGATACGCCCTATGATTATTTCGTATAAGTAATTTTGAGGAATCGCTTCAGAATGACTCGATTCCTGCCAAACTGATGAGTGTCGTCCAGATTTATTTTTCTTTTTTTTTTGGACTTTGGCTGAGATGAAGTACAGCGAAGCAATGAAGTGGCAGTTCACTGAATAAAAGGTAATTCTGCCACTTGTTTGTATGACGGCAATCCCAAAAGTAAGGTCTCCAATTTTTTTATAAGTACATAGACCTGTTGAAACGTCCCCTTCGAACAATTTGTACACGACTGTGCTTAAACTGACACACAATATTTTTTACCGCAACGCAATCTGACTTTCAAAAATCCCTACAAAAGAATGGCCCTGACTAACATTAAACTATATCTTTCACAAATCACTTACCTCACAAAAATCTTCGTTACTCGAACTACTGCAATACAGCGAGCGCCACTATTGGCAGCTAAATAAAAGATTCAAACTACAGAAGGCACTAACTACTGATAGGCATAGTTAGCAATTGAAAGATGATAATAGAGAACAAACAATGTATTTACCTTAACAGTCATAATATATATAGTAGTTCATAATATCCAGTATTACAAATTATCAAAACTCCGCCATCTCTCTCCCCACATCCACCACTGCTAGCGGCTCACCTCCAACTGCGCAACGCTACGCGCTGTTCACATCCAGCTGCCGCTGCCAAACACTACAATGGCAGACAACAATGCAAACTAGCCACAGACTGCACACAGCACAGCCAGTGATTTTCGTACAGAGCGCTACGTAACGTTGCCAATAAGAAAACATAAACAGCCTACTTACACTGTTTATTTCTACAATGGTTTATATGAGTTTACAGCTTGAACATTTAGCTATTTTTCGACACAATCACCATTTTTGTCGATGCAATTTTGTAGACGCTGTGGCAGTTTTTGTATGCCCATGTCATACCAGCTCGCCGCCATGCTGTACAGAAAGTTATGAACCTCTTCTTTCACCTCGTCGTCGGAGCTGAATTGCTTTCCAGCCAAATGTTCTTTTAACCTAGGGAACAGGTTATAGTCACTGGGCGCCAAGAAGGGCTACAGGTTGGGTGGGTGATTATGTTCCACTGAAACTGTTGCAGGGGCGAAACGGTTTGCCGAGCGTTGTGTGGGCGAGCGTTGTCATGGAGAATGTGTACGCCCTTGCTCAACACTCCTCTTCTCCGCTTCTGAATTGCCCGTTTGAGTTTTTTCAGAGCCTCACAGTAGCTGTCAGTGTTAACTGTGGTCCCAGCGATACAGCTGATGTACTGGCTGATCGGTACACGCAACCCATTTACGGGTTAGTCGAATATAATGCTCGAGTGTTTCGTATAATTATTTGTTAGGTAGTAGCTGCTTAGAAGAATAAAAATTAAGTTACCAGTTTCGCAAGGTAGTTATCTTCAGTCGTGCATAATCCAATAAATAGTTTCTTACAGCAGTTTACTCGATTACGCACATCTAAAGATGGCAACTACTTGTCAGAACCGATAACGTGAATATTTACAGGGTGTTTCAAAAATGACCGGTATATTTGAAACGGTAATAAAAACTAAACGAGCAGCGATAGAAATACACCGTTTGTTGCAATATGCTTGGGACAACAGTACATTTTCAGGCAGACAAACTTTCGAAATTACAGTAGTTACAATTGTCAACAACAGATGGCGCTGCGGTCTGGGAAACTCTATAGTACGATATTTTCCACATATCCGCCATGCGTAGCAATAATATGGCGTAGTCTCTGAATGAAATTACCCGAAACCTTAGACAACGTGTCTGGCGGAATGGCTTCACATGCAGATGAGATGTACTGCTTCAGCTGTTCAATTGTTTCTGGATTCTGGCGGTACACCTGGTCTTTCAAGTGTCCCCACAGAAAGAAGTGACAGGGGTTCATGTCTGGCGAATAGGGAGGCCAATCCACGCCGCCTCCTGTATGTTTCGTATAGCCCAAAGCAATCACACGATCATCGAAATATTCATTCAGGAAATTAAAGACGTAGGCCGTGCGATGTGGCCGGGCACCATCTTGCATAAACCACGAGGTGTTCGCAGTGTCGTCTAAGGCAGTTTGTACCGCCACAAATTCACGAAGAATGTCCAGATAGCGTGATGCAGTAATCGTTACGGATCTGAAAAATGGGCCAATGATTCCTTTGGAAGAAATGGCGGCCCAGACCAGTACTTTTTGAGGATGCAGGGACGATGGGACTGCAACATGGGGCTTTTCGGTTCCCCATATGCGCCAGTTCTGTTTATTGACGAAGCCGTCCAGGTAAAAATAAGCTTCGTCAGTAAACCAAATGCTGCCCACATGCATATCGCCGTCATCAATCCTGTGCACTATATCGTTAGCGAACGTCTCTCGTGCAGCAATGGTAGCAGCGCTGAGGGGTTGCCGCGTTTGAATTTTGTATGGATAGAGGTGTAAACTCTGGCGCATGAGACGATACGTGGACGTTGGCGTCATTTGGACCGCAGCTGCAACACGGCGAACGGAAACCCGAGGCCGCTGTCGGATCACCTGCTGCACTAGCTGCGCGTTGCCCTCTGTGGTTGCCGTACGCGGTCGCCCTACCTTTCCAGCACGTTCATCCGTCACGTTCCCAGTCCGTTGAAATTTTTCAAACAGATCCTTTATTGTATCGCTTTTCGGTCCTTTGGTTACATTAAACCTCCGTTGAAAACTTCGTCTTGTTGCAACAACACTGTGTTCCAGGCGGTGGAATTCCAACACCAGAAACATCCTCTGTTCTAAGGAATAAACCACGTTGTCCACAGCACACTTGCACGTAGTGAACAGCACACGCTTACAGCAGAAAGACGACGTACAGAATGGCGCACCCACAGACTGCGTTGTCTTCTATATCTTTCACATCACTTGCAGCGCCATCTGTTGTTGAAAATTGTAACTACTGTAATTTCGAAAGTTTGTCCGCCTGAAAATGTACTGTTGTCCCAAGCATATTGCAACAAACGGTGTATTTCTATCGCTGCTCGTTTAGTTTTTATTGCCGTTTCAAATATACCGGTCATTTTTGAAACACCCTGTAGATATAGCTAAGCAATCATGACATAATAAATTATCATGCGAACAGTTACAAAGGTAGCATACTTCCAGCTGGCAATATGACAATTTTAAAAAAACTCGATTATTTCCCTGGAAAAATGAAGTATATTGACAGTACAAATAAAAAGTGGATCCGAGGCTTTGAGAACTGGAGTCAGTATGTCCCAGTCCAGAAGCAAACGAAGACTATTGTACTATGACGTTCGGCAACGTTGAGCAGGAAATTGCGCCTCTTCCGCAAACAGCTCTTCCGCGACACTGCTCTCCAATGCGCAGCCCTCGGCAGCTGGAAAGGATTTCGCCCGGCAGCGCGGTGACTACTTTCCGCCAGCAATTTCCGTTCCGCCCTTTGTCGCCATGAGGTGTACTCCGCCCCTTGTCCCGGCTAAGGTCCGGGAGCTCAGGCTGTATAGAGAGGATTTGGCCCGCAAGCACCCCGCGTATGGCTGCCGGATTTGCAACTTCCATCAATTTTCCAGTCGGCCCCATTCAGCGCGAGTCGCCACGCAAGCTGGGGGTCCCCCTCTTCCGGCCTTTCTTCATTAAGACAGGTCGTCGCCGGTTGCCTCTGCCCTGCCACTGGCCCTGCAACACCCCCCTCTTCCCCCCTCCCCCTCCAATACTCACGTTACTATACACTGACTGTGACCACTGTCGCAAATCGGGCTCAAAGACGAGGCTGTCCCCTCCACAGCCGGAAGCCTCCAAGCGGTGCAGTGGATGCTTCACGGTTGTCATGGCGACAAAGAGCATTGTTGCTGGCGACGTCTCAATGAGTAGAGTAGCCAGCTGGTAGACGGTTGGGCCGCCTGAGCCCCCTCCCCCCCCCTTCCCCCCCGAGAGGGGAGAGTCAGCAAGTGGGGGGGGGGGGAGGCATTGAACATGGTTGGGTGTCGAGCGTGAGGGAAGAGAGCATTGAGGATGAGCTGAGAGGGGAGGTGAAGCGTGCAGAACTGTTGGTCCGTGACGTTGCACATCGCCAATACAATGCATCGCTGGTCTGCAGCGCTAAATTTGCTATGCTTCTAATGTTGCGTTCACCGACAACGATCGCCGGATAGCACCGACCGACAGCTTGGTCGCAGTGACTTTTATCTCCTTCATCATTTTTTGGACAACATGGTTGTGGTGAGAAGCAGCGATTAGTGATATTAATCAATAATTCAAGAACAGTCTTAATCGCATTTATTATTGTTATAATACCGCTAACAGGTTTCAGCCCGACGTAGGGGTCATCATCTGGGCGTTTACACCATTGGTCGGCTGCTGGTGGTGTTACTCCTGTCTATATAACGGCAGGAAGTTATGTAGACAGGAGTAACACCACCAGCAGTCTGGCTGAGCGGTTCTAGGCGCTACAGTCTGGAACAGCGCGACCGCTACGGTCGCAGGTTCGAATCCTGCCTCGGGCATGGATGTGTGTGATGTCCTTTGGTTAGTTAGGTTTAAGTAGTTCCGAGTTCTAGGGGACTGATGACCACAGCAGTTAAGTCCCATAGTGCTCAGAGCCATTTTAACCATTTTGAACCAGCAGTCGACCAATGGTGTAAACGCCCATTGATGACCCCTACGTCGGCGGTAGCGTCCTCGCTTCCCACGCCCGGGTTCCCGGGTTAGATTCCCGGCGGGGTCAGGGATTTTCTCTGCCTCGTGATGACTGGGTGTTGTGTGATGTCCTTAGGTTAGTTAGGTTTAAGTAGTTCTAGGGGACCGATGACCATAGATGTTAAGTCCCATAGTGCTCAGAGCCATTTTTGACCTCTACAATTATACAATTATAACAATAATACAATATAACAATAATAAATGTGATTAAGACTGTTCTTGAATTATTGAGTTTTTGACGGGATCGAGGAGATTTATTTATTTTTTTTTTTATTTTTGTGACTTGTATGATGCGAATCGCCACGAATTCCACTCCCACGCTAAGCTCTTCATTTCAGAGAACGACTTGCAACCTACATCCTCAATTACTTGGTAGCTGTATTCCAATCTCTGTTTTCCTCTGCAGCTCTCACTACTACCAAGCAAGTCATTTTCTGATGCCTTAAACGATGTCGGCACCAATGACTCCTGCCGTCTGGATTCAGAGGTCATCCTCAGTTCATACAGGCGGTTGGCGGAGTTGGTGAAGGCGGAAAGCCTCGCTCGCGGGGTGGAATCTGATCTAACTATTTGTAGTATCGTTTCCAGAACCGATCGCGGTCCTCTGGTTTGCAGCCGAGTAGAAGGCTAAAATCGGAGGCTCAGTACATAGCCGCGCGGGATTAGGGGCGCTGCAGTCATGGACTGT
Source organism: Schistocerca cancellata (assembly GCF_023864275.1). NCBI lineage: Eukaryota > Metazoa > Arthropoda > Insecta > Orthoptera > Acrididae > Schistocerca > Schistocerca cancellata. The sequence goes on from NC_064637.1 coordinate 97,916,072, forward strand.
GCGGCTGGTCCCGGCGGAAGTTCGAGTCCTCCCTCGGGCATGGGTGTGTGTGTGTTTGTCCTTAGGATAATTTAGGTTAAGTAGTGTGTAAGCTTAGGGACTGATGCCCTTTGCAGTTAAGTCCCATAAGATTTCACACACATTCGAACATTTTTTTCAGACGATTCTGCGGAGATCTGGGGGTGCAAATTTCTCGACCTATCGGGTGGAGAAATGTAGGGTCCCCCTGAATAGGTCAGGCGTGCACTACACGCAGGAAGTGGCTACAAGGGTAGCGGAGTACGTGTGGAGTGCACATTTGGTTTTTTTTAGGTTACAGAATTCCCTCCCTAGCCCCGACAAGACGCCTCCTGAGACGCGACATGGTAGCAGTAGGCGAAACGCAACAGGGAATGACAGTATTATTGTGGTAATAGTAATCTGCAGGAGCGTCTATAGAAAGGTCCCAGAACTGCTCTCATTAATAAACGGTCACAATGCTCACACAGTACTAGGGACGGAAAGTTGGCTGAAACCAGATGTAAACAGTAATGAAATTCTAATCTCAGACTGGAATGTATACGGCAGAGACAGGCTGGACAGTGAAGGGGGAGGCGTGTTTATAGCGATAAAAAATACAATAGTATCGAAGGAAATTGATGGAGATCCGAAATGTGAAATATTTGTGTGAAGCTCACGGTTAAAGCAGGCTCAAACATGGTAACTGGATGTCTCCATGGGTCCCCTGGCTCAGCAGCTGTTGTGGCAGAGCATCTGAAGGAAAATTTGGAAAATATTTCGAGTACATTTCCCGACCATGTTATAGTTTTCGGTGTAGATTTTAATTTACCAGGTATAGACTGGGAGACTCAACTGTTTATAACGGGTGGCAGGGACAAAGAATCCAGTGAATTTTTTTTTAAGTGCATTATCTGAAAACTACCTTGAGCAGTTAAACAGAGAACCGACTCGTGGCGATAACCTATTAGATCTTCTGGTGACAAACAGACCCGAACTATTTGAAACAGTTAACGCAGAACAGGGAATCAGCGACCATAAAGAAGTTACAGCATCGGTGATTTCAGCCGTAAACAGAAATATTAAAAAACGTAGGAAGATTTTTCTGTTTAGCAAAAGTGACAAAAAGCAGATTTCAGAGTACTTGACGGCTCAACACAAAAGTTTTATCTCAAGTACAGATAGTGTTGAGGATCAGTGGTCAAAGTTCAAAACAATCGTACAATAGGCATTAGATGAGTATATGCCAAGCAAGATCGAAGAGATGGAAAAGAGCCACCGTGGTACAACAACCGAGTTAGAAAACTGCTACGGAAGCAAAGGGAACTTCACAGCAAACATAAACATAGCCAAAGCGTTGCAGACAAACAAGAATCACACGAAGTGAAATGTAGTGTGAGGAGGGCTATGCGAGAGGCGTTCAACGAATTCGAAAGTAAAGTTCTATGTACTGACTTGGCAGAAAATCCTAAGAAATTTTGGTCTTATGTCAAAGCGGTAGGTGGATCAAAACAAAATGTCCACACACTCTGTGACCAAAATGATACTGAAACAGAGGATGACAGACTAAAGGCCAAAATACCAAATGTCTTTTTCGAAAGCTGTTTCACAGAGGAAGACTAGACTGTCGCATAGACGACAAAATGGAAGATATCGAAATAGATGACAGAGGGATAGAAAAACAATTAAAATCGCTCAAAAGAGGAAATGCCTCTGGACCTGATGGGATACCAGTTCGACTTTACACAGAGTACGCGGAAGGAAATGCCCCCCTTCTTGCAGCGGTGTACCGTTCCAAAAGATTGGAAAAGGGCACAAGTCATTACCGTTTTCAAGAAGGGACGTCGAACAGATGTGCAGAACTATAGACCTATATCTCTAATGTCGATAAGTTTTAGAATTTTGAAACATGTATTATGTTCGAGCATAATGACTTTTCTAGAGACTAGAAATCTACTCTGTAGAAATCAGCATGGGTTTAGAAAAAGACGATCGTGTGTAACCCAGCTCGCGCTATTCGTCCACGAGACTCATAGGGCCACAGACACGGGTTCCCAGGTAGATGCCGTGTTTCTTGACTTCCGCAAGGCGTTCGATACGGTTCCCGACAGTCGTTTAATGAACAAAGTAAGAGCATATGGACTATCGGGCCAATTGTGTAATTGGATTGAAGACTTCCTAGATAACAGAACGCAGCATGTCATTCTCAATGGAGAGAAGTCTTCCGAAGTAAGAGTGATTTCAGGTATGCCGCAGGGGAGTGTCGTAGGACCGTTGCTATTCACAATATATACAAGGTGGTCCATTGATCGTGACCGGGCCAAATATCTCACGAAATAAGCGTCAAACGAAAAAACTACAAAGAATGAAACTTGTCTAGCTTGAAGGGGGAAACGAGATGGCGCTATGGTTGGCCCGCTAGAGTGCGCTGCCGTAGGTCAAACGGATATCAACTGCATTTTTTTTTTAAATTAGGAACCCTCATTTTTCATAACATATTCGTGTAGTACGTAAATAAATATGAATGTTTTAGTTGGACCACTGTTTTCGCTCTGTGACAGGTGGCGCTGTAATAGTCACAAACATATGGCTCACAATTTTAGACGAACAGTTCTTAACAGGTAGGTTTTTTAAATTAAACTACAGAACGTAGGTAAGTTTGCACATTCTGTTTCGGTTGTTAGAATGTGATACATGTACCTTTGTGAACTTATCATTTCTGGGAACGCCTGCTGTTGCAGCGTGATTACCTGTAAATACCACATTAATGCAATAAATGCTCAAAATGATGTCCGTCAGCCTCAATGCATTTGGCAATACGTGTAACGACATTCCTCTCTGCAGCGAGTATTTCGCCTTCTGTAATGTTCGCACGTGCATTAACAATGCGCTGACGCGTGTTGTCAGGCGTTGTCGGTGGATCACGATAGCAAATATCCTTCAACTTTACCCACGGAAAGAAATCAGGGGACGTCAGATCCGGTGAACTTGCGGGCCAATCCACCTGTCATGAAATATGCTATTCAATACTGCTTCAACCGCACGCGAGCTATGTGCCGGACATCCATCACGTTGGAAGTACATAGCCATTCTGTCATGCAGTGAAACATCTTGTAGTAACATCGGTAGAACATTACGTAGGAAATCAGCATACACTGCACCATTTAGATTGCCATCGATAAAATGGGGGCCAATTATCCTTCGTCCCATAATGCCGCACCATGCATTAACCCGCCAAGGTCGCTGATGTTCCACTTGTCGCAGCCATCGTGGACTTTCCGTTGCCCAGTAGCGCATATTATGCCGGTTGGTGAATGACGCTTCGTAGCTAAATAGAACGCGTCCAAAAAATCTGTCATCGTCCCGTAATTTCTGTTGTGCCCAGTGGCAGAACTGTACACGGCGTTCAAAGGTGTCGCCATGCAATTCCTGGTGCATAGAAATATGGTACGGGTGCAATAGATGTTGATGTAGCATTCTCAATACCGACGTTTTTGAGATTCCCGATTCTCGCGCAATTTGTCTGCTAGTGATGTGCGGATTAGAGCAGCTAAAACACCTACTTGGGCATCATAATTTGTTGCAGGTCGTGGTTGACCTTTCACATGTGGCTGAACACTTCCTGTTTCCTTAAATAAAGTAACTATCCGGGGAACGGTCCGGACACTTGGATGATGTCGTCCAGGATACCGAGCAGCATACATAGCACACGCTCGATGGGCATTTTGATCACAATAGCCATACATCAACACGATATCGACCTTTTCCGCAATTGGTAAACGGTCCATTTTAACACGGGTAATGTTTCACGAAGCAAATACCGTTCGCACTGGCGGAATGTTACGTGATACCATGTACTTATATGGTTGTGACTATTACAGCGCCATCTATCACAAAGCGAAAAAAGTGGTCCAAGTAAAAGATTCATATTTCTTTACGTACTACACGAATATGTAATAAAAATAGGGGTTCCTATTTTAAAAAACGCAGTTAATATCCGTTTTACCTATGGCAGCCCCATCTAACGGGCCAACCATAGAGCCATTTGGTTTCCCCCTTCAAGCTAGAAAAGCTTCGTTTGACGCTTATTTCGTGAGATCAATGGACCACCATGTAGGGCTATAGTATTCCCCACACACACTCTTGATACTGTGGGTTTCAGAATCTAGCTCCAACTATTATTCTGCCTTCAAAGTCTGTTAATTTACGTTATGTGGCCATATGTGCGTCAGAAATCTTTTCACATGAATAGCTCCACCAATGAAAGGCCCTTTTATACTTGTATATGCTATCCTATCGCCAACTGTATATGGGCATATCGCTGTCCCCTGACTTTTGTTACCACAGTATAATCTACTAGCCAAATGTCTCATGGTAACCGAATGCCTGGAAAGTTTGCTTACGGTACCAAAGGGCGTCGGCGCTCCATATTATGATTACCAAGTGTTTCGTCGCTAATTATCGCTCTTAAGGCATCCAAAAGGTCGCAATATCCTAAGGTAGGCAATATGACCCACCTCGTAGTAATCGCCTTGTGGTAGCCACCTTCCGCTGCGAGCCAGATTGTAAGGCGTCGTGTGCAGCGCTGTTTACACGGGCCGTGTTAGCCGATGGGCGTGCCAGACAACGTCAGCTGATGATGATGGAGCGGTAGGCGGCAGCCTGGACCCTGTGAGCCGAGGTCGCTCGCTGCCTCGTAACGAGGGAGGCAGCCGCGGCCGAGCTGATCCAGCTCACTGTACCGCTTACGTATCACGTGGCCGCTACAGCGAGATTGTTTCATTCAAAAAGAAACGATGTGTTACTCTGCTGCATAAGTTCGTAGCTTATTGTTTTGTATGTTGGTGATTCGGTTGCTATGGGTTTATTTATCGATTGTCATTTTTTATTTATAGTTCAATGTTGCTATTTGAGCTTGAATATTGTTATTTGGATATAGCGAATAGAGCTGTGGGCGCTAGAAAATGGAGTGCCAAGAGGAGAAATCGGACCAAAAAAAAATCAAACGGCTCTGAGCACTATCGGACTTACCATCTGAGGTCATCAGTCCCCTAGAACTTAGAACTACCTAAACCTAACTTACCTAAGGACATCACACACATCCATGCCCGAGGCAGGATTCGAAGCTGCGACCGTAGCGGTCGCGCTGTTCCGGACTGTAGCGCCTAGAAGCGCTCGGCCACTCCGGCCGGCGAAATCGGAACATTTCCTACATATTATTCGGTTTGAGTTCATTAGAGGGGTGACAGCATCGGAGGATACTAGAAAGATTTGCTCTTCGTATATCCGCAATTAAAACGGACGACTTGGGACGTCAGCTGGTATGATATATGTTAAAAAATGAGGTAATTCCTCCAGCTGTAGTAAGGTGTTGGTTTTATTGCCAACTAGTTTCGATGTTGTTACAATATCATCTTCAGGCCCTAAATACAACATATCACACATAAACAACCAATGCAACAACAGTAGTTTATGAGTCATTATGCAAAACAATTCTATTATAACCATATTGCATAATGGATAATTTTAATGAAACTAATTACATTTTTGGTCATTTCCGTTACAATGCCATCACTCAGGACATTAGCCATTTACGTGGTGTCACTAAATACAAATAAAGCTGTATATGCACAATCGTTTTATTGTAGGTTAATATCAGGTATTAAAAAATGGAACTACATAAAAGCTTAAGCGGAAAGCCGTTATTCTAGTGGATAATAATATAGGCGTGGAACATTGTAAATTATAATTTTTTTTATTTTTCCTAAATAATGAACTAGAAAAAGGAGAACATACGCGTTGCCAATCAGACATATGTTAGGTAAACTTCATTGTTTACTAGTAATGAACGGTGGGCAAGGTAGGCTAGAGTTACGTTTGCGAAATTCTGTACTGTCGTCATACTAAGGTAACAGTGGCGTGATTTACTTAAGACAACTTCGTTCCTAACACTACGAAAGAAATGATAAGGGACGGAAAAAAATAGTGTGAAACTCAGTTGATATAAGGTAGTCAATAGTGTAAAATACAAACCAATCAGTTTAAAAACTATTCATTCCAATAAAAGTATAAGTTAACGTTACTGAAATAATTTCTGTGTCGGTGTGTCATCGAAGGCTATGACCAAGGTCTAAAATAATCAATTCCAGTAAGTTTACATGGTCAGAAGCACGATCAGGCACATGACAATGCTCTAAATAGAATCAATCTAGGTAATGTCAGTTGAAATAAACGGTCATATATGTAACCTATTTGTTGTTCCTCTAATAAATACACACAAACACAGCCACTCAGTAAACTCACTACTACAACATGGGGATTCATTCATTTTACTTATCTTTATAATTCAGTTGTATAGAATTAGTAGTGATTGGTCCAGTAGTCTATTTGCCCATAGTAAATACAGATTAAGCGCATCATGCATCGTAATTAACTCGAATTGACACTCGACGAGATCACATACTTAATACATGAGTTACACAACATGTATTTTACTGAGTGGCTGTGTTTACGTGTATTTATTAGAGGAACAACAAATACGTTACATATATGACCGTTTATTTCAACTGACATTACCTAGATTGATTCTATTTAGAGCATTTTCATGTGCCTGATGGTGCTTTTGACCATGTAAACTTAGTGGAATTGATTATTTTAGACCTTGGTCATAGCCTTCGATGACACTCCGACACAGAAATTATTTCAGTAACTTTAACTTATACCTTTATTCGAATGAACTTACTGGAATTGATTATTTTACACCTTGGTCATAGCCTTCGATGACACACCGACACAGAAATTATTTCAGTAACTTTAACTTATACCTTTATTCGAATGAATAGTTTTTTAAATTGATTAGTTTGTATTCTACACTATCAACTGGGTTTCACACTATTTTTTCGGTCCCTTATAATCTCTTTCGTGGTGTGGGGAACGAAGTCTTCTAAGTAAATCACACCACTGTTACCTTAGTATGACGACAGTACAGAATTTTGCAAACGTAACTCAAGTCCACCTTGCCCACCGTTCACTACTAGTAAACAATGAAGTTTACCTAACGTATGTCTGATTGGCAATGCGTATGTTCTCCTTTTCATAATTCGTTATTTTAAAAAAATAAAAAAAATTATTATCCATTAGAATAATCTTTAGTTTCACTAAAACTATCCATTATGCAATATGGTTATAATAGAATTGTTTTGCATAATAACTCATAAATAACTGTGTTGTATTGGTTGTTTATGTATGGTATGTTGTATTTAGGGCCTGAAGATGATCGAAACTAGTTGGCAATAAAACCAACACCTTAATACAGCTGGAGGAATTACGTAATTTTTTAACATATAGTAAGATTTGCCCCGCGTATGGGGATAATGCCACTGGACAGGGCTCTGCAAGAAAATGGTTTCCTCGTTTTAAGGAGGGTAGTTTTGAAATCAGTGACATGTTTGGCTTGGTTGATTTGAGGGAGAGAATCCAACATCGAGGTAATAGGAACCATCAGTGTAGGGAAGGATGGGGAAGAAAGTCGACACCGCCGTTTCAAAGGAACCATCCCGGCATTTGCCTGAAGTGATTCAGAGGAATCACGGAAAACGTAAATCAGTATGACCGGACGCGGTTTTGAAGCGTCGTTCTTCCGAATGTGAGTCTAGTGTGCTAACCACGCCCCACCTCGCTCCGTCTAATGAGTGACTGCACGTTCAGGAAGACCTTCAGGGTTCGATAAAGGTCGTTTAAACGCGTTAATCCTCTGTGATCCATGTCAGTGTAGTCGAGAACTGGCTAATGAGACAGACTGTGATCGTTCCACCATTGTGCGACATGTGCATCCAATGGGGAAGGTTCAGACATCGGGAGTGTGTGCATCGCGTCCCCTGAGCCAAAGTCACAAAAATCACGGTGGCCCTATCTGCATCTCTGATTCCTCATCATCAAATGGGCCGGCCGATGTGACCTAGCTGTTCTAGGCGCTACAGTCCGGAACCGCGCGACTGCTACGGTGGCAGGTTTGAATCCTGCCTCGGGCATGGAGGTGTGTGATGTCTTTAGTTTAGTTAGGTTTAAGTAGTTCTAAGTCTAGGGGACTGATGACCTCATATGTTCCATAGTGCTCAGAGCCATTTGAACCATCATCAACTGGGACTTCAACAACACCGGCTATTCCTATCCTGCATCGCTACTGGTGACGAGAAATGATGCCTTTATGTCAATATAAGGAAAACAAAGAAATGGCGGAACCCAAATAAAGCAGCAACTTCCCGCACAAAAACCTGCACGCATCCACTAAAAATAATGTTACGCATCTGGCAGATCAGCGACGGTGTGGTGTACTACGAGGAGTAACCATCACTGCTGACGATTATTTTCAACAACACAGAGATCTTGCGGAAGCAATCCGAGAACAACGACCAGGAAGACTGCGTGAAGTCATGCTACTCTATGGTAACGCCCGCTCGCATTCTAGTAAACTGATAAAAAAAAAAAAACGCTATACAGGAGTTGGGTTGGGAACTCATTCCGCACCGCACGTGTTACTTAGTGGACCTTACTGTGGTGTCACCGCCAGACACCACACTTGCTAGGTGGTAGCCTTTAAATCGGCCGCGATCCGTTAGTATACGTCGGACCCGCGTGTCGCCACTATCAGTGATTCCAGACCGAGCGCCGCCACACGGCAGGTCTAGAGAGACTTCCTAGCACTCGCCCAGTTGTACAACCGACTTTGCTAGCGATGGTTCACTGACAAAATACGCTCTCATTTGCCGAGACGATAGTTAGCATAGCCTTCAGCTACGTCATTTGCTACGACCTAGCAAGGCGCCATTACCAGTTACTATTGATACCGAGTCATGTACAGTCAAGAGCGACGCTCATCATTATTGGATTAAAGTTAAGTATTCCACCAGATACGTCTGTTTCTCTAAGGTCTAACTTCCTTGTCCTGTTCCAGACCTCACGCCAGCCTGCGTGAGCTAAAATGCGTGCCTTTCGCCTTCCTCTAATAATACAGTGTTGGCTCTCCTGCCAACCCACAATACTTACTTCTATTAATTCTCTTCCTTTATCTCTCTAACTCCGCCGGAAATATAGTTTATCTCGTTAAATACAATAGCTGTCTCCTTTTGTCGCTGTTAAGTGAAAAACTAAAGCAGATCTAACGCCCAGTACATCCATACAGTCCAAACTTCCTGACAGATTAAAACTGTGTGCCGGACCGAGACTCGAACTCGGGACCCGAGTTCGAGTCTAGGTTTGGCACACATTTTGAATCTGCCAGGAAGTTTCATATCAGCGCACACTCCGCTGCAGAGTGAAAATCTCATTCTGGAAACACTCCCCAGGCTGTGGCTAAGCCATGTCTCCGCAATATCCTTTCTTTCAGGAGTGCTAGTTCTCCAAGTTTCGCAGGTGAGCTTCTGTAAAGTTTGGAAGATACGAGACGAGGTACTGGCGGAAGTAAAGCTGTGAGGAAGGGGCGTGAGTCGTGCTTGGGTAGCTCAGTTGGGAGAGCACTTGCCGGCGATAGACAAAGGTCCCGAGTTCGAGTCTCGGTCCGGCACACAGTTTTGAACTGTCAGGAAGTTTCATATCAGCACACAATCCGCTGCAGAGTGAAAATCTCATTCTGGATATCCATACAGTCCTTTAAAATGGATTTGTTGCTCCGAAACCCGTTGTAGAGCAATTATTAGATAAAAAATTTGTGATTGACGACGGAATATTATTAATTAACATCCGCGACCTGTCATTAAGGTACTTTCGCGCGAAAGTTCACTAAAAATGCTGTAATCCTTGCAAGAACACAAAGTCAAAGACGTAGAGGAAAATCAAGAGAAAGTCGATAGAGAACATCAAAGAAAATACCGAGATGACTCTGCAAGAAAAGAGGACCAAAACAACTTTCAGAAGCGGGTGCATAGAGGGGCATCATGTTATCAAGAGTCAAACACCACGTGATGGATCATGACAGAATCAGTTTAAGATGCGTTAGCTATAATCGTATAAAAGTAGAGGCGTGACCAATATCCGAAATTAGAGGATCTCTATCATTAGAACGTACGATCCTTTGTAAGGGATGCTCTTCCGAGGCAGAGCGCAGAGCAAGGTGGTGCTCAGATTTTCACCTTTCTCGCTCTCTGTCAAAAAAATAAATAAATAAAAATAAAAAATAAAAAAATAAAAAAAGGGTTCAAGAAACTTTCTTTCCGGGTGAAAATACGTTGGAGGAGTTCTTCGCCTAAAAAACCACGTAATATCGTCATGTCTCTCTCAAAGATAATTTGGTGTTGCTCGCTCAAACATACGTATTCCCAACGACTTACTTATTCTTCCTCATGGACGAGAACTGCAAAGTGTTGTTTATAATCAAGCTCTGTGTAAAGATATTGTTGTAGCAAATTTGTAAGAGACTTCGCTATTTCATAAATAATTCAAAAGCCAAGATCGCTTAAGTACTGTTTACTAGATGACCCGTTTCAACACACTCAAGGTGCCATCATCTGATCTGTGAAGATATGACATGACAGGTTTGAGGGAGGGCTTACCTGAGTTACACTATACACGATACTACACTCCTGGAAATTGAAATAAGAACACCGTGAATTCATTGTCCCAGGAAGGGGAAACTTTATTGACACAGTCCTGGGGTCAGATACATCACATGATCACACTGACAGAACCACAGGCACATAGACACAGGCAACAGAGCATGCACAATGTCGGCACTAGTACAGTGTATATCCACCTTTCGTAGCAATGCAGGCTGCTATTCTCCCATGGAGACGATCGTAGAGATGCTGGATGTAGTCCTGTGGAACGGCTTGCCATGCCATTTCCACCTGGCGCCTCAGTTGGACCAGCGTTCGTGCTAGACGTGCAGACCGCGTGAGACGACGCTTCATCCAGTCCCAAACATGCTCAATGGGGGACAGATCCGGAGATCTTGCTGGCCAGGGTAGTTGACTTACACCTTCTAGAGCACGTTGGGTGGCACGGGATACATGCGGACGTGCATTGTCCTGTTGGAACAGCAAGTTCCCTTGCCGGTCTAGGAATGGTAGAACGATGGGTTCGATGACGGTTTGGATGTACCGTGCACTATTCAGTGTCCCCTCGACGATCACCAGTGGTGTACGGCCAGTGTAGGAGATCGCTCCCCACACCATGATGCCGGGTGTTGGCCCTGTGTGCCTCGGTCGTATGCAGTCCTGATTGTGGCGCTCACCTGCACGGCGCCAAACACGCATACGACCATCATTGGCACCAAGGCAGAAGCGACTCTCATCGCTGAAGACGACACGTCTCCATTCGTCCCTCCATTCACGCCTGTCGCGACACCACTGGAGGCGGGCTGCACGATGTTGGGGCGTGAGCGGAAGACGGCCTAACGGTGTGCGGGACCGTAGCCCAGCTTCATGGAGACGGTTGCGAATGGTCCTCGCCGATACCCCAGGAGCAACAGTGTCCCTAATTTGCTGGGAAGTGGCGGTGCGGTCCCCTGCGGCACTGCGTAGGATCCTACGGTCTGGGCGTGCATCCGTGCGTCGCTGCGGTCCGGTCCCAGGTCGACGGGCACGTGCACCTTCCGCCGACCACTGGCGACAACATCGATGTACTGTGGAGACCTCACGCCCCATGTGTTGAGCAATTCGGCGGTACGTCCACCCGGCCTCCCGCATGCCCACTATACGCCCTCGCTCAAAGTCCGTCAACTGCACATACGGTTCACGTCCACGCTGTCGCGGCATGCTACCAGTGTTAAAGACTGCGATGGAGCTCCGTATGCCACGGCAAACTGGCTGACACTGACGGCGGCGGTGCACAAATGCTGCGCAGCTAGCGCCATTCGACGGCCAACACCGCGGTTCCTGGTGTGTCCGCTGTGCCGTGCGTGTGATCATTGCTTGTACAGCCCTCTCGCAGTGTCCGGAGCAAGTATGGTGGGTCTGACACACCGGTGTCAATGTGTTCTTTTTTCCATTTCCAGGAGTGTATTAGTACAGTGCCACATACCTGAATGCAGCTTAACATGTATAAACCATTTAGATATAACGATACATGAGGCAGACCATCTGATATAAAAGTACTGTCGCAGAAGTAAAAATTAAAAAACTACTGCTCTCATGGTCTTTCTATTTTCATTTCTGCGACAATGATTTTATATCAGCTGGTCTGCCTCATATATCATTATATCCAAATGATTTATGTATGTTAATCTACATTCAGATCCGATGATGGCACCTTCAGTGTGTTAAAACCGGTCATCCAGTAAACAGTATTTAAGCGATCTTGCCTTTCGAATTATTTATGCCACGGAGTGATCGCACCACAACACACAATGTGTTCACTGCAAAACTTTGCTATTTAACCTCAAAATACGTAAACAGCATTACTTACGCTACTGGCCATTAAAGTTTCTACACCACGAAGATTACGTCCTACAGACGCGAAATTTAACCGACAGGAAGACGATGCTGTGATATACAAATGATTAGCTTTTCAGAGCATTCACACAAGGTTGGCGCCGGTAGCGACACCTACAACGTGCTGACATGAGGAAAGTTTCCTACTGATTTCTCATACACAAACAGCAGTTGACCGGCGTTGCCTGGTGAAACGTACAGTGATTCCTCGTGTAAGGCGGAGAAATGCGTACCATCACGTTTCCGACTTTGATAAAGGTCGGATTGTAGCCTATTGCGATTGCGGTTTATCAGGGACTTAGTATTGTGTTGTCCTAGTCATCATCGTTTCATCCCCATCGACGCGCAAGTCGACGAAGTGGCGTCAAATACAAAGACTTGCTGCTCGCGTTGGTCGAGATCCAATGACTGTTAGCAGAATCTAGCAGTCGAGATGACAGGCATCTTATCCGCATGGCTGAAACAGATCGTGCAGCCACGTCTGGATCCCTGAGTCAACAGCTGGGGACGTTTGCAAGACAACAACCATCTGCACGGACAGTTGGACGACGTTTGCAGCAGCATGGACTATCAGCTCGGAGACCACGGCTGCGGTTACCCTTGACGCTGCATCACAGACAGGAGTGCCTGCGATGGTGTACTCAACGACGAACCTGGGTGCACGAGTGGCAAAACGTCATTTTTTCGGATGAATCCAGGTTCTGTTTACAGCATCATGATGGTCACATCCGTGTTTGGCGACATCGCGGTGAACGCAATTTGGAAGCGTGTATTGGTCTTCGACATACTGGCGTATCACCCGGCAGGATGGTATGGGGTGCCATTCGTTACACGTCTCGGTCACCTCTTCTTCGCATTGACGGCAGTTTGAACAGTGGACGTTACATTTCAGATGTGTTACGACCCGTCGCTCTATCCTTCATTCGATCCCCGCGAAACCCTACATTTCAGCAGGATAATGCTCGACCGCATGTTGCAGGTCCTGTACTGGCCTTTCTGGATACAGAAAATGTTCGACTGCTGCCCTGGCCAGCACATTCTGCAGATCTCTCACCAATTGAAAACGTCTGGTCAATGGTGGCCGAGCAACTGGCTCGTCACAATACGCCATTCACTACTCTTGATGAACTGTGGTATCGTGTTGAAGCTGTATGGGCAGGTCAACCTGTCAATTCTAGTATAATATATTTGTCCAATGAATACCCGATTATCATCTGCATTTCTTCTCGGTGTAGCAATTTTAATGGGCAGTAGTGTAGATGTTACACTGTAGTCAGATTGAACTTCCGCTGCGTGGTAACCAAGAACCCGATTAAATCGCAGTAAGTTTGGTTTGTTTGGTTTGTGGGGCGCTCAACAGCGCTGTCATCAGCGCCCGTGCGAAGTCCCAATTTTTACACAGTCCCATTTTTTTCACAGTCCAATCCAGACACGGTCACGAATGATGACGATGATGATGAAATGATGATGACAACACAAACAACCAGTCCCCGGGCAAAGAAAATTCTCAACCAGGCCGGGAATCGAACCCCGGACCCGTTTCAGTAAGTGGTCTTGCGAAGGTGGTTGCAATTGGTGAAAGGCATTATTGTTGACGTTTTGCAGAGTAGAAACGTGAGTGCAAGGTATTGGGATGAGGGAGTGTGAAGCCGTAACACGTGCATTAAACCCGTGGCTAACGAGACTGGTCCAACATCAGCGGTCGACACCGTCTGAGGACCACCAAGACACAGGTGCTATCGATTCGAGACGAGGCCTGTCATAACAACGACACGGGACTCCGCGGGGGAATGATGAATGGCCAGCAGGCGCCCAAAGCCCGGTGGCGCCAGGGAGAGAAAACAGTTCTGATACCCATCAGCAAATGCAGCGTCCACTCCAGGCGACGTCTGCAACCATCTGTCAGCTGTTGGTCGCTTCAGCCGAAATTTGCATTACAAAAAGAAAAAAAAAACGGTTCGGAAGCAGTGTTACAGGTGTACTTTACCCCGTTCTGTGAAGATGAATGGAGTGCCCATGTGTCAAAGAGGAATCCGGTAAGAAGTCTTTCATGCTGGATACGCTGAGTCATCTCTCGTCCATCAATGAACCGCTCCAGCGTATGACGTCATTTGTCGCGGGAACGTGACGTCACTGTTCGAGCTCATTCTGTCGGGAAATTGTTCACACTCTAAGGGCGTCAGCCACGTGTTGGTAAACAAACAAATTAGGTGTCGACGATAGTTGTGTGAGAAGCTACTGAAGAAATGAAATCATTAGTGCAGTCTGTGGCAGCGTGTTAAAATATGTCGCCGTACGTAGTTTACCACGCTAATATACTTCCAAATGGTACGTTGACACAGCTACCCAGAAAACATTTGATATCATGCTGCTTCTTTGAATGTCGTGTAAAGTAGTAAAATACGCACTTGAACAAAAGTTTGGAATATCCTAGAGTTTACAGTTAATAAAAAGTTACAGGGTGTTATACCGTGATCGAACGGGTTTCGCTTAAAAACCGACATTTCGTCCCCACCTGCGCAGGATATTATCAAGGAGGGTCGTAGCTTTTTTTTTAATGTCATTCTTTGGCTCGCTATGGACTGACCTAGAGTTTATTACAAGGACTTCTTATAGTCGTTCCATGGAGATGCGTACGAAGCCTTATTACCAAAATAAATATAATTCCCATTGTAAACAAGAACGATTTTGGTTAGTTAAGCCGAGCGGTTCTAGGCACTTCAGCCCGGAACCGCGCTACTGCTACGGTCAAATGGCTCTGAGCACTATGCGACCTAACTTCTGAGGTCATCAGTCACCTAGAACTTAATTAAACCTAACTAACCTAAGGACATCACACTCATCCATGCCCGAGGCAGGATTCGAACCTGCGACCGTAGCGGTCGCTCGGTTCCAGACTGTAGCGCCTAGAACCGCACGGCCACTACGGCTGGCGCTGCTACGGTCGCAGGTTCGAATCCTGCCACGGGCATGGGTGTGTGTGATGTCCTTAGGTTAGTTAGGTTTAAGTAGTTCTAAGTCTAGGGGACTGATGACCTCAGATGTTAAATCCCACAGTGCTTAGAGCCATTTGAAACATTTGCTTGGTTACAAAAAATCATTAAAAAACAATGGAGGCACTGCCCTAAGTGAACATCTTAAAAACGAAAACAGGGAAAATCTTTATCTCATGACAATCATTATCAGTGTTTAGTAGTGAGTATGTTCTCCCCGCACACGGATGAGTTCTGCCGCCGTGCGAGGAATGCTTTTGGATGAGACCATCCAGTTTATCTTGGGATATGAGGTTCCACTCCTCAATGGCAGCTTCATTGAGGTCCTGAAGGCTGTCAGGTGGATTCGGTCGCTGTGCAATGGCTACCGTCAACATGTCTCTTGCATGCTCAGTTGCATTCATGTACGCGGACTGTGCTGGCCAATTCATTCGGTTGATGTTACATCTTTGAATATACCGAAACACTGCCAGAGTACTGTTTGGTCTACATCTACATCTATATGGTTACTCTACAGTTCACACTTAACTGCCTGGCAGAGGGTTCATCCAACTATTTTCATACTACTTCTCTACCATTCCACTCTCGACTGGCGTGTGGGGAAAAGGAGCACCTAAATCTTCCCGTTCGAGCTCTGATTTCTCTCATTTTATTATGATGATCATTTTACCCTACGTAGGTGGGTATCAACAAAATATTTCCGCATTCGGAAGAGAAAGTTGGTGATTGAAATTTCGCAAATAGAGCTCGACGCAAAGAAAACCGCCTTTGTTTCAATGACTGACACCCCAACTCGCGTATCATATCAGTGACACTCTCACCCCTATTGCCCGAAAACACGAAACGAGCTGCCCTTCTTTGCACTTTTTCGATGTCCTCCGTTAATCCTACATGGTAAGGATCCCACACCGCACAGCAATATTCCAGCAAAGGACGGACAAGTGTAATGTACACTGTCTCTTTAGTGGGTTTGTCGCATGTTCTAAGTGTTCTGCCAACAAAGCGCAGTCTTTGTTTCGCCTTCCCCACAATATTATCTATGTGGTCTTTCCAGTTTAAGTTGCTCGTAATTGTAATTCCTAGGTATTTAGTCGAATTGACAGCCCTTAGATTTGTGCGATTTATCGTATACCCAAAATTTATGGGATTTCTTTTAGTGTCCATGTAGATGACCTCGCACTTTTCTTTTTTAGTGCCAATTGCCACTTTTCGCACCATACAGAAATTCTCTCTAAATCATTTTGTAACTAGAATTGATCCGCTGATGATTTCACTAGACGGTAAATTACAGCGTCATCTGCAAACAATCTAAGAGCGCTGCTCAGATTGTCACCTAGATCATTTATGTAAATCAGAAAGAGCAGACGGCCTATGACGCTACCTTGCGGAACGTCATGTATCACTTCTGTTCTACTCGATGATCTACCATCTATCACTACGAACTGTGACCTCTCTGAGAGGAAATCACACAACTGAGACGAAACTCCATATGCATGCAATTTGATTAATAGTCGCTTGTGAGGAACGGAATCAAAAGCCTTCTGGAAATCTAGGAATATGGAATCGATCTGAGATCCCATGTCGACAGCACTCATTACTCCATGGGAATAAAGAGCCTAGCTGTGTTGCACAAGAACGATATTTTCTGAATCCGTGTTGGATATATATCATTAAGTCATTTTCTTCAAGGTGATTGATAATGTTCGAGTGCAGTATATGCTCCAAAATCCTACTGCAAATTGAGGTCAGTGATATGGGTGTGTAATTCAATGGGTTACACCTATTTCCTTCCTTGAATATTGGTGTGAGCTGTCGTCTTGCATTGTAAGCGACTAGGATGAAGTTGTCTCCGACTTCACGCCCGTAGGACCTCTTGGAAGTATCGGGGACCAGTCAAATTACCGGTAACTAGAACGGTCTCGTACTGGTTTCCTGTCTTTAATTTCGTGTATGTCTGTCCTGTTACTCTGTACAAAAAAAGTGGTGCATTTACGGAAACGCTGTGTGATAAGAAAAAGTTGCCAAAACGGTCTCAAACTGTATAACTGTATTTGAATTAAACTGTACAAATTTAATTAGAAAACGTAAAACTGTACGTTAAATAAGCTGTTTAGTGAAAAACTGTATTGTGTTCTACAGTGGACAGGGCCAAAATGCATGACGTCACAATACGTGACTTGCAATTCCAACGTACAAAACTAACGGATAAAAATGCTTCATGAAATTACAAAACTAATTTTGAAAGAATAAGTAACCAAGAAAAGTGTCCCAGGAAATGCAATGTGATTCAACGTAAGCAACCAACTAAATAAAATTCCAAACGCTGAGTAATACCCACGCAATTGTAAATCGGTACCATATGAATATGACTGGCTGCACATAAAATGAGATGTGAAATAAAGTTAACCTACTCCGAAGCTGATAACAATTTCGAAATGAATGACTCAACTGTATCCTGACTGTAGCTTGGCCCTAACAAATTTATATGGCTTTATATTTATGGAATATTCCGTCGGTTCCTGGAGGAACATAGAAATATTAACTTGAAGGCAAATTATTAATGTTCCACACTAATATTTATCTGCTAGTTCGTCATGAACTGGCTTTCGGCTTGTTAGGCCATCGTTACATAACTCAATACTAAACAGGTATTCCACACACCAGCGAGAGCACATAGCTGTACAAAAGTCGTTCAACAAAGGTATGTGACATGTTATGACTATACAAACAAACAAACGAACACCGTCCGCACAGGTCTTGAAGGTCAGACGGTAGGCCACCGACCGGCCGCCGTGTCATCCTAAACCCACAAACGTCATCGTATACGAGTAGGGAGAGTCATGTGCTCAGCACACCGCTCTCCCAGCCGTTGTCAGTTTTCGTTACGGGTGTCGCTACAGCTCAGTCAAGTAGCTCCTCAATTGACCTCGGAAGGTAGGCTACTAAGAGCACTAAATTTAATAAGACAAGCGTCCTAGCACGAACATCCCAATATCATGCGCGCATGTATAGAGAAGCAATAGAGATTCACAAACACCACAATAATTTTAATAGAAAGAGGAAGTTTTAGTTTTAAAGGTGGGAAAAATATGGATGTCAGCGTTTCGCCAGCAGAATGACAATCGATTACTCTTAATCGAGAATGATGACGTCTTCCAAATATAGGCATACCGTCGGCATCACGTGACGAATGGTGGTGCCCTCTATGCGCTCTGTAAATGCGAGAGTACCTGGAGCCTCAGTGGCAGTAGCCGGACGACCTCAGAAGATGTCTCCCGCAGATGGAGACGAAACGTCAGGTGGAAATTTTATACATCGACCACCGCCTCTGAGCCCGTAAGTTTCAACTGAAGACAACACCGGCCGTGAAAGCCTGCATTGTATGAGTAACCGTTTATAGTCAATGATCGGTTCTGTTGGACCGCAGAACCCAGTCCGTTCCATGCAAACACAGCCCTCACCATTATGTAGCGACTACCAGCTTGCACAGTGCCTTGTTGATAATTTGGGTCCTTGGCTCAGTGGCGTCATGAGCTGTTACGAACTGAAACTGCGACTCATCTGACGAAGCCACGCGTTTCGAGTCATCTACGGTCCAACGACACGCTCACGAATCCAGGAGAGGCGCTGCATCCGATGTCTTGCTGTTAGTACAACACTGGCGTCGATCGTTTGCTGTCATAGGTCATTAATGCCAAGTGTCGCCTGAGGGTTCGTCGTAAGGCCCCACATTGATTTCTGCTTGTCTGTTAGCCGCTGTTCTCGGTCGGTAAGTGAAGGCCGTCGGCCACTGCGTTGTCCGTGATGAGAGGTAATATCTGGAATGTGGTATTCTCGGTACATTCTTGACACTGTGCATCTGAGAATATTGATTTCCCTAACGATTTCCAAAATGGAATGACCCATGCGTCTAGCTCCCACTACCATTCCGCGTTCACAGTCTATTAATTCCGCCCGCATCTCGTGGTCGTGCGGTAGCGTTCTCGCTTCCCACGCCCGGGTTCCCGGGTTCGATTCCCGGCGGGGTCAGGGATTTTCTCTGCCTCGTGATGGCTGGGTGTTGTGTGCTGTCCTTAGGTTAGTTAGGTTTAAGTAGTTCTAAGTTCTAGGGGACTTATGACCACAGCAGTTGAGTCCCATAGTGCTCAGAGCCATTTGAACCATTTTTTTCTATTAATTCCCGCCGTGTGGCCATAATAACTTCGTAAACCTTTCCAGATCAATTACCTGGGTATAAAGACAGCTCCTCCAGTGCACTGGCCTTTTACACCTTGTGTATGCATGATGGCTTATCCTTGCGAAACTCTTCAGACTTACATAAATCTGCTAAATGCCCCCTGCAGAAGATTTGGCTTAGCCATTAGCATCACTAAGACGCAAGTTCTCAAACAGCCACTTAGAGGTCTTAATGCAGATGACTCCAGTATTGAGATAAATAACAAACCCTTGAAAAATGTGTCAAATTTCAAATACCTGGGAAGCCAAATTAGAAGTGACAACAGCCTGACAACGGAAATCGCAGCGCGTATAGCCAGCGCAGCCTCAGCCTTCGGTAAGCTTAATGACCGAGTATGGAAATCACACGATCTCAAACTACAACCAAAAATTGCAGTCTACAAAGCAGTACTATTATCCACCTTACTCTATGCCTCGGAAACCTGGTGCTGTTACAAAGCTGACATTAAGAAGCTAGATAAATTTCATCTTCGATGTCTGAGATCAATTTTGCGCATCAAATGGGAAGACCGTGTCCCAAACACGGAGATTTTGCGCCGCGTGAAACTGGCTGGTATTGAAGCTTTAATAATGAAACATCAACTGAGATGGAGTGGTCACATAGTACGCATGGATGACAGTAGGCTACCTAAAGCCGTGTTCTACTCGCAGCTCTCGGGCGGGAAGAGGAGGAAAGGTGGTCAACACCTGCGATATAAAGACACCACCTTGCAGCCTGTGGCATCCCAAGCAACCGTTGGGAGGAGCTAGCATTGCGCCGATCGGAGTGGCGATCAACTGTACATAAGAGCATCGAACAATTCGAGCAAAAGCGTCTAATGAACCTGCATGCTAAAAGAGAGCTCCGAAAATCTCAGCTCAAGCCTGTCTACATGTATACTTACAACTCTGCTGGTCAACTTCGCTGTGCTTCATGCAACAGGGTATTCAAAGCGAAATTCGGATTCGCGAGCCACATCCGAGCCTACCACAACAAGGACAGAGAAGGCTGACGGAGTCGCCGTCGCCGGACACGGCGAGGAGGACATCAACATCATCACCTCCATCTGTAGATGCGCATATCGCTATCTCGCGACTTCCGTCACCTCGGTGCAGAACAGTTAGCATCCTCTATTCATCACGGCCAAATAATGGTATGATCCTCGATTTACAACATGATTTTTGAGCAGAGTTTCAAAAAATTAGAATCAGTAAGAGAATACTCGCGATTTTCTTGTAGTATGCAACCACTTAACACTTTCCGAGAAAACCAGCGAATGGTGGCCCGACTAAGTTTCCTTTTGTTGGATATTTACTTTAATATTTTTATTGTACGTGCGCCGGCCGCTGTGGCCGAGCGATTCTAGGCGCTTCAGCCCGGAATTCTGCCTCTGGTATGGATGTGTATGATGTCCTTAGGTTTAATTTTTAAGTAGTTCTAAGTCTACGGGACTGATGACCTCATAGGTTAAGTCCCATAGTGATTAGAGCCATTTTTACTGTACATGCCTTGAAAGAAACCGAGTCAGAATTTTTTAACCTTCTTCGATTTTTACTCTTATTACAGGAAGTAAGAGAAGTAAAAATCCGAGAATCGGTTATTTCAGGAACCGGTTATTTTAAGCGGTTCTCACTCTCAGATTAAACTGGCGTTGAAGAAACCAATATAACCGAAAACCGACTGCCAGCGTCAACCACCATCATACAAAGTTGTCCACTGAGTTTCAGTGGCCGGCCGCATTGACCGAGCGGTTTCATGCGCTTCAGTCTGGAACCGCGCTGCTGCTACAGTCGCAAGTTCGAATCCTGCCCGGGGCATGGATGTGTGTGATGTCCTTAGGTTAGTTAGGTTTTAAGTAGTTCTAAGTCTAGGGGATTGATGACCTCAGATGTTAAGTCCCATAGTGCTCAGAGCCATTTGAACAATTTTTTTGAGTTTCAGTGATAGTGTAGTCTCACACAGAATTAATCCGGGTCCTCCAATAGCCATTTTTAATTACGTCCGATGGACAGTTCGTCATGTAATTTTCACTTTCCGTGTGGCACGTGACCAAGAACATGTGGATACTGGTCGCAGTCATCATTGCGACGGACAGTGTACTACATTTCAATATTGTAGGAACTAAGAGAAATAAAATACCGAAAATCGGTTATTTGAGAAACCGATTATTTTAAGCGGTTTTCACTCGCGGGTTAACCTGACGTTGAAGAAACCGATACAACAGAAAACCGGTTGTTTCAGCAACAACCATCATCAATACAAAGTTATCCACAGGCTTTCAGTGACATTGTCGTTGTCGTTGTTGTTGTTGCTGTTGCTGTTGCTGTTGTTGTTGTGGTCTTCAGTCCTGAGAGTGGTGTGATGCAGCTCTCCATGCTACTCTATACTGTGCAAGCTTCTTCATCTCCCAGTATCTACATCCTTTTGAATGTGCTTAGTGTATTCATCTCTTGGTCTCCCTCTACGATTTTTACCCTCCACGCTGCCCTCCAGTACTAAATTGGTGATCCCTTGATGCCTCAGAACATGTCCTACCAACCGATCCCTTATTCTAGTCAAGTTGTGCCACAAACTCCTCTTCTCACCCATGCTATTCAATACCTCCTCATTAGTTATGCGAGATACCCATGCAATCTTCAACATTCTTCTGTCGTACCACCTTTCGAAAGCTTCTATTCTCTTCTTTTCCAAACTATTTATCGTCCATGTTTTACTTCCATACATGGCTACACTCCATACAAATACCTTCAGAAACGACTTCCTGACACTTAATTCGAAGTTAACAAATTTCTTTTCTTCAGAAACGCTTTCCTTGCCATTGCCAGTCTGCATTTTATATCCTCTCTACTTCGACCATCATCAGTTATTTTGCTCCCCAAATAGCAAAACTCCTTTACTACTTTAAGTGTCTCGTTTCCTAAT
Source organism: Schistocerca cancellata (assembly GCF_023864275.1). NCBI lineage: Eukaryota > Metazoa > Arthropoda > Insecta > Orthoptera > Acrididae > Schistocerca > Schistocerca cancellata. Next base: position 97,938,625 of record NC_064637.1, read on the forward strand.
CTAATTCCCTCAGCATCACCCGACTTTATTCGACTACATTCCATTATCCTCGTTTTGCTTTTGTTAATTTTCATCTTATACCCTCCTTTCAAAACACTGTCCATTCCGTTCAACCGCTCTTCCAAGTCCTTTTGTCTCTGACAGAATTACAATGTCATCGGCGAACCTCAGAGGTTTTATTTCTTCTCCATGATTATAATTGCTACTCCGAATTCTTCTTTTGTTCCCTTTACTGCTTCCTCAATATACAGATTGAATAACATCTAGGATAGTCTAGAACTCTGTGTCACTCCCTTCCCAACCACTGCTTCCCCTTCATGTTCCTTGACTCTTATAACTGCCATCTGGTTTCGGTACAAATTGTAAATAGCCTTTTGCTCTCTGTATTTTACGACTGCCACCTTCAGAATTTGAAAGAGAGTATTCCAATCAACATTGTCAAAAGCTTTCTCTAAGTCTATAAATGCTAGAAACGTAGGTTTGCCTTTTCTTAAGGTCAGTATTGCCTCACGTGTTCCAACAGTTCTATGGAATCCAAACTGATCATCCCCGAGGTCGGCTTCTACCAGTTTTTCCATTCGTCTGTAAAGAATTCGCGTTAGTATTTTGCAGCCGTGACTTATTAAACTGGTGTCGTATCGCACAGAATTAATCCGTGTCCCCCAATAAACATGGCCAATTGCATCCGATGGGCAGTTCGTCACGTAATTTATTTTCCGTGCAGCCATTGGGTCGTGGTTCAACGCCGCTGATGGTCCGAGACACAGGGGTGACGGAACGTTTCGTACGAAAGGACTGGTAATGATGATTCGCAGAAGTGTGCGAGCTACAACGTGTACCTAGCAGCAGTAGGCTACGCTGCAGAGGTCCGGGTTCCCACAAGTCGAGCCCAGAGTCCCCTCCCGACTACTTGCCGCTACCGCCACGGGGTCGCTCCGACAGACAATGCGGGCTGCCTACCGCGTGATTACAAGACGCGGGCCGCTTTGATGTCCGCCGCCCGGCGGGGGCGGGGCGGGACGCGGTGATGCGGCGGGGGATCTGGACCCAGGGATCCGCCGGCTGCGGAGGCGGGCCTATCGGCCTCTCCGATCGCGACTGGCCGCTGCATGGCTGCCAACCTAGGCGCTCCACAACCACCACCGTCGCCCGTTGCATACAGTCACTAAAAACAGCTGTCCGAGTCACCCGCCGTAGGTTTACTATTTATTCTTCTATACGCCAGCTGTCAACCACTCGCAAACCCTGCTGAGGTGATATTAAACCACTTGGTGTAGTATGCCTCAGAGCTACTTGTTATCAACAACAACAGCTAGCGATATACAGCGTGTATCGAAAGAATCATCCAATTCGGCACGTCTATATATACAAAAATGGCCATTAAAACTGCTACACCACGAAGATGACGTGCTACAGACGCGAAATTTAGCCGACAGGAAGAAGATGCTGTGATATGCAAATGATTAGCTTCTCAGAGCATGCACACAAGATTGGCGCCGGTGGCGACACCTACAACGTGCTGACATGAGGAAAGTTTCCAACCGATTTCTCATACACAAACAGCAGTTGACCGACGCTGCCTGGTGAAACGTTGTTGTGATGCCTCGTCTAAGGAGGAGAATTGCGTACCATCACGTTTCCGACTCTGATAAAGGTCGGATTGTAGCCTATCGCGATTGCGGTTTATCGTATCGCGACATTGCTGCTCGCGTTGGTCGAGATCCAATGACTGTTAGCAGAATATGGAATCGGTGTGTTCAGGAGGGTAATACGGAACGCCGTGCTGGATCTCAACGGCCTCGTATCACTAGCAGTCGAGATGACAGGCATCTTATCCGCATGGCTGTAACGGATAGTACAGCCACGTCTCGATCCTTGAGTCAACAGATGTGGACGTTTGCAAGACAACAACCATCTACACGGACAGTTCGACGTCGTTTGCAGCATCATGGACTATCAGCTCGAAGACCATGGCTGCGGTTACGTCATTTTTTCGGATGAATCCAGGTTCTGTTTACAGCATTATGATGGTCGCATACGTGTTTGGCGACATCGCGGTGAACTCACACTGGAAGCGTGTATTCGTCAGCGCCATACTGGCGTATGACCCGGCGTGATACTGTGGGGTGCCACTGGTTACACGTCTCGGTCACCTCTTGTTCGCATTGATGGCACTTTGAACAGTGGACGTTACATTTCAGATGTGTTACGACCCGTGGCTCTACCCTTCATTCGATTCCCGCGAAACCCTACATTTCAGCAGGATAATGCACGACCGCATATTGCAGGTCCTGTACGGGCCTTTATGGATACAGAAAATGTTCGACTGCTGCCCTGGCCAGCACATTCTTCAGATCTCTCATCAATTGAAAACGTCTGGTCAATGGTGGCCGAGCAACTGGCTCGTCACAATACGCCGACATTACTCATGATGAACTGTGATGTCTTCTTGAAGCTGCATGGGCAGCTGTACCTGTACACGCCATCCAAGCTCTGTTTGACTCAATGCCCAGGCGTATCAAGGCCGTTATTACGGCCAGAGGCGGTTGTTCTGGGTACTGATTATTCAGGATCTATGCATCCAAATTGCGTGAAAATGTAATCAAATGTCAGTTCTAGTAGAATATACCTATCCAATGAATACCCGTTTATCATCTGCATTTCTTCTTGGTGTAGCAATTTTAATGGTCAGTAGTGTACTTTTTCATAGGTGTTCAATATGCCCGCCTTGAGATGCAGTTTGCAACTCGTGGTCTCGCGGCTGCGCTCTTGCTTCCCGAGCATGGGGTCCCGGGTTCGTTTTCCGGCAGGTTCAGGAATTTTCACCTGCCTCGACATGACTGGTTGTGTCGTCTTCATCATCATTCATCCTCATTACGGTCGAAGGAAGGCAGCAGCAAACCACCTCCACTAGGACCTTGCCTAGTACGGCAGTGCGGGTCTCCCGCATCATTCCCCTACGCTCTGTCAAGGTGTATGGGACTTCATCATCATCATCATCATTGAGATGCACAACATATGTCAATGCGGTATTCAAACTCTTCCCACAATGCAGCTTGATTTACAGCATCCACAGCTGCTATTATGCGGTGTCTCAGTTCATTTTTGTTGGTAATGGAGACACATAAATATAGTTTTTCATAAGCCCCCTCAAGAAATAATTACATACACTCAGGTCCGGTGGCCTTGGAGGCCAGTAATGTAAGGCTGGATAATTTGGTCCAGTGCTACCGATCCAAAGTTCAGTAATTCAGATTTAAAAATTCCCGCACTTCCAGATAAGCTGTGACATCCTGTTGGTAAATGGAGTCTTTATAATCGGTCTCCAGCTGTGGGAAAATTCTGAAGCATATCGAGGTATGTGCTTCCTGTAACAGCGTGCTCGGCAAAGAAAAATGGACCGTTCACATCTCCCCGAGAAACTGCACAAAACTCATTAAACTTTGGAGAGTCCCTCTCATGTACAACGTCATGTGGTTGTTATATACCCCACATTCTCAAATTGTGACGGTTCACATTGCCATTTAAATGGAATAGTGCCTCGTCAGTGAACACTACGCGTCGAAGAAAACGGTCATCCTCCATCTTGCCGAGACCGAAGTCACAGAACTCCATACGTTGTTTGTCACCTTCACGAAGAGATTGCGGTAGCTGAATTTTGTGTAGTTTCATGTGTAAACTTCAACTCAACACACGCCAGAAGGACATCGGGGGCATGTTGAGCTGTCAAGCTGCACGGCGAACGGATTTCTGCGGACTCCTCGTGAAACTATGGCGTATGCGTTCGACGTCTGTGTCAGACACTCCGGGACAGCCCGGCGATTTTCCTTCACATAAACATCCTGTCACTCGGAATTGTTCATGCCATCGTGTAATGTACTGCGCTGCAGGAGGATTCACACCGTACCCAGTACGAAAGTCACGCTGAACAGTTATTGCCGACCCGCACTGCGCAAAACGTAGAACACAAAACGCTTTCTGTTGTCCCTACACCACTTTTACTAGAACTGAACACTGCTGCAACCTAGCGGGAACCACGTAAAACTCGAAAGTTAGCCTTTACAACTAAACGTTGTTCACGGACGTATCTCAAATAACGTAATAATTGTATCTTTTTTTAATCGGATGATTCTTTTTGATACAAACTGTATTTATTCATGATCTTATCTACTGGCTTTATTTTTGATGCCGGCCGAAGTGGCCGAGCGGTTCTAGGCGCTTCAGTCTGGAACCGCGCGACCGCTACGGTCGCATTCGAATCCTGCCTCGGGCATGGATGTGTCTGATGTCCTTAGGTTAGTTAGGTTTAAGTAGTTCTAAGTTCTAGGAGACTGATGACCTCAGATGTTAAGTCCCATAGTGCTCAGAGCCATTTGAACCATTTTTTTATTTTTGCTTTTGTTTATACAATATGTCATTCATTTCTGAGTTCTATAGCTCCACCTGGTTTCTGTATGACTGTTCAGTCAATTCACTATGGTATACGGCTAACTGTAATATGTGAAAAATATAGAGTGTAGTGTAAGCATGAATTCTTCCCTTAATGCAAAAATTTATTTGTAAGGAACTGCACCAGATAGAGACAGCTGTGCAGTTTGTTGCAAGTGGTTGATGAACTCATCAAGTTTTTTATGGCTATGTCCACCGTTTGTCGCCCGTGGAAAGTGTAGACGACAGTCAATTTGTCTTCACGTGTTTGTCAGTATCTCTTCCGCCACTGCCGCTACAGCATCTCGCATTCATGCCCTATAGTCTGCACATCATGAACTGGTCGTCCGCATCTCGTGGTCGTGCGGTAGCGTTCTCGCTTCCCACGCCCGGGTTCCCGGGTTCGATTCCCGGCGGGGTCAGGGATTTTCTCTGCCTCGTGATGACTGGGTGTTGTGTGCTGTCCTTAGGTTAGTTAGGTTTAAGTAGTTCTAAGTTCTCGCGGACTGATGACCATAGCTGTTAAGTCCCATAGTGCTCAGAGCCATTTGAACCATTTGAACTGGTCATCTCAATACGTTATCCTTAACGTAGCCGCACAAAAAAATTCAAGATGGATCATGTCTGGTGAATGGGGCGGCCATTCTGTTGGACAGTGTCTAACGAATTGCGAACTGGAAAACAAATATCCCCAATGTGACTGTGCACCGTCTTGATGAAAGAGTACCCATTCCTGCAACTGAGGCGACAAAGCACAAGTGTATTCAGAAAAACTTCGTTAGTTCAGCTACTATTTGAAAAAAAAAAAAAAAAGACACAGGCACGAGAGTACATTGTAAGATTTATACGTAATTTATCTATAAATGAAACATTGAATATTCTCTTTCTTCTCGTGCAACGAGTCTTTAAGATATCCTATTCGATTGCTGAGCAATAGTGACGGTTGGTTGGCCCTGCACTGTGCCTCTGAACAATGCCGTAAAAAAAGCCTCCAATCTTAGTGCAATGCTGAAATTGGAATAGTGAAAATGAATTTAATTTATTTCGAAAGGAAACTAATTGTGTACTCACTGAAAACTATTTAACTGAAATTCAACACCGAATTGAGTTATGAAAGATACGCAGCATGAAGGTCCATGTCTGACTTGAAATGTCCACAAACTAAAATACTGCTGAACCCGGAAGAAATTAACTGTTTAAGGTTACCTTCACTGTTCACTATAAATTAATCTGCTTATTGGCACAACAGCCGAAAGTTCGAACTACGTGCTGTTTGCTCACAATAATACAAAGTGAGATCTGCCCTGAAAGAAAAATAACTTTTGCTCCGCATCGTGTTTTGTGTCTAATGTACGACTTTCTCGAAAGCAAACTGAAATCAGCAAATGCAGCAGCTAATGAAAAATAATCTCCTCACTACTAAATTTTCTTTTCTTGTGAGCAACAATCTATGGCTGCGCGTGGCTTGAGGCGCAATCCACACACGACAGAACGTTAGTAAACTGCCTATTGACTCCTGTCTCGGGGTCTTCGGCCGACGTTCGTCTGATGATTTTACTGGCGTCAGTAAAATCATCAGACGAACGACGGCCGAAGAAGTCAATAGGCAGTTTGTCAACAACTGACCACGAAAGTAAAAAAAAAAAAAGTAAAAAAAAATGTGTGTGAAATGTTACGAGACTTAACTGCTAAGGTCATCAGTCCCTAAGCTTACACACTACTTAGCCCAAATTATCCTAAGGACAAACACACACAGCCATGCCCGAGGGAGGACTCGAACCTCCTCCGGGATCAGCCGCACAGTCCGCAACTGCAGTGCCTGAGACCGCTCGGCTAACCCCGCGTCGCCCACCAAAGTCCGTGTGGCTTATAATCTAACGTCAATACGAGTAGAGATATGGGCAAATCCTTACTGTTCCATCCCCTGCAATATAGGCTGCCATATACAATGAGTGTATTGTGTGGGAACAGTATCGGGCTGCCCAGTCAACCTGCTTTGCAGGTCAGCCTGCATACATATTAGGGGCAAGAAACACTTTTCCAGCCCCAGAAACGTTGAATGTCTACACACAGCAGGAATGTTGTATTGCAGTAGTATTGGGCTACTTTATCGAGTTGTGTTGCATGGCAGGCTCTACATCAGGTCAGAAAACTTGTTCTCAAGCCCTTGATGTGTAGCTTGTCCTGCACTAATACTTTACTAACAATGGTGGAGGAGAGCTTTACTTTAAAGAAAAGGCTTCTTGAAAAATTAAATTCTCATTATTATAAATATAATAAGGGAAGTTCGGCCGCCAACTACAAGTCTTATATCAGTCGACGCCACATTGGGCGACTTGCGCGCCGGTGATGAGGATGAAATGATGATGAGGACAACACACCACCGAGTCCCCGAGCGGAGAAAATCTCCAAACCGACCGAGAATCGAACCCAGGCCTGCTTGCATGGCAGGCGAGCACGGTATCACCCAGTTAAGCAGGCGGACATTGTCAAAAAAGATTGTACTGCATAAGAAGACTCTAACAAGTCACTTATTATAAAAATTACATACATTTAAAGCAATTGCGTTATTTATGGCATAATAAAAACAAAGAGATCAAGTTAACACTAGTCATAAATATTATTATTTATCTAAGGGACAAAGACTTCCTTCAGTTAATAGGTCTGACAAAGAAACAGTTCATTTTTGCGCATGCATTGGTTAGCTTTAAGTATTTTTCAAAAATCTTTTCCATGTATACAGTCAAGAAAATATCTTTACTAAGAAATTTGCATCCCCATAATAAAGTAATCCAGATAAAAATTCTTCCAATCCATCTGTGGCATGAATCAGCAAACCAGTGTTTAATGGTATTGGTTGAAAACAGTCTTGTTTGCAATTTTAGTTTCTTTTTGTTTATTAGCTATGCTTTTAACCTTACTTAGGCATCTTCAGGCTGATCTATATAGAAAACAGAGAACAAATACATCTGTTTAGGGATCGCGATAGCGTTGTGCAGACTTGGATAACCTAAAAGCATGGCCGGCCGGAGTGGCCGAGCGGTTCTAGGCGCTACAGTCTGGAACCGCGCGACCGCTACGGGCGTAGGTTCGAATCCTGCCTCAAGCATGGATGTGTGTGATGTCCTTAGGTTAGTTAGGTTTAATTAGTTCTAAGTTCTAGGCGAGTGATGACCTCAGAAGTTAAGTCGCATAGTGCTCAGAGCCATTTGAACCATTTTTGAACCTAAAAGCCTGTAAAAGTAAATACCTTAATTTGATATTTCTTAGGGAGATCCTTTTGACAGTGTATCTAAAGGGCATCGTCGAGTACATCAGGCCAACATCGCCTCCGTTAACCTCAGTAAATACTAGAAATATGAAATAGTAAAAACGGATAAGAGAATTGAACAATGATCGGACACTCTGAAATGCAATCATATTACCGAAGCCTTATAATAAGGCCTTAGCTTTATAGGTGGACGTGAGTGACTACAAGACCTGCATAACGCGTACACGTTCACAGGAGCAAATAATAGAATAAGATGGGGCTTAAGTAGTTAACATAATGCACCGCAGCGCCTGATACAGAATCACCTCATTCCGGATCATTTCTACCACATTCACAAATATCAGATGTCCTCAAAAACTCAACTGCTTGCTGCTCTGCCTATAATAAGAATGCCTCAGCTCTGTATAACGCAGCATAACTGACTGTCAACCAAGCGCAATACAAATTACAGTAAACACAGAGTCAAGGATTTTATCCACTATTTGTCCCGAGCGCTCATGCATCTGTGTCCCAGCGGAGTAAAGGTGAAATATTAGCAATGGCAAAAAACGTATTAAAACGTCAAGCGTAAAAATCTTTACAGGTTATGCTACCATTTGCAACTAACCACATTGCTGTATCTAACGCACTTTCGTAATCAGCGACAGACTTTGTGTTCACCCTGTAATGTAAATAGAGCTGATCTATCAAGAATCGAAAGTGGTAAATGGATTAATAGAAAATACAAATAGACCTTTAAATTCCCACTCACCACAAAAATGTCCTTCGTTCGGATTCCTGTGTTTCCATTCTCTGGGTTGCTAATTTGGACAAAATGACTGGATTTGTTTTTTATTCCAGTCTTTTATCACAATATCAATTCTTTTGACGATGACTGGTTTCAGTCTGTAATGACCATCCTCATATCCTCTTTACACCATCTCCTAGTCGTTACTGAGTTGCAATAATGACTGTGTGGACGATGTGGCCTATTCTACATCTTATTTTAGATCTATGTGACGATGCTGTGCTGACTATATTTATATGTTTTGACTATGCCATTGTGGCCTTATCACTTTAGGAGATGGTCTAAAAAGGATCTGAGGATGGTCATTACAGGCTGAAACCAGTCATCGTCAAAAGAATTGATATTGTGGTCAAAGACTGGAATAAAGACATTTGACAGTATTGGATCACTGTTCATTTACGCAACTATGCCGCAGCTGGTTTCACTGGATTTTGTGTGTATGTGATTTTTCTTTAATGCAGAAGTGATAGGTTACCGTGTTCTCATTTTTATACCACAGAGTCCGGTTGGAGGAACAACTTTGTTTGTAATGCGACTGACTCGCAGGAATGAACTGCCGTCCCTGGCGTCGTCTATGCCCCCCTCGTGACTCAGCAAGCAACCCCCTTGCAGGATAAATTCGCAGCCCTGCAGCCGCCGCCGACACTGCCAGGACCCGTCCGGCGCCCACATTCCGCCCCCTGTCGGCGGCCAAACAACAGCCTGCTGTTGCCCTGTGGGAGGGGCGCCGCCAGACGCCGTATATTGGCTGCCGCCGGCGCTGCCTTCTCTTTTTTTCCGCCTCCGCCCCCCGCCCCCCGCTCCCATTCCCGGAACGCGAGGCACGCCGCCTCCGGCCTCCCAGATTCCGCACCCCCAGGATTCCAGCCGGACAGTGTCCAGGGCAGGGAATGCGAGGCCCCGGCATTCCGACAGCTCCACACTGCTGTCCAGTTCTCTCCAGCTTGTTTGGATGGAGTGGCGGCCCCAGCAGAGGCCAGCATACGCTCTGGCACGCACTCTATTGTCTGGCCGACAAAGTCTGCTCTCAGGAGGAAGATGATAGCTTCTGTAGGTTCCAGTAAGAGCCGAGAGCATTAATCAAATACATATTTTGTTGTAGTAAAAAATTTAAAAAAAGCTCGGTTGAAGGGGCTATTCCTCTCTGCGAATAATAATTATTCGTTAATAATCTTTTTTCCAGCACAATCACGTGTAGTTTCAACGAGATATTACTAGTTCCTGCCGTGAGTGGCCATCTTTTGATTATAGGAAGGAAGCAGTACTTCACTCCCAGTGACTTTCCTTGCTTATGATTTTCTTTTTCTTTAGTACTATTTGGTCATCCACAGTCAGCCATCCATATACTTAGTATGGACTGAAGATGGCTCCTCAGGGTTGAAATCGGTAAATTCTTCGAACTGCGTTTGTGCTGGAAACAAACCCATTGCCTGACAAAAAAAAAAAAATTGCGATGGTATCTGATATTATTTCAGCAATTACAGTATCGCGTCAAATATATAAAGATGGTTCAAATGGCTCTGAGCACAATGGGACTTAACATCTGAGGTCATCAGTCCCCTAGAACTTAGAACAACTTAAACCTGACTAACCTAAGGACATCACACACATCCATGCCCGAGACAGGATTCGAACCTGCGACCGTAACAGTCGCGTGGTTCCAGACTGAAGCGCCTAGAACCGCTCGGCCACCCCGGCCGGCAATATATGAAGGACTTGACAGTGTGAGCTCAACTGTCAATGCGACCATACAGTTTCTTTAGCCTGGATCTACACACTGATACTGTTGGGAATGCCATCCAACGTATGAGCTGATCCGCCTCGAGTTCGAAGAGGACAGTTCTAGGGATCTTCCTGGCCACGGAAGTAAAGCCGTCGGCACACGCATCGTGCTGTGGAACGTCAACGTTGAGCGTGCTAAGTTCAACGTGCTGACGAACGCACAGAAATGATGCGACGGTACGTGGGCCCCAACGTGGTATATGCGACCGCAACGCACTCCAGCGGCAGTTGCGGGATGTTTCTAGTTCGTAAATCACACTGCTTACTCAACGGGAGCGCGGAAAATTCCTACGCTTAGCTCTATTAAAATGCACATTTCCTTCATCGTCCACAAAAGGGAAAGTACCATGTCCAATCAATAAGGACACAGGCTTATAAAAGTTCCATTACAAACAGTGCGGTACAAATTTGGAACACTTCTCCGCATAAGATAAACATTACTTTATCATTCCCACATTTTAGTGAAACCCCAAGGTCAGTCTTACTTGATCACTGTTCCTAGACAGTAGCAGAATCTTTGCAACTTGTGAATTACGAAGCGTAAAAGAAAAAGGAGCAAAATATCTTTATACAAGTAGCGCAATCTATCCTGTAGATTAAGCCCAAGGACTAGTCACCCCTCTGAAAACGGTGAACTTATATTTACATAACATCATATACTTACATTAAACTAGTAATAAAATATCAGAACCTAATAAAAACGCTAATGTTACGAAAAAAACTTGGAAGTGTAGAGACGCGAACCACCGCCGTAACAAACAACACAATACGAATTACTGACGATACACATCACGCTAAACCAACTGCACACTGCTTCTTTCAAATTTTAGAATGTTACAACTTCCTGAAACCCTTAATCGTAGATATGTTACTAACTGAAATTTAATTATAACAAATTGTACCAAGAACAATGCGTTTTGGGTGGATGTTCAGTGTGTCGCTGCCTTCAAATAGCATACTCTCATATACGCAAGTTACAATAATTCTTTTGCCCCGTATACGGTGTTTCTTATTATTTTATTGGAACGAATCACACAAGTAACAACGGGTTTTCCAGTGATTCTCTATTTGCTGGTGCTTATAAACGGCATATATTCGTACAGGCTTGAAATGAATGCCAATATGCCGCCTCACAACTCTGTACTGAAGGGAGACGGCGTGCGTGTGACGCAGGTGGCGTTGTGCCATCTCATTGGTCAACGCTCAGACGCACGCTCAGAATATCTGACATGCCAGATACTGCTCTGCACGTTCGAAAAGACTCCCACCCCGCGCTATTGCACGCTATGACGTCAGAAACTTGGCACGCTCAACGATCGGATGCACGGTCCGTGTGCCGACGGCTTAACCAACCTCCACGCAGACAGGACATAAAAACACGGGTCGTCTGCGGACTTGCATTGTTCTGTTGAAATTTGCCACCACTGTCGAATGAGAGTTGACACCTGAGGTAGGAAAGAGGAACGAAGATTGGGTTTCAAATGGTTCAAATGGCCCTGAGCACTATGCGACTTAACTTCTGAGGTCATCAGTCGCCTAGAGCTTAGAACTAATTAAACCTAACTAACCTAAGGACATCACACACATCCATGCCCGAAGCAGGATTCGAACCTGCGACCGTAGCGGTCGCTCGGCTCCAGACTGTAGCGCCTAGAACCGCACGGCCACTCCGGCCGGCGATTGGGTTTAATGTCCCGTCTACATCGAGGTCATTAGAGACGGAGTACATGCTCGGATTGTGTCAGGGATGGGGAAGGAAATCGACCATACCAAGGAACCATCCTGGCATTTGCCTGGAGCCATTTAGGGAAATCACGAAAAGCCTAAATCTGACTGGCCGGACGTGCGTTTGAACCTTCGCCCTCCCGAATGTGAGTCCAGTGTGTTTTACACTGTGCCACCTCGCTCGAAATACCTGAGGACGCAAGATGATTCTAACGTACCGTTGTGCTGTCAGGGTTCTCCCAATCATTACCAGCTGTGATAAGTCATACCCAATGGGTCCCACACCATGAATCGAAGAATAAGACAGCTGTGCCTCTCCGAAACAAAGACTGGGACCTCTCTCCCAAGGTCGTAGCAGACGACAGTGGTTCCAGGTAGTGCAGAACCGCGATTCATCACTGAACACAATGCGACGCCAGTCATCAGACGTTCATGCTTCCCAGCCACGCACCACTTCAGAGCAACCAGTTGTGGTATGGTGGCCGGCCGACGTGGCCGTGCGGTTCTAGGCACTTCAATCTGGAGCCGCGTGACCGCTACGGTCGCAGGTTCGAATCCTGCTTCGGGCATGGATGTGTGTGATGTCCTTACGTTAGTTAGGTTTAAGGAGTTCTAAGTTCTACGGGACTGATGACCACAGCAGTTAAGTCCCATAGTGCTCAGAGCCATTTGACCCATTTGGTATGGTGCTAACAGCAGCTTATACATGGGATCGTTATTTCCTCCTCTAGGTGGTGCTAGTCTCAGACCAATGGTCTGGGACGACACAGTGTTACAGGGGGTCCGTTACTTCGTCTCGGATGGCAGACGCTGAAGTGAAGGGGTTAGATGCACTTGGTGCACAATATGGTGGTAATGTGTCGTAATGGTCAGGCGACGACTATGCCTGCTCTCACCTTCCCAGACAGCCAACATCGTCTCACGGTCACATTCAAATGCCCCACAAACCTAACCGGTTTGGTGCAGAATCGTTTCGACATATTCTCAATCTGAATATATTAAACTTTCTTGAGGCTGAAGAGCTTACGTTCACGAATCAGCACGATTTAGAAAGCATCACTTGTGCGAAACTCAGTTTGGCCTTTTCACACATGAGACACTGAGAACTATGGATGGGCAACAGGCAGATTCCATATTTATAGGTTTACGGAAATCATTTGACACGGTGCACCATTGCAGGCTGTTAACGAAGTTCGCAGAGATGTGAGTGGCTCGAAGACTTTTTAAGTAATAGATCCCAGTACGTTGTCCTCGACGGCGAGTGTTCATCTGAGGCGAGGGCATCGTCACTAGTGCCCCAGGGAAGTGTTCCCTATATAGATAAATGTTTTGGCGGACAGGGTGCGCCGTTGTTTGCTGATGATGCTGTGGTGTATGGTAACCTGTCGAAGTTGATTGATAGTTGGAAGATACGACTTAGGCAAAATTTCTAGGTGGTGTAATGAATGACAGCTAGCTCTGAAGAGGAAAAATGTGAGTTAACGCGGGTGAGTAGGAAGAACAAACCTGTAATGTTCGGATTGTCCTACTTGACACAGCCAAATCGTAAGTATCTGGACGTAACGCTGCAAAGCGGTATGAAATGGAACAGGTATGTGAGAACTACGGTAGGGAAGGGAAATGGGCGACTTCGGTTTATTGGGAGAATTGTAGGAAAGAGAAGTTCACCTGTAAAGGGGACCCCGTGGAGGACGCTGTTGCGACCTATTCTTGAGTGATACTAAAGTGTTTGGGATCAGCACCGGTCGGATTAAAGGAAGACATCGAAGAAATTCAGAGGCGGGCTGCTAGATTTGTTAGCAGTAGATTCCAACTACATGCCAGTATTACGGTGATGCTTCGGGAACTCAAATGGGAATCGTTGGGGGGAATGCGACGTTCTTTTAGAGAAACACTGTTGAGAAAATGTAGAGAACCGTCATTTGATGCTGACATCCGGACGATTCTACTACCGCCAACATACACTGCGCGTAAGGACCGCGAAGGTAAGACACGAGAGCCGGCCGTTGTGGCCGAGCGGCTCTAGGCGCTTCAGTCTGGAACTGCGTGACCGCTACGGTCGCAGGTTCGCATCCTGCCTCGGGCATGGATGTGTGTGATGTCCTTAGGTTAGTTAGGTTGAAGTAGTTCTAAGTTCTAGGGTACTGATGACCCCAAATGTTAAGTCCCATAGTGCTCAGAGACATTTTTTTAAGACACAAGAAAATAGGGCTGTTCGTGAGTGGAACAGGAAAGGAAATGAGTAGCAGCGGTACAGAGTACCCTCCATCACGCACCAAGCGGTGTCTTGTGGAGTATCTATGTAGATGTAGATGAAACCTGACCTGCCCGCCAAATGGAAACTCGCAATGAGGTCCCCTTGAAACTCTGCCAGGTGCTGATAACGCTGTCTCACACGCGTATACGACACCTCCGTTCCTTCACAGTGGTCTCTCAACATATTGCCCTGTTCACGCCCCTCATGTTGCCTACTTCGCGTGGTAACGACACTAAACATGGACAACACTAATACAGTCTGGTTGCCTTACTACGTGTCGTATAGAATTGCAACTTGCAACACCCTCCGACGGCGCATACGTGTGCGAAGTTACACAAACATCGGACCGTGCTTTCACACTTTTTGTAAGGCAGTATATTTTTCAAAATGATTTTAACAGTTACGTCGTATCTAGCACAACGGAAAATTTTTTCTTCCCGAAATATTTATTTCTTATTCGTAACATCAACTAACAGATTATGTAGTATAACAAGATATTCAGTTTAATAATTCGCACTAGCAGAAACTAGCGCGTATTGTTTGCAGAGGTACCAAACCACTGATACCTGAGCTCGGGGAAGAACAGTTTGGGTACTGGAGAAATGTAGGAATGCGTGAGGTGATACTAACCGCACGACTTACAAAGGGACCCTCCATACTGTAAATCACGGATTTTGATGCGCTTCAAGTATGTTGTAGAGGCACTTACTTACCCTGAGTACCTGGCTGTCCGGTTTTTTTTAGCGACAGGCCTTGGTTTTTGAGAAAATCGATTTTGAAGTTAGTGCACCTATAACATTAGGCTACATGCATTCCGAGAAAGTCAGCGTAGCTCAGCGGTAAAATTTCACAGCTACCGCGCTATAGGTACCGTCTTCGAATCCTGCTCGCGTACTTTTTTTCCTTCAAAATCGACCGAACATTTTTGAATTTTATTTCGAAGAATATCAACAAACAGTACAAAGTGTGCGAAATTATAAAGATATATTCAGTTATTAATTTTTTCAGATACTCATTCCGTCTGTGGTTCGCAGTTGGAGTTCGAAATGCTCGTACAACGGTCGTTTATTGTATTACCTGAAATCGATCTCGGCCCATTATCGTCCCCTCTACAGTGAATACCGTTAGCCGTAACGGGGACCCCAGCTGCTAGTTGCGGCCAATGAGGATGCGAGTTGCATTCCTTTACGTTCGCATCTAACTACAGCGTCAGTTGCTCGCAAAGCATCTCTAGTGCCGTGAGTTAGAAAAATTCTGTGAAATGGAAGAACCAAGTATTTCTGCAGTAGTGCAGCCAGAAGAAGATCCACAAGGAGAGGAGTTAAACGAAGACTCTAAAGGCGAAATCACTGATGCCATTAAATATGCCGAGAATCTACTCCGCGAGCAGGATTCGAACACGGTACCTTCAGCGCGGTAGCCGTGAACCTTTATCGCTGCGATACGCTGATTTGCTCGGAATATATGACATGTTACGAGTATACAAAGCGCGCAATGAACTTCAAAATCGATTTTCTCAAAAACCAAGGCCCGTCGCTAAAGAAACCGGATAGCCAGGTACTCACCATATTCCCGGCGGGGTCAGGGATTTTCTCTGACTCGTGATGGCTGGGTGTCGTGTACTGTCCTTAGGTTAGTTAGGTTTAAGTAGTTCCAAGTACTAGGGTACTGATGACCATAGATATTAAGTCCCATAGTGCTCAGAGCCATTTGAACCATTTTTACTCACCGTAAGTGCCTCTACAACACATTTGAATCGCATCAAAATCCGTGATTTACAGTATGGAAGGTCTCCTTGTTACTGTATATCATACGAAGGGCGTTCAATAGTCCATAGGATCAGACTGGGAGAGCGTGGAAGCCTTGACATGAATTGCTGACAATCAACCCCACCATGACCGATTCATCGGCTTCCCAATTTTCTGTTCAAGAATTCACGACCATCGTGCTGGAAGTGGGTTGAAGCACCATCCTACTGGTAGATCAACTCCACACTGTCGATTTCCAGTTGTGACATGAGCCGATTTTCCAACCTGTCCAGGTACATGTGTCATGTAAGCGTCCTTTCGCAGCAGGAAAAGGAACCGTAAACTTTAAACAGTGAGACTAAAAAGAAAAAAAAAGCTTTTTCGTGAATCTCGAATGCGATACACGATAGAATGGGGATTCTCTGGCACCCAGATTCGCACATTGTGACTGTTGATAGTGCCATTCACAAAAACATTGATTCATCATTGAATATGAGTTTCTGTTAAAACCCATCCTCTTCCATAAAGCTGCTGTAACTGTGCCGAAAATTCTGACTTTATCGTGGCGAACCTGGGCTTCTAGCAATTGCAAGAGGTAAGGCTTCAGCCCAGCTTGCTCTGCAAAACTCGCCCGCATGCGGTTAGGCATATGGGGCTCTGAGCACTATGGGACTTAACTTCTGAGGTCATCAGTCCCCTAGAACTTAGAACTACTTAAACCTAACTAACTTAAGGACATCACACACATCCATGCCCGAGGCAGGATTCGAACATGCGACCGTATCGGTCGCGCGGTTCCAGACTAACGCGCCTAAAACCGCTCGGCCACACTGGCCGGCGGTTAGCCATATCTTCACTGCAGATCGACCCATTGATTTCCCCTCGCTTTTCTGAAAGTGAGTCGGTTTTATTGAGGATTCCAGTACACCAAATTATACCCCATTGTTTGGCTACAAGCCCTTATTTTTCAACATAATCTTTGTTCAATGCCATGGCCTTACGCCACCTTTCTGGGAGGACCTTTATGCCCACATGATGCCACTGACCGAAGTCGGAGCCAACGTCTAACTGCATCAGTAACCTCCCAATCATCCACCTACTTCTTCCTGCAGAGTGCATCATCCCTGAACGCGTGTGTTTGGAAGTTAGCCGCCAAGCATTTGCATTCTGGTGCTAAGACGGTGGAGACTGCGACTTTCCTGGCAGTGAGCAGCTTCAACGAAGGGTATTCAGCAATTCTGAACCATGACAACGATGGACGTCACCCTGGGACTCTATTCGACGCAGTTCGCCAAGCATTCGGACGACCACCGGATTCGAGCGGCCGAAAACCGCTTGTCACCGGCCGTACGAGCGGCTCTGGAGCAGCGCAGGGTGGCCCAGATCGAGCAGAACGCCCTGTATGAGGAAGAGGAAAGACTAGTTTACGGACCCGAAATAGCAGATTGAACGTACGTTGCATAATATTGCATTTACATGTAGTCAAAACTTGAAACCTGTCTTCCTCGAAATGACTTTTTTTTGTGTCACGCGGTATGGTAACTTCGAATATACTGAACCCATTGGCATGATTCTTTGTTTCTGTCGAAGCTAACTAAATTGTATAGGAGCTGTACCACTTTTATTCCGATCCATGAACTATAAACATTTTAGTAGGCCGACGAAGTCGAAAAATCGATGAAAAAACCCTACTTTTTTCAAATGGCCGCCATTTTGTTTACTATGGTCCAAATAACTTAAGCGAGGTGCAACTCCTTATATACTTCGCTAACGTCAAACCAATTTTGATTTCAGACGAATCGGCTGACCTGTGACATACGGCGCGTGGAGGTCTACATCGAAATTTTGCTTCGTTCCGACGGCACTTCCGTCTTTGCTCTTCGACATTTCCGGTCGAAAACATTCCAGTTTGTATAGGAAATGTCAATAAACATTTTGACAAAATTTGACATTGATATCTATAACACATTCCAAGAAAACAATTCTCAAAGAACGTGCATTTTTCGGGCGAAAGATAGTAAACCTACCCTTAAATACATTTGAGATTGACGTGGTGAGATGATGTTAGTCAACAGTGACTTCAAAACGACGAAGTCGCTGTTATCAACAGCTCACTGAGTTTGAACGATACGATGGATCTTGCTTCTGCGATACTGCAGAAAGGCTCAGCAGGAATAGCCACTGTACATGACTGCTGGCAACGGTGGATACGGTAAGGTAGGGTCGCAAGAAAACCGGGCTCCAGACGGCCGTGTTTCACTGCCAGA
Source organism: Schistocerca cancellata (assembly GCF_023864275.1). Lineage (NCBI taxonomy): Eukaryota > Metazoa > Arthropoda > Insecta > Orthoptera > Acrididae > Schistocerca > Schistocerca cancellata. The sequence goes on from NC_064637.1 coordinate 97,956,890, forward strand.
AGGGAAGACCATCGTGTTTGGCCTGTGGCTGTGGTGCATCGTACTGCAGCTGCAGTAGCAGTCTGAGCAGCAGTTGGGAACGCAGTGACGCAATGAACGGTCACAGAGCTCTGAGTCAGACGCATTTCACTGTCCCCAAAGCATCGCCGTCTGCGAATTAAATGGTATCATGCGTGAGCTCATTGGAGGGCTGAGTATAGGTATGTTGTGTTTTCTGATGAAGGCCGATCCTGCGTCGATTCCACTGATGTCTGTGTGTTGGTTAGAAATAGGCCAGCTGAGCGCCTCAAACCAACCTGTCTACGCGCTAGACACATTGGATCTACAACTATAGTTATGGCCAGTCCTAACAAAACTAACATCTGGTGAGCAAAATGTATGAGACAGGCGAAATACCCTCAGACTTCAAGAAGAATATAATAATTCCAATCCCAAAGAAAGCAGGCTTTGACAGATGTGAAAATTACCGAACTATCAGTTTAATAAGTTACGGCTGCAAAATACTAACGCGAATTCTTTACAGACGAATGGAAAAACTGGTAGAAGCTGACCTCGGGGAAGATCAGTTTGGATTCCGTAGAAATGTTGGAACACGTGAGGCAATACTGACCCTACGACTTATGTTAGAAGAAAGATTAAGGGAAGGCAAACCTACGTTTCTAGCATTTATAGACTTAGAGAAAGCTTTTGACAATGTTGACTGGAATACTCTCTATCAAATTCTGTGGCAGGGGTAAAATACAGGGAGCGGAAGGCTATTTACAATTTGTACAGAAACCAGATGGTAGTTATAAGAGTCGAGGGGCATGAAAGGGAAGCAGTGGTTGGGAAGGGAGTGAGACAGGGTTGTAGCCTCTCCCCGATGTTATTCAATCTGTATATTGAGCAAGCAGTGAAGGAAACAAAAGAAAAATTCGGAGTTGGTATTAAAATCCGTGGAGAAGAAATAAAAACTTTGAGGTTCACCGATGACATTGTAATTCTGTCAGAGACAGAAATGGACTTGGAAGAGCAGTTAAACGGAATGGACAGTGTCTTGAAGGGAGGATATACGATGAACATCAACAAAAGCAAAACGAGGATAATGGAATGTAGTCGAGTTAAGTCGGGTGACGCTGAGGGAATGAGATTAGGAACTGAGACATTTAAAGTAGTAAAGGAGTTTTGCTATTTGGGGAGCAAAATAACGAATGATGGTCGAAGTAGAGAGGACATAAAATGTAGACTGGCAATGGCGAGGAAAGCGTTTCTGAAGAAGAAAAATTTGTTAGCATCGAGTATTGATTTAAGTGTCAGGAAGTCGTTTCTGAAAGTATTTGTATGGAGTGCAGCTATGTATGGAACTGAAACATGGACGATAAATAGTTTGGACAAGAAGAGAATAGAAGCTTTCGAAATGTGGTGCTACAGAAGAATGCTGAAGTTTAGATAGGTAGATCACGTAACTAATGATGAAGTAGTGAATAGAATTGGGGAGAAGAGGAGTTTGGGGCACAACTTGACAAGAAGAAGGGACCGGTTGGTAGGACATGTTCTGAGGCATCAAGGGATCGCCAATTTAGTACTGGGGGGCAGCGTGGAGGGTAAAAATCGTAGAGGGAGACCAAGAGATGAATACACTACGCGGATTCAAAAAGATGTAGGCTGCATTAGGTACTGGGAGATGAAGAAGCTTGCACAGGATAGAGTAGCATGGAGAGCTGCATCAAACCAGTCTCAGGACTGAAGACCACAACTACAACAACAACAACAGTTATGGTCTGGGGCTCGATTTCGTATGACAGTAGGAGCACTCTCGTGGTTACCCCACGTACCATCACTGCAAATTTTTACGTCCATCTGGTGATTCGAAATGTTGTGCTGCCATTCATGGACAGCGTCCCAGGCGGTGTTTTCCAACATGATAACGGTCGACCACATACTGCTCTCCAGAGTGTCGAGCTGTTGCGTTGGCCTTCTCGACCATCAGATTTGCCCCAATCGAGCAAGCATGGGCCATCATCAGACGAGAACTCCAGCGATGTCCACAAGCAGAAATAACATTCTGAGGTGGTCTGGCTACGGTTACAGAGGATCCAGGTACTCTCGCATTTATAGAGCGCATAGAGGTCACCAACATTCGTCACGTGATGTCGACGGTATTCCCATCTTTGGAAGGCGTCATCATTCTCGATTAAGAATAATCGATTGTCATTCTGCTGGCGCAACGTCGACATCCATATTTTATCTAACTTTAAAACTTCCTCTTTTCTGTTAAAATTGTTATGGTGTTTGTGAATCTCTATTGCCTCTCTATACATGCGCGCATGATAATGTTCGTGCTAGAACGAAATTTAATTTCGTGGTTCCCTTCACGAAAAACATGCTCAGCTACGGCCCATTTCTCGATGTGTCCTAAGCGACAATTTCTTTTATGTTCGGTCAAGCGGGTGTTTACAGTTCTTTTTGTTGTTCCAATATCTACTTGTCCACAACTGCATGGAATTTTGTACACCCCAGGTGTTGCTAGGGGGTGTCGGGCGTCTTTTGCAGTTCTTAATTATTCCTTAATCTTCTTGGTCGGTCTGAAGATTGTTTCGAATTCTTTCCGACAGACTTGTAAGAATAATGGAATATATGTTTGTAACTCACTCCTCTCCCTGTTTCTCGGGTATAAACAAGACATTGCCACCACCCTCACCTAGCCACTTCGTCAGGCAATTTATATTCTATGTAGTAGAAGTGTCTCTTCACCAAAGAATTTTATGAAACCGCATGGTCGAGTTTCTGGGACACCTAACGCAGTCACACCCGCAGTTCCATCAGGTTCGCCGCTCAGACGTTTTACTTCAGCGCACACTTGGAATAAACCTCGCGCTTGTAACGCCTCACGCCTGCCTCTATTCGGCCTCACCTGCGGCTATTGTTCTCGCCTTTTTTTTTTATCTTCTCCTTCCTTCCTCCAAGCACAAACCGACAGTCACAACAAAGACACGCAATAACCACAATCGGCACTGAATCGATTAATCGATCGATCTCGGGGGAAACGGCCCGGTCGACATTGCCGTCCTGATGTGTATTCCCCTGGAGCGCGCAACACAATAGCCACCACCAGCCGCACGCCGACTGGCACCGTTTCATTTTCATCTGCCCAGTTCTACCTCCTACTCTTTTTCTCTGCCTCCTCATCGCTACCTCCTTCTCCCTCCTTCGCCGCCCCTACCTGTTCGCGGACTCTTCCGCCACCTGCCGCCGCTCCGACAACACAGGGCCTCGTAGATATAAAAAATAAAGGCTCATCTCTTTATCTCGTTTTTTTTATTGTTATCCTCCCCGAGTTCTCCGCTGGGAGGCAGCAGTGTCGTTGCTGTTTGGTTGGCCGCCCTGCCAGTCCCTTCCCCGGCATCTCGGGGAATCCCCCAGCGATCGGCTCTACCTTTTGTCTGGCGCGCCGGGCAAGACGTGGCTATTAAGATCCCCGGGAGAGATATCCCGCGGGATTAAGGGGCACCGGCCGCTTCTCCCGGTGGGTCCCTGTCTGTTCCAGGGACCGGAGCCATAGGCACCTACAGTATTTTCTTCTGTTCGCCACCAGTCCTTCCCAACACACTCCCACTCCACCACCACCCAACTCCATACCTCTCTGATGTTAATTAGTCGTTTGATTATAAACCCTTCCACTACAAGGGACTACATCCACATCACCGGCCGCTATGGTCAACCAGTTCTAGGCGCTTCAGTCCGGAACCGCTCTGCTGCTATGGTCGCAGGTTCGAATCCTGCCTCGGGCATGGAGGTGTGTGATGTCCTTAGGTTAGATAGGTTCAAGTACTTATAAGTCTAGGAGACTGATCACCTCAGATGTTGAGTCCCATAGTGCTTAGAGCCACAGTGCTTAAAGCCACTTGTACATCCATACCAATGCTTCAGCAAACGGCCAAGGGGTATAGGGCCAGAGACACGTGAGTTCCACTGAAGTGTTAGTGAGGTCACTATGAGTGCACTCTGGCGCGCTGGAGTGAAATCAGTCACATCCAGGAAACATCACGCTAATCCTGTTTAACAAAAACTCCAACATTGATAATGACGTCAATTCAACCAACTACACTACTGGCCATTAAAATTGCTACACCAAGAAGAAATACAGATGATAAATGGGTTCTCATTGGACAAATATATTATACTAGAACTGACATGTGATTAAATAATCCTGAGAAATCAGTACCCAGATACACCACCTCTGGCCTTGATACGCCTGGCCATTGAATCAAACAGAGCTTCGATAGCGTGACAGGTACAGCTGTCCATGCAGCTTCAACACGATACCACAGTTCATCAAGAGTAGTGACTGGCGTATTGTGACGAGCCAGTTGCTCGGCCACCATTGACCAGACGTTTTCAGTTCGTGAGAGATCTGGAGAATGTGCTGGCCAGGGAAGCAGTCGAACGTTTCCTGTATCCAGAAAGGCCCGTACAGGACCTGCAACGTGCGGTCGTGCATTATCCTGCTGAAATGTAGGGTTTCGCAGGGATCGAATGAAGGTTAGAGCCACGGGTCGTAACACATCTGAAATGTAACGTCCACTGTTCAAAGTGCCGTCAATGCGAACGAGAGGCGACCGAGACGTGTAACCAATGTCACCGCATGCCATCACGCCGGGTGATACGCCAGTATGGCGATGACGAATACACGCTTCCAATGTGCGTTCACCGCGATGTCGCCAAACTCGGATGCGATCATCATGATGCTGTAAACAGAACCAGGATTCATCCGAGAAAATGACTTTTTGCCATTCGTGCATCCAGGTTCGTCGTTGAGTACACCATCGCAGGTGCTCCTGTCTGTGATGCAGCGTCAAGGGTAACCGCAGCCACGGTCTCCAAGCTGACAGCCCATGCTACTGCAAACGTCGTCGGACTGTTCGTGCAGATGGTTGTTGTCTTGCAAACTCAGGGATCGAGACGTGGATGCACGGTCCGTTACAGCCATGCGGATAAGATGCCTGTCATCTCGACTGCTAGTGATACGAGGCCGTTTGGATCCAGCACGGCGTTCCGTATTACCGTCCTGAATCCACCGATTCGATATTCTACTAACAGTCATTGGATCTCGACCAACGCGAGCATCAATGTCGCGATACGATAAACCACAATCGCGATTGGCTACAATCCGGCCTTTATCAAAGCCGGAAACGTGATGGTACGCAATTCTCCTCCTCACACGAGGCATCACAACAACGTTTCACCGGGCAACGCCGGTCAACTGCTGTTTGTGTATGAGAAATCGGTTGGAAACTTTCCTCATGTCAGCACGTTGTAGGCGTCGCCACCGGCGCCAACCTTGTGTGAATGCTCTGAAAAAGCTAATCATTTGCATATCACAGCATCTTCTTCCTGTCGGTTAAATTTCGCGTCTGTAGCTTCGTGGTAGCAATTTTAATGGCCAGTAGTGTACGACAGCCGTGTAATTTGAACTGACATTATTTCTCAGATGTAGGATTAATCCTGGAAACTATCGTTTATGTCCAGCAATTCCTTGTTTTTGTTACAATTTCTTTTGCTTCAGTGTAATATTATCTCGTACCTTTATTTCGCTAAGTAAGAATACAGAGAATTGCATTATATTTTCCCAAATACGAAGTTCACTGCCAGGCCACCAAGAACGCTACTGCCTCTCTGCGTATTGTATTATGGACCTCACGATTGTGATATTTTGGAGTTCTGTGGTGGGCCGACTGAAAATGGCAGGAAGGTTTATGGCCGAAGGCTTAAGAGTGCAAACAGGGAATGCGACTGTGGGTTTGAAATTTAATCTGGGGTTTCAGAAGGCGACCGTGTGAAAGCTACAAAAACACGCAGAAAAATGACGCATATTAGTGGAAACAACATCCTTCCAAGTTTCGATTCGTAGTACATGCAATGGTGTAATTGCAGAGGAAACCGCAAGGGAGCAGGTGTGTCAGAACGTATATACAAATTATCCGCTCCGTACTGTCGCATCGAATTAGTCTGCGCCTGCAGATAGGCAACCAAATGAACAGAGAGGGGTTGCAGCCACTGTGGCTTCTCAAGCACAAAGCGAATTCAATGTACAGCTCGTCGGTAACGGATGTTGTGTAAGAGCACGGAGTACGTGAACACCCTAACTTTTGACACCATGTTCATTAATTGGTTATTGTTCTTTGAATGCTATTGAACGTAATATAGATGCACTAAATCTACTTCGCTACGCTACATCGCTGCTCCTCTAGGCACCGGCATCAGGATCATGAGCGCATCTTCAGTTGCGCACGTTTTATGGGGTTTTTGTGCATGCGCAACTGGAGTGCCGTAATTGCTTCACGGGCTAAATAAACGCGTATTTGATAAAGAACGTAGATTAATTACGGTGTACACAGCTAGCTCTCTCCACTCAACTACAAGTTTACGTCTATGCCACCAGGTGGCAGCACAATGCAGGAGATGTTTATCCCCGTTCGCTTGGCATAAATCCCGCGATAGCATACTGCTCAGATATGCCAATTCACTCACTGTATAGTAAAATTAGATCAGACGTCTGTATATGTTATAGTTATACTGACGTAAAAAACCTATTCTGTCGAATTCTGAACGAGAAATACAGGGTTATTACAAATGATTGAAGCGATTTCACAGCTCTACGTATATTATTTGAGATATTTTCACAATGCTTTGCACACACATACAAAAACTCAAAAAGGTTTTTTAGGCATTCAAAAATGTTCCATATGTGCCCCTTTAGTGATTCGGCAGACATCAAACCGATAATCAAGTTCCTTCCACACTCGGCGCAGCATGTCCCCATCAATGAGTTCGAAAGCATAGTTGATGTGAGCTCGCAGTTCTGGCACGTTGCTTGGTAGAGGAGGTTTAAACACTGAATCTTTCACATAACCTCACAGAAAGAAATCGCATGGGGTTAAGTCAGGAGAGCGTGGAGGCCATGACATGAATTGCTGATCAGGATCTCCACCACGACCGATCCATCGGTTTTCCAATCTCCTGTTTCAGAAATGCCGAACATCATGATGGAAGTGCGGTGGAGCACCATCCTGTTGAAAGATGAAGTCGGCGCTGTCGGTCTCCAGTTGTGGCACGAGCCAATTTTCCAGAATTTCCAGATACACGTGTCCTGTAACGTTTTTTTCGCAGAAGAAAAAGGGGCCGTAAACTTTAAACCGTGAGATTGCACAAAACACGTTAACTTTTGGTGAATTGCGAATTTGCTGCACGAATGTGTGAGGATTCTCTACCGCGCAGATTCGCACATTGTGTCTGTTCACTTCACCATTAAGAAAAAATGTTGCTTCATCACTGAAAACAAGTTTCGCACTGAACGCATCCTCTTCCATGAGCTGTTGCAACCGCGCCGAAAATTCAAAGCGTTTGACTTTGTCTTCGGGTGTCAGGGCTTGTGGCAGTTGTAAACGGTAAGCCTTCTGCTTTAGCCTTTTCCGTAAGATTTTCCAAACCGTCGGCTGTGGTACGTTTAGCTCCCTGCTTGCTTTATTCGTCGACTTCCGCGGGCTACGCGTGAAACTTGCCCGCACGCGTTCAACCGTTGATTTCCCCTTATAGAGGCATCCAGAAGCTTTAAACTGCGCATACCATCGCCGAATGGAGTTAGCAGTTGGTGGATCTTTGTCGAACTTCGTCCTGAAGTGTCGTTGCACTGTTATGACTGACTGATGTGAGTGCATTTCAAGCACGACATACGCTTTCTCGGCTCCTGTCGCCATTTTGTCTCACTGCGCTCTCGAGCGCTCTGGCGGCACAAACCTGAAGTGCGGCTTCAGTCGAACAAAACTTCATGAGTTTTTCTACGTATCTGTAGTGTGTCGTGACCATATGTCAATGAATGGAGCTACAGTGAATTTATGAAATCGCTTCAATCATTTGTAATAGCCCTGTAGTATGTTAAGCTCTGGACTTTATCATACACTACTTTATTTAGGCACTGAGAATCGTAAACCCCATCATCCTCGGTCGCAGGTTCGAATCCTGCCTCGGGCATGGATGTGTGTGATGTCCATAGGTTAGTTACGTTTAAGTAGTTCTAAGTCTAGAGGACTGATGACCTCAGATGTTAAGTCCCATAGTGCTCAGAGCTATTTGAACCATTTGAACACTCCGTGTTTAATACAGACTTCCATGCTAATATCAGTCACAAGCCTGACTCATTTTAACCTCTGAGCAACACGCGTTCCATGTAAGTTCTTTTTTGCGTTCAAATTTCTGTCGTCGGGTCGCGGCCATACGTTTAGCGTTGCTGTTTCCCGATCGTGGGTTTCCGAGATTAGTTCCCAATACGGTTGTTTCTTTTTTTCTGCTTGTGTCTTATCCTCATCATCATGTTATCATCATCGGCGTGCAAGTCAAGGAATGGATCAAATGAAAAGATTTGCACCAAGCTGCGGAGCATCTCAACCGGGAGTCTCCTGGCCAGTTAAGCTAAACGCGGCTGCCGTTTCATTTTACTGATACGCAAGAGCAACAGCTACGATACAATGCTTAAACAATCCTGATCGTGTTTAATCCACGGCAATCCATACTTCCATACTAGTGTTATAAATGCTAAAGTAACTCTGCTATTTTTTCACGACTAAACCGGTTGAAACGTCCGCCTTGAAAAATTACACATGACTGTGCTTAAACTGACACACAATATTTTTAGCGCAACGCAATCTGACTTTCAATAATCCCTACAAAAGAATGGCCCTGACTAACATTAACCTATACGTTTCACGAATCACTTACCTCACAAAAATCTTGGTTACTCTAACTACTGCAATACAGCAAGCGCCACTACTGCCAGCTAAATAAAAGATTCAAACTACGGAAGGCACTAACTACTGATAGGCATAGTTAGCAAATGAAAGATTTTAATAGAGAACAAACAATGTATTTACCTTAATAGTGTTGAAAAATTATAATATACATAGCAGTTCATGATATCCAGTATTACAAATTTCAAAACTCCGCCATCTCTCTCCCCACATCCACCACTGCTGGCGGCTCACCTCCAACTGCGCAACGCTACACGCTGTTCACATCCAGCTGCCCAACACTACAATGGCAGAGAACAATGCAAACTAGCCACAGACTGCACACAGCACAGCCAGTAATTTTCATACAGAGCGCTATGTGGCGTCGCCAATTAGAAAACCTAAACAGCCTACTTACACGGTGAACCGATATCCATGAAATTGTGTGTAAGATAGCTTGAACCCTGATGAAGAAGATAGGCTACTCTACAAAGTGAGTAGTGCAAGATATATATTGGTTTGCAGAATATTACGCAAATTAATGAAAGTAATTACTCTTTGAAAGGGCTATTTTCTCTTTAGTTTTGAATTTTGTCATATTTGTGAATATGCTTTCATTGGTTGATCTCTTGTACGTAATATGATTCAAAGTAATCAATACAATGTTCGTTTGGTTCTCAGCGTGTTTAATACACACTTCCACACTAATACCAGTATTATTAATAGCGAAAGCAACTCACTTTGTTACCTTTTCACGACTCTTACCGCTGAACGTATTCCGATAGTACACCCATGGTCATAAATCAAGGGTAATGCTGATACATGGTGAAACAACGCTCTGGTGGGCGGTTTGCGCGTTTAAATCACCTCGGGGTATGACCATGCGGTGCATTTGACCTGCTGTCGTCGCACGGTGGCGCTGGCAGCAGTCCACATATGCAGAGGTGTGTTGGTGCATGTCGGAGTACGGTGCAGCGAGTAAGTGTGCAGACGTTTTCAGACGTGCTAATGGTGACTGTGTGTTGAAAATGGCTCAAAGAACACATATTGATGGCGTTATGAGGGGTAGAGTACTAGGGCGACTGGAGGCTGCTCAAACACAGCAGGTCGTAGCACGGGCCCTTCGTGTGCCACAAAGTGTGATCTCAAGATTATGGCAACGATTCCAGCAGACAATAAACGTGTCCAGGCGCTACAGTACGGGACGTCCACAGTGTACAGCACCACAAGAACACCGACATCTCACCATAAGTGCCCGCAGATGGCCACGTAGTACTGCAGGTAGCCTTGCTCGGGACCTTACAGCAGCCACTGGAACAGTTGTCCCCTGACACACAGTCTACAAACGACTGAACGGACATGGTTTATTCGCCCGGAGACCTGCAAGGTGCATTCCACTGACCCCTGGTCACAGGAAAGCCCGTAAAACCTGGTGTCAAGGACACAGTACATGGTCATTGGAACAGTAGTCCCAGGTTATGTTCACGGACGAGTCCCGGTATAGTCTGAATCTCGCCGGGTTTTCATCTGGGGTGAACCAGGAACCAGATACCAACCCCTTAATGTACTTGAAAGGGATCTGTATGGAGGACGTGGTTTGATGGTGTGGGGTGGGATTATGATTGGTGCACGTACAACCCCGCGTGTCTTTGACAGAGGAACTTTAACAGGTCAGGTGTATCGGGACGTCATTTTGCACCAGTATGTCCGCCTTTTCAGGGGTGCAGTGGGTCCCACCTTCGCCCTGATGGATGATTACGCACAGCCCCATTGAGCTGCCATCGTGGAGGAGTACCTTGAAACAGAAGATATCAGGCGAATGGAGGGGCCTGCCCGTTCTCCAGACCTAAACCCCATCGAGCACGTCTGGGATCCTCTCGGTCGACGTATCGCTGCACGTCTTCAAACCCCTACGACACTTCAGGAGTTCCGACAGGCGCTGGTGAAAGAATGGGAGGCTATACCCCAGCAGCTGCTCGACCACCTGATCCAGAGAATGCCAACCCGTTGTGCATGGTGATCATATCCCATATTGATGTCGGGGTACATGCGCAGGAAACAGTGGCGTTTTGTCGCACATGTGTTTAGGGACGGTTTTCTCAACTTATCACCAATACCGTGGACTTACAGATCTGCGTCATGTATGATCGCTATGTGCCTATGCTATTAGCACCAGTTTTGTGTAGTGCCATGTTGTGTGGCACCACATTCTGCAATTATCCTTAATTTATGAGCATATGTGTATTTAGTTAGTTATGGAGACAGCGTCAACCCTGAGGGCTGTATCTTTCTCAGTATTATCAACATTTTTAAATGTGGCGTACGTGGCAGACGATTCTGGCGCGGTGGTCGGCGACTCTTAGTGTCTATACGTTATTCCGTGACACTGCAAATCTAATGTTATTGTGCGCATCATTTATGATATTGAGTTTCTACAGCATCTGGCGTTGCTGGAGTGTTTTGGTGGACATACAACAATAAAATCAGACGGTAAGCCCGAGAACCATATTTACGAGGTGCATTCCATTTCTAAGGCCTCCGATTTTTTTCTCTGGACTGTAAAGAGTTAGAAACATGCGCATTGTTTTAAAATGAGGCTGCGTTCATTGTCAATACGTCCCACAGATGGCAGCACCGTGCAGCAGATGGAATTTTACCGCCAGCGGCGAGAATGAGAACTGTTTTAAATACTTAAAATGGCGACGTTTTCTTACTTGAACAGCGTGCAATCATTCGTTTTCTCAATTTGCGTGGTGTGAAACCAATTGAAATTCATCGACAGTTGAAGGAGACATGTGGTGATCGAGTTATGGATGTGTCGAAAGTGCGTTCATGGATGCGACAGTTTAATGAAGGCAGAACATCGTGTGACAAAAAACCGAAACAACCTCGGGCTCGCACAATCTGGTCTGACGACATGATCGAGAAAGTGGAGAGAATTGTTTTGGGGGATCGCCGAATGACTGTTGAACAGATCGCCTCCAGAGTTGGCATTTCTGTGGGTTCTGTGCACACAATCCTGCATGACGACCTAAAAATGCGAAAAGTGTCATCCAGGTGGGTGCCACGAATGCTGACAGACGACCACACGGCTGCCTGTGTGGCATGTTGCCAAGCAATGTTGACGCGCAACGACAGCACGAATGGGACTTTCTTTTCGTCGGTTGTGACAATGGATGAGATGTGGATGCCATTTTTCAATCCAGAAACAAAGCGCCAGTCAGCTCAATTGAAGCACACAGGTTCACCGCCACCAAAAAAATTTCGGGTAACCGCCAGTGCTTAAAAAATTATGGTGTCCATGTTCTGGGACAGCGAGGGCGCAATCCTTACCCATTGCGTTCCAAAGGGCACTACTGTAACAGGTGCATCCTACGAAAATGTTTTGAAGAACAAATTCCTTCCTGCACTGCAACAAAAACGTCCGGGAAGGGCTGCGCGTGTGCTGTTTCACCAAGACAACGCACCCGCACATCGAGCTAACGTTACGCAACAGTTTCTTCGTGATAACAACTTTGAAGTGATTCCTCATGCTCCCTACTCACCTGACCTGGCTCCTAGTGACTTTTGGCTTTTTCCAACAATGAAAGACACTCTCCGTGGCCGCACATTCACCAGCCGTGCTGCTATGGCCTCAGCGATTTTCCAGTGGTCAAAACAGACTCCTAAAGAAGCCATCGCCGCTGGCATGGAATCATGGCGTCAGCGTTGTGAAAAATGTGTACGTCTGCAGGGCGATTACGTCGAGAAGTAACGCCAGTTTCATCGATTTCGGGTGAGTAGTTAATTAGAAAAAAAATCGGAGGCCTTAGAACTTGAATGCACCTCGTATAAGTCTCGCAAATGTAAGTCTGTGTCAGCTCGTTGTACTAAGAGACCTCAAGCTGAAAAAAAGTCACTCAAAACCAATAGACTTCAGAGCAAACCTATGTCCACTGGGACTTGGGTGTAACACGTCAGGACGATCACAAGCCGGTCGCATTGCAGACTCACGCGTCATGTAAAGGGTGTACGACAAACAGAGAGTTGTACCTTTACGTTTGGAATGCGGGAGGCTTTTGCTGAGGCTGCATTTGATTCTGATCTATTAACTGACTAAATCAATCATAAATTAATCGTCATTGGGGGGGGGGGGGTAGTGGATCAAAATTGTAGGCACCATAATGCATTAAAGTGGATTGAAGAAATTGTTGGTATGCATTGCTCTGGTGACAGAACCTCACATGCAGTACTGTGTGAGAACGAGAAAGCTCTAAAAACTCTGCTTCTGCACGAATGTAAAGAACCGACGTATTTTTTAAATATAATTCGAAAATACTACGCATGCTTTCAGATTTGACATACAGAAAAATGTTAGAAACACATTCATTATATACCTAGATACCAGCACTGCATACGTTTTAGTACATACCCTGCTACACCTCTATATACACAAAAAATATCGTAAAGTTACTATCTTGCTTACTCACCTTCGGGCAACGGCCTTGTTGCAGTGGATACACCGGTTCCCGTCAGATCACCGCAGTTAAGCAATGTCGGGCGTGGCTGGTACTTGGATGGGTGACCATCCGGGCCGCCATGTGCTGTTGCCATTTTTCCGGGAGCACTCAGCCTCGTGATGCCAATTGAGGAGCTACTCGAGCGGATAGTAGCGGCTCAGGTCACAGAAAACCGTCATAACGACAGGGAGAGTGGTGTGCTGACAAAACGCCCCTCCTATCCGCATCCTCAGCTGAGGATGACACGGCGGTCGGATGGTCTCGATGGGCCACTTGTTGCCTGCAGATGGAGTGCTTAGTCACCTTCGCTCATCATAACAAACCTACTGATAAGCGAGCGACGCAGTGGATAATAGCTAGTATTTAATAAAAACATGTGAAAACGCTGCACAAGCATATAGTTTTCCTAGAAGTTTTTTTTTTAGAGAGCTCAACATTTTTTATGTTTTGGATGGATTGGAAGGTACCAAGAATTTGGAATAAGTGCTTACTCAAAAAAGCCTATTGGTTGAAAAAAATTTTAAGACTAAACTTATATACCTTTAATACTATTATCCAATATTTTATTGACACGACACATTTCAGCAGCATACTGACATCATCATGTGCCTAAATGTTACTTATACATCAACTGTTAATTATTGTCAGTGCATGTGAAGTGACGAGTTTTTCTACTAGGTGTACCAGTGGTGTAATGTTCTGAATGTTATTGACCCTGTCCAGAGAAAAATAATTTATCTTAGTGTACAATGTAATGTTTGTTATGTATTTAGATAACGTCAGTGACATCAGACTTAAATGTTGCTGCGATATATCGTTATTTAGACCTTAAGGCACAGAAACAAACGCAAAACCATCTAAATGTTGTTTACATGTTTAGGATTTCAACTGATTGCATCCTGCTCTTCACACTAGGCTATTCTGCGCAGGTCTGTTGACCTCTACACAAATACAGCCACCTACATCCATTGGAAATTGCGTACTGTATTTCCTCAATAATTTTAACGCCTCCCGCCGCCCTCATTTACGGCAGAGACGATTCCTTGATGTCTCCTGCCGTTTTGTTACGTTGTGCCGTATATATCTATCTTACTTAACACTCAGTACTTTCTCATTAGTGACTCGACCTACGCAACTAATTTTTAGCACATTTAAAATGTTTCAGTTTTCTTCTTGTTTAAACTCTTTATTGTCTACGTGTAGCTCTCGTGCGAGACTACACTCAAGACAAAATACCTTCAGAAAAAAGCCTTCCTACAATTTGAGTTTATTTTCAATGTTAACAAATTTCTCTCTTTTAGAACTGATTTTGTTGCTATTCCAGCCGACATTTTATATACCCCCAACTTCGGCCATTGCCACTTATTTTGCTGTAGCGCCTAGAACCGCTCGGCCACCACGGCCGGCTGCATGAATAATAAAACTCATTCCAGTCAACATTTTATATACCCCAACTTCGGCCATTGCCACTTATTTTCCTGCATGAATAAAATGGTTCATATGGCTCTGAGCACTATGGGACTTAACTGCTGAGGTCATCAGTCTCCTAGAACATAGAACTACTTAAACCTAACTAACCTAAGGACATCACACACATCCATGACCGAGGCAGGATTCGAACCGACGATCGGAGCGGTCGCGTGGTTCCAGACTGTAGCGCCTAGAACCTCTCGGCCACCGCTGCCGGTTGCATGAATAATAAAACTCATCTACCCCATTTCCAAACCTAAAACCCTCTGGATCACCTGATTGAATTCCACTACATTTAGTTACCCCTGTTCTACTTTCGTCGATAATTGTCTTATAACGTCTTTTCAAAGAATTATCCATTCCGTTCCACTCACTTGCAAGTCCTTTCTTGTTATTGATAGAATTACGATGTCATGGGTAAGCCTCATACTTCCTAATTTTTCTCTATGAACTGTAATTCCCTTTCTAAAAGTCACTCTAATGCACCATCCCAGATGCTGCTACCCTATCATGTTCAAATGGTTCAAATGTCTCTGAGCACTATGGAACTTAACAGCTGAGGTCATCAGTTCCTCTAGAACTTAGAACTACTTAAACTTAACTAATCCAAGGACATCACGCACATACATGCCCGAGGCAGGATTCGAACCTGCGACCGTAGCGGTCTCGCGGTTCCAGACTGAAGCTCCTAGAACCGCTCGGTTACACCTGCCGGCCCCTATCATGTCTTTCGACTTATGTAAGTGCACTCCGAGTTCTGTGAAAATTGTAGATAACCTTTCGCTTTATGTAATTTATCCCTGGAAACTTCATTAATTCGGAGAATGTATTCCAATCAACTTTCTCAAAGTATAAAAATGCTGCAAACGTAGATTAGTATTTCTTCAACGTATCTTCTAAGGCAGGTAGCTGGATCAGTATTGCCTTACATGTTTCTGGATTCTGCTGTACTCAGGGATGATAACATCTGAGGTGCGCTTATTCCCGTTTTTCCAGAGAGTGATTATTCGGTATCTGTTATCTTACTGGGTGAGTACCAAACATTGGGCGGATACTTACTTACTGAAGTCTTCTATCGTTAATTTCCTTCTTCCCCACCCCCACTCTGTCCACCACCCCCTGTCTCTATCCCCTTCCTCCATCCCCTCTCCGTCTCCGTCTCGTCCTGCCTCTCTCTCCATCCTTCTTCTCCTCCCCCTTTGTCAATCTCCTTCTCCCCCTCTGTCTATCTCCTCCTGCCTCCTCTCTGTCCATCTACTCTCTCATTGTTCATCTCGTCATCTTTCCTTTCTATGTCCATCTTCCACTCCCCCTCTGTGTGTTCATCTCTGTATGTCTTCCTCCCCCTCTCTGTATCTCTTCCTCTTTCTCTTCTCTGTCTCCTCCTCTCTCCTCTCTCTATCCACTTCCTTGTCCCCTATGTCCGTCCATCTCTTCCTCCTCATCTGTGCCTATCTCCTCCTTTCTCGACACTGTCTATCTCATCTCTCCAAATTATCACGCTAGCACCAACAAGAGGCTGGTGGTCTTATCCCCCCAGTGTTTCTTTTTTCCGGCCGGCCGGAGTGGCCGAGTGGTTAAAGGCACTGCAGTCTGGAACCGCACGAGCGCTACGGTCGCAGGTTCGAATCCTGCCTCGGGCATGGATGTGTGTGATGTCCTTAGGTTAGTTAGGTTTAAGTAGTTCTAAGTTCTAGGGGACTTATGACCACAGCAGTTGAGTTCCATAGTGCTCAGAGCCATTTGAACCATTTTTTTTTGTTTCTTTCCGGACTGTAACTAATATGTATACCAAATTTGATTGAGTCATTCCAGTGATTTAAGATGGGGCTTTTACCGATGGATTTTCTCGCATACGCTCATGTCAAAAATATTTCACACATATTTAACATATTTCGCGCGTATTTCATACTCATTTTACCCTGCAGTTTCATCTTCACACAGCTCAATTTTTATGACGTCGAATCTCCTGAATTATGTGCTGTGCAATTAGGAATTAAAGTCCAGGGAAAAGAAATAAGAACTTTGAGGTTCGCCGATGATACTGTAATTCTGTCAGAGACAGCAAAGGACAGTGTCCTGAAAGGTATAAGATGAACAACAAGCAAAACGAGGAAAGAGGAATTTAGCAAAATTAAATCAGGTGATGCTGAGGGAATTAGGCTAGAAAATGACACACTTAAAATACTGTACGAGTTTGATGATCGTCGAAGTAGGGAGGGTAGAAAAGGTAGACCGGCAGTGGCAGCTTTACTGTATGGATAGAGTAGCATGGAGAGCTGCATCAAACCAGTCTCTGTACTGAATACCACAACAACAACAACATGAATTAATAAAATTTTCTCGGGCTTCCAGCCGCGTCAGGTGGTTAAAATCCCTCTCCTCAGTCATTGTCATGTGGTAAGACTGACTGCTGTGTCTCCGTGGCCACGTCGTTTTATAGCCACACTGCTGGCTGTGGCGTCACTGATGCTTTCTTCCTCGCCATATATGGTAATGTTTTCATTCTGCGTCCGTCGCGCCCGTTTTAATATCGTGATTGCCGGGTCCCAGGCTGTGCTGAGCCGCAAACCGCCGTCCTTGTTGATGGTGTTTTCAGAGGTTTTTATTTCAATAGCTTCTTTTACGACGCTATCCCAAAATCCCTTCGTCTTCATAAGGACAGATGTTTCGTCGAATAGAATTCGGTGTCCATTTTCCAAGTCCTGTCCTGCTTCGGGTGATTTTTCTGTATAACGTAGGCGTATTCACCTCTCGTGTTCCGTCCGGCATTGCTCCACAGTGCGTACTGTTTGGCCGACGTAGTAATAGCCACACTGACATGGTATCTTGGACACTCCAGGCGTTCTAAGCCCTAGATCGTCCTTCACAGGCCTTATGAGCTGACGAATTTTTGCTGGGGGCCTGAACACCGATTAATTGTAATATCTCTTCAGGAGCCGGCAAATCTTTCCCGACACTGTACCACGGAAAGGCAAAAACACAAGTTTCTTGCTTTCTTCTTCGGTGGTGTTCACTCCTCTGTTGGTGTGTTTCTTGCGTGTCACACCAGATATAGCCTGTGCACCTGTCCGTGGCTGTTCCCGATTTCCCAGAAGGCTTTTAGGAGGTGGCTCAGTTAGTGACAGACTTTCAGCGTTTGAGACGACTTTAGCACGACGGAAGAGGGTATTCAGAACACCACGTTTTTGTACCGGATGGTGGTGGCTGAGAGTGCAGATCCTGTAGACAATGTGACTGAGGTGCCCATTGCTTTTTCGTCGAACGAGGACGTCAAGGAAAGGCAATGCACCATCTGTCTCGACTTCCATCGTAAACTTGGCGTGGCCGTGAATGCTGTTTAGGTGTTCTAAAAATTCTCCCAGTTTTTCACTACCATGGGGCCGGATGATAAAAGTGTCATCGGTGGAACGATAAAAGCAACTTGGCTTAGCTGGAGCCGTGTCCAAGGGGATGTCTTAAAATTTTTCCATAAAAAGGTTGGCTATGGATGGAGCGAATGGGCTTCCGATAGCCACGCCATGTGGGAAGTACGACGATGTAAAGGTGTGCTTAAACACTCCCACAATTGTGCAGTCAAATAACTGGGATAGGAGATCTATACAGTCTTTGACCGGAACACGTGGATCTTCCACATCAAAACTAACCATTATATCTTCTTGACTAGTACGCAGTTGTTTCTGTTGATAAAGTCGTCGGAGTTTTTGATATGGTGCACACAACAATCCACATGTGGTGCAAGGAGGCTGTCCAGGTGTTTTGCCAGTCTATAAGTGCGTTACCCAATGGTGTTCACAATGGGACGAAGAGGAGAATCGGGTTTGAGGATTTTTGGTAGTCCAGGCAAAGAAGTGTTCTACTTCGACTAACAGGGGCATTCAACACAACGTCAAATGACGCACTATGTGTCATCATGGGTATCTTCCCCATAGATATCACCATCAGGTACCGCGCAACAATGTACTGGCTTAGGACGGGGAGAACAGACCAGGTTCGGCAGATCACTGGTGTAACGATTGAGACAACACGCCAACTCAGAGCATGGCGAGTGGATATCTGGCAGAGCGAGTGGGCCAACAGCGATAAGGGCCGCCGTGTATACAACTTCTTCCCTGACGCCCGGGAAAGATTAGAACTAAAACATATCGATCCCAGCCGCGGTATGGTACATTTCATCACAGGACATGGCCCTTATCCCACGCACCTGTACCGCGTGATTCTGCAGCAGACTAATAGATGCACATGCGGGGAAGAAGGTTCCCCTCAACACGCTGTCTTCTTCTGCGGACAACGCACGAACAAAAGACACACAGCACACATAAATCGCCTGAACACACAGAACGAACTACATGCCATTATACGAGACCCGGAAAGGTGGACTGAACTCAACAAACTAACTGACGAAATCTCGAAGATCCAACAAATAGAATACTTGCGCAACAGACCCTACCGAAGGCAAGTCGGTCCAAACAGGCGTCGCGACGCCCAGGGGGACACAGACATGATTAGTACCACGAGTGATGAAGAAGAAACAGATACAGACCAGGGCACCAACACAGATATTGAAGCGTCCAGCGCGGATGATCGATAGTGTCAACCAAGTCCACTTCGAAGGTCTGGAACAACTGACAAGAGGTGCACAAGTCACACACAATCCTAAAAACAGATTGCATCTTATATGTAAATAGTTAACAGTACCTCCATGTCTAATAAGATCTAAAAGCTAGGTACCTCTTCAAGGGACCTACGCCTTAAGAGGCAGAGCACAGTCTGGACGGAAGGATCTTAATTGTGGTCCCTCTCTTTTGAGCCCAGCCCGACGGATATCTATGGTAGATGGGAGAAAACCACTGTTCAGGCTGTGTTGTTGACGGGGCCGGAAGGGGCTAGCTGCCACACCACGTATCATTATAAGTCTTATTGGCTCAGCATGAATTGTTTGTACAACCAACCTACACAGTCTATACCTCAACCTCCACTACACTAATAACTTCTGATCTGAAGCTTAAAGTTAGGCACCTCTTCAAGGGACCTACGCCCGCTGGTAAGAGGCAGCGCACGGCCTGAATGGAAGGATCTTAATTGTGGTTCCTCTCTTTGAAGTCCAACCCGACGGATACCTATGGTAGATCGGGGAAAACCACCGTTCAGCTCGTGTTGTCGGCGGGGCCGGGAGGTGCTTGCGCCTGATGTACTCTACTAGGAGCCGTGTAGGTTCAACACAAACCGTTAGCGTCATTACCTTTATTACTATTACCACAAGGACCCTTTCATTAGTAACTTTCAGCCAAGCACAAAATCAGCTATTTCACTATTGTATATTGTAAATAGTTTAGCAGGCTGGACGTAGAGGTCTCAGTCTTAGTTTCTAGCTTTAACGTACCCTGATCTCTTGTAGTTAAGTTAGTTGTTAGTATGGTAGATGTTAAAGGCATGGTGAGCGACGGCCAGCGTCTTGAGGGTCATTCCAAGACCCGGGCCGCCGCCCACAACCAGGTGACGGGCAATATTACTTACACCTATCCCTTCTCTATTCAATTCTCTCCCTTCCTTCTTTCTAAATATTTAATTCCGCTTTGTTTATTAATATCTCACTTGATTTTGTATTAGTTATAAGTTTTTCTGATGCTGAACAAAAAAAAACATATCAAATGGATGTAAACAAATACAGCCCGCCTCCACGTGGTGGGACACGGGCAATGGTGTGAGTGGGGATGGGAGCCGATGTGGTGTTACTTTCAGTCACTCTGGACCCCGGATCCAGTCGCAGCGGCTGAGTGGCAACATATGACTCACCATAACAAATTAGATGGTGGGTCATAAAAAATAAGCAGCTAGTGAAAAAAAGAAGAAAAAACCTTCTTCACTTTGTTGCAAGGTATCCAGTAGCGGCTCCATGTGGATGTCCCAGAACAGGGGTCCTAATACGGAACCCTGGGGGCATCCCATCGCATTAGGGAAGGGCTGGGAAGGAATCGTCTGGGCGTTCTCCTGAAGCGGTTTAGAGAAATCACGGAAAACCTGAAGCAGGATGGCCGGACGCGAGTATGAAACGTCGTCCTCCCGAATGCGAGTCCAGTGTGCTAACCACTGCGCCACCTCGCTCGGTAAGTTTTGGGGTTCATTACATTACGGCGTGGCGTTTCTGTCGGCATGAACACGATAAACGCGCTTGATAACAGGAACTAATTCCCGATACATGTCACTCATGTAAAGGAAAATCGTGACTGTCTGCAGGAGATGTTATTTTATAATAAATAGACAGTGGTTCACCAACTATTTGTAATGGACAAAGTGAAATGAACTGTAGTTGTGGTAAAAGGGTACAGTACTGCCCAATATTGAAAACAGGTACAACATGCTTCGTTATTTTTGTCAGAACAACATTTTTTTGTAATAATAACTCAATTTCACTTAATACACCGAAGCCGGATACCAGTGTAGCAAAGAAGGACAATTTATTTATTTAATTGATCACATGTGCACTCCCACAAAATAAATCCCTACATCCAATTTGGTGAGATTTGTGACATGAATGAATGTATGGTCGTCTGCTAACCGCAGATAGTGAATGTGCAATATATGATCATCTTTGAGACGGTCCTTTGGTCACCTTTGGTGAAAGAAAAAAAAAAAGTCCATAAAGCGTAGGTGGTCTCGGCGCCTGAGGGAGGAGATTTTTAATAACGCCCTCTTCCAGCGTTGTCTGTTTTAGAAGCTCTGATGTCTTCCTCATTATTGTTAATGTCGGGTCCCGTGGCAGTTTCCGGTACGTATCCTCTTCCCTTATTAATGCCCCTACTGTGTGTGTTGCAGCGAACGGGTCCTACCAGCCGGGCATGGAGCCGAAGCGTCAGCGCACGGCCTACACGCGCCACCAGATCCTGGAGCTGGAGAAGGAGTTCCACTACAACCGCTACCTGACGCGCCGCCGGCGCATCGAGATCGCGCACACGCTGGTGCTGTCCGAGCGCCAGATCAAGATCTGGTTCCAGAACCGCCGCATGAAGTGGAAGAAGGACAACAAGCTGCCCAACACCAAGAACGTGCGCCGCAAGACGAACCCGGCGGGCGCGCCCGTCGCCGCCGCCTCCGGGGGCAAGGGGGGCAAGTCGAGGGCCAAGGACGCCGGGGGCGGGGGCGGCGGGGGCGGAGGCGGCGCCGCTGTCACCGCCAGCGCCAAGAGGACGGCCAACAGGTCAGTCTCTCCGGTCTGTATTTCTCACTAAGGTGACAAAAATCATGGCATACCTCCTCAAGTCGTAATCTGTATATTGAGAAAGCAGTAAAGGAAACAAGAGAAAAATTTCGAGTAGGAATTAAGATCCATGGAGAAGAAATAAAAACAATGAGGTTAGCCGATGACATTGCAATTCTGTCAGACACAGCAAAGGACTTGGAAGAGCAGTTGAACGGAATGGACAGTGTCTTGAAAGGAGGATATAAGATGAAAACCAACAAAAGCAAAACGAGGATAATGGAATGTAGTCGAATTAAGTCGGGTGATGCTGAGGGAATTAGATTAGGGAATGAGACATTGAAAGTAGTAAAGGAGTTTTGCTATTTGGGGAGCAAAATAACTGAAGATGGTCGAAGTAGAGAGGATATAAAATGGAGACTGGCAATGGCAAGGAAAGCGTTTCTGAAGAAGAGAAATTTGTTAACACCCAGTATAGATTTAAGTGTCAGGAAGTCGTTTCTGAAAGTATTTGTATGGAGTGTAGCCATGTATGGAAGTGAAACATGGACGATAAATAGTTTAGACAAGAAGAGAATAGAAGCTTTCGAAATGTGGTGCTAGAGAAGAATGCTGAAGAATAGATGGGTAGATCACATAACTAATGAGGAGGTACTGAATAGAATTGGGGAGAAGAGGGGTTTGTGGCACAACTTGACAAGAAGAAGTCACCGGTTGGTAGGACATGTTCTGAGGCATCAAGGGATCACAAATTTAGCATTGGAGGGCAGCGTGGAGGGTACAAAACGTAGAGGGAGACCAAGAGATGAATACACTAAGCATATTCAGAAGGATGAAGGTTGCAGCAAGTACTGGGAGATGAAGAAGCTTGCACAGGATAGAGTAGCATGGAGAGCTGCATCAAACCAGTCTCAGGACTGAAGACCACAACAACAACAACAGTGCTGTAGCTCAACGTAGAGTCCCCTGCAGAAATACTGAGTCATACTGCGTCTATAGCTGTCCATAATTGCCAAATCAAATGGCTCTGAGAACTATGGGACTTAACATCTGAGGTCATCCGTCCCCTAGAACTTACAACTACTTAAAACTAACTAAGGACAATACACACATCCGTGGCTGAGGCAGGATTCGAGCCTGCGACTTTAGCGGTCACGCGGTTCCAGAGTGAAGCGCCTGCGGGCCATGTAACTGAGGCGGAACGAGGGGACCAGCCCAGTATTCACCTCGTGCGATGTGGAAAACTGCCTAAAAACAACATCCAGGCTGGCTCGTACACCGGCCCCCGGGCCCTCGTCGTTAATCCGCCAGGCGGGTTCGATCTGGGGCCAGTGCGCCTACCAGAGTCCAGGAAGCAGCGCGTCTGCGCTCTCAGCTACCCTGGCGGGTATTTCCACACATAGCTACACTCGATACAAATTCCTTCAAAAAGAACTCCCTGACACTTAAATCTATACTCGCTGTTAAAAAATGTCTCTTCTTCAGAAACGATTTTCTTGCCACTGCAGGTCTACTTTTTATACCCTCCCTACTTCGATGATCAAACTCATACTATTTTAAGTGTGTTATTTCCTAGTCCAATTCCCTCAGCTTCACTTAAGTCTACTAAATTCCGCTATCCTCGTTTTACTTGTTGTTCATCTTATACCTTTCAGGACACGGTCCATTCCGTTGAACCGCAAGGCCACAGCGAAAAGTGGTGCCGTTGCAGCGTTCTGTACACCAGCTAATCTTCTGATTGTGTCGCATAAATGTCTGATTGGATCATGTCGCTAGCCAAACCACTCGTTCGAGTTGTCCAGAATATTTCCAATCCAAACGCGAACAGTTGTGGCCCTGTGTCATGTCGCATTGTGATCCAAAAAAATTACATCGTTGTTTGGGAACATGAAGTCCATGAACGACTGCAAATACTCTCCCGGTAGCCTAACATAACCACTACCAGAATGAGATTTTCACTCATCTGCGGATGTGAAACTTCTTGACAGATTAAAACTCTATGCTGGACCGAGACTCGAACTCGGGGTCGGACCGAGTCTCGAACTCGGGACCTTTGCCTTTCGCTGGCAAGTGCTCTACCATCTGAGCTACCCAAGCACGACTCATGCCCCGTCCTCCCAGCTTGAAGTTTGGAAGGTACGAGACGAGGTACTGGCAGAAGTAAAGCTGTTAGGACGGGGACTCGAACTCGGGACCTTTGCCTTTCGCGGGCAAGTGCTCTACCATCTGAGCTACCCAAGTACGACTCACGCCCCGTCCTCACACCCTGAGGTTTGGAAGGTAGGAGACGAGGTACTGGCAGAAGTAAAGTCGTGCTTGGCTAGCTCAGATGGTACAGCACTTGCCCGCGAAAGGCAAAGGTCCCGAGTTCTAGTCTCGGTCCGGCACACAGTTTTAATCTGTCAGGAAGTTTCATAACCACTTCCAGTTAATGATCGGTTCAGTTGGACCAAAGGTTCCAGTCCACTCCATGTAAACATGGACCACAGCATCATGGAGCCAATACCAGGCTGCACAATGGATTGTTGACTACTTGGATCCATGGCTTCGTGGGGTCTGTGCCACACTCATCTGACCAGGTTTTCAGTGGTCTAGGGTCCAACCGATATGGTCACGAGCCCAAGAGGCGCTGCAGACGATGCCGTGCTATTAGCAAAGGAATTCGCGTCCGTCGAATGCTGCCGTAGCCCATTAATGCCAAATTTCGCCGCAGTGTCGTAACAGGTATGTTTTTCGTAGGTCTCACGTCGATTTCGGCAGCTATTTCATGCAGTGTAACTTGCCCGTTAGCTCTGATAACTCTATGCAAAACCCACTGCTGTCGGTCGTTAAGTGAAGACTGTCGGCTACTGCGTTGTCACTGGTGAGTGGTTACGCCTGAAATTTGGTATTCTCGGCTTGCTCTTGACACTGTGGATCCCTAATGATTTCCGAAATGGACTGTCCCATGCATGTAACTCTAACTGCCATTCTCCGAGATGGAAGTAAGGAAGATATTCAGAAAAAATCCTATGTCCTAAAGTCAATAACAGCAAACTAATCAACAAATCTTCCCCACACAACCGAAAAACTTACAAGCGAACTGATTTGTATGTACTCATTCTCAGAATGAATCCAAAACTAGTAACCAAAAGAATCTCAGAGTACTTCCGCTACAGAAAACACCAAACCGAATTGTTTTAAGGAAACGGGGAATGAATTAAGGGAATTCCAAATCACAGAAAATACGTTCATGGACAAACTGAAAAAAAGAAACAGACATTATAGAGAGGTTCCAAGTCAAAATCAAAACCAAACGAATTATCCGAATGTCTGAAGAAGACAGGAAAACAATATCAAAAATGGTTCAAATGGCTCTGAGCACTATAGGACTTAACATCTGAGGTCATCAGTCCCACAGAACTTAGAACTAGTTAAACCTAACTAACCTAAGGACATCACAACATCCATGGCCGAGGCAGGATTCGAACCTGCGACCGTAGCGGTCGCGCGGTTCCAGACTGTAGCTCCTAGAACCACTCGGCCACTCCGGCCGGCAGCAATATCAGAAAGAATGAAATACTGGTCTAAAAGAAAAGCGTAGAACGCAAATAGCCTACCCAACGAAGATCATGCAGTAAACAGTCGAATACGGGAAGAAATTTGTGTAGCGGTAGATCTTTGTACAGTAGTGGAATAGAGTGCCACGAACAACATACTAAATTCCCTGTCAGGTTGGGTTTTAGCGTGGGAGTGAGGGAGAATCGGGGCATTTATAGGTATCTTTTTATGTTTTCTTAGAATAGCTCGAAAACTGCGTTCGCTAGCAAAAATGTATTGCGGTACTGAATTGAACTACATTAAATTTCCAACTGTGAACGTCCTAATCATTTTTTCCCAGTGCTAATAGTTTCCATGTTGCAGAGGATGGAAAAATCGCAGGTTATTAAAACAGGGTTGAATGCTAAAGAATTTGACGTTTGTTGTGAAAGAAAGTGGGTTAAGTAGAAATATTAAACCTGTGTACCATACACAAGCACAGTAGAGCCGCAATTCATTCCAGTATTGTACATGCGAAAGTAACTCTGTCTGTTACGCTTTCACGACTAAACCGGTGAACTGATTTTGATAAAATTTGGCATGGAGATAGCTTGAATTCTGAGCAAGAACATAGGCTAATTTATAACGTGTGTGTACAACCTCTTTTTTGATTTGAAGAATATATGGAACAAAAGTTACTCTCTGAAAAAGCTATTTAGTCTTTGACGTTTGAACTTACTGGATCCAGAAGCCAACGGACCCTGGACCACAACTATGAGGAGAATTGTGCGTTGATTTACATAGGCCGACAATAGCATATTTCCATTAAAAGAATGGCGATGACACTTCGTGATTTTAATGCGGACATGACATTCATCATAGATGAACTGATGGCTGAGAATTTCGCCTAGTCACGCCAATAGTTAGTCTGCGGCGGTCTGTAATTACTCCCATCATATGACATAGCACTTATGCATATCAGAAGATGCAACTTAAAAATTGTGAAACTGATTGATTGGGTCAATAATTGAACAAACACGGCTACAGCAGACTATTGCACTTTTCATTCAGTTTCATATTTAATAATTTTAACCCCTTTATTTGAAAACAATGTTTACTGTATGAATTGTCAATCACGTGTATTAGAACGGTTGTAAAGCGACAAAACCATGGCAGTCTAGAATTGTGCGTTCAGAACTAAAACGAAGAACACACACTCTAACGTTAACGAAAAACATATAGTTAACACTTGAAGTCTGAGTGCGGTAAACAAGTTATGTATGAGACAGAGCTATGTAATACTTAGGCAAGTACAGCAGGAACAATGCCGTACACAGAAAACAGTGCCAAAGAGCTGTAAAGACGTTACAATCGCCTAATAAGAAGCTTAAACAGACCACTCACTTAGACGACACCACAAAAGCAGGAATCTCTCTACCTGATGCTCATGTAATCCCAGCTCTCAGCAAGAGAAATTACTATTATTCTTACCATTCTTTTGGGAGGCGGTGACTAAATTAAGCAGTGTACTCTTCTTGCCTTGAGTATGAACGGATTGGCTTGTCATTGCACCATCTCCCACTGTTTTTCAAAAATATGAACAATACTTCCTGTTACATGGCCAAGTTTCCTTTTCCTTTGAAACTTTTTTTTTATCTGTGTCTTCATCTTCTCCTTTCTAAGCCGTAGCCTCATTAACGAACTCTGAAGCCGTGCTGAGCTTTTCCACGAACACTTCGGTCGTGACTGAGAATAGCGTTGAAACTTTTTTCCACTGTGGCTTTCTGACGGCACTCAGCTTTCAATAGCAGCGGTTATCGGACATTCTGTACGTGACAGCGCCAATTACGACGCTAAATAGGGCGGAAAGCGAGCAGTTAATAGCTTGATGAGTACATCTGAACCTACGAGTGCATCTACTTACATACGCCACTAGCCACGGTACGGTGCGTGGCGGAAGGTGCACTGTCCCAGTACTAGTCATTTCCTTTCCTGTTTCACTTGCAAACGGAACAAGTGGAAAACTAGTGCGGATCCCCAACACTCGAGCAGTAATCAAGATAGCGTCGCACTAGTCTCCTATATGCGGTCTCCTTTACACATGAACCACACTTTCCTAAAATTCTCCCAATAAACCGATGTCGATCATTCACTATCCTTACTACAGTCTTTACATACTCTTTCCATTTCATATTGCTTTCTCGAGTTACGCGTATATATCTAATCGAAGTAGCTGTGTCACACAGCACGCTACTACTGCTACACTCCGAATATTATCTACATCTACATGAATACTCTGCAAATCACATTGAAGCGCCTAGCACCTTCACAATTCTCTGTTAATCCAATCTCGTACAGCGCCTGGAAAGAACGAACACATGTATCTTTCCTTACGAGCTCTGATTTCCCTTATTTTATCGTGGTGATCGTTTCTCCCTTTGTAGGTCGGCGTCAGCAAAATATTTTCGCACTCGGAGGAGGAAGATGGTGATTGGAATTTCGTGAGAAGATTCCTCTGCAACGTAAAACGCTTTCGTTTTAATGACGTCCATCCTAAATCCTGTCTCATTTCAGTGACAGTCTATCTCCTATTTCGCCATAGTACAAAACGTGCTGCTCTTCTTTGAACTTTTTCGATGTACTCCGTCAGTCCTGTCTGGTAAGGATCCCACACCGCGCTGCAGTATTCTAAAAGAGGACGGACAAGCTTAGTGTAGGCAGTCTCCTTAGTAGATCTGCTACATTTTCTAAGTGTTCTGCAAATGTTAGCCTTCCCCCACAACATTTTCTCTGTGTTCCTTTCAATTTAATTTGTTTGTAATTGTGATTACTAGGTATTTAGCTGAATTCACTGCCTTTAGATCTAACTGATTTATCGTGTAAGCGAAGTTTAACGGATTCCTTTTAGCACTCATGTGAATGACCTCAAACTTTTCGTTATTTAGGTCAATTGCCAATCTTCGCATCATGCAGATATCTTTTCTAAATCATTTTGTAATTTGTTTTCCGATGGCTTTACCAGTAGGTAAAGCCGCGCGGGATTAACCGAGCGGTCTCAGGCACTGCGGTCACGGACTGTGCGGCTGGTCCCGGCGGAGGTTCGAGTCCTCCCTCGGGCATGGGTGTGTGTGTTTGTCCTTACGATAATTTAGGTTAAGTGGTGTGTAAGCTTAGGGACTGATGACCTTAGCAGTTAAGTCCCATAAGATTGCACACGTATTTGAACATTTGAACTAGTCGGTAAACGGCAGCGTCGTCTGCAAACAACCTAAGGCAGCTGCTGAGTTTGTATAGATAAGGAATACCGGAGGGCCTATAACACTGCCTTGGGGAATACCAGAAATCACGTCTGTTTTAGTCGATAACTTTGCGTCAATTAGTACGAACTGTTACCTCTCTGACAGGAAATCACGAATCCAGTCACATAACTGAGACTAAAAACCGCTTGTGTGGTACAGTGTCAACAGCCTCCCGGAAATCCAGAAATACGGAATCAATTTGAAATCCCTTGTCGACAGCAGTCAACACTTCGCGCGAGTAAAGAGCTAGTTGTGTTTCACAAGAACATGTTGGCTGTGATTCACTTGACCCTTTCCTTCGAGGTAATTCGTAATGTTCGGACACGAAATACGTTACAAATTCCTGCTACATATCGACGTTAACGATACAGGCCTGTAATTTAGTGGATTACTCCTACTGCCTTTCTTGAATGATGGTGTGACCTGTGCAAATTTCCAGTCTTTGGGTACGGATCATTCGTCGAGCCAAGGGTTGTATAGGATTGTTAAGTACGGAGCTATTGCATCAGCATACTCTGAAAGGAACCTAATTGGTATGCAGTCTGTATCAGAAGACTTGCTTTTATTAAGTGATGTAAGTTGCTTCACTACTCCGAGCATATCTACTTCTAAGTTAATCATGTTGACAGGTGATCTTGATTCGAATTCTGGAATATTTACTTCGTCTCCTTTTGTGAAGGTATTTCGGGTTTGTTTTTCCTGCTCATCCGCATTAACCTACATTTTTGTACATTTACAGCCAGTTGCCATTCATCATACCGCGTATAAATTCTATGTCGTCATGTATCCTCCTACAGTCACTCAAGGACGACGCCCCCCTCTACACCACGTGATAGTGAGCAAGCTGGCTGTGGTGGCCGAGAGGTTCTAGGCGCTTCAGCCCGGAACCGCGAGTGCTATGGTCGCAGGTTCGAATCCTGCTTCGGGCATGGATGTGTGTGACGTCCTTAGGTTAGTTAGGTTTAAGTAGTTCAATGTTCTAGGGGACTGATGACCTCAGATGTTAAGTCCCAAAGTGCTTAGTGCCATTTTTTTATTTTATTTTATTGTGAGCAAACATCGGTAGACTGCTGCTCATCCCGTCGGACAGTTAATATATGGGTATAGAAAATAATAGCGATCCTATCGCACTTCCTTCGGATGCTCCTGACTATACGATTGGCTCTGATAAATATTCGCCGTCGAATACAACGTACTGGATTCTGTAACATAAAATGTCTTTCAGCCACTCACATATCTGGGTATCTAAACCGTATTCTCGCATCTTCGTTAACAATTTGAACAGTGCGACAGAGTGTCCAACGCTTTCGGGAAATCTAGCAATATAGAATCTACCTGTGGCTCTGCTTCCACAGTAGGGTAACACGTGCGAAAACGGCAAGCTCAGTTTCACTGGGCGATGCCTTCTAAATCCGTGCTGATTTGTGGACAGAAGCCTTTGTGTATCAAGCAAATTTATTACATCCGAACTCAGATTGTGTTCAGTGCAAATTACTGTGTGGAATAGCATGAGGCGGCATTTTCTTACCGGTGTGAAGACAGGGCAGCCCGGCGTTGGGAAGAGCAGAAGCGGCCGACACGAGCGGCTAACAAGGACTAACAGGGTGGCGGAACGGAAACTGTCTATGCGGACGGTGTGACGTCATGGACTCATGACCGAGGCCTACGAGAAAGACAGGCCGCGGTGCGTACATCACGAAGGTAGTCCTGCGCTCGGTCGCTGAAATCAGCAGACAAACTACGTTTCTACACCTGTTAACTCGTCACTAGGCGTGTCCGTACGAATTAAAACTGAATCTTCTGCTGGAATCCGCTGTTACGGAATCCTACTGTTATTAGTCCTATAGTGATGAGAAGTCCATAGACCTACTTATAATTTGTTACGGCTGTACTGGGGTACAATAAAATAAAATCATGCTAAAATGATTATCAGTTGCATAAGGCACCACTTCCATCATGTAATGAGTACTGTTAAGCAGAAGAGACTAAATGCTATAAACAAGTCGTTATACCATTTATATCGAGTATTGATCTTAAATAAAATTTTGCTGTATGTAGTGTAACGACGAAAGTTTTGTATGAATGATTTTCTTTTAGCATATGACCATGTGCAGACTTCGTCACCTACGTCAGTTACAACACACTTCAAAATTATTTAAATTCTTTTTAAATTGTCTCCGAATGGTTCTTGAACGACACTGTAAAACATCATCATTTGAATCGTATGCGCAGAATTACGTCACTCAGTCCAATTTGTTTGCACAAACTTTTTTCAATTTAGATGTCGTTTTGTTTTCTTCTCAGAAATTATATTAATGCAAGTTATCTGATTTAACAAATATTAGAACCACATTGAATAAACTTTCCAGATTGAAACTCGCGATGAACGTTGTCAAAATTGATAATCAATTCATTCACATAATTCTTCATAAATAAATTCTCGGAACACGTATTTGAACTTTAGCAGTATCCAATAGTTTATTATCTTCCTACATATAGACGTGAACCTGAGCCTTGACAAGATAGGACTGAACATTTACAACATGATTAAACTTTCTATGACGTCATTGTTGTACATAATTACAAAATCTTATTTTTTCAGTTTTTTAGAAGCACGACGCAACAACTCGGTTTAAGGATCTTCTGTTGCTCTCTGGCTGTCGACACGCGACGTATATTGGCCAGCAATTTTCTCTCTGGCCCCGGCAGTGAAGATGCTGTCTCCGTTCGTTGCGCCGCCCTCTCCGTAAATGAAACATAAACATTTAAATACAAAACTTTAGGTAATTCACAACAATTACAAAGATTACAAAAATACATAAACAAAACACTAAATTAAATTTACATTCACCTGCAAACTGGGCTGACACTGGTGGGTGGGTGACGCTTCAATTTCGCGTCGCACTACATGTAGTACTGTTAATTAGTAAGATTTCATAATAGCAGATTCCAGTGAAAGGTGCAATTCTCGTTAGTACTTAGACGCCCAGCTGGAAGTTAACAGGTTTAGAAACCCCTATTTTTCTGCTGAGCTGAGCGAGCGAGCAAGTTCAGGACTACCTTCGTGACGTAAGCGCCGCGGCCTGTCTTTCTCGTGAGCCTCGCTCTCTTTACAAGCCAGGTTAATACTGAATTTTATTACGCTCAAATACTTAATTGCATAAACAGCCAAAACTTGTCACTGCATGCTATGGTGATTTAATTCTGATTATTCGACGGGAACTGTACATTTTTCTTTTTATATTTAAAAATTTCCACTCTTTTTAATATAACCAGACTATAGCTCTTTTCTTTTTCATGAGGGGTAGTTAAATACATTTGCAAGACAGGTAAAAACAGTCTCGTGTCCCACAACAACGGAAATAGTAGAAAATGCCGGAAACCTCTTATGGTTGTCGTTAGTGCACATTTTTCATCAGACTCTAGACAGAAACAACGGCCACAAAAATCATTTGTTCCTAGATACACTATCCTTCAGGTACAACACTCTTCCTTATGTTTCATCTCTATTTATGTGGGTACCACTAAAAGAACTGTTTCAAAACGCTTGGAAGAGCACAAGGGCAATTGTAGAAGAGGAGGACGAGGAGGAGCAGGAGATTACTGTTTAATGTCCCGTCGACAACGAGGTCATTAGAGACGGAGCACAAGCTCGGATTAGGGAAGGATGGGGAAGGAAATCGGCCGTGCCCTTTCTAAGGAACCGTCCCGGCATTTGCCTGAAGCGATTTATGGAAATCACGGAAAACCTAAATCAGGAAGGCCGGACGCGGGATTGAACCGAATTGTAGACGAGGAGGAACGGAACGATCAGCTGTTGCAGAGCATGCTTTCCAGCCAGGTAACCACCATATTCGTTTCGAGGAGACGCAAGTACCGAG
Organism: Schistocerca cancellata; assembly: GCF_023864275.1. NCBI lineage: Eukaryota > Metazoa > Arthropoda > Insecta > Orthoptera > Acrididae > Schistocerca > Schistocerca cancellata. Next base: position 97,989,518 of record NC_064637.1, read on the forward strand.
TGATCAAAAAGTCGGCATAAATTTCAAAACTGAAAAATCACGGAATAATGTAGATAGAGAGGTACAAATCGACACACATGCTTGGAATGACATGGGGTTTTATTAGAACAAAAAAAAAAAATACAAAAGATCAAAAGATGTCCGACAGATCTTCATCTGATCAGAATAGCATTAATTAGCGTAACAAAGTAAGACAAAGCAAAGACGAAGTTCTTTACAGGAAATGCTCAATATGTCCACCATCATTCCTTAACAATAGCTGTCGTCGAGGAATAATGTTGTGAACAGCACTATAAAGCATGTCCGGAGTTATGGTGAGGCATTGGCGTCGGATGTTGTCTTTCAGCATCCCTAGACATGCCGGTCGATCACGATACACTTGAGACTTCAGGTAACCCCAAAGCCAATAATCGCACGGACGAAAGTGGCGGCTGAGCACACGATCATCACCAAACGACACGCATCTGTCGGACATTTTGTGAACTTTGTTTTTTTTTTGTTCTAATAAAACCCCATGTCATTCTAAACATGTGTGTCAATTTTTACCCCTCTATCTACATTATTCCGTGGTTTATTAAGTTTTCAAATGTATACTGACTTTTGGATCACGCGGTACCAGCGGCAACAAGCGGATTTTACGAACGCCTCTACAGGGAGGCAATCGAAATCGCCAAACGCCCCAATAATAAGGAGGATGGCGTGAAATTAAACGGTATATGGATGCCGGTGTTGAAGAAGATGTGTACCACCCGTCCACTACTGGGTGATGGCAACGGCGATCGACCGCAGCGGACAGCGGTCAATTGCACTGACGTTTTCACAACACGTGACGTCACGCCGCGGCGCGGGAGCGCGCGGACACGGAATTTAGCGGCAGTCAGTAGCGAGCCAGTGGGTGTGTTGGACCTTCCATCGAGCTACAGACCCCCTTGAAGATGTCCTCCGCAGACGGGGACGAAACGTTGGGAAAGCCTGGATAATTATAATGGACATTCTATTTATACTGCCGGAAAAAATAGTACACCTTTTTAGAAGTTTCCAATTCACTCAAGATTTCGTTGCAGCAACAGTGCGCATAGAGTATATGAAATGATTATATTTATAGATCAATGGCACAATCGGTCCTGAGGTACTATTTATTGATCCATGTTGAAACGCACATATTAGTACGTGGTGGAGCCTCTGCGGGTACCAATGCAGGCGCTGACTCTTGCATACAGTCGATCTTACAGATGACGAATACTGTCCTGCGAAACGTTACGCTACCCCTGCTCGACCTGTTCACGTGATTGTGGAAGAGTTATTGGTTGACAAGTCGCACGAGTCACTTCTCGTCCCATCGTATCTACATCTACATCTACGTGATTTTTCCACTCTCGAACGGCACGAGGGAAAAACGAGCACTTAAGTTTTTCTGTGCAAGCCCTGACTTCTCTTATTGTCTCGTTATGATCATTTCTCCTTACGTAGGTGGGTGCCAACAGAATGTTTTCGCAATCGGAGGAGAAAACTGGTGATTGAAATTTCATGAGAAGATTCCGTCGCAACGAAAAACGCCTTTGTTTTAATGATTGCCACTACAGTTCACGTATCATGTCTGTGACACTATCTCCCCTATTTCGGAGTAATACAAAACGAGCTGCCCTTCTTTGTACTTTTTCGATGACATCCGTCAGTCCCACCTGATGCAGATCACACACCGCACAGCAATACTCCAGAATAGAGCGGACAAGCGTGGTGTTAGAAGGTGCAGCAGGTCTACTAAAGAGACTGCTAAGTGTTCTTCCAATGAATCGCAGTCTTTGGTTTGCTCTACTCACAATATTATCGATGTGATGGTTCCAATTTAGGTTATTCATATCCCACACGCGCTCGCTTGAGGACGAGATCGTGATGAGCAGAGAAGTTCCTGCAGGTCCTGCAGAGCATGCTAAGTTACACTGGCAGTGTGCGGGTGAGCATTATCCTGTTGGAACAACACATCCCCTTCCTGTTGGAAGAACGGCAGCAGAACGGATCTAACAACATTCTGCATGTACCGAGCGCTGGTTTTCGTCCCCTCCAGAAACACCAAACGTGAACGAGAGTTGTAGCTTACCACACCCCAGACAATGAGGCTAGTGTTGTTGTGCGAATGTGTTTCGAACGAATGCATTCTACGAGGCAGGTCCAAACGACCATAACTTGCGTGCAGGTAGAACCTTCTTTCATCACCGAAGACCAGGGTGAGCCATTCCAAGTGGTCATCTGCCGGTACCAGTGCAGCCATGCACGTCGATGTTGTTGAGTAAGTGAAAGACGGGACAGAGGTGTGCGTGGCCATAGTCCCACTGCGAATAACCAGTCCGCAATGAAATGAAATGATCGTACGGCATTGTTGGCCGCCAGCCGCTGTGGCCGAGCGGTTCTAGGCGCTTCAGTCTGGAACCGCGCGACCGCTACAGTCGCAGGTTCGAATCCTGCCTCGGGCATGGATGTGTGTGATGTTCAAAAAAATGGTTCAAATGGCTCTGAGCACTATGCGACGTAACTTCTGAGGTCATCAGTCGCCTAGAACTTAGAACTAATTAAACCTAACTAACCTAAGGACATCACACACATCCATGCCCGAAGCAGGATTCGAACCTGCGACCGTAGCGGTCGCTCGGCTCCAGACTGTAGCGCCTAGAACCGCACGGCCACTCCGGCCGGCTGTGCGTGATGTCCTTAGGTTAGTTAGGTTTAAGTAGTTCTAGGGGACTGATGACCTCAGATGTTGTCCCATAGTGCTCAGAGCCATTTGAACCATTTTGAACCATTGTTGGCCGGGGGACCCCATGCGGGGTGTTCGGCCGCCGAAATTGCAAGTCCTTTTTATCTGACGCCACTGCGGCGACTTGCGAGTCAATGATGATGAAAGACACACAACAGTCATCACGAGGCAGAGAAAATCCCTGACACCGCTGGAAATCGAACCTGGGACCCCGTGCGCGGGAAGCGAGAACGCTACCGCAAGACCACGAGCTGCGGTCGCCAGTCGGCAATTGTTCGCGTTGTCACGTCTGGGCTCACAAGCCCTCATATCTGTGCTGTGGTATTTGTACAATCTCCCACAGCGCCCTTACAATACGACACTCCTGGACGGCACCTATGCTGCTTCGACGCCCAGAACCTCCCCTGTGGGTGTGAGGATGTTTACGAGACCACTGATAACAGCATCGTTGCACGACTGACGGAGCACTTCCAACTCGGTTCAAATGGCTCTGAGCACTATGGGACTTAACGTCTGGGGTCATCAGTCCGCTAGACTTAGAACTACTTAAACCTAACCATCCTTAGTACATCATACACAACCATGCCCGAGGGAGTATTCCAACCTGTGACTGTAGCAGCAGCGCGGTTCCGGAGTAAAGCGCCTAGAACCGCTCGTCCACAACGGCCACCCCATCTTCAGGCCTTAACTATTACAGGGTTGGTCGTTGGTAACTGGAGACGCAACATCGTTGTTACATCAGTCTGCGGAAACCATTTCATCTGATGACCTCAGATATTAAGTCCCATGGTGCTCAGAGTCATCTGAACTGTCTTCCATACTTCACTGTTGGCACTACGCATTATGGCAGATGTTCTCCAGGCATTCACCAAAGCCAAAAGCTTCCGTCGGACTACCACAGTGCATAGTATGGTACATCATTCCAATTCTTTCTAGTCGTCCATTGTCCAGCAGCGTCCTTCTGATTGAGGGCCTTCAGGCGTTCATTTAACCTGCAGTCGTCCTTATGATGTTATTTATTACACGCCTACCAGTTTTGGCGCTTCCCCCACCACTTCCGGGTTCAAAATGGTTCAAATGGCTCTGATCACTATGGGATTTAACGTCTGAGGTCATGTCCCCTAGACTTAGGCTACTTAAACCTAACTAAGGACACCACACACATCCATGCCCCAGGCAGTATTCGAACCTGCGACCGTAGCAGCAGCGCGGTTCCGGACTAAAGCTCCTAGAACCGCTCGGCCACAAGGGCCGCCCTTCCAACTTCTGGGGCAATTCCCCAAAAGGGCCATCCCACCACTCGGAAAGCCGCAATTTGACCCTTTTCAAAACGCGCTCATTTGGCAGTAGGAAGCTCGAGTGCGTCTCTGTGGCATGATTACCTGCTTGCTTAACACCTTTGCACCACACTTCTGGCTGTGAGCGTTCCATCTAAAGGGTAGAAACAGGTGGCGCTCTGGAAGGTATGCCACTACGCTGTTATTGTCAGACGCCGTTGAAACCATTATCATTACACCCACTATCCTGCAGATGGCATATGCCATCATCAGATCAAAACCGACGTCATCTTTCCAGGTGCACTATTCTTCTTTCCCGGCAGTGAATTTTTAAAGCTCTCCTTGGCTGAAGAGCTGAATGTTGTTCCCCTCACAGCTCACTTCCTCCACTTCCCCCTTCTCTCCCTCGCCTCCTCCATCCCTGGCCCACATAGTGAGAGGTGCAGGTACGAGGGTAATCCCAAAAGTAAGGTCTCCTATTTTTTTATAAGTATATAGACCTGTTTACTTCTACAGTGGTCTACATCAGTTTACAGCTTGAACATTTAGCTATTTTTCGACATAATCACCAGTTCTGTCGATGCATTTTTGTAGACGCTGTGGCAGAGTTTGTATGCCCATGTCATACCAGCTCGCCACCATGCTGTTCAGAAAGTTACGAACCTCTTCTTTCGCCTCGTCGTCGGAGCTGAATCGCTTTCGGGCCAAATGTTCTTTTAACTTAGGGAACAGGTGATAGTCGCTGGGCGCCAAGTCAGCACTATAGGCACGGTGGGTGATTATGTTCCACTGAAACTGTTGCAGGAGAGCAACGGTTTGCAGAGCGATGTGTGGGCGAGCATTGTCATGGAGAATGTGAACGCATTGCTCAACATTCCTCTTCTCCACTTCTGAATTGCCTGTTTGAGTTTTTTCAGAGTCTCACAGTACCTGTCAGCGTTAATTGTGGTCCCAGTGGGCATAAAGTCGACCAACAATACCCCTTTTCGATCCCAAAAAATTGTTGTCATGACTTCACCGGCAGACTGCAAACTCTCTACACCATTTACGAACATTTTTGACATCCACGCTCTACTCACCATACGCTTCCGCACTTGACAGTAACATCCAACGGGAGCTCCATTCTCAACGGCTGCCAAGCCAAGACTGAGCCCCTCAGCGCGGCGTGCACATGTTTACACACAGCGCGTGAAGCCCTCTGCATAACAGTGTGACCAACTGCCACACAAACAGTGTTCTGTACTTATAAAAAAACAGGAGACCTTATTTTTGGGATTACCCTCGCAGTAAAGAAAAAAGGATAGCGTAAATAGACCGGTAGTGGATATTAAATTATCTGATATCCAGAAAAAGTGTACGTGCCAGATGGGCTCAAGGTTTTAACTTTCATCTAGTAGTCTTGTAAAGTTGATGCATTAAGTTGTTCTGAAAGCGGTGCTGATATTCAAGATAATAAAAGCGGGTTAAAAGCTGTGAGCTATCTGGGGAAGTTAACCTTGCATTACTGAGCAACTGTTTCACCAGGTATCCAGTCTAGCTTACCAAATTCCCAACCAGACTAACATTAATTATAATCTTTTAGTACTCATCGTGCCGGCCGAAGTGGCCGTGCGGTTCTAGGCGCTGCAGTCTGGAACCGCAAGACCGCTACGGTCGCAGGTTCGAATCCTGCCTCGGGCATGAATGTTTGTGATGTCCTTAGGTTAGTTAGGTTTAACTAGTTCTAAGTTCTAGGGGACTAATGACCTCAGCAGTTGAGTCCCATAGTGCTCAGAGCAATTTGATTTTTGAGTACTCATCGTACGATAACCGGTGATATATATATATATATATATATATATATATATATATATATATATATATATATATATATATAAAGACAATGTAAATAAAAAGAAATAAATCAGTTTATATTTGGACATTTATTTTAACATTGATCATTGTTCCGATAAAACTTCAGCATATTAAAACTCATTCATAACTAAATTGGTGCCTTATTTAGGATTGTGAAAATGTGAGTTTGTAATCTTACGGAACACATCACATATGGAGCCAAGATTGGGAGACTGCATACAACACTGCATTCATAAAATAACACACGAACAACGTTGAAACATATGCAACAGGAAATTAACCACAACCAACCGATTCAAATTTCACCCAAAGAAGTTACTTTCGTAGCGCAATCCTGTCCGTCATGAAATTACCACACACTGGTATACTAAATTCATACTAACTCTCTGTGAAATCTTCCCGAAAAGAATAGCTGAGGGCTACTTTGATGATTACACCACATGCTACACGTGGTCAACATGGTTTACACAAAGAGTGTAACTCGACAATAATTTTGATAATTAAAATAAATTACATCGAAACGCAATTTACAAAAGAAAAACCTCGAGCTGGTTACTATCGTCTTACTATTACCCTGATGGGTCAAACAACTGTATAAGCACGTGGTACTGGTCTCACAAAGTACACGCCACGTGGGTGGACCATAAAGAAAAGTTGCTATATTGAAAAATATTGTCAAGACAAGATGTTATAATCTCACCCACATTCGCATTTAAGATTGATGATCTTAGTTAGAGTTACTGATCATCCACACGTGGTTCCACTTTACTCACATAGTAGTGACAAAGCAACTACTGGAAGAAATTCTGAACTTCACACTCGAATTACACTGCATTGCAATTTAAGGTAACATTAGATATTTTAGATCTAAACCTGAAATAAAGGGGATTAAATTTTCAGTTAGGCTGAACTTAAGAAATCCATTGTCCTACGGACTTAGCAGAGACGCACTTAACCGGAGATCTTACCACTTCAGACACTCGCTGCGGACAGACTGGCGTGGGCCCCTACCGAGGGTGCTTCACAGTTACAAACGGAAGTGACCAGAGAGGCAGCTTCCTATACCAACATGACAAGGGACAGACAGAACCATACTAAGAATAGAAACCTCTTTGCTTTTAGAAAGCGTAGCTACCTGTTCCGACATTGGTCCTACTGTTCTCTAGCAGACAGGCTTGTCTGCTACCATCGAGCATGCAACTAGAAATACTTTTGCTCATTCATTCTTTCACACAGAAGGGAAGGGGGATGACTGTATCTTATCATATACATTATATAAAAGAAAGCGGATGTAGGTTCCGTATGAGACTGTGTGACATGAATTACATATAAACTGTGTTTTAAAGTGTAGTAGTGTAACAGATCCTTCTTGATTATGTGTAAAAGTAACACGTTCCACTGCTCAGTCTCCTCCCAGATGAAGTCAGAAACACCACAGTAAATTTAGAAGTGCAATGTATGCCGTAAATGACAACAGATTTAAGAAATTAACATGAAAGGAATCCAACAGAGACCTTTCAGTCTGCACGCGTTACTCTGCTCGCTTTTTGCGTGTGGTACGGTATTACGCTCGTGACACCCGGCGCGTGTGTTCGCAGGCCGCCGCCGCCCCCGCAGCCGCCCGCGCCGCCCGTCGTGCCGGAGGTGGGCGTGTCGCTGCCGCCGCTCGCCGCCCACCACCACCTGGAGGGCCACCAGCCCCCACCGCCCCCGCCGCCCGCGCCGCAGCACCAGCCGCCGCCGCAGCCGCCGCCCCACCACCTCCACCACCACCACCCGCACCTGCACTCGCCGCCCCCGCCGCCACCCCCACCGCCCCCGGGGGCGGGACTGGCGCTCGCCTCCCTGACGCCGCTGACTCCGGCTTCCGTGCAGGTCTGCGGTCCAGCGGGGCTGCCCATCAAGTCAGACTACGGGCTCACTGCCCTCTAATACCCTGCTGGAAGCGTCCTCGTGAGATCTATGTAAAAGTCGGTAGGGTCTTACTTTCACCAGCCCACAAGCCACAGGAGAATGGAGCGATGATTTCCTCAACATCGGCTGTCCTTTACAAGAGAAGCCGTCAGTGCTCTAGGACGCAGGATTTGGGTTCCAATTGGTCATCAGAAGTTAGTGATCAGCAGAGTGTCTTCATTTGTACCAGTGGTACACCCAAACGCGTCACGCCCTATTTCCTTCCCGAGGGATACTGCACAGTAGCCAATGTTACTGACCAAACAGTTTATGATGAAACCCTCAAGGTTCACTAACACTGACCAGTAGCAGAAGTGTCCTCCAGTTGTCAATGGTGTGGCTCGGGTTCTTGGTGTCCCATGCGGACTTTTGACTCTCTCAGAGCCTACTGATTCTGAGGCATTCGTGGTGCAACCTCTCAAGAAATACTGTCACCGACTAGTCATAGAGGGGTCCACTTGGCAGTGGTGTGGTCGCAGCTGTGATAGTCCCATGTGGACTGTGACTTTGTCAGCGCCTTGGACTTTCCTGTGAAGAAGAGTTCGTTATGAAACCCGTCAAGAAACGCTATCACTGGTTTGTGATAGAAGTGGCAATGCTGTGCTTGCAGTTGTGATACTCCAATCTTGACTTTTGACTGAATTGGCGCCATGGGCCGTTCTGAGAATCACTGTTCGTGACGAACGCTCCCAAGAAATACTACCATTCACTAGTCATAGAAGTGTATTCGAATTAGGAATGTTACAGCTCTGGTTTGGTAGTGCTGTTTAGGCTTTTGACTTCTACAGCGCCTTGGACCATCCTGAGGAGAACGGAAGAAGACCTCTACTATGTCTACAGCAGCCCAGTCCAAAATGCTCACCAGTGTGGGACACTTTCTACATTAGTTCTGTCTGTGTTGCGAGATATGTGAGTGTATCAATAGCATCTGGAAAGCCAGAACTATATCTTACTTCGCCATATTTATTTCCTATCCTTGTCATTATTAAACCACATTGCTTCTTATCCAGCTGGCAGTAATGTACGTAACTACAATTAGTCTCATGGAGACTCTTCATAAACGCCGTGGAACGTCGAATGAATTTCACACCTTCACGTTACCAACGCAAATGCTCGGTTGCTATGGTATGGGACACATTTTATAGACGACAAAGCAGCGAGTTTTGCGTCTAGATAATTATCTCAACGTCCTTCAGAAAGCTATAGTTTTTTTTTTAATTCTTGACTTCACAATATTTATTTCCTTTATTTGGGCTCATTGTTGGAGAAGAATCAGCATTAACAATTGAATAGTACAGAGGGCTACTGAACACAAGACATTCTCAACAAGAACATTTATAACCAGCTTCTATACAATGTAAATTGTTGGGATGTCGAAATGCAATGTGGCATGTCCGCAGTTATACCTGGCTTATGTGAATAACACTCTTGAGACAGCCAGTGACGTCAAACATCTAGGGTCAAGTCAGTGCGGCTTCGATGCAACTGAAGCCCTGATTCTGTACGAACACACCTTACAAAACACAAAGAGCCAAAAGACAAACATGCTGCTCATATGTCTCGACATATAACTGGCAGTTCTCGATCTGATCTCAATCCCGCATCTCTCAACAACTTCAAAGACAAATTAATAAAACCACCAGTAAAGGCAAATATACTGTCAGCCAGAAATATTGTATGAGAAACACGATCAATATCTTGTAGCCTCACAATAACAATAGATAAACAAAAATTACTTGTATTTCACATGCAATATTGTTGTGATTCAGATAGGCAACATCAACTATCTAGCTGCGGAGACGTACCAGTGTATACTTAATAGACATCAATCGTAGAACTTGGCAACTCCACTGACTGTAGCCTGGTAGAATTTATGTTCCTTATGACATGGAAATTTTTACTGTATTCCATTATAATCCAACAATGATTAGACACGAAGGATTATGTATTGTTGCTCTCTTCCGTTTTGAAAGGAAGTGAAAACTACCACTGTAATGAAAAGTTTAAATTATTCGTGGCGTGTTAAAATTTTGTAAACATACTCCAGTGTGAACTGCACGCATTTGTTGAGGTTGTAATTTCAGTCCTCCGTATTAATAGCACAACGCTGAGATCGAGGTAGCATGTGATCCTGGCACGTCTTTTATAATTGTCACAGGTTCCGTATCCTTTGCAGATGCGCGGTAAAGGAAAGTTTAATTCCCTTCCTACATCAGCAACGAACAATTCAACACTCTTTCACATTGCTTACCTCGCTCATTTGTGTAATATTTCATAAAGGCCCTATTCGTTCTCCTGTTAGAAGCGAGGTAAATCTTACCATTTCCAAATCTATTTACAGTCTTCTTATTGCTACATTGTTAAATTTGCTGTGCTTTGATGCCCTGCATTTCTCATTAATCTGCTCTCCCCTTCTTGTAGGCAACGAGACATTATAATTTTCAACTCGTTTTACAGTCTTCTTCTCTCATCTCTGTCAAATTTTCTGTTCATTGACACTTTGCGTTCTTCTTTAATCTGCCCCTCCTCTTGTAAGCAACGTAAATATTACAATTTTCAACTCGTTTTACACTCTTCTTCTCTCTACGTTGTCAAATTTACCGTTCATCCATGCCTTCCATTTTTAATTCATCTGCTGTCCACTTCTTCTAAGCAGTTTCCCCAGACTTACTTCTTCATCCAATCTGTTTAACACTTGATAAATTCATTCTGTATCTGTCCACTTATTTTGTGACTTCCTTTAGTAAGATTGCAGTTGCTCATTTTCAGTTTTTCCAAATGCAGTTCTCTCTCATATCGCGCTGCGCTGAGTACATACATTTTTCACAAAACTACTATATGTACTGCAAACCAGTGGATTTCTTCACTTGCTTCAGCACTTTTTTTTTAAATTTTCATATTGACCAACTAGGATCATGTAACAACTTCAACTCCGCCTCTTTTTTTGTTGTTTCCTATTTTTCCAGTACTACTTCATCTTCTTCCCATGTTGTCTTTCCCTTCCCTCTGTCCATGTTGTTCCCAGTTCCTTCCTTCTACTGCACTGAAAACCTTCTGAATATAGTAGTTTATTCTTAAGAAGTTTCTGTCTGTTATTTCTGATCTTTCGATGTTAGTCCCTTCTAGTTCTTTCCTTATTTCTGTAATCAATGCTACTGTTGACATATTCTTCCACAAATATAGCAATATTTGTTTCGTGAGCCGGTTCTCAAGCATTCGGAAAAGATTAATCTTCTTTTAGCCATCAGTTCTGATATTTTCTCTGTAATTTTGAAGATTTCCTCTTCACTTACCATTTTATAGCTATCTGTAGTTTGTATTGCACCCATTACTGTTCTAGCAATCCGTCTTTCAACTATGTTTGTACCGTCCAGTTTATAGTTCGTCGTTAGGCAACCACATTCGTATAATCATTCTGGCCTTACCACTGTGGTATAGTGTTTTAGTTTTGTTTTTCTGGCTATGCATTTCTTGTTGCAGATATTCTTTGTCAGACCATACACCTTCTCCATTTTGTTAACTCTTACATCTACTGCAAATTTTGCTAGTCCGTTCTGTTGCATATTGTTTCCAAAATATTTAAATTCATTTATTTGCTCTGTTTTACCTATGCCTGTTTTTATGAATTTCGGTGCATTGTTTATATTTATCATTAAGTTTTTTTTTTCAGCTGAAATTCTGAGACCAGTTCAGTTTGCTATTTCTTTTAGAACATTTATCTGAATAACTGCACTTTTAGACTTTCTAAAAGTATTGCAAAACCGTCTGGAAAAGCCAGGCAGTTTCCCATAATTCTATTTCTTTTCCTTCCTAGAATTATTATTTCATTTTTGCGATTTTTTGCTCAAAAATGCAGATCCTTACACTTTTTTTAGAACGCAATTAACCAGTAAAGGTGGCAAACCACTCCCTTGTCCAACACCAGTTTTTATTTGAAATGATTAAGATAGTTCTTCCATAAATTTAACTTTAGACATCGTATTGGTTAGGGTTTCATGAGTTATGTTTGGTAATTTTCCTTTAACAACAAGTTCTCTAACGATTTTATGTATTATGTCTCTGTCTACCAAATCAAATTCTTTTCTTGAAATCAAGTAATGATACTATTATAGTGTTGATGGTTAACATTTTGTGCGAATTATTGATTTTAATGAATAATCTATTCTCTGCAGGATCTCCCGTTTCGAAAACTGCAACTTCTTTACTACTTGCGCTGTTCCAGTTTTCTCTATTCGTGCAGAGCAGTTCTTTTTTCCGGTTTCTCCCACATCTCCTCCCGCTCTCTGCAGATACCTGCTACATTTGTGACGGAGTGTCTTTTTATTGTTTAGTTGTTGAAATTTTTTCACGAGCCATTCTCATGGTAGATCTGGAATTGAAGTTGTATTTAGTGGATGCTCACAACCTCCGAATTTCCAGCAGGGACTTTATACTCACCTCGTGAACGATGTTGGAGTGTTGAAGCCTGAAAAATGGTTCCTGGAATGTACTAGGATAGTAGGAGTATTGTTTTTCTGCACATCTGCCAGTTCAAATTTTGCAGTATTCTGATAATTACTGTGATAATAGCATGTCCGCGACAGTTCTACGTACAATCTCGATGCTCCTTGTAGGTTCAAATTGTTAACTTTCTTCCTAGGCTTTTCTTAACTTTAATTAAAAGTCAGGTGTCTATGACCCTTCTCCTGTGTAGCGTCACAAGATGATGCTTGCGGACAGTCAGTTCGTTCCTCAAGTCACCTTCTAGAACCCTTCAAAATCTGTCAGTACAATTTTGTTAGATTCTGTATAACGGTGCTTGCCAAATATGTATTAGAAAATCGGATTAATCTGAGTTACTTCTTTGCTTCTGCAGTCAAGACAGTAGAAAAGATAGCAAAGTCTGAAACCTTGAATTGAGTACGTGGCAGCTGAGGTGCGAAGGTTGTGTTGTTCAATAAAGCACACAGAAGTGTTGAAGAGTTCCAGGAATCTTTTAGGCTTGAAAATGGCGGTACTTAGTGTGTACATACATATAAGTGCTAATGCCTTCTCGATGCATGCAGTCGTCTCTGTTATTGGCTGTTTGTTTCAGTCTCATGTAGGCCATTGTGTTCTCTTCTCGATATCTTCCAAATAGTTCGTCTTTCCGTTTGACCACTTTACCTTCGCGAATGGTAATGACGAAACAGGTATGCCTGATGACATGTCCAATAAATTTAATTTTCTCTTTTCTGGACCATCAAAGTATCTTCTCTCCCCGTTCACTTCCCTTAAGACATCCAGGGTGGATTTTCTTTCCATTCTCCTCGTTCTTATTATTTATCGCTTTATCGACATTTTAGCAACTTCGATTTCTTTCCATTCCACCCAGAGACCGGCTTTCGCTCTCATAGAACAGTGTGTTCCATACAGAAAACTTTGCAGAGGATTTTCTGACTCTGTGTTCATATGTTCGCTGGTTAAAAAGTCTTTCCTTGTCATAAATGCCAGTTTTACCAGTGCAATCCTTCTCTCCATTTCCATTAAGCATCTATTGTCCTCTATGATTATACTATCGAGATAAGGCAATTGTTTCAGCATGCCCAGTCCTGACATCATCAATTTTTACATTGCTTTTAATTTCTTCCATATTTTCCCTTACTATCCCTTCCGACGTTTTCCTTTCTTTCTCTTAGAATTCCTACAGTCTAAGAGCGTCTGGCACGACTTTTAATTTCTATTTAGGAGTCTGCAGCTATGACATTGTCAGCAGCAAATCTGATACAACATATCCTTTCACCATTGTTTTTTTTTCGCTTTGTCTTCTTCTTCATGATCTCCTCAATGAACACATTTAGTAAATACAGAGATAGTGGGCATCCTTGTCTAGCTTCTTTCCTACTCCTGGCTTCTTCGCCTATCTTACTAATGTTTATTTTTGCATCTTTTTCTGTTGCGATTGATTATACCCTTTCATCCAGGTCCAGAGTGCATATCGTTAAAAATTTTCTGGTACACATAATAACATGAGAGCGACGGTCGTAGGCGCTTAAAATTGCCTTTTCTGCTGGTTCTTAAAATGTAATGGATTAGACCAATCGTTGTTAAACTTCACCAGCTGCAACATACTCGCGTATATTAACAATGATCCAATACTGTCCAATGTTTTTTATTCCAGTCTTTGATCACAATATGAATTCTTTAGACGATGACCGGTTTCAGTCAGTAATGACCATCCTGAGATCTACAATATAAAAATATATACACCTAGTGAGCAGTGCGTCTTTGAACACAGTACAGAATTATGTATCACAATATAACCAGGGAAATGTACAGATGAAATACGGTAAAACGTACCTTTTCTACACCATCTCCTAAAGTGATAAGGCCTTAATGGCATCATCAAAACATGTAAATGTACTCAGCACAGCATCTTCACATGAATCTAAAATAAGGCCACATCGTCCACACAGTCAGTTTTGCAACTGACTACTGAAGTACAGTAGCTACCTAAAATATGTTTCCCTACATCCTACATAGATGTCGCTACTGTGGGCTTACATGTAGTCATCATTTACGTAAGAAACATAATCTGATAAAAACGCGTTAGGTCAAATACATGTAGCAGACTTTTAAATATAGATAACTATTAAAGAAACCAATTGTTATACAGTAAAAGACTTCAGTAGTCAGTTGCAAAAATGACTGTGTGGACGATGTGGCCTATTCTACACCTTATTTTAAATTTATGTGACGATGCTGTGCTGAGTATACTTATATGTTTTGACGATACCATTACGTCATTATCACTTCAGGACACGGTGTAGAAAAGGTACGTTTTACCTTATGTTACCTGTATATTTCCCTGGTTGTATGATAGTATATTGTGATACGTAATGCTATATTGTGTTGGAAGACACACTGCTCACTAGGTGTGTATATATTTTTATATTGAAGATCTGCTAATGGTCATTACTGACTGAAACCGGTCATCGTCAAGAGAATTGATATTTTGATCAAAGACTGGAATAAAAAAGGTTTGATTTTTAAACTTGCCGTGGAAATTACATCAGTTTTCCTCGTAACATCGGTCACAGACGCGCGTGCGGGAATAAAACGACCGTAGGGCTACGTAAACCCCACCTGAACATCACGCAACTCGCAGGAAATCTCTGTCTGGAGTCCCACTATAAGGCCGAGGTGTTTCCGACATTTCGAATGCGGAACGCTAAAAGTCGGGCCGCACCCCCTACCGCGATCGCATTTGCATCTGATTTACATATAATGGAAAGCGTCGGAACGCCTCGTCGGGCGCGCAGCCACGAAGAAGTGTGCGCAGGTTCGAAACGCCTACGTCTTAGAACAGGAGAATACCTCGTGTCGCCCGTGCTGCAGACGACAGTAATTAGCTTTCGTGTACCTTGCTGTCACGCTGCCAAATCGTTTTACAACCTTTCGGGCTGAAGAGGAGGTACACAGAATACTGAACGATAATATTACTAGCGCAGTCTAACAGACAGCAAAATTTTGCAAGTGATTATAGGTCGAAAATGCACCTTCGTTGAGTTAGTTTCGTATCACTTTTAGAACACCTCCCGGTGTTGCCTAATGCCCAGTTTCCAGGACTATCGTTCCACTGGCCTTCTATTATCTCTCTTGATCTTTAAATAAATTATTTGCAGCCAAGATCGCGAGCAAAACTGTTCTTTATCGACCGGTTTCGACAGCTGACGATATCATGTTCAGATCTTTAAAAACGTTTTTTGTTGTACATATGTTCTATCGTGCCATGTTAGGATTTTAATGGAGAGTATGCTGCACATTCCAAGCAGATTTATCAAAAATAAAATTGCAAACTGGTTTGTCACAAGTAAAAATATACACAGCAGAAATGCACCTCGTGGAAGTTGGCATCCATACGTATGTACCTTAGTATTCCTTTGATTCTTGTCAGCTGTTAAAATCCACAATATACAGTAAAAGTACGCTATGTATTTAGTGTGAGAAGGTTACCAGATGTGCTTCATTCGTCATCTAAATTTAAACATTGGTATAAACGTGCGTAAAATGCTGTTTTTCTGGTGGAACGCTGGGGGATGCTACCCCTAAACTTTTTCGTCGACAAAGTAATTTTTTTACGATGTACAGAACTTGTAAGAGTGCCAAACATTTATTTCACGGACGCAAATTTTTTATTTCATTTTTTCGTGTTAGTAATTGCAATACGAACGATACCAGTGCAGTTTTTGGTGGGAAAATCGATGTCATTGGCTGTTTCAAGCATTTCGAAGCTGCGGGTACCGTTCTCGACAACTGAATCGCTGGCAGCCAGTTCGACAAGCATGTAGTGACTTCGCCCGCTAATAATGGGCGATGGTAGTGCTAAACGGACATGTGTACGCTCAAATAGCATGCTTCATTTGAGGTGATGTAAACTGAAGTGTTCGATACCACTTTCTCTTGAATTTTTATGTGTTTCTCGGTATCGCCCGCTCCATTTGAGCTGTAAAGTCAACTGAAGAGTCCGATACAATTTTTTTTTTTTTTTTTTTTTTTGTAGTTCGACATGTTGATGAACTCATGGCTAAAAGCAGACTGGTTGTATCCCATTCTTCAGTTATAACTAATTTTCGCTGCATTATACCGCATGTCGGAGTACCCTCAAACGTTTTTTTTAAAATAAAAGCACTGAATTTTACTATATATTGTAGATTTTAATAACTGACAAGCATCAAAGGAATGCTATGGTATATATGTACGGATACAAAGTTCCACAAGGTGCTTTTCTGTCTTGTATATTTCTACTTATGGCATTCCTGTTTGTAATTTTATTTTGGGCGAAACCTGCGTGGAATGTGCAATATAATCTCCATTAAAATGTTGACTTGGCGCGAGCAATGAACGCTCAGTGGAATATGACGTACAACCAAGGACGTTTTTAAAGATCTGAAGATGACAGTCTTATCTGTCGAAACCGGTCAATAAAAAACGGTTCTGAAGGCGGTCTTGGCTACAAAAAATTTCTTTAGCTACAGATCGCTCTTTCTCATTTCTCATTATGAGAAACTTCAGCCTGTTAAACTCATTGCTTTCACAATTTTCTCTTTCCACAATTTTCGTGGTATCCAGAGCATAGTCTACTTAGGTAATCTGGATTTGTCCATCCGTTGGACATGACCATACCGTAAGGACAGAAGCTGAAGTAATGAAGTAGAATATGTACCAAGGGTGGGACTTGAACCCAGGTCCTCTTCTTCCTGGAAAGACAGGCTAACCACTACACCACCTTGGCGTTGTAGCTGACATATATGCACAGACTACCCTTAGTCCAATGCTTTCTCTAACACAAACCTCAGTTCAGACATCGGCCTACTTGGGTTTTGCCCTTGTGAAATAGTCAGTATTGCCTGCTTCAAGACCCACCATTGGCACAAATTTTAATTCATTATATCAGCTTCTATCCTTACCGGCGATAAAGTCGAGAGTCAGTATGTCTCCAGGAAATCATAATTCAATCAAATCAACGACCGTACCATGCTAACTGCTTCCATTCATTGCCAGTTTTCGCGACCCTTCTAAGTTCATTCCTAATCGAACGTCTTCGTTATGTATTTTCTCTCTTCTGGATTCTCACAATGACTGTCTCTCCCTGGTCACCAAATTCTTCTCCTTTCTGTAACTCTTCGTATGTCTGCTCCACACAATGCAGAGCTTTTAATTAGAGTTTCAGAGATGACGTATTCCCATTCCATTCCTATTTCGCTACTCGAAAGGATTCGCTTTAAACAAAAGGGATGTCTCCTAGCCTATTCCTTTTGTAATTTGTTAATCATCTTTCCTTATATCTTCGTCTACATACATATTCCGGAAGCAACAGTGCGTGGTGGTGGGTACCCTGTAACGCTGCTGGTCGTTTCCTTTTCCGTTACACTTGAGATAGAGCGAGGGCAAAACGACTGTCTGTATGCCTCCGTACCAAGACTAATATCTATAAACTTATCTTCGTGGTCCTTACCTGAAATGTATGTTGGCGGTAGTAGAAATGTTCTGCAGTCAGCTCCAAATTCCATTGCCTTCGAATGCTGTTTCTCAAAATTTTTCTCAACAGTGCTCCTCGAAAAGAACATCGCATTCCTTCCACTGATTCCCATTACAGTTCCAGAAGCATCTACATAATACTTGCATGGTGTTCGAACCGACCGGCAACATATCTAGCAGCCCGCCTCTGAATTGCTTCGATATATTCCCTTAATCCGACCTGGTGCGGATCACAAACATTCGAACAGTACTCAGCAATGGGTCTATGAAGCCTTCTTTACAGATGAACCACACTTTCCTCAAAATCCTCACAATAAACCGAAGTCAACCATTTGCCTTCCCTACTACAATCCTTACATGCAACGTTACGCCTAGACACTTAATCGGTGTGACTGTCTCGAGCATTGTGTGTATAACCATTGCATGCTGCAGTTTACTCTGTACAGAAGCGGATCCTGTATAGTCCTCTGCATCTTGAGGAACTTCATACATAAAGCTACAGCCAATCAGCAGCGAGAGCTCAAATGTCCGTGCTTTTAGACAAATTTGTGACAATAGCTAAGTATGAAAGAATCCAGTTCCTGGCTAATGTAGGAGACGGTGACGGTTCTTTCTGACCAGTAAAACCTTGGCTAGTTTTAAAATCCTAGTCACTCCTGTTACGTTAGACGCGGTTGTTCTGTAATGTTTATTGGGTAAAGTTTGACTATTAAATCAATACTGAATGTACCGAAATGCCATTAGCCTATTGAGTTAGTAAGCTGTACTGCCGAAATAGCATTCAGTAAGACTGTCGATATGTGGTCATTGTTCGGTGTAATGTTACCGACAATGAACTGTAAATGGTCACATGTCCTAACTTCAGCTTAAGTATAGACAGGAAATTTTGTTGTAACAAATACGACAAATTTGTAAGCATTAAATAACAACACATTGAAACAGAAATCAGAACTAAATTTTTTACAAGCAATGTTGGTTAACACTGTCTTCTGCGAATGTAATAAAACTCTTACTTATACCATACAGTTTCACTTTATTTGAATCCATCTCCAGCGGTCACTGCAACAACGTGGTTTGTCTCACAAATCTGTTTGGCAACATCGTAAACAGTTCTCTAGCTTTGAAATACTACTGCTGCACGGTATTAAATTACTATTATTACTTCCTTTTTTTTTTTAAATTTCCTACTTCGTTCCTAACATTCTTCTGCATATAGCTGCTCGAGTTTCACTGACACTGAATACATTTTCGTTTTCATGTTGTGCACGATCATATTGCTGAACATACATGCTAACAATAAAGAACTTGCTTGTTCATCGAACTAGGCTACATATTAAGCGCATTTGTTTTAATTAGACAGTTCTGTGACCTCATGTGATTATTTAGAAAACGACGGAACTTGAGGAATCAGGCCGAATATAATGACAGAAAACTGATAATGTACTTACCTATGTACTTGTACAGATTTTTAACACATTTATGCAAATTTTACTGAAAAATTTTTACCCTAGGATGAAGAACATTTTGATCTCTTTTTCCTTTTTTTCTCTGCACTTACAGCAGTTACCAGTAACATTCGATGCCAAAATTTGTAGTTTAATTTAGATATTGCTTACTGAGTTGCACTGATTTGATTTATATGGTGCCTTTTCCATAGAAACAACCCTGGTAGCTGAGAGTTTCTTACCTCGGCAGAGGCGAAAGAAACAAACTGTGGAACACCACATTCTCCTCCCACTTATTTTCAATGTGAAAGGATTACACAGTGAAAATACGTATAACCAAATGATGTTTTCTCTAATACGACGAAAAATAAAATATCGAAAAAATCTGCAACACCATTCGTTCAGATGCTGCATACCTAGAAATGCAAGCACGTGGTGCTTTGCTACGACACAGTGAATTCCTCTATCTTGGAGAATGCGTACGTAATTATTATAGCTTGCGTACTTTTGATTTAATTGTTTCCCTTATTCGCGTTTTTAATCAATGTTAATCAAATGCCTGATGGAGGCTACTAAGGAACCTATAATCAATGAAAAATACTAGTCTTTCAGTCCAGCAACAATATCAAAAGAATTTGACGCGTTTTGTCTCGTTAGAACTGTATAATATTTTATATTTTTTAATTTATCTAGCGATAAAAGGGCTACCGAATATAGAAGAATGAATAACATTTCCTTGCGGTCATATTCCTATGAACGTGAAATGCTTCGTTTCCATTTTCGAATAGGAAATCCATAAACTGATTTTCGCAATTTAACCATAAATTGTTGTAGGCCAGTCTGCAAAGTTATCCCACTGCTTCGTAGATACATTTGGATAAACTGAGGAATATTGTTTACGTTCATCCACTCGTCTATAGTGACTATATTCTCACTCACCTTCGCTATAAACTGTTCACTTGTTTTGAAGCGAGGAATCTTTTCGTATCAATGAAACGAACTCAATTTCTAAATAAATCTGTTGTTACTTTACAAGCAACAAATAAAGAATTATCTCATTTATGTGTTGTGACACATTACCATAAATCTCAGCAGCGTATGAAAAATTAATTCAATCGCTTTTGAAGATGACTGAGCCGTACCTAAGCTCTTAACTTTATTTAATAATACTTTTTTTAATTTAATTGTAGTCTAATACAGGCGAGCATTGTGTATATGTAACGGAGAATGTTGATGTTAACTGGTTAAAAATAACAACTTGGGATCGAAACCGA
Organism: Schistocerca cancellata; assembly: GCF_023864275.1. Classification (NCBI taxonomy): domain Eukaryota; kingdom Metazoa; phylum Arthropoda; class Insecta; order Orthoptera; family Acrididae; genus Schistocerca; species Schistocerca cancellata. The sequence goes on from NC_064637.1 coordinate 98,010,072, forward strand.
GTATTTAATAACTTGAAAGAGATCAAAAATGACTATGAGAAAAGATAATAATATGTGCCACAATAGTTTTGTAAGTCATTAGCGTAAATCGAAGTTTGTGAGTGTATTTGTGGAAAAGCGCGCATGATAATAGTATTGTAAATGGTACATTGTTTTTGCAAAGAGTAGCTTCGTATCGTACATTCGGCTGTCTTATGGAGAATTTTTGATTTGTAAGTTCAAAGATAAGCTCAGGGTGATGTTAAAAGTAACCTAGTTATAATGAGATTAATCAAAAAGGAAAAAAATCCAAACGAGGACAAGTAGATCATTGAATGTACGACAGGAAAAATGTATAAACATTGTGTTAAAGTGTAACAATTACTTATTTGTGTTTATTTTGTGTTTTAAGACTGTTTGCTGAACGATAGTTCCTGAATTGTGTGTATTGTAAAAAAAAAATTACGAGGAAGACATCAACAGAAGAATGTGTGTGTCATGAATATATTAAGTAAATAAAGGAAATTACAGAATCTAACACTGCATGTGATGTGATGTTTTACAGTTTCTTACAAACATTACCTTACTCCCACTGAAGCACAATCAAGTTTAAATGAAGTAGCAAATATGATTGTAAAATGAAAATTACATTAATCTTAAAAATGTGCTTTTACTGTCTCTACAATTGACACAGTACCTGACATTGTCAGACTACCAGCAACGTTGAAAAATTTTCTCGAGTCGCATCAAGTGACCAGATACACACAAACTTTTGGACGAGAGTTGTTTGGCCATTGTCAATACTTGACAATGTCTGAGGTGCAGTTGTCCGAAAGCTCGTGGATATTTAATGACTGGACATGGCTGGAAACTGAAGAAAATTTCATTTCCAAATTCTAATAACGTTCTTTCCTACACTTTTTGTAAAGTCCGTATGTCAATATTGTAAATATCGAAGACTTTTTAAATTTTATTTTGTACGGAAACTTCCATCATTTGGCTGGTATTTATTCATCTATTTCAAAGAATCATGATTTCGGCTTCATGGCCATTCCCAAGTCTATGTTGAAATGTTGTTAGGTATCTTCTATATGTACTCATATCATGTAAGACGAGACAAGAAATACAGGGTATCTGGGTTAAACATATGATTATATAAAATGTAATAACTTGAGACATGATTGTGATATTGGCTAAAATTTACAACTGGCCACTCATGCGCAGATGCTGGCAACGCCTATGCGTGTATGATTAAGAGCGAATGTGTTATTACTTTCGACAATAAAAACTGATCACTTATCTTCACTCATACCCCTCACTAGGCCCATGATTAAATTTTAAAAAATCATTTGGAACGTTGGTTCACATTTCAGCTATTCTGCCATCTTAGATTTCACTTTGTAAATTTTTTTCGAGATATTTATTGGCGATTTGCTTCCAAAAGCGTCCCCATGTGCGTGACTGCTTTGTTCATGAAAACGCGCGCCGGCCGTCATGTGGCCCCAACAGCAGAAGGTGTTCTGTGTGGAGCTAAAGCCTGTTACAGTGGTACGTTGTTTTCCGCGTAAGTATGGCCTGCTACCAAGTGACAATGTTCGCACTTACGTAACAATCAAGAAATGGGACAAGCGGCTTCATGAAACTGTAAGTATGCTTTCAATGTCGTTCGTATGTCCTTCCAGCGGAGCTCTTATACGTCAATCCGACAAGCAATTAGACAGACATACTTCGACAGTACACGATGTCTTCCATGAAACGTTTCGTCTACAGGCGTACAAACTACAGCTTCGTCAAAAATCAAGCCGGAGAACAAACCGCGGGGGAAAGCATTCGCAGAGACAATTATGGCAAAAATGGGTGAAAACGGCATTTCCCGATTAAGCTTGTTTCTCGGACGAGGCTGCATTCCACACTGACGGTAAACACTCACGATTGCCGTATATGAGGAACTGACCCACCACCACCACCATCTATGTGCGGTGTCTATTGTTGAAGGACAGGGCTATAGCCCCTCTTCTCTTCTAGAGCCTACAGTTAATGCAATAATGTACTTAGGCACGCTGGAGCTGTATGCTTTGCCAAAAGTTTCTGGTGATGTGGTCTTACAACAAGATGGTGCATTCCATGCCATTTTTCGAACACTGTGAGGTATGCGCAGATCGCTGGATTGGGAAGAAACCCAGAAATTACGTTATGTGACCTTTTTTCCACTTGTGGAGGTTTACCAAGAATCTAATGTTCCAGGTACCAGTCCGTGGTCTACTGGATATGCGCCATCGCATTCGTACAGCAAGTGTTGTGTCAGCATTGCTGCAAAATACTTGAAGAGAAGTGGAATACAGGTTAGATGTCTCTTGCACCACTAATACCGCGCGTATCACGGTGTATTAGGTGTGTAAGAAACCATTTTGAGTTACCACACTTCTAGAAACACACAGTCAGTAAATATCTCAATTACTTCTCAAGTTTTTACATTTTATGTAACTATATTTTTCACTCAGACACCGGATAATATGTCGCGGAGACGACATTTATGTTGTAACATTTCAACATACATTTGAGACTCATGATTGCGTTATAAATGAACAGTTTACAGTGGAATGGAGGAAATTTCTTTCAAAAAAATTCTACATGGCTACGGTCACGCATGAAGCAAAAATAATCAGCTAAGATCATGATCCACAGCAATATCTAACGAACCATACTCACATTAGGTTCCAAGCAAGGTCGCCAGTAGAGTTCATTCAAGAATGAGGACATCATCTGAAAACAAAGTGATATTTAGTAAGTAACTACTCATTAAATAACTAAATCAACGTAAGTAACTCACAAATCATATTATTATCCACTAAAGCAATAAGAAACAGAGATGTAGGGCACAACCAGACTAAATAATAGCTTCATCCGTTCGGGGAATCGACAATATCAACGATTTTTGCCCGTTATCGACATTGGTACTGGCAAGATATCGGGGCTGGGTATTCCTAGACTTTCGAGAATGTATTAATTTTAAGTTTGAAGCTGCATAAGGAATGAAAACAGAAATATTTTTGTGATCTAAGTAAAAATTAACTATTTTGTCTTTTTTTTTCTTTACTTGAACTGTGAATCATTGGTTCTTGTCAAACTTCATGGTTATAGGTAAATCGGAAGTCCCAACAGGTTTCAGCGAGTGAATTTGCGAGTATCAAAATATGTGACTTAAATGGCCCTTTCTTCTGGCTGCATTGATTTAGTTCGACGGTTTTACACCACCAAGAGACCAAAAGTCTTAGTGTGTGACAAATTTCGACTTGATACGTCTACCCATTCCTCAGAAAAAGGGGTCTTAACAGACGGAAGGACGGACAAACAATGGAATAACAAATTACAAATTTATTTTCGTGAAATGCAATGACGTATTAACAAATTTCCGGATTTTTCCCGGTTACCTGTACTTTCAGAGGTTGCTTCTTGCCAAATTTGAATATTCGATGGCAAAGGAAAGTACCGTATTAGTTTTGATATGGGTATTTGCGAAGCACGTGACGTAAATGACGATATCTTTTGATTGCAATAACTTAGCAGCTTACATTTGCTACATGACGAAGTGAATACAAACTTTATTATACGAATAAAACTTCAACGTCATAATTCTGCCCGTTTCTGAGAAAAAGGAATCTTGACAGAGAGACAACAGTCGGATAACAAACTAAAAAAAAAAAAAAACATTTTTTCGTGTGATATAATTACAGATTAAAAATATTCGAATTTTTTCGTTTACTTGTACTGTTAAACCCTGCTTCTTTCCAAATTTCATTATTCTAGGTCAAAGCGAAGCACGCTGTAGGTTTCGATGTGTGAGTTTGCGAGTATCAAAATGTTGTTGTTGATGCAGCTCTCCATGCTACTCTATCCTTTGCGAGCTTCTTCATCTCCCAGTACCTACTGCAAACTACTTCCTTCTGAATCTGTTTAGTGTATTCATCTCTTGGTCTCCCTCTACGATTTTTACCCTCCACGCTGCCCTCCAATACTAAATTTGTGGTCCGTTGACGCCTCAGAATATGTCCAACCAAGCGATCCCTTCCCCTAGTCAAGTTGTGCCACAAATATCTCTTCTCCCCAGTTCTATTCAATACCTCCTCATTAGTTATGTCATCTACCCACCTAATCTTCAGCATTCTTCAGTAGCACCACATTTCGAAAGGTTTCATTCTCTTCTTGTCTAAACTATTTATCGTCCACGTTTCACTTCCATACATGAGTACACTCCATACAAATACTTTCAGAAACGACTTCTTGACACTTAAATCTATACTCGATGTTAACAACTTTTTCTTCTTCAGAAACGCTTTCCTTGCCGTTTCCAGTCTTCATTTTATATCCTCTCTACTTCGACCATCATTAGTTATTTTGCTCCCCCAATATCAAAACTCCTTTACTACTTTAAGTGTCTCATTTCCTAATCTAATTCCCTCAGCATCATCCGACTTAATTCGACTACATTCCATTATCCTCCTTTTGCTTTTGTCGATGTTCCTCTTATATCCTCCTTTCAAGATGCTATCCATTCCGTCCAACTGCTCTTCCAAGTCCTTTGCTGTCTGTGATAGAACTACAATGTCATCGGCAAACCTCAAAGTTTTTATTTCTTCTCCATGGATTTTAGCACATACTCCGAATTTTTCTATTGTTTCCTTTACTGCTTGCTCAATATACAGATTGAATAACATCTGGGATAGGCTACAACCCTGTCTCACTCCCTTCCCAACCACTGCTTCCCTTTCATGTCCCGCGACTCTTATAACTGCCATCTGGTTTCTGTACAAATTGTAAATAGCCTTTCGCTCCCTGTATTTTACCCCTGCCACCTTCAGAATGTGAAAGAGGGTATTCAACTCAACATTTTCAAAAGCTTTCTCTAAGTCTACAAATGCTAGAAATGTATCCAGAATGAGATTTTCACTCTGCAGCGGAGTGTGCGCTGATATGAAACTTCCTGGCAGATTAAAACTGTGTGCCCGACCGAGACTCGAACTCGGGACCTTTGCCTTTCGCGGGCAAGTGCTCTACCAACTGAGCTACCGAAGCACGACTCACGTCCGGTACTCACAGCTTTACTTCTGCCAGTACCTCGTCTCCTACCTTCCAAACTTTACAGAAGCTCTCCTGCAAACCTTGCAGAACTAGCACTCCTGAAAGAAAGGATACTGCGGAGACATGGCTTAGCCACAGCCTGGGGGATGTTTCCAGAATGAGATTTTCACTCTGCAGCGGAGTGAAAATCTCATTCTGGAAACATCCCCCAGGCTGTGGCTAAGCCATGTCTCCGCAGTATCCTTTCTTTCAGGAGTGCTAGTTCTGCAAGGTTTGCAGGAGAGCTTCTGTAAAGTTTGGAAGGTAGGAGACGAGGTACTGGCAGAAGTAAAGCTGTGAGTACCGGACGTGAGTCGTGCTTCGGTAGCTCAGTTGGTAGAGCACTTGCCCGCGAAAGGCAAAGGTCCCGAGTTCGAGTCTCGGTCGGGCGCTAGAAATGTAGGTTTGCCTTTCCTTAATCTAGCTTGTAAGATAAGTCGTAGGGGCAGTATTGCCTCACGTGTTCCAACATTTCTACGGAATCCAAGCTGTGGCTTATTAAACCGATTGTTCGGTAATTTTCAGATCTGCCAACACCTGCTTTCTTTGGGATTGGAATTATTATATTCTTCTTGAAGTCTGAGGGTATTTCGCCTGTCTCGTACATCTTGCTCACCAGATGGTAGAGTTTTGTCAGGACTGCCTCTCCCAAGGCTGTCAGTAGTTCTAATGGAATGTTGTCTACTCCCGGGGCCTTGTTTCGACTCAGGTCTTTCAGTGCTCTGTCAAACTCTTCACGCAGTATTATATCTCAGATTTCATCTTCATCTGCATCCTCTTCCATTTCCATAATATTGTCCTCGTCTCCCTTGTATAGACCCTCTATATACTCCTTCCACCTTTCTGCTTTCCCTTCTTTGCTTAGAACTGGGTGTCCATCTGAGCTCTTGATATTCATTCAAATGGTTCTCTTTTCTCCGAAGGTTTCTTTAATTTTCCTGTAGGCAGTATCTATCTTACCCCTAGTGAGATAAGCCTCTACGTCAAAATTCACCTTTCCCCAGAGCAGGTTCCCATCACAAGCGATAACATGCGCAAATAAAATTTTAAGAAGCGAATATTAAACAACATGCACAGGCGAAATCACAAACAAGAGACGAACGAAAAGCACACAATGATAGTTGGCATAACTATATACTATAAACACACACGACCAACACAAGGTGAAAGGGAAATGTCCGTTAGAAATGTGTTCAAAGGCTTCGAGAATCGGACATCCTGGTGTACGCAGGTCAACTGAGTACAACTTCAGGGCTACACGTATGCAATATTAAAAGCCAAAAACCAGCAATCAGAACAAAATAGTAGTTGAACCACACGAGAAGTGTGTTCCAAAAAGTTGTTTCTTGCTTAAAAATAAGTGAAGAGAAAAAATCACTAATATAAAAAAATTATCTGGAATCATTATGCACCACAATTATTATACACTCGAAACAAACATGTGTGACGGGGTATTGCCAATACTTCATAAATCTGAAAAAGCGAAATTCGTATGGCACAAATAAAAAGCCTGTCATCTATTTGCACAAATGGACCACATCTTCATGAATAGAGAAGCGACTAAGAAATAATGGGAAACATACAAAATAGCGAAAAATTTAATGTTCCATTTTCCGCATTCATCAATTAATAATGGTCTTTCATTAATTTTTATCTCTGTCGCTTCTCTTAATCAATTGTACGTCATTAGGGAATATATCTTTGGTATCGGCACCCACTGAGAGGGTGCCATCTCACTCTCCATTCTCGACATCCAATCTACATCTACATCCAAACTCCGCAAGCCACCTGACGGTGTGTGGCGGAGGGTACCTTGAGTACCTCTATCGGTTTTCCCTTCTATTCCAGTCTCGTATTGTTCATGGAAAGAAAGATTGTCGGTATGCCTCTGTGTAGGCTCTAATCTCTCTGATTTTATCCTGATGGCCTCTTCGCGGGATATACGTAGGAGGGAGCAATATACTGCTTGACTCTTCGGTGAAGGTATGTTCTCGAAACTTTGACAAAAGCCCGTACCGAGCTACTGAGCGTCTCTCCTGCAGAGTCTTCCACTGGAGTTTATCTATCATCTCCGTAACGCTTTCGCGATTACTAAATGATCCTGTAACGAAGCGCACTGCTCTCCATTGGAACTATCTCTTCTATCAACCCTATCTGGTACGGATCCCAGACCGGTGAAAAGTATTCAAGCAGTGGGCGAGCAAGTGTACTTTAACCTACTTCCTTTGTTTTCGGACTTCATTTCCTTAGGATTCTTCCAATGAATCTCAGTCTGGCATCTGCTTTACCGACGATTAATTTTATGTGGTAATTCCATTTTAAATCACTCCTAATGCCTATTCCCAGATAATTTATGGAATTAACTGCTTCCAGTTGCTAACCTGCTATATGATGATGGATTTTATTTATACTCGCTTTATGCAAATATGGGGGCAGGAATGAAGACGGTACATTAAAGTCGTGTTGCCCGATTAGTATTACAAGCACATCACGGCTGTAGCCGGTACACCACATCATAACAAACTGTGGTTTACAATCGAGGAGATTTTATTCGAAAAATTATTATTAATATTTGTAACTCACATTTTGAGACAGCCTCCATTTCTAAGTCGCAGTGCTGGATATCGTCATTAGTCCCCCATCTTGATACGTGTTCGTCGCACACACAAGAAATAGGAAGGGAAACAAAACTAATGAAATGCAACAAGACGCTGAAGCCTAGAGGAAATAGACACAGCGAAGAGATATAGTACCCAGAAACAGAACAGATAAACGAACCAAACGAAGAGATGTCATGTCCACGGTAAATACAGGAACGCTTTTCTCGGCGTGACTGACTAATTCTGTACTTTACTGTACTAGTGAACTTGTTAACTTAGCTTCCTCTGCAGGGTATGACGAGTGGCCACAAAATAATTAGACCGAAGCTGTCATGGAGTGAACGACCAATAGCTGCGAAGAGTGGAGCCTTCTCAGTCGAATTTGGCACCTCCAGTGTCCGTAGACAAATTAGTATTGCGATGGCCTTTGTTTGAGGAAAACCTGTTATTTTGTTTTTCCGGAAAAATGATTATTTTAATAACAGAGTGACGAACTTTTCGCGGAGTTTCACATGGAATTTGGAAAAACTGCTACTGAAACCCGACTGTTACAAAAACGAAATGTATGGTGAAGGCTGTTTATCACGTACCCGAGTCTATGAGTGGTTCAAGCTTTTCCAAGATGGCCGAGAAGACGCTGAAGACGACTCACGCCCGGGACGCCCTTCAACATCACAAATGGATGAAAATATGGAAAACGTGGGTTAACATGATTCGACCTGACCATCGGTTCAGTAGTCGATCGATTGTTGGAACTGTAACAATTGATAAAGAAGGCATAAGGCAAATTTTACATAGCTAATTTAACACAAGAGAAGTGTATGCGAAACTGGTGCCAAAACGCTCACGATCTAACAAGAAGAAGCTCGTGAAAACGTTTGTACTGGCATTTTGAATACCATTTAAAACAATCGTGATTTGTTGGAAAAAGTGATCCTTTCTTCTAGGAGTGCTAGTTCTGCAAGGTTCGCAGAAGAGCTTCTCTGAAGTGTGGAAGGTAGGAGACGAGGTACTGGCAGAAGTAAAGCTGTGAGGACGGGGCGTGAGTCGTGCTTGGGTAGCTCAGATGGTAGAGCACTTGCCCGCGAAAGGCAAAGGTCCCGAGTTCGAGTATCGGTCCAGCACAGAGTTTTAATCTGCCAGGAAGTTTCATATCAGCGCACACTCCGCTGCAGAGTGAAAAACTCATTCTGGAAACATTCTCCAGGCTGTGGCTAAGCCATGTTTCTGTAATATCCTTCCTTCCAGGAGTGCTAATTTGCAAGGTTCGCAGAAGAGCTTCGGTGAAGTTTGGAATGTAGGAGACGAGGTACTGGCGGAAGTAAAGCTGTGAGGACGGGGCGTGAGTCGTGCTTGGGTAGCTCAGTCGGTAGAGCAATTGCCCGCGAAAGGCAAAGGTCCTGAGTTCGAGTCTCGGTTCAGCACGCAGTTTTAATCTGCCAGGAAGTTTCAAGAGTGATAACATTGGTTTCTCACTTACGATCCACAAACTAAGCATAAATTCATGCACTGGAACGGCTCAGCTTCGCCGAGGGTGATGAAAGCTCAAATGAGCAAATCAGAATTCAAAACGATCAAGAACAGTGCTTGTTTCGATATTCAAGGAGCTCTGTATCTTCACTGGGTTCTTGAAAGTCAAAAATTACTACCCTGAGGTTCTCCCTTAACTCAATGACAAAAAACTTCCCGAATTGTGGAAGAACAAGTCGTGGGTTCTGCATTAAGACTATGCACCTGCTCATGCCACATCGTCTGTTAAGAGATTTCTAGCGAAGTCAGCGTCTTGTTATCCTGACCTGGCACCGTGTGGCGCTAATTTACACGGACGAACCAAAACATTATGACCACCTGCTTAATAGTTTGTCTGTCCGTCTTTGGAACGAAAGACACGACTGATTCTGCATCTCACGGACCCGACAGTTTGTTGCTTTCTAGCTGAGATCTAGATCTGCCAATAAAAATTCCAAAGGACGACTGATAGCTGAAATCTATTATTTACAAGTCTGTTGGTCGGTTTGTGGAGGAATGTGGCATTACATGTCTACGCACAGGCCTTGTAATTCGCGTAAATAAGGTCTGCTGATTTGTGTACGCTGTGGCGGAGCCCGATAGGCACTCAGGTAGCTACCATAGGATTTACATCTGGCAAATGTCCACCCCCGGTAGCTGAGTGGTCAGCGCGACAGAATGTCAAATGGTTCTGAGCACTATGGGACTTAACTTCTGAGGCCATCAGTCCCCTAGAACTTAGAACTACTTGAACCTAACTAACCTAAAGACATCACACACATCCATGTCCGAGGCAGGATTCGAACCTGCGACCGTAGCGGTAGTGCGGTTCCAGACTGTAGCGCCTAGAACCGCTCGGCCACCTGGGCCGGCTAACAGAATGTCAATCCTAAGGGCCCGGGTTCGATTCCCGGCTGGGTCGGAGATTTTCTCCGCTCAGGGACTGAGTGTTGTGTTGTCCTTATCATCATCGTTTCATTCCCATCGACACGCAAGTCGCCGAAGCGGCGTCAAATCGAGAGACTTGCACCCGGCGAACGGTCTACCCGACGGGAGGCCCTAGTCACACGACATTCACATTTAAATCTGGCAAATTTGGCCGCCGATACATCAACGTGAGTTCATTATGATGCTGCTCAAGCCACTTTAGGACGGTTCTGGCTCCGAGACATGAGGAATTATCCTGCTGAAAGATGATGTCGCTGCCGTGGAAGGCATCAAGTAGTGTGCCTTGGATTACTATTACAGGTCCCATGCAAGCGTCGGAAAACGTCTCCTATAGCAGAACACTGCTCCCACAACCCTGCGTCAGTGGCGCGCCGTACGTTTCGAGTCGCCGTTCACCTCGATGACGGCGTTTGTGGAGACGACGAGCGACCCAGTGTAGCAAATGTGATTCACCCGAAGAGGCGACACTTCTCCATTGATCGACGGACGAATCTCGATGGTCCCGTGCTTACTGCAATGGTAGTTGACGGTGTCGTTGGGTCAACATGTGAACGAGTAGGGGTGGTCAGCTTCGGATCTCCACGTTCAACAATGTACGGTGAACGGTGTGCTCTGAAACACCTGTGCATGCACCAGCATTGTGGTCTTTCGGCAGAGACAGCACAGGTCACCACCAACCTAACTTCACAGAGCAGACAAGCTCTGAAACCCCGCGTTCTGGCCGGCCTCTGTGACCGAGTGGTTCTAGGCGTTTCCGTCTGTAACCGCGCGACCGCTACGGTCGCAGGTTCGAATCCTGCCTCGGGCATGGATGTGTGTGATGTCCTTGCGTTAGTTAGTTCTAAGTAGTTCTAAGTTCTAGGGTGCTGATGACCTCAGATGTTATGTCCCATAGTTATTAGAGCCATGTGAACCCCATGTTGTATGAAGAGTCGCGGACGTCCAACCACTTGGCGCTTAGTGGTAGTTTCACTGTCCTTCTACCTCTTTCCGTAGACGCTCACGACAGTAGCACGCGAACATTCGACCAGCTCCGCCGTTTTTGAGATACTCGTTCACAAGCTCTGCACAATAATAATCTGTCCTTTGACAAAAGTCGCTTATCTCTGAGAGTTTCTCCATTTGCAGCCCATATGTTCACTAGGATGATACCCAGTCCGTATCAGCTCCCCTTACATACTTTTGCCACCGCGTAACGTGCCTACAGAGCCACCAGGTGGCATTCAGCTTTGCGGTTGGAAGTGTTCATAATGTTTTGGATCATCAGTGTATTCGCCAAGGTGAGACTGCATTAAAAGGAACAAGATTTCAGTGTGTTGAATCAGTAAAAGAAAAAGCAACACATGCCATCAGGGGCCCACAAGGGGAGACATCCAGCACTGTTTGCATCGAGGGTAGCTTCGCATGGAGCGTTGTAGGAATATTATGATGAGAATATATAGAGGGTGACAATAATTATTTGGTGCCTCCACTCCAACCTGAGTTTGAAGTACTTTCACAGTTAAAGTCATTAATGCCAGAGAAACACGTTTAGACTGTGGAAGAAAAAGAAGGTAAGAGAATTACTTACCTCCCTTACCTCCTGAAAGATCTACGGCAACACGGCATACAATGCGTTGGTTGGTTGATTTGTTGCTGCGTTTGGGGAAAGGGATGAAACAGCGTGGTCATCGGTCACATCAGATTAGGGAAAAAAGTCGGCCATGCCCTTTCAGATGGACCTGTTTGGTTGATTGGTTGGTGCATTTTGGGAAAGGGACGAGACAGCAAGATCATCGGACCCATCAGATTAGGGAAGGAAGTCGTCTGTGCCCTTTCAGAGGGACATGGTTGGTTGGTGGGTTGGTTGGTGCATTTGGGTAAAGGGACGAAACAGCGAGGTCATCGGTGCCATCAGATTAGGGAAGGAAGTCGCCCTTGCCCTTTCAGAGGGACATGGTTGGTTGGTTGGTGCATTTGGGTAAAACGGGATGAAACAGTGAGGTCATCGGTCCCATCAGATTAATGAAGGAAGTCGACTGTGCCCTTTTAGAGGGACATGGTTGGTTGGTTGGTTGGTTGGCTGGTGCATTTGGGTAAAGGGACGAAACAGCGAGGTCATCGGTGCCATCAGATTAGGGAAGGAAGGCGCCCTTGCCCTTTCAGAGGGACATGGTTGGTTGGTTGCTGCATTTGGGTAAAAAGGGATGAAACAGTGAGGTCATCGGTCCCATCAGATTAATGAAGGAAGTCGACTGTGCCCTTTTAGAGGGACATGGTTGGTTGGTTGGTTGGTTGGCTGGTGCATTTGGGTAAAGGGACGAAACAGCGAGGTCGTCGGTCCCATCAGATTAGGAAAGGAAGTCGATCGAGCCCTTTAAGAGGGACATGGTTGGTTGGTTGCTGCATTTGGGGAAAGGGACGAGACAGCAAGATCATCGGTCCCATCAGATTAGGGAAGGAAGTCGACCGTTCCCTTTCAGAGGGACATGGTTGGTTGGTTGGTTGGTGCATTTGGGTAAAGGGACGAAACAGCAAGGTCATCGGTCACATCAGATTAGGGAAGGAAGTTGACCTTGGCCTTTCAGAGGGACATGGTTGGTTGGTTGGTTGGTTGGTGCATTTGGGTAAAGGGACGAAACAGCGAGGTCATCGGTGCCATCAGATTAGGGAAGGAAGTCGCCCTTGCCCTTTCAGAGGGACATGGTTGGTTGGTTGGTGCATTTGGGTAAAAAGGGATGAAACAGTGATGTCATCGGTCCCATCAGATTAATGAAGGAAGTCGACTGTGCCCTTTTAGAGGGACATGGTTGGTTGGTTGGTTGGTTGGCTGGTGCATTTGGGTAAAGGGACGAAACAGCGAGGTCATCGCTGCCATCAGATTAGGGAAGGAAGTCGCCCTTGCCGTTTCAGAGGGACATGGTTGGTTGGTTGGTGCATTTGGGTAAAAAGGGATGAAACAGTGAGGTCATCGGTCCCATCAGATTAATGAAGGAAGTCGACTGTGCCCTTTTAGAGGGACATGGTTGGTTGGTTGGTTGGTTGGCTGGTGCATTTGGGTAAAGGGACGAAACAGCGAGGTCATCGGTCCCATCAGATTAGGGAAGGAAGTCGATCGAGCCCTTTAAGAGGGACATGGTTGGTTGGTGGCTGCATTTGGGGAAAGGGACGAGACAGCAAGATCATCGGTCCCATCAGATTAGGGAAGGAAGTTGACCTTGGCCTTTCAGAGGGACATGGTTGGTTGGTTGGTTGGTTGGTTGGTGCATTTGGGTAAAGGGACGAAACAGCAAGGTCATCGGTCACATCAGATTAGGGAAGGAAGTTGACCTTGGCCTTTCAGAGGGACATGGTTGGTTGGTTGGTTGGTTGGTTGGTGCATTTGGGTAAAGGGACGAAACAGCGAGGTCATTGGTGCCATCAGATTAGGGAAGGAAGTCGCCCTTGCCCTTTCAGAGGGACATGGTTGGTTGGTTGGTGCATTTGGGTAAAAAGGGATGAAACAGTGAGGTCATCGGTCCCATCAGATTAATGAAGGAAGTCGACTGTGCCCTTTTAGAGGGACATGGTTGGTTGGTTGGTTGGTTGGCTGGTGCATTTGGGTAAAGGGACGAAACAGCGAGGTTGTCGGTCCCATCAGATTAGGGAAGGAAGTCGATCGAGCCCTTTAAGAGGGACATGGTTGGTTGGTTGCTGCATTTGGGGAAAGGGACGAGACAGCAAGATCATCGGTCCCATCAGATTAGGGAAGGAAGTCGACCGTTCCCTTTCAGAGGGGCATGGTTGGTTGGTTGGTTGGTGCATTTGGGTAAAGGGATGAAACAGCAAGGTCATCGGTCACATCAGATTAGGGAAGGAAGTTGACCTTGGCCTTTCAGAGGGACGTGGTTGGTTGGTTGGTTGGTTGGTGCATTTGGGTAAAGGGACGAAACAGCGAGGTCATCGCTGCCATCAGATTAGGGAAGGAAGTCGCCCTTGCCCTTTCAGAGGGACATGGTTGGTTGGTTGGTGCATTTGGGTAAAAAGGGATGAAACAGTGATGTCATCGGTCCCATCAGATTAATGAAGGAAGTCGACTGTGCCCTTTTAGAGGGACATGGTTGGTTGGTTGGTTGGTTGGCTGGTGCATTTGGGTAAAGGGACGAAACAGCGAGGTCATCGGTGCCATCAGATTAGGGAAGGAAGTCGCCCTTGCCCTTTCAGAGGGACATGGTTGGTTGGTTGGTGCATTTGGGTAAAAAGGGATGAAACAGTGAGGTCATCGGTCCCATCAGATTAATGAAGGAAGTCGACTGTGCCCTTTTAGAGGGACATGGTTGGTTGGTTGGTTGGTTGGCTGGTGCATTTGGGTAAATGGACGAAACAGCGAGGTCATCGGTCCCATCAGATTAGGGAAGGAAGTCGATCGAGCCCTTTAAGAGATACATGGTTGGTTGGTTGCTGCATTTGGGGAAAGGGACGAGACAGCAAGATCATCGGTCCCATCAGATTAGGGAAGGAAGTCGACCGTTCCCTTTCAGAGGGACATGGTTGGTTGGTTGGTTGGTGCATTTGGGTAAAGGGACGAAACAGCAAGGTCATCGGTCACATCAGATTAGGGAAGGAAGTTGACCTTGGCCTTTCAGAGGGACATGGTTGGTTGGTTGGTTGGTTGGCTGGTGCATTTGGGTAAAGGGACGAAACAGCGAGGTCATTGGTGCCATCAGATTAGGGAAGGAAGTCGCCCTTGCCCTTTCAGAGGGACATGGTTGGTTGGTTGGTGCATTTGGGTAAAAAGGGATGAAACGGTGAGGTCATCGGTCCCATCAGATTAATGAAGGAAGTCGACTGTGCCCTTTTAGAGGGACATGGTTGGTTGGTGCATTTGGGTAAAGGGACGAAACAGCGAGGTCATCGGTCCCATCAGATTAGGGACGGAAGTCGGTCATGCCCTTTCAGAGGGACATGGTTGGTTGGTTGGTTGGTTGGTGCATTTGGGTAAAAGGACGAAACAGCGAGGTCATCGGTCCCATCAGATTAGGGAAGCAAGTCAGCCATGCCCTTTCAGATGGACATGGTTGGTTGGTTGGTGCATTTGGGTAAAAAGGGACGAAACAGCGAGGTCATTGGTCCCATCAGATTAGGAAAGGAAGTCGACTGTGCCCTTTCAGAGGGACATGGTTGGTTGGTTGGTGCATTTGAGTAAAGGGACGTAACAGCGAGGTCATCGGTCCCATCAGATTAGGGAAGGAAGTCGACCTTGCCCTTTCAGAGGGACCATCCCGGCATTTGCCTGAAGCGGTTTAGGCAAATCACGGATGGCCGGACGCGGGATTGAACTGTCGTCCTCCCGAATGCGAGTCCAGTGTGCTAACCACTGCGCCACCTCGCTCTGTCCAATGCGTTCGGTTCCTGTCAACAAAAATAAAAATTATTCTTTTTATTTTTAAAAACGACCTAGGTATTCGAAAGGTGGGTGTGGGATGTCTTGTATTCAGCAGACAGTCTGTCCTTTCAACACATCAACCAAAACGGACGAACTGACGTTCATGTTATACTCGGTCTCCACATCTAAAATAGGCCTCCATCGGAAGAGTGAAGGAGAGATGGAAGCTGCGTCAGCGAACACCTGACTGAAACAAGCTAGAAAGTCATCTGTCACCCAACGCAGCCTCGAATATAATCGCGAAATGAAATACGAGACCAGCGCCGTGTTTTAAACGCTAAGTTTCTACGACAGGATAACTAATGAATTTATCGAAATAAAGATATAGGGAAGTCTAATAACCTGGGACAGAGACTTCAGTTTAAGCGAGATTTGTGTCTGGGCACTCGATTTATTATGATCTTGCTGGCCATTTTATTGAAAGCTGAAAGAATGTGCGTTTTCCGAAGACACAGTGCAAACTCCCAAAAACGAATATGCCCCATAGCGCGTAGCAGGTGCCAGTAGTCGAACGCTGTTATAAATAGTGGCGTGACACCAACGATTTTTGACAGTCTGTTTGGACGCCGCACAGCGAGTACACATTATAGGGAGATTGCTTACGAAACACTGATGTGCTCCATCTCTAATCCTACTCACAAGGAGAGGTCGGCCGGCTGTTGTGACCGATTGGTTCTAGGCGCTTCAGTCCGGAACCACGCAGCTGCTACTGTCGCAGGTTCGAATCCTGCCGCGGGCATGGATGTGTGTGATGCCTTTAGGTTAGTTAGGTTTAAGTAGTTTTAAGTCTAGGGGACTGATGACCTCAGATGTTAAGTCCCATAGTGCTCAGAGCCATTTGAACCATATTGAAGGACAGGTCCGCAGCGGTGGTGGTTTCGACTTTTTGAAACCATGTATATCGCTATGTAGGCTAAGATTCAAGGTATTGCACACTGCAGCCATTCATCTTGGTGGCCCCTCATTTGCGAATAATTGACGAAAAAATTTCAGTGTTTTGTGTGATACTCAACAGTGTTAAAAAAAGTGTGTAGAAGAGTGTAACTGCGTGGTGTAGTGAATAGGATAATAGTTCCACACGCTGGAGTTGCATGTTTGGTTCTCGCCAGGTACACTAATTTGTTTTTTTTTCTTTTTTTTTTTCATTTTTAAATCTTTATCGGGAAATGACGATGATCATCATATTCAGTTAACTAATTTAAACGAAATTTTTAATAACATTTTAATCATAATATCAATTTCCTCATTTGATCTAATTTTTCTTCCCATTTTTTTAACTTGAAACCTTTGTTCATATGTTTCTAAATAATTTTATGCACTAATTTCTATTAATTTCTTTTGTTTTATCACCCCGTCTTTCCGTCCACATTATTGTGTTCTTTATATCTATTTCTCATTTTGATTGAATTGCGTTACACTTATAAACTCTTCTTTCATGGGAAATCTTCATCTGCGTTATTTTGTCCACAGTGCAATAGGTATTTATGTTATATTTTAAATGTTTGTATGACGAATACCAAGCAAAGCAAAACAAAAAAAAAATTGCACATCTGGTAACGAAAAATACACTTTTCACACCACTGCACAGTCAATATACATAAATTCATTCTCACAAAAATTCATATTGTAAAAAGATGATATAAAGAAAAAATGAAAAAAAAAGAAAACAGTTATACGGTGATTAATATAATGTGACAAAAGAATAGAAATAAAACATTACATATAAACCAATTAATTGAATGAAAATAATGATCAAACTCATTTCTATAAAGATTTAAAAATAAAATAATTGCTGTACCAGACGAGATTCGATCCGTCAAACTTTTGTACATACAGCCCTTATCCTAACCATTACACCATCCAACGAGCCTATGTGTTTCGAATTTTTTAACGTTTTGAGAATCACGGAAAATTCCGAAATTTTTTCGTCACTTACTTGCAAACGAGCACACACTGGGGTGAATGGCTGCCAGGCGTGATACCTCTTATCTTAACCCACATCACCGTCATACGCCAGCTGGTCCCGCCGGGCAGAACAGGTAATAGGATTGTGGAAAGGGCTAAATGGGTTGAGGTCATTTTCACCTTCTAATTGTAATTATTGTAATTTAATAACTTTTACAACCAAAGCGCCACATAGCCGGACCTTTACCGAATGCAACTCTTTCACGGCTGAAGGCCTCCAAACAAAAAATCTTACCAAGATTTCGTCCCTTTATCCAAATGCAAGATTTTTATTTATTTATTTAGCGTATGGCTCATAACATCACAGTAAAAAATTACAGAAACAACACGATTTAAAAAAAATCACACATGTATAAACAGAGCAATAAATAACATTTTGTATATAAGGACACCGCCAATTGTAAATTTACACTCACAGAAGAACAATCACAAGCAGACGTCCAGCTTAGATAATAAATAGTCGATTGCCTCTTGGGTCGCCATTAGGAAATCCTGTGGGTCACCCTCATATGCCCTTAGTGGGCATTCCTGCACGATGTGTTTGACCGTCTGTCTCTCAGCGCCACAGTCGCAAGAGGCCGAAGGAAGTTTACCCCATCTGTGTAAGGAGTCGGCGCATCTCCCACAGTTGGTTCTGATGCGATTAAGAGTTGACCAAACTTTGCGAGGGCAATCAAATCCTTTTGGTTTACTAAACATGCATGGCATACTGTAGCAGTTTACTGCTGTTCTGCTCTCCTCTTTCCATCGGTCATTTATTTTAAAGTTGGTTTGGTGCAGAGCCTGTGCGGTCTTTAGTGGAGGATGCCTAGACCGGAGTCGGTTTCCTTGGATGTCGTGAGTATCTTCATGGATTTGTAATTGAGGGTTGGTCATGATTTTTTGAAATTCTCTAACCAGAGCGTGTTCACGGCGCAGGTTAGGAGGGGCTATGTTACTGAGAACGGGCAGCCACACTGTAGGAGTTGGCCTGATTGTGCCTGATATAATACGCATTGTTGCATTAAGTTGGCTATCTACCGTGTGTGTGTGTTTGCTGTTGAGCCACACTGGGGCACAGTATTCTGCCACTGGATACACCAAGCCAAGTGCGGATGTTCTTAAGGTAGATGCTGTGGAGCCCCAAGTGGTGCCACAGAGCTCCTGCAATATGTTGTTGCGTGTTTTAAGTTTCACTGCAGTTTTCGTCAGGTGTTCTTTGAATGTTAGTGTCCTTTCTAGGGTAACCCCAAGGTACTTTGGGTGTTTGTTGTGATTTAGTAATTTCCCGTCTAGATAGACTTGTAGTTCTCTGTTGGCCATTTTGTTGTTCAAATGGAAGGCAGATACTTCCGTCTTTGTAGCACTAGGTTGTAGCCTCCATTTTCTAAAGTACTCGCTGAGAATCCCTAGGTCACTCGTAAGGATATCTTCGGCAGTTTCTATATTTCTGTGGGCTGTTGCTAGAGCCCAGTCGTCAGCATAACCAAATTTGCGCGATCTGGTTGCAGGCATGTCAGCGATGTAAAGGCTGAAAAGAAGGGGCGCAAGGACAGAGCCTTGTGGGAGTCCATTATTGATAGCAAAAAAATAATTTTAAAAATCTCACAGCAAAGTAGACTGAACAAACATATGCAAGGTGCAATACAAATGGCTGAGGGCCACAATTAAATTTCAAAATTTTAGAATATATTACCATAGACTTTTAAAGACAGGTCAGAATCTTTAAAAACAAGAAATCTTAAAAATCGACAAGATTAAAATGCAGTTAAAAAGGCAAATAAATAAATAAATAAATACCATGGCTACGTGGAAAGCCTTAAGGCTAAGCAGATAGGACAAACATAAGCAAGGTGGAATACCAATGGCTGAAGGCCACAATTAAGTTTCAAAATTTCAAAATATATTACCATCATCTTTTAAAGGCAGAAAGAAGGCCGCAATGTTTAAGCTTGAATGATAAAATTAAGAATCAATTTTGCAAAATTTTTAAGAAAAAATAATCATGAGTCTTAAATTTAAAGCAGCTGAAAACAGATAAACACTGGTGGTACTCAGAAGCCTCCAGGGAGGTCGGTCTGCCCACGTTCACTTATGTGAGACAGGTGGTGAGCCCAACTACACTTGATCTGTCGGAACCCAACCAGGGGACAACCACGGACCGACCCTCACAACGACTTGCTTGCCGTCAATCAGTACATGAGAACTCAAACCGGCAATGTTACAAACGTGATAATCCACAATGGAGCACGTATTAGCTGTCAAAAATCACACACTATGTTGGACAGCGACAACAGGTGAGGAAAGGACGCTGCCTGAAATTACGTTAGTGGCCAGTGCAGGTAACCGGAACACTAACGGCCACAAGGCAGAAAATTCCGCTGGTACTCTTGAATTTGAAACACGGTAATATAATTAACTTCACCCAAAAGAACACTGCCTGTATTTACGTCAGTACCCAGGGCAGGTAACCAGAACACTAACGACCACATGGCAGAAAATTCCACTGGTGCACTCGAATTGTAGTCAACCAGAATAGTTAATTGCACCGCATGGAGGCTAAATTTCAGCAGTAGAAACACTCTGTGTTGCTCACAGGAAAACCTCCCCAACAGGAAACCACCGAAACGAACCACCACAACATTGATTGATGTGGCTTTGGTAGCTGAAACCACTACTCATCTTTGACGTCCTGGGTCGGTGAGCCACGAAGCTCGTAGCGATCGGACAGCTGCACACACGCTCCGACACTGCGCAGGGACTGCCAGCGGCCCCAGCCGACTGCATCGCGCGGAGGTAACTTCCCTTGTCCGCAACAACCGACGAATTCACTCCAGACACCCTTGCTGGAAACTATATGCACAAAACCAAAGATGGTACACGGTGCAAATATCGATACACATCACTGCTGCCACACGTAGAAGGAAGAAGAACCACAACGTAACTGCAACAAGGGCAGGAAAACAAACACAGATAGACAGCCAAGTCCACGAAAACGCATAATTGGGAGTGAGCACGGCTCACACCGTATATTTGTTTACAAAAATGGTTCAAATGGCTCTGAGCACTATGGGACTTAACTTCTGAGGTTCAAATGGCTCTGAGCACTATGGGACTTAACTTCTGAGGTCATCAGTCCCCTAGAACTTAGAACTACTTAAACCTAACTAACTTAAGGACATGACACACATCCATGCCCGAGGCAGGATTCGAACCTGCGACTGTAGCGGTCGCGTGGCTCCAGGCTGTAGTGCCTAGAACCGCTCGGCCATCCCGGCCGGCTTTGTTTACAAAAAATCGATCCCAGCACTGGAGACCTATTGCTGTCGGCGGAGTAGGATCCATACCAAAGAATAGTATCAAGTGGTAACCAGCGTACACAAAGGTCGACATAAATTGTCATACGTTTATTTGAGCCATTGCGAATCGTCACGGAGGTTTTTTTTTTCTAAAACCTTATTGAAGATACCAGCGGTAAGAATATAATCTTCTAAATTAATTATAACAGTCCAGATCGCAAGGCAGATTTATTAAAAGCCGCTGTCCATTATTATGGCTATAAGAGATCTGAAGACGATCATGACGATTGAATATGATCATGTGATGACTGAAGCCGGTCACATTTAATAAACGTGATTTGTGATCTACACAGCTATGAATAATTTCGAACGTCACAGAGATGCTGGAACACTTGAACCGATAGACACTTGAAGATAGATATTAACTGTGACATGTGCACCTGCTTACAAAGTTTCAGAAACAGTCATTAAGTTTCAAAAATACAGCAGTCACCTACGTATGGCTACCATGGGGACAGCAAAGACAATGTTAGACTAATTGCAGCACAAACGGGCGTTCCTGGAACCACTCTCACCACTTTGCGTACATGAATGGAAGCAGGAAGGCGTTATAATAAATAATACGAGGGAAATACTCTCTTCCATACATTTTACAGAGCAGTAGCGATGTAGATCTAGGTGCAGCCAACTCGCAGAACCTGAAGATGATCACTGGTTTGATTGTCCGAATATTCTTCAGAAAACGTAATGACTAACTCGTCTGACTATCGGAAACCACAGCACGAATAAACAAGCCAGACACACGAATGTGATAAGCCAACTGAAAACAAATTGATAATCAAAGCAGATAAACACGTAAAAGACGTACCGTATAGGCAAGGTAAATACAAGCATCAAAAGGTCTGAAGAACAATGTCAATTCACAGGTAGAGGAAAAATACATTGAAAACATGACACTGGAATAACAGAGTATTCGCATACAGGAAAACAGATACGCAATAAATGAAGTAAACATTGCTTTAACGAGAGAGCTAAGAAGCAAAGAAGTCGCAAACATAATGATGCAAATGAAGGAAAACATTGTAAACCAAAACAATATACACTCCATAACACTAACAAAACTCAAAAAGCAAACAAAGGTATCAGAGTGGTACTCATGGATAAAGTGCAATAACTAAGAGTGGATCAAAACAATGTAACCAGTTCCAAATAACAGATTCAAAGGTGAGAAACACTCTAAAAGGCAGGGAATGCACACTAGAAGACAACGACAAGAGACACAGTCAGCTACCTTTCATTTCATTTAGGGAACATGTGTTCTCATATACTAGCAACAGAAATAATAATCATTATTGCAGAAAATCTTAGGAGATGCAGTTCACTTCCAAATGAATACATCAAAGAAACAGTTAAGCTGGTAGAACTAATAACAGAAAAGAATTACTTCCAGGTAAGTATAAATTCAATTTACAATGAGTACTTTGGAATCACCAGTGTCTGGTATCATAGGAAATACTTATCTATTATATAATACATGTCATATTCAACAAAGAAGTGCAATGGGGTACGAATAGTGAACTAAATTAGATTTATAGATGTCTGTGTATGAACCATATGCACCAAGCAGTAAAGCTGACCAGTTACCTAAGACGTGAATTCTATTATTGGTAAGATAAATTTTACGATTAATAAAAAACATAATATTTAAACTAATTGGACAATACCATAAAGATTCAGAACAACCAACACACATTTGATTTATATGGAAAATCCAAAAGAAGAGACATAACCATACATCAGACATCAAATCACCCAAATTGACACAAACAGGCAGATCTTAGTTACATACAGACTAGACACATTAGCATCAGACACACGCTGATACTGAAAAGAAATTAAAAAGAAAATTAAAAATAGAACCATTGAATACGAGGAAAACTTAATAAAAAAATAAAATCCAGATACAGAAAAGAGCAAATATGCAGCTAGCATCATTCTAGTACAGACTCCAGCGTGGACAAACATAGAAGACACAAGAACAGGAACAATCCAAACTGAGAACAAAAGAAAACAAAATACTGTAACTGCAAATACACACACAGGCTACCTAACATGGAATGTGTGGAACTACTGAACTCTTCCTCTTGGGAAGTTTCGTATAAGCGAGGTGAAATGAAACTAACAACAATACAGTGTAGGAAAAAGTCAGTAAAAAAAAAAAAAAGACTAAGAACTGCGAAGAGTGAATGTGCAACCAAGTTTTTCGCTTTGAATGTCCACTAACTGTGAAGGAAAAAAGCTACAGTACGCAGAGTATATAAAAAAGGGGCAAAAACCCGGTAATTTTATGACGAAATACTGTTTTCAATCTCTGAATATCGAAATGTAAAGATATATAATAAATCTACACTCCTGGAAATTGAAATAAGAACACCGTGAATTCATTGTCCCAGGAAGGGGAAACTTTATTGACACATTCCTGGGGTCAGATACATCACATGATCACACTGACAGAACCACAGGCACATAGACACAGGCAACAGAGCATGCACAATGTCGGCACTAGTACAGTGTATATCCACCTTTCGCAGCAATGCAGGCTGCTATTCTCCCATGGAGACGATCGTAGAGATGCTGGATGTAGTCCTGTGGAACGGCTTGCCGTGCCATTTCCACCTGGCGCCTCAGTTGGACCAGCGTTCGTGCTGGACGTGCAGACCGCGTGAGACGACGCTTCATCCAGTCCCAAACATGCTCAATGGGGGACAGATCCGGAGATCTTGCTGGCCAGGGTAGTTGACTTACACCTTCTAGAGCACGTTGGGTGGCACGGGATACATGCGGACGTGCATTGTCCTGTTGGAACAGCAAGTTTCCTTGCCGGTCTAGGAATGGTAGAACGATGGGTTCGATGACGGTTTGGATGTACCGTGCACTATTCAGTGTCCCCTCGACGATCACCAGTGGTGTACGGCCAGTGTAGGAGATCGCTCCCCACACCATGATGCCGGGTGTTGGCCCTGTGTGCCTCGGTCGTATGCAGTCCTGATTGTGGCGCTCACCTGCACGGCGCCAAACACGCCTACGACTATCATTGGCACCAAGGCAGAAGCGACTCTCATCGCTGAAGACGACACGTCTCCATTCGTCCCTCCATTCACGCCTGTCGCGACACCACTGGAGGCGGGCTGCACGATGTTGGGGCGTGAGCGGAAGACGGCCTAACGGTGTGCGGGACCGTAGCCCAGCTTCATGGAGACGGTTGCGAGTGGTCCTCGCCGATACCCCAGGAGCAACAGTGTCCCTAATTTTCTGGGAAGTGGCGGTGCGGTCCCCTACGGCACTGCGTAGGATCCTACGGTCTTGGCGTGCATCCGTGCGTCGCTGTGGTCCGGTCCCAGGTCGACGGGCACGTGCACCTTCCGCCGACCACTGGCGACAACATCGATGTACTGTGGAGACCTCACGCCCCACGTGTTGAGCAATTCGGCGGTACGTCCACCCGGCCTCCCGCATGCCCACTATACGCCCTCGCTCAAAGTCCGTCAACTGCACATACGGTTCACGTCCACGCTGTCGCGGCATGCTACCAGTGTTAAAGACTGCGATGGAGCTCCGTATGCCACGGCAAACTGGCTGACACTGACGGCGGCGGTGCACAAATGCTGCGCAGCTAGCGCCATTCGACGGCCAACACCGCGGTTCCTGGTGTGTCCGCTGTGCCGTGCGTGTGATCATTGCTTGTACAGCCCTCTCGCAGTGTCCGGAGCAAGTATGGTGGGTCTGACACACCGGTGTCAATGTGTTCTTTTTTCCATTTCCAGGAGTGTATATCATACACGTTTGTATTTTTCACTCTTAATACAGCTGGTAAGAAGCTCTTTATCTTGAGGTTAAATCTTATTTTTTGTCCATATTTGGTTTCAGATACAGAGATTTTAGAAAAAAGTTTCTGTCTGCAGCAAGCACAATTTTCTTCCTCTTCACACACACACACACACACACACACACACACACACACACACACACACACATCAAGGATGAGGCAAAAAGTTCGCTTGATATTATATGCAGTACATATAATATAAAGTATATTGCATTCATAACATTTTACAAAATATATGCTTTAATTATACATATCGGTTTTGGTGTACTTGTTTGTTATCTGAGGAACATCTGATATTTTCATACAGTTTCCCATCAGCAACTAATCAGAATTTCTGAATAGTGTAATAGATATACCAAACAAAATGTTAGTTCTGAAACGAAACTGTTAGTGTTTTCCTGTGAACGTTAATTTGTACCACAGCAATTATTTTCATGTTACAGTTGGCTGCCAACACTGCCCTGTTCATCACCTTTTCACTAATGTTTGATGATTTGTTGTAATATTTTTCGAAAATGTTTCTTCTAGTAAGCAGAGGCGTCCTTTGAAAAGAGAATGAGATACTGTTGTAGCAAATCCCTCATGTCCAGTCTGTACATTAAGTTAGAATTAAAGAAACCAGGCGAAATTGCGATAAGATATTGAAATTAAACAATCATAAATATAAACATTAATATTTGCTACTGATATAGAACTTCAGTCAGACATAGCTAAAGAGTTGGAAGAACAGTTGAACGGAATGTACAATTAATTGAAAAAAAAGGTTATAAAATGAATGTCAACAAAAGCAAAACATTGGTGTTGGGATTTAGTCAAATTAAATTCAGTGAAGTTGTAGGAATTACAGAAGTAAATGAGACACAGAAACTAGTAGAAGAGCTTGTGTACTATGCGCAGTATAGGGGAGAACAGAAGCTTCAAAGGTATGCTGCAACAGAGAAACACTTGACATTAGATCAGGTATACAGATGACTCATGAACTGATACCGAAAAGATTTGGGGAAAAGCATTTATGGCACAATTCTGAAAGCAGTGTGTACATGTCTGAAAAAAGTACACTAGTCTCATAGTGATAAATGTGTCCTGATATATTTGAAAGATATGTAGAATCAACTATGTAACGCCTAAGGAATAAGGTGCAACCTATTTGACTCGAATAATCACACAACACGCTTTCAGAATTAAATACAACAGAAAGAATAAAGCGTGCATATCTTATTACTGTACATGGTGCATGAGTTTCATGAAAGTAGCAGATTGCTTTGAACATGTTTCAGGTTTTCTCCTATGGACTACATCTATGCCATGTAGAAATTTCGTCGTTAGTGTGCTCCTAAATTCGGTATGCTACAAATAGTTAACTGGATGAAAGATCATAAGTTCCTATCGCAAATGTAGTGACAACAGTTCAGTGCCACAGCGACTTATATTAGCGACAGGTCACACAGCATCACACATAGCCCTACCGTACTCAGTTCCCGAAAAGTAACTTGCGTGCAAAGAGCTAGAATTGTTTGTTGATAATAATCAGTGACTACACCGTAGATGAATAATGGTTTATGAAAGTGGCTATGTAGAGCTGCTTTGAGTTTCACCAGATGACAAGACGATGGCTCAGTAGCGTTTTACTTTTAAATAAACCGTGTAATGTATACTGGAGTATATGTTTCTAGCAAATAAGATGGCAACACTTGGTGTTGATAACTGGTATCAATAACTGACACTGCTTAAGACCTCTTATGTAGGGTTAGTCCAATCTATGACGAACATTTAACATTGAAGCACGCATTTTAGAGCCCATGTTTACGAGACTATTTTTTTGTGTTGCTTTAGTCTATTCTATCTCTTCCCAAAATATGGAAAGCAAAGAGCTTGAAGTAGAAGCGATTTGCTACAATCAAAGATGTGGAAGTGCTCGTAGCTCTTAAGGTATGCATTTAGCAGCCCATGTTCACTAGAATTTTTTTTCAAACTGAAGAAACGACAAAAGTCAGCCAGAAAATCCGTCATTCATTGCAGATCTGGATTTCGACTATAACTTTGTCATTATCGGTACATTACCGAAGAGTCATATAGGTCCCAACGTTTCAGAGCATAACATACGACAATTGACGCTAACATTTCCGTGG
This sequence comes from Schistocerca cancellata, assembly GCF_023864275.1. Lineage (NCBI taxonomy): Eukaryota > Metazoa > Arthropoda > Insecta > Orthoptera > Acrididae > Schistocerca > Schistocerca cancellata. The sequence continues at coordinate 98,036,888 of NC_064637.1, forward strand.
TAGACACGACTCTTTGGTAATGCACAGATAATGACTATGTTATAGTCGAAATCTAGATCTGCAATAAATTAAAGATTTCGCGACTGAGTGATGTTCCTCCTTCAGTCTGAATATTCAACGGTCGCTGTGCACACAGGAATTCAATGGATTCCAACTTAAGAATTTTTTCATTTTTAATTTTTTTTACATATATATTCTGGTGTCACCGGCAGACACCACACTTGCTAGGTGGTAGCCTTTAAAACGGCCACGGTCCGTTAGTATACGTCGGACCCGCGTGCCGCCACTATCAGTGATAGCAGACCGAGCGCCGCCACACGGCAGGTCTAGTCTAGACAGACTCCCTAGCACTCGCCCCAGTTGTACAGCCGACTTTGCTAGCGATGGTTCACTGTCTAGATACGATCTCATTTGCAGAGACGACAGTTTAGCATAGCCTTCAGCTACGTCATTTGCTGCGACCTAGCAAGGCGCCATTACCAGTTACTATTGATGCTGTAAAACATGTACCGTCAAGAGCGATGTTCACCAATTATGGATTAAAGTTAAGTATTCCAGCAGCTAGCAAGGCGCCATATTCAGTCACTATAGTTACTTCAAGAATGTAATCTGAACAGATAATATTGTGAAGCATGTACCGTCAAGAGCGACGTTCATCATTAATGGATTAAAGTTAAGTATCAAACTAATTACGTCCGCTTTCTGAATTCTCATTCCTTGTCATGTTCCAGACCTCACGTCAGTATAGTTCTTCCCTCCTCACGCCAACCTGCGTGAGCTAAAACGCGTGCATTTCGGCCTCCACTCTTAACACGGTGTTGGCCCTTCTGCCAACACAAAATATATTATTAATACTGGTTTGGCCTACTATGGATCACATGAAATAAGTTACGTATTCTTCTTTTCTCCTTTCTTTCCTGTAATATTTAAATTTTCCCTATGTTTTACCCTCTTTCTTCTGTCCATATTTCACCTGCCTTCTTTTTTGTTTTCTCCTGGAAGCCCTTGAAATTTTTTAATTTTTGATTTTTTTTACATATATATTCTTAATACTGGTTTGGCCTACTCTGGATCACATGAAATAACTTATGTATTCTACCTTTTCTCCTTTCCGTCCAGTAATTTTTCAATCTTTCCCTATGTTTTTACCTTCTTTCTTGGGTCCATATTTCACCTGTCCTTTTTTTGTTTTCTGCTGGAAGCCCTTGAAATTCTTTAGTTTTTAATTCTTTTTACATATATATTCATAATACTGCTTTGGCCTAATACGGATGACATGAAATATCTTAAGTATTCTTTCTTTACTCCTATCTTTCCAGTAATTTTTCAATTCTTTCTTTATGTTTTTACCTTCTTTCTTCTGCACATATTGCACCTGTCTTTTTTTCCTTGTTTTCTCCTGGAAGCCTTTGAAATATTTTATCTCTGCTCTGAGACTTTCTCTTTCTCCTGTTTCTTCCTCCATTATTTCCGTTTTCTTCAGATCTGCCTTAATTTCTTTTCTAATGTTCAAATGTGTGTGAATTCCTTAGGGACCAAACTGCTGAGGTCATCAGTCCCTAGACTTGCACACTACTTAAACTAAGCCGCGCAGGATTAGCCGAACAGTATCAGGCGGTGCAGTCATGGACTGTGCCGCTGATCCCGGCGGAGGTTCGAGTCCTCCCTCGGGCACGGGTGTGTGTGTTTGTCGTTAGGATAATTTAGGTTAAGTAGTGTGTACGCTTAGGGACTGATGATCTTAGCAGTTAAATCCCATAAGATTTCACACACAACTTAAACTATCTTATGCTAAGAAGAACACACACACACACACACACACACACACACACACACACACACACACCCATGCCCGAGGGAGGACTCGAACCTCCGGCGGGAGGGGCCGCGCAGTCCGTGACATGACGCCTCAAACCGTGCGGCCACACCGCGTGGCTAACCTCATTTATCCACGTCATTGATGGTCTGGGGTTTGTGTCAAAGAATTGAAACATTCTTTTTGTTATACTGTTTTCATTCATTTTTTAGGTGTCCTCAGAACACAACTCTTCTCTTCCTCATCGAGTCTGACATTCACTCTAATTTTTTCGTAAACTTCTATGTTATTTCTTAATTTCCATTTCCGATTCTCATATATTACTTCCGCGATTATTTTCCTTCCCTTCTTTTCTCTTTCAGCTTTTTATTTGCTTTTTATTTTATCTATTTATTTATCTTCGCTTCAAATGATCATGCCTGTAATAACCCAGACTGTTGATAGCTGCTCCTGGGAGACCCTGTGTAGACAACGAGGCAGGTGAAAACCACACGTGTGGGACAAAGGACCAGCAGAGACGCCCGAAGACTAGGCGGGTCCTGCCAGCAGCATATGTATGAGTGAGTGTGTGTGTGTGTGTGTGTGTGTGTGTGCGCGCGCGCGCTACTATTTGCGTGGTAGCCATGTCCCGCCGGCTGCGACAACGGACGCGACACCACTGCGAGACGCATTGATTAATGGAGGCCCAGCCCAGCAGGACGGCAGCTCTTCCCGGGCGAACGTAAGACGCCGGGAGCCGCTAGACGCCACAGCGGCGTCTGCTCCGAGGGTACGGCGTCTGGGACGCTGCGGGCGAGGCCCGGCAATCTGGTTGGCTGTCCGGCAGGCGTGGGGGCGGATCTGGACGGCCGGGACCGTGGGGGCGGTGCGGGCGACGGGGGCGGCGGCGTGGGTGCTGCCGCCCTCCCACCGAGCTGGGTACAGGAGAGATTCCCGGACTGAATGGACTGTACTGCGGGCTCTATAGTGGCGTGGTCCGGAATGTACTCTGCCTTACCGATAAGACGGGGGTGCCAACATCTGCGAAGATACCAGCATACGAATATCAAGAGCTCAGAAGGGAAGCCGGTACTAAGCAAGGAGTGGAAAGATAAAAGGTGGAGCCAATATACACTGACAAGCCAAAACATTATGACCACCTGATTAATAACCTGTTTGTCCATCTTTGGAACTTAATAGGTCACTGATTCTGTATATCATGAATTGGACAGTGTGTTGGTACGTTGGTCGAGTTGTTGTTGTGATCTTCGGTCGAGAGACTGGTTTGATGCAGCTCTCCATATTCCTTGACTTCCGGAAACCGTTTCACTTGGTGCCCCACTGCAGACTCCTAACTAAGGTACGAGCATATGGGATTGGTTCCCAAGTATGTGAGTGGCTCGAAGACTTCTTAAGTAATAGAACCCAGTACGTTGTCCTCGATGGTGAGTGTTCATCGGAGGTGAGGGTACCATCTGGAGTGCCTCAGGGAAGTGTGGTAGGTCCGCTGTTGTTTTCTATCTACATAAATGATCTTTTGGATAGGGTGGATAGCAATGTGCTGCTGTTTGCTGATGATGCTGTGGTGTACGGGAAGGTGTCGTTGTTGAGTGACTGTAGGAGGATACAAGATGACTTGTACAGGATTTGTGATTGGTGTAAGGAATGGCAGCTAACTCTAAATGTAGATAAATGTAAATTAATGCAGATGAATAGGAAAAAGATCCCGTAATGTTTGAATACTCCATTAGTAGTGTAGCGCTTGACACAGTCACGTCGATTAAATATTTGGGCGTAACATTGCAGAGCGATATGAAGCGGGACAAGAATGTAATGGCACTTGTGGGGAAGGCGGATAGTCGTCTTCGATTCGTTGGTAGAATTTTTGGAAGATGTGCTGAATCTGTAAAGGAGACTGCTTATAAAACACTAATACCACCTATTCTTGAGTACTGCTCGAGCGTTTGGGATCCCTATCAGGTCGGATTGAGGGAGGACATAGAAGCAATTCAGAGGCGGGCTGCTAGATTTGTTTCTGCTAGGTTTGATCATCACGCGAGTGTTACGGAAACGCTTCAGGAACTCGGGTGGGAGTCTCTGGAGGAAAGGAGGCGTTCTTTTCGTGAATCGCTACTGAGGAAATTTAGAGAACCAGCATTTGAGGCTGACTGCAGCACAATTTTACTGCCGCCAACTTACATTTCGCGGAAAGACCACAAAGATAAGATAAGAGAAATTAGGGCTCGTACAGAGGCATATAGGCAGTCATTTTTCCCTCGTTCTGTTTGGGAGTGGAACAGGGAGAGGAGGAGGGAGGAGCTTAGTGTTTAACGTCCCGTCGACAACGAGGTCATTAGAGACGGAGCGCAAGCTCGGGTGAGAGAAGGATGGGGAAGGAAATCGGCCGTGCCCTTTCAAAGGAACCATCCCGGCATTTGCCTGAAGCGATTTAGGGAAATCACGAAAAACCTAAATCAGGATGGCTGGAGACGGGATTGAACCGTCGTCCTCCCGAATGCGAGTTCAGTGTGCTAACCACTGCGCCACCTCGCTCGGTGAACAGGGAGAGAAGATGCTAGTTGTGGTACGAGGTACCCTCCGCCAAGCACCGTATGGTGGATTGCGGAGTATGTATGTAGATGTAGACGTAGAAGTTTCTTCATCTCCGAGTAACTACTGCAACCTATATTGTTCAGAATATGCATAGTGTAATCATCTCTTGGTATCCCTGTACTACTTTTACCCTCCACGCTTCCCCCCAATACTAAATTGGTGAGCCCTTGATGCCTCAGAACATGTCCCACCAACCGATCCCTTCTTCTAGTCAACTTGTACCACAATATCCTACTCTATATGTCGCACCGTATGTCCACGCACAAGTCATGCAATTTACTTAAACAGGGTGTAAGAGGTCCATGACTAATGAATTTATTGCTAGCGCACTCGAGCAGATGTAACTTCGATGGAGTGCTCACGCGCTGCCTGCGATATATAGGCTACAATAGAATCGCAGACCAGAGAGCAGTATCGGCAGCAGTAGAAGTAGTAGCTAGCAGTCGGGCGAATAGGTCAGGTCGCTCTTAGAGAGCAGTTGTCTACTTGTATAGTTCACGGAGAGCACTTGTGTCCTATATGGAATTACCAAGGTCGGTCGTGGAGAACGATGGCGGTGCCTGAGCGATGTAGTATAAGGTAAAAGTTTATCATAATTTATTGCCACGCGCATATGTAATTTTCAACAACTCATTTTTTACTATTGTTATACCAAAGTCACGAGTAAACAACTTCCAACAATTTTTCAATAATAATCTTTCTTATACAGATAACTTTTGACAGTCATTCACCTGAATTTAAAGTTTTTACAAATTTCTCTAATTCATAGTCATGCCAATTATCGTAAATAAAATTAGTTGTTTTTCATACATAACAAAATCGAGTGGCCAGCATTGCACTGAGCTGTGACAGAAAAAATTTCTTATAGGAAATATAGATACACGTGTTATCCGGCGACTTCATTGAGGTAAGAATTTTCAGTTTATTCAGTATGATCTTTCAGGGCCATGACGCAGCACTGCTGACGTCCAAAATTTACCAGTTTAAATTCACAGTCAGTTAATTATTGAAAGGTTATATGTGAGCCACAATTTTATTGAGAGATTACTCACATTTTTATTGTGAGGTTACGGAAATAAACTGTTGGGATGTTACAAGGGGTATATCAATCAGGTTTCTTTCACAGACACAATAGCGCCTTTCTTAGCAATCATATACAACCGCTCACTTGACGAAAGGTCTGTTCCTAAAGACTGTAGAGTAGCACAGGTCACACCAATATTCAAGAAAGGAAATAGGAGTAACCCATTGAATTACAGACCCATATCACTGACGTCAATTTGCAGTAGGATTTTGGAGCGTATACTTTACTAGAACATCATGAATCACCTTGAAGAAAATCACTTACTGATACATAACCAACACTGATTCAGAAAACATCGTTCTTGTGCAACACAGCTAGCTCTTTATTCCGCTGAAGTGATGAGTGCTGTTGACAAGGGATCTCACAATATACATAAATGACCTGGTGGATGACATCGGAAGTTCACTGAGGCTTTTTGCAGATGATGCTGTGGTGTATCGAGAGGTTGTAACAATGGAAAATTGTACTGAAATGCAGGAGGATCTGCAGCGAATTGACGCATGGTGCAGGGAATGGCAATTGAATCTCAATGTAGACAAGTGTAATGTGCTGCGAATACACAGAAAGATAGATCCTTTATCATTTAGCTACAAAATAGCAGGTCAGCAACTGGAAGCAGTTAATACCATAAATTATCCGGGAGTACGCATTGGGAGTGATTTAAAATGGAATGATTATATAATGTTGATCGTCGATAAAGCAGATGCCAGACTGAGATTCATTGGAAGAATCCTAAGGAAATGCAATCCGAAAACAAAGGAAGTAGGTTACAGTACGCTTGTTCGCCCACTGCTTGAATACTGCTCAGCAGTGTGGGATCCGTACCAGATAGGGTTGATAAAAGATATAGAGAAGATCCAACGGAGAGCAGCGCGCTTCGTTACAGGATCATTTAGTAATCGCGAAAGCGTTACGGAGATGATAGATAAACTCCAGTGGAAGACTCTGCAGGAGAGACGCTCAGTAGCTCGGTACGGGCTTTTGTCAAAGTTTCGAGAACATACCTTCACCGAAGAGTCAAGCAGTATATTGGTCCCTCCTGCGTATATCTCGCGAAGAGACCATGAGGATAAAATCAGAGAGATTAGAGCCCACACAGAGGCATACCGACAATCCTTCTTTCCACGAACAATACGAGACTGGAATAGAAGGGAGAACCGATAGAGGTACTCAAGGTACCCTCCGCCACACACCGTCAGGTGGCTTGCGGAGTATGGATGTAGATGTAGATTCTGTATTCCTAGATTTCCAGAAGGCTTCTGATAGCGTTCCTCACAAGCGACTATTAATCAAATTGCGTGCATATGGAGTATCGTCTCAGTTGTGCGACTGGATTCGTGATTTCCTCTCAGAGAGGTCATAGTTCGTAGTGATAGACGGTAAATCATCGAGTAGAACAGAAGTGATATCTGGCGCTCCGCAAGGTAGTGTCATAGGCCCTCTGCTGTTCCTGACTTACATAAATGATCTAGGTGATAATCTGAGCAGCCCCCTTAGAATGTTTGCAGATGATGCTGTAATTTACCAAAATCATCAGACGATCAATTCCAATAACAAAATGATCCAGAGAGAATTTCTGTGTGTTGCGGAAAGTGGCAATAGGCACTGAACAAAGAAAAGTGCGAGGTCATCCAAATGGGTACTAAAAAAAAATTCGATAAATTTTGGGTATACGGTAAATCGCACCAATCTAAGGGCTGCCAATTCGTCTAAATACCTAGGAATTACAATTACGAGCAAATTAAATTGGAAAGGCCACATAGATAATATTGTGGGGAAGGCGAAACAAAGTTATTGGCAGAACACTTAGAAGATGCGACAAACCCATTAAAGAGACAGCCTACATTACACTTGTCTGCGTTCTGCTGGAATATTGCTTCGCGGTGTGGGATTCTTACCAGGTAGGATTGACGGAGGACATCGAAAAAGTGCAAAGACGGGCAGCCCGTTTCGTGTTATCGCGTAATAGTGGTGAGAGTGTCACTGATATGATACGCGAGTTGGGGTGGCAGTCACTGAAACAAAGGCGGGTTTTCTCTGCGGCGAAAACCATTTACGAAATTTGAATCACCAACTTTCTCTTCCAAAAGCGAAAATATTTTGTTGACACCCACCTACGTATGGAGAAATGATCATCATAATAAAATAAGAGAAATCAGAGCTCGAATAAAAAGATTTAGGTGTTCCTTTTTCCCACGCGCCATTCGAGAGTGGAATGGTAGAGTAGTAGTATGAAAATGGTTCAAAAATGGTAAAAATGGCTCCGAGCACTATGGGACTTAACTTCTGAGGTCATCAGTCCCCTATAACTTAGAACTACTTAAACCTAACTAATCTAAGGACATCACACAAATCCATGCCCGAGGCAGGATTCGAACCTGCGACCTAGCGATGGCGCGATTCCAGACTGTAGCACCTAGAACGGCTGGGCCATTCCGGCCGGCTCAGGTGCAGTCATGTCAACGTTACAACAATGCTGGATGGTTTTCCAAGCCGTGGAAGGATGTGAAACTTCCTGGCAGGTTAACACTGTGTGCCCGACCGAGACTCGAACTCAGGACCTTTGCCTTTCGTGGGCAAGTGCTCTACCATCTGAGCTACCGAATTACGACTCACGCCCGGTACTCACAGCTTTACTTCTGCCAGTAACTCGTCTCCTTACTTCCAAACTTTACAGAAGCTCTTCTGCGAACCTTGCAGAACTAGCACTCCTGAAAGAAAGGATATTGCGGAGACATGGCTTAACCACAGCCTCGGGGATGTTTCCAGAATGAGATTTTCACTCTGCAGCGGAGTGTGCACTGATATGAAACTTCCTGCCAGATTAAAACTGTGTGCCCGACCGAGACTCGAACTCGGGACCTTTGCCTTTCGCGGGCAATTGCTCTACCATCTGATCTACCGAAGCACGACTCACGCCCGGTACTCACAGCTTTACTTCTGCCAGACTTCTCAACCAGAATTCAGGCCAAAGCCGTGTTTTCTTAAATTGTAATAGTTTGTTTCCCTGTACATATACATGACATCTACAGATTTTCATCCCATTCAGATAATTCCTTTGGAAGTTTTATTGTCAAAAATTATTATTATTATTATTATTTTTGTGGTAAAAATTTTGTATAAAAAACTATTATTACGGCAAAAGATGAACGGAAATGTGTAAAGCTCTATCTCTGACAATATTATCGTTATCTTCACTTTTTCTCAAAAAACTGCTAGGCTATTTAGAGAAACTTTATTATCGTTATCATAAAAACTGATATGTAGCTGTACAGCTTGTACTACGAAAGCCCTTATTCTAACATGTCAGTATTTAAGGGGAGGTTTACAATCTTTTGACTCAAAAAATCGATTTTTTTAAAATTGCATTTTTGGCTCCATGAAAGTGTTTACAATCCACCCCTGAAATGTTTGTTATTCGCAGTTGAACAAAAAAATTCGCCTGCTTGTAATCGGCCTTATTCACGCACCAATTTTCTTTTCTTTCGGAGGGCGAGTTATTGTACCGGTGCTTGGGAGGAAACACACAAAATTCAAATGAAAGTTCGAACGCGTGTGTCTGGAAGTTAGCCCCGATGCATTTGCATTCTGGTGCGAAGACGGTGGAGATTGCGACTTTCCTGGCAGTGAGCAGCTTTAACGAATGGCATTCAGCAACTCTGAAGACCATGACAACGATGGACGTTGCCCTGGGACTCTATTCGACGCAGTTCGCCAAGCATTCGGACGACCACCGGATTCAAGCGCCCGTAAACCGCTTGTCACCGGCCGTACGAGCGGCTCTGGAGCAGCGCAGGATGGCCCAGATCTAGCAGAACGCCCTCTATGAGGAAAAGGAAAGACTATTTTATGGACCCGGAATAGAAGATTGAACGTAACTTGCATATTATTGCATTTATATGTAGTGAAAAGTTCAAACGCGTTTTTCTCGAAATGACTTTTTTTTTTTATCGCGCGATATGGTAACTTCAAATCTACTGAACCGATTGGCATGATTCTTTGTTTCCGACGAAGCTAACTAAATTGTCAAGGAGTTGTACAACTTTTATTCCGATCCATCATCTACAAATATTTCTACTTGGCCGACTAAGTCGAAAAATCGATGAAAAAACCCTATTTTTTTAAATGACCGCTATTTTGTTTCCTATGGTCCAAATAACTTTAAGCGAGATACAACTCATAAAAAATCTTATAAACTTCGCTAACGTCAACTCAATTTTGATTTCAGACGAGCTGGCTGACCTGTGACATACCGCGCTTGGAGGTCTACATCGAAATTTTGTTTCGTTCCGACGACACTTCCACCTTTGCTCTTCGAAATTTTCGGGCGAAAAAATTCCAGTTTGTAGAGGAAATATCAATAAACATTTTAACCAATTTTGACATTGACTTCTGTAACACATCCCGAGAAAAAAATTCTCAAACAACATGCTTCTTTCTGGTGAAAGATAGTAAACCTCCCCTTAAACACTTTCTGGAACTTCCTGCAATCGGACATATCTTACACCACAGACTACCTTTCATTAATTAGGTTCCATACTCGTTTTCCGGTTTCTTACTATTCGTTTTTCGACGTTATGATTGACGTTGTTTCAGTAACTTGCTTCACTGTCACTTTAGTATGATGACTCTCTTTCTACCTTTCCCTCCCTTTAATATTCTCTAATAATAAATCGTTCCTTATATATATCTGATCAGCAATGCATATTCTCTTTAGCACTTTATTATCCATAAGCGTAACGGCCTGTCACCTAAGGTTTTTTTTATATGTACTCCCACTTCATTTAATGTTTGACATTAATCTGTAATGAAGACGATCATGTGTATATAATTTCATTTGTACTTATTGGTATCACATAAATTGTTAATTTCCAGAATGATTGTATTTAATGAAAACGGCCAAAACGTAATTAATTTTATTGAGGTCGAGCATTATGTAATATGTCTATATCTTTCGGAGACATGGCTTAGCCATAGCCTGGGGGATGTTTCCAGAATGAGATTTTCACTCTGCATCGGAGTGTGCGCTGATATGAAACTTCCTGGCAGATTAAAACTGTGTGCCCGACCGAGACTCGAACTGGGGACCTTTGCCTTTCGCGGGCAAGTGCTCTACCAACTGAGCTACCGAAGCACGACTCACGCCCGGTACTCACAGCTTTACTTCTGCCAGAATCTCGTCTCCTACCTTCTAAATTTTACAGAAGTTCTATTTGTTTACATAATAACTCATCGGTTAGTGATGTCACATTGGTTGTTGTATGTATGGTATATTTTATAGGACCTGAAGATGACGTTGTTACAACGTTGAAACTAGATGCCACAGTAAAATCGACACCTTAAATACAGCTGGAGGAATTACTTCATTTTTAATATACATGTTGCCTTGGCCTGCTCGATGAGCAGATCTATCTGCAACCGAGCACGTGTGCAACACATTAGACGAGAACTCCAGCGTCATCCACCACCAACTGCAACAGGCAAGGAACTGCAGCCCACAAAACGACATTCTTCACTTCCTGTGCAACACAACTCACGCACGTTTTCGTGCTTGAATTCAACATTCGACCGGTCACACCGTTTATTAATTCACCAGAGTTTCGCATTTACAGCGCTTATCTCGCTTTTTCATTAACCTGTGAACTTGCTACGGAAGTTGTCACTTTCCAGTTCGTTCTGCTCAATACTGTAATACTGAATGTCTGGTAATGAGGAACACCAACACAGCTTTACTAATTACGAACTTATATTCTTCTCAAAACACACAAAAAAAGAGATAGCCACTGCCTTCGTCATACATATCTAATTACGGCTAATCTCAGCACAGGCTTTCTTCAGTTTCCATTATCGTCACACGCTAATCCATCACTGCATCCAACACTGCAATCCAAGGTTAGGCCGGCGCGGTAGACGCGAAACCAAATATCGGCTCTAGTAACGTCACTGATCACTTTCGTAATGATACTTCTTCACTCTCCCGGTATTAATGTATTACTTAGGGGTCTAACCACGGCGATGGCGACACCCTTCTCCGTTAAAGACCCTGTATTTCAACAATGGCCTCAACACACACACACCATTCCCGCCAACCATTGGCGCAACACCCCACTCGCTCTCTCCACACGTCACAATCGATTGTTCGTCCTATCGACCTGTGCCGAGTGCAAAGTTATAGTAAGGGCCTACGGACCCCTTACATGCTGCTTGCGAGTGCTATGAAGTTCTTTGCCTACCGATCTTGGACATGAAAGTTGAGTCCTCACTTAACTTACTATCGAGCCTTAACTGTTTACATTTCTTCGTTTTTTTTATCGCTTTCGGGACATTCTTGCGAGCAACAACGTGTGTGTATTTAAGTCGGCTAAGATTCCAGCTGGCTTCCTGTGACATTTAACGTAACTTAACTATTCCTTTTTATGGAAGTTCACCAGCAGTATCTTCTGCGTTGTGACCATTCCGGTTACCTGCCCTGGTCGCTGACGTAATTTTCCAGCAGTCTTCTTTCCTCGTCGTGTTGTTGCTGTCCAGTGTGGCGTGTAGCTCAACAGCTGAGGTTTGTTGGTCGTTGTGGGCGCCAATATTCTGTGTGTCGTTGTATTGAAATCTTGTGGTCGTTTTGCTGGTTGCGTGCAGCGGAACTGATTTGGTTGATTGGTCGGTCAGTTGTCTCTCGGTTGGGTTGCCTCCAGATTAAGAAGTCGTTAGGCAGGCTGCCTGTCTCACCTAAATGGGCGTTTGTGTTACAAACCCAGGAAACTTCTGAGTGCCGTTCCTTATGTGTTACGTAGTAATTTCCCTGTATGGATTTTAGCTATTTGGCTGATGTGTGGCATTCAGCCAAGCATCAATATCTCTTAAATTAATGTCCTTGTCTTGTCCTTAAGGCATGAGATTGTTATATTTTTATATGGAGCCTTCAGCCGAATTTTACTGGAGAGGCTTTAAGATAAGGCCTTCTGCCTTTTAGATTGAAACTCTTTCTACTCCTTAATCCGTTAAAGATATTTGTTGATATGGGGCTTTCAGCCGAGATTAATATCTTATTCTGTTGCCCTTAAGGCAGAAGATTGTTATGCTTTTGAATGGGGGCTTCTGCCCAATTTGCATGAAATGTTTTAAGATAAGTCCTTCTGCCTTTTGATTCAAATTCCTCTTGTAAGTAGGCTGTTTAGGTTTTTATGTTGGTAACGCCATGTAGCGCTCTATATGAAAATCACTGTCTCTGCTGTGTGAAGGCTGTGGTTGGTTTGCATTGTTGGAGTATTCGCCATTGTAGTGTTGGGCAGTTGGCTGTTAACAGCGCGTAGCGTTGCGCAGTTGGAGGTGAGCCGCCAGCAGTGGTGGATGTGGGGAGAGAGATGGCGGAGTTTTAAGAAAGGATGATCTGGACGTGTGTCCATTAGAAAGAGTAAATTTGTATTATTGGATATCACGAACTTATACATATATATGATGTCCTTTGAACATTATTAAGATAAATACATAGTTTGTTCTCTATCAAAATCTTTCATTTGCTAACTATGCCTATCAGTAGTTAGTGCCTTCAGTAGTTAGAATCTTTTATTTAGCTGGCAATATTGGCGCTCGCTGTATTGCAGTAGTTCGAGTAATGAAGATTTTTGTGAGGTAAGTGATTCATTAAAGGTATACGTTATTGTTAGTCAGGGCCATTCTTTTGTAGTGAATTTTGAAAGTCAGATTGCGTTGCGCTAAAAATATTGTGTGTCAGTTTAGTGTTGATTAGAATAAGTAAAGAGAGTAATGTCTGAGTACGTTCAGTTTTGCTCAGATGTTTGAAAAGCAAATAATGTAAGAGGTTTATCAGCACAGTAATTCATTAATTTTTCTAAGGGGAGGTTTCACTCTTATTGCTTAGCGTGCGACCTCCAGCCTAGTTCCATTAAAATTAAATTTAAGGTCTTCAGCCGATTTGAACTGAAGATTTAGAAAATATTCTTCGGTGAAGACTTGTGTCTTGGATTTTGAATGTGGCCTTCAGGCGATCTGAAGTTAATCAAAGGAGATCGATTAAAGTTTCGAGTGTTTTGCATCCTTGTTGTAATATTGTGTGTTGATAAATAAAGTTTGTATGTTGACTGCAGCTGACAGGAACTCATTTTGGCCCCTTCCACAACCTAATCCGCTCGGTCCTACTAGCCCACGCATTTCAAAGACAATGTTCTACAGAACAACAAAAAATGTGGGTTCGTGCATACTGGTAGATCTTTAAAAAAAAAAGGTTCAAATGGCTCTGAGCACTATGGGACTTAACATCTGTGGTCATCAGTCCCCTAGAACTTAGAACTACTTAATCCTAACTAACCTAAGGACATCACACTCATCCATGCCCGAAGCAGGATTCGAACCTGCGACCGTAGCAGTCGCACGGTTCCGGACTGAGCGCCTAGAACCGCGAGACCACCGCGGCCGTCGGTAGATCTTCACGTGTGAGACAAACACCAAAAGAAATCACAGCTGACTGACAGGTTTCTTTGAGTCCTTCATCTGACAGACTGCTATTATTTGCGGCAGTGACGTAAATATTTTAAAAAGCGCCGCCGGAACGTGATCCTTGTCCGCAACCACAGTGCTCCCAAGACGTCGCAGCGCGCTCCAAGACCAACAGCTGCCGGCTCCCCGCACATCACACACGCACCCTGTTGTCTCTGCCGCGCAGTGTGAAGAGTCACACGTTGTGGCGCCATTAATCAGTGCTGCTGTGTGAGTGGCGCGCCAGACGCCAGCAGCGACTGTCTCTGCTCGTCTCCCACTGGCTCCTGAGCTGCTGCAGTCGCTCCGCCTCCACGAGGCGTGAAATACGCCCGTCAACCTGCCACAGTCCGGGGACAATTCTCTTTTATCTGGGCGTCCTCTAAAAGTGTCCTCGAGTCACGAAAAAGGTACGAGAAATGTCGACACAGCTTTGCCGTGATAACTAACCCATCACATACTCTCCCACCATCCCGAAGGAAACACATGTTAATGAACATTGGGCAGATAATGAATATTACACTACTGGCCGCTACACCACGAAGATGACGTGCTACATACAGGAAAATTTACGCGACGTGAAGAAGATGCTGTGATATGCAAATGATTAGCTTTTCAGAGCATTCACGAAGGTTGGCGCCGGTGGCGACACCTACAACGTGCTGACATGAGGAACGTTTCCAACCGATTTCTCATACACAAACAGCAGCTGACCGGCGTTGCCTGGTGAAACGTTGTTGTGATGCCTCGTGTAAGGAGGAGAAATGCGTACCATCACGTTTCCGACTTTCATAAAGGTCGAATTGCAGCCTATCGCGATTGCGGTTCATCGTATCGCGACATTGCTGCTCGCGTTGATCGAGATCCAATGACTGTTAGCGGAATATGGAATCGGTGGGTTCAGGAGGGTAATACGGAACGCCGTGCCGGATCCCAACGGCCTCATATCACTAGCAGTCGAGATGACAGGCATCTTATCCGCACGGCTGTAACGGATCATGCAGCCACGTCTCGATCTCTGAGTCAACAGATGGGGACGTTTGCAAGACAACAACCATCTGCACGAACAGGTCGACGACGTTTGCACCAGCATGGACTAACAGCTCGGAGACCGTGGCTGCGGTTACCCTTGACGCTGCATCACAGATAGGAGCGCCTGCGATGGTGTACTCAACGACGAACCTGGGTGCACCAATGGCAAAACGTCATTTTTTCGGATGAATCCAGGTTCTGTTTACAGCATCATGATGGTCGCATCCGTGTTTGGTGACATCGCGGTGAACGCACATTGGAAGCATGTATTCGTCATCGCCATACTGGCGTATCACCCGGCGTGATGGTATGGGGTGCTATTGGTTACAGGTCTCGGTCACCTCTTGTTCGCATTGACGGCGCTTTGAACAATGGACGTTACATTTCAGATGTGTTACGACCCATGGCTCTACCCTACATTCGTTCTCTGTGAAACCCTACATTTCAGCAGGATAATGCACGACCGGATGTTGCAGGTCCTGTACGGGCCTTTCTGGTTACAGAAAATGTTCGACTGCTGCCCTGACCAGCACATTGTCGAGACCTCTCACCAATTGAAAACTTCTGGTCAATGGTGGCCGAGCAACTGGCTCGTTACAACAAGCCAGTCACTACTCTTGATGAACTGTGGTATCGTGCTGAAGCTGCATGGGCAACTGTAACTGTACACGCCATCCAAGCTCTGTTTGACTCAATGCCCAGGCGTATCAAGGCCGTTATTATGGCCCAGAGGTGGCTGTTCACGGTGATGATTTCTCAGGATCTATGCACCGAAATTGCGTGAAAATGTAATCACATATCAGTTCTATAATAATATATGTTACAATGAATACCTCGGAGGGTGGAGTTTGTGATGTGGAAATAAGTCAAAGATGTACGTTCCATGTAAGTGCAGTACAGCGAAATGGCTTTATACGGTTGCTAATTCTACACTGAAGCACCAAATAAACTGGTTTAGGCATGCGTATTCAAATACAGAGACATGTAAACAGGCAGAATACGGCATTGCAATAGGCACCGCCTATATAAGACAAGAAGTGGAGCAGTTTTTATATCGGTTACTGCTGCTGCAATGGCAGGTTATCAAGATTTGAGTGAGTCTGAACGCGGTGTTATAGTCGGCGTATGAGCGTTGGGACACAGCATCTCCGAGGTAGCGATGAAATGGGAATTTTCGAGTACGACCATTTCACGAATGTACCATCAATATCAGCAATCCCGTAAAATATCAAATCTCCGACATCGTGGCGGCCGGAAAAAGATAATGCGAGAACGGGACGACGGAAGAGAATCGTTCAACTTGACAGAACTGAAACCCTTCCGAAAATTGCTGCAGATTTCAGTGCTGGGTGATCAATAAGGGTCAGCGTGTAAACCATTCAACGAAACATGGATAGCCCGACGCGGTGGTCGAGCGGTCCTAGGCGCTTCAGTCTGGAACCCCGCGACCGCTACGGTCGTAGATACGAATCCTGCCTCGGGCATGGATGTGTTGTAACCTCCCCATGTAAAATAATTAAAAATTATTATCTGGTTAATGATTCCAATTTTTGTGTAACCTCACAAAAAAAATATTAAAATGAATAATAATAAGAATAGGATTCTAATTTTTTTTTGTGTAACCTCAGAACAAAATTGGTTCCCATTTATAACCTCCCTACAGAAATTCATTCACATTTAACCTCCACACAAAATTTGTTTCCCATTTAAGGGGCTCCGGAAAGGCTCAAAATCATGAAAAGTTCAATTTTTACTTTTTTGCGTTTTCTGAATCTGCAGACTATTACCTTTTAATAGATATATAATTTATTCAATTCCGAAGACTACAACTATTTTTAAATTTTTTTTGAAATGTGTTCTACATGGGCGTGACCCACTGTGGCGCTGTTAAACTGCTGTCAAATGGTGTTATTATTAACGTCCGTGTTCATCAGGTACATTTTAGTGATCTGAGATAAAGTATGTGTTGTGGCTAACCTATTTTCAGAGACTTAGCAGCACCTGAACTGTTGAAAAAGTGTATTCACGGAAAAACTAAAAACCCCAATGAAAGTGTAAATAGTGTTATATGGTCGAGAATCCCCATGACTGTATTTGTTGGAATAGAAACACTTCACTTTGGTGTGTGTGATGCTGTTGCGACTTTCAATGATGGCAACATTGTAAGGTGCAAGGTATTTAGAAATATGGGAATGAAGATAGGTTCTAACATGGTACGAGCGATGCTTGCTTTAGACAAGGAACGCCTTCGGGCTGCAGACAGGGCTGTAAAGAGTCTAGAAATATAAGCAAGAGTAAGCAGGAGGAGGAACAAGAGGAAGCTGGAGGAGGAGTTTGCAGAGGATGAAGATAATCCATCCTATGGACCTGGAATGCACTAAAATGTTAATCCAATCTTTGTCGCTCGATTCCCAAAACTTTTATTTTCTCATACTAATTACATGTTTTCTAAGGATCTGTTAAACATATTTGTTTCAAACTTTCAGTAAATGTTACACAGTACCTTCTGCATAATTTAACACAGCCTTTTTCCAAAAAACTGTATATTTTGGAATATATAAATAAAAAATTGCAAAAAATGTTGTGAATTTTCATTACAATTGAAAAAAATCATCTTTAATAACTGAACTAAAATTTTGTAAAATCCCTGTGTTAAGTTGTAGCCCATATTCCAATAAATAATCTGTAAAAAGTTGAACTTCCTACCTCAAATACTTTGTGAGGAAAGATGTAATTTATAAGCGTTATTTTAACATTGCGTTCCGGAGCCCCTTAATGTAAGCTCGAAACAGAAAAATTCCTAAACCTCGTAATAAAAAATAAATTCAGTAACCTGGTAGAATTTGGACGACAGCAGCGCTGCGTCATGGTCCTGTAAGATAATTCTGAATAAAAAGCAAAAATTCTCACCTCGATAAAGTCGGCAACTATCTGCTCTTACAATAGCCCTTTTCCGGCACAGCTCTGTGCAATGCTGGCCTGTACATTTGTTATTTATGAAAGGAAGCAAATGATTTTTCTTTTGCAACAATCGGAATGATCATGCATTAAAAAAATATTAAATTCTTTAAATTGAAATTAATGCTTGTTAGAAATTAGACAACAGGCTCCGGCATCGCTGCACCGCGACCGGCCCAGCCAACATGATACACCAGACAGGACTGACAAGCGCAGACAGGCGACTGCTCGCTAGCAACAACTTACAGCTACAGCTACACAGTTCGTACTGCCGTCAACACTGCTCTTTGGTCTCAGATTCTCTTATAGCTTACATATCGCAGGCAGCACATACCTCTTACAGTGTGTTATGTCGTTAGGTTAGTTAGGTTTAAGTAGTTCTAAGTTCTAGGGGGCTGATGACCTCAGATGTTGAGTCCCATAGTGTTCAGAGTCATTTGAAACATGGATATTGGCTTTTGGAGCCGAAGGCCCGCCCTTGTACCCATGATGACTGTACGATACAAAGCTTTACGACTGGTTTGGGCCCGTCAACACTGGACTGTTGATGACAGGAAACATGCTGCCTGGTCGGACGAGTCTCGTTTCAAATTGTATCGAGCAGATGGACGTGTACGGCTATGGCGGAAACCTTCTGAATCCATGGACCCTGCTTATCAGCAAGGGACTGTCCCAGCAGCCGGAGGCTCTGTATTGGTGTGGAGCGTGTGCAGTTCGAGTGATAAGGCACCTCTGATACGTCCAGATACGACTCTGATAGGTGACACGTACGTAAGCATATAACGCCGGAAATGCATATCCTTTTATTTCCATCTATTGTACTATAAATTTGTTTTCCTTATTTTTTGTTACCTGAATATATGACATTTCTGTGTCTTTACATATTGTAATTGTTTTACTATTTGTGTATATATATATATATATATATATATATATATATATATATATATATGCATTTATGTCGATGTATAATTGGTTTGTTTCGTAAATATTATTTGTATTTCTACGCTGGGTCTTGCCTAAGGAAAACTGCTATCGAACGATTACATCGATAGGTCGTGTGAAGAATCAAAGTGTGTAGGATCTTTGGTAGTGTTAACTCTGCCGCGTGGAGCGCGGGCTGAGCAGAGAGAGTCTGGCTGGGGTGGTGCAGTGGAGCAGGTGTGTTGTGTGAAGCTCCCACGAGTTGCCTCGCTTTCGGGGTTTGGCAGAATGTAATTGCGCTCGACTTGCGATGATAGTTTCTGACATGGTGTCGCGGACGGGAAGCATTAGCTGGCGCACATCAAGAGCCCGTTTCGTCTGGTGACCGTGTCGAGAAGAAGGCGCGCCAACATCCAGCTTCTGCAACAGCGACGGCCGACAATGAGTGACTGTCGCCACCTCCTCGATCGACGGCTTCAAACCTTCAATCAGCCAACAAGGAAGACTGGAAGCAAGTAAAGTTTTAGAACTGTATGGCAGACCTCAGCTTTTCAAACTTTTAAAACTGTTGCATCACAAAATTACAGCAACTTAGCATGAACGTTTGTTGCTCATTGTCCCAATTGCATTACCAAGCAGGGTCCCTTCCTTTTCCGGAATGAACCCGAGTGTCGTTGAAATTCAAACGCCAGCATCATTCGGTTTCACTGCATTAATTTCAAAGTTCAGTTAAGGTATTCATAGCTGGCTACAATATTCAGATTACACAAGCACAAATTAAGAGTGCGAGTTTTGTTACCGTATTTTAGCTTACCTGTGACTGCAGCTCAGCTTGGTACGTACTAAATTTTACTACTGTTAATTGTTCAGAATCATTTAATTCAAGTTCAAAGTTAAATCCCTTATTTCTAAATTGCGTAGATTCAAGTAGCTTTTGAAATGATTGTTGAGGTAGTCCAAGACTAACCGTATTTTAATGAATTTCGATGTGCTTCAGAAAGAAAGCTCACTATTAACTTCAGTCTCTAAATTAACTTTCGATTTTCCTGTTTTATTAATTCTTTTGCTAAATTAAGTCAGAGTGTAGCGAAATTTATTACTTCTGATAAACTTTCAGTTTTCACACTGCACGTGTCAACCTTCAGTTGCCACGCTTCTAGTGCTAATTATATGTGTAATAACCTTTCTTTTTCAGTTACTATAGTAATTGTCCTTAGGACTGGCGACCGTAATTTCCCCCAAATCTCAAATATCTAATTACCGCCAGTTAATTGTTAACATAACAGCTGCACATTTACTTTCTTTATTAACTTTACCCCTTTTCAAAATTAATTTCCACCTGTTTCTTCAGCATTTTTCCTTTCATAAAGATGTAACCCTTTCCTCCCTCTTTACCGACAGATTAACTTCGGCGACGATTGTTTCTCCCAAATTTCCATTAGGTACATGCGGTTTAATTTTTCACTTTCATTAAGGTCAGTAAGTGAGGGGGAGGTTACAAGCATACTGTCTAATCACCTGCATCAATTCATGTCCATTGTGCATTCCGACTCACCTGGGCAATTTTCAGCAGGACAATGTGACGCCCCACACGTCTAGAATTGCTAGAGATGTGGCTCCAGGAACACTCGTCTGAGTTTAAACACTTCCGCTGGCCACCAGACTCCCCAGACACGAACATTATTGAGCAAATCTGAGATGCCTTGCAACGTGCTGTTTAGAAAAGATCTCCAACTCCTTGTACTCTTACGGATTTATGGACAGCCCTGCAGGATTCGTGGTGTTAGTTCCCTTCAAAACTACGTGAGACATTAGTCGAGTTCATGAAACGTCGTGTTGCGGCACTTCTGCGTGCTCGCCGCGGGGACCCTACACGATATTAGACAGGTGTAGCAGTTTCTTTGGCTCTTTAGTGTAACTGTTAACGCAGGCTGTGTTTCCAATAAATATCGCGAAAACGATGCGTAGTGCGGGAAAAAATGCTGTAGGTGAAAAGTTAATATTAATAAAGGGGACATCTGTCTCTGATAACTTCCTGACCACCCATCCTGTGTGGGTGGTGCCAACTTTGTATTTTCAGATGAGCACCACCTATTTTTATTGCCTATTCAGATTCTACGTCAACAAATACTTACGGTACACTCAAACTGTTGCTTATCATTCGTTTTAGAAGGCACTGTAATCGGCAAATATCAAGAGTGAATTTTTTTGCAATTAAGAAACGACGCATGTGATTCTACATTTCATATACGACGTAAACCTAAACATTTGCGCAGTAACAGTTGATACTTATGTTCCAAATTTTTTTAGTGTTGCAAATTTGATTGGAGAGTACAATATGGTTTGCATTTTAAATTTGTGCTTAGAATATAGCATGAATCAGAAACAATGACATGGATATAATAATTTTCTTGCTTTGGTCAGTGCCCTTGCCTCTCGCATTTGAGATGCATGATTTTGGTGAGCCCCATGCCTCTCACCATTGGTGTACAGTATTTCGGTGAGTCCACTTGCGTCTCACGAATGTGGTGCTCGATTTTGATGAGTCCCTTTGCCTCTCACCACTGGGTGTTGTAGTTCGGTGACCCCCTTTGCCTCTCACCATTGGTGTATCGTATTTCGGTGAGTGCACTTGCGACTCACGACTGTGATGCTCGATTTTGATGAGTCCCTTTGCCTCTCACCATTGGGTGTTGTAGTTCGGTGACCCCCTTTGCCTGTCACCATCGGGTGTTGTATTTCGTTGACCCTCTTTGCCTCTCACCATTGGGTGCTGTATTTTGGTGAGTCTACTTGCGACTCACGACTATGGTGCTCGATTTTGATGAGTCCCTTTGCCTCTCATCAATAGGTGTTGTAGTTCGGTGACCCCCTTTGCCTCTCACCATTGGTGTGCCATATTTCGGTGAGTCCACTTGCGACTCACGACTGTGGTGCTCGATTTTGATGAGTCCCATTGCTTCTCACCATTGGGTGTTGTAGTTCGGTGACCCCCTTTGCCTCTCACCATTGGTGTGCCATATTTCGGTGAGTCCACTTGCGACTCACGACTGTGGTGCTCGATTTTGATGAGTCCCATTGCTTCTCACCATTGGGTGTTGTAGTTCGGTGACCCCCTTTGCCTCTCACCATTGGGTGTTGTATTTCGCAGACCCTCTTTGCCTCTCAACATTGGGTGCTGTATTTTGGTGAGTCCACTTGCGACTCACGACTATGGTGCTCGATTTTGATGAGTCCCTTTGCCTTTCACCATTGGGTGTTGTAGTTCGGTGACCCCCTTTGCCTCTCACCATTGGTGTGCCGTCTTTCGGTGAGTCCACTTGCGCCTCACGACTGTGGTGCTCGATTTTGATGAGTCCCTTTGCCTCTCACCATTGGCTGTTGTAGTTCAGTGGCCCCCGTTACCTGTCACCATTGTATTTCGCTGACGCTCTTTGCCTCTCACCATTGGGTGTTGTATTTCGCTGACCCTCGGTGCACGCGCGAGTGTTTCGGAGCACATCGTTCATCATACATTGTTAAACACGGAGGGATGTGTCACATTTATGCTACACTAGGTCGATGGTCGTCTATAAACGCCATTATCGAGGTGAACAGAGACTCGATACGTGCACCGAACGAGGTTGCGCAGTTGTTAGCACACTGGACTCTTAATTTGGGAGGACGACGGTTCAGACCAGCGTCCAGCATCCTGATTTAGTTTTCCGTGATTTCCTGAAATCGCTTCAGGCTCCTATGAAAGGGCACGGCCGACGTCCTTCCCCATTCACAAGGGACCGATGACCTCGCTGTTTGGTCCCCTCCCTCAAATCATCCATCCATCCGTCGAGCCAAAGCTTGCTTATACATATGAAGTATACAGTTTCTGTTTAGTGTTAATTTGGTGTTTGAACATATATGTTAGATATAGGAAGTGTTTTGATTTAGAGATGGGCAATCGAAACAAATGAAACAGTACAATGTAATGTTTCGATACGCTGTTTCGAAATAGGTAAATAGTTTGTGGCCGAGCGGTTCTAGGCGCTTCAGTGCGGCACCACGCGGCTCCTACGGCCGCAGGTTCGAATCGTGCCTCGGGCATGGATGTGTGTGATGTGCTTACAAGGGAACCTCCCTTTCGCACCCCCTCAGATTTAGTTATAAGTTGACACAGTGGATAGGCCTTGAAAAACTGAACACGGATCAATAGAGAAAACAGGAAGAAGTTGTGTGGAACTATGAAAAAATAAGCAAAATATACAAACTGAGTAGTCCATGCGCAAGATAGGCAACATCAAGGATAGTGTGAGCTCAGGAGCGCCGTGCTCCCTTGGTTAGCGTGGACAGTGTAGTGGGACGCGAAATTGAAGCGTCACCCATCCACCAGTGTCAGCCCAGTTTGCAGGTGAATATAAGTTTAATTTAGTGTTTATGTATTTTTGTAATATTTTGTAATGGTTGTGAATTGTCTAAAGTTTTGTATATTTTTTTATGTTTCATGTACGGAGAGGGCGGCGCAACTAACGGAGACAGCATCTTCGCTGCCGGGACCAGAGAGAAAGTTGCTGGCCACTATACGTCGCGGGTCGACAGCCAAAGAGCAACAGAAGATCCTGGAACCGAGTTGTTGCGTCGTGCTTCTAAAAAATAAAATAAATGAAAATTTGTAATGTTTTGTACAACAATGATATCATAGGAAGTTTAATATTATTGAAAATGTTAGTTTTGTCTCGTCAAGGCTCAGGTTCACGTCTGTATGTACGAAGATAATAAACTAGTGGATGCTACTAAAGTTGAAATACGTGTTCTGAGGATTTATTTATGAAGAATTATGTGAATGAGTTAATAATATATTTGACAAGATTATTGAATTTTGACAGCGTTCATCGCGACTTTGAATTTCAAAAGTTTATTCAATGTGGTTCTAACATCGATTAAATCAGATAACGTGTATCAATATAATTTCTGAGGAGAAACAAACGACGTCTAAAATTGAAAAAAAAGTTTACGCAAACCAATTGGTCCGAGTGACGTAATTCTGCGCATACGACTCAAATGATGTTTTACAGTTTCGTTCAAGAACCATTCTGAGATAATTTAAAAAGAATATAAATAATTTTGAAGTGGGTTGTAACTGACGTAGGCGACGAAGTCTGCACATGGTCATATATCAAAAGAAAACCATTTATAAAAACTTACGTCGTTACACTACACTGTGGCGACCTTATAAACAGGGCTTGTGTGCAACTAAGACACACAGTTACGAAACAAAACATCAAGAGTCCTTCGGAAGTCAACGCGAGTTTTCGTGGAGCCTTCACCAGCCAGCGGCGACTTCGCGGGTGTGGGCATCTGACGGAGCGCAGCCGAGCAGTACGGTCACGCAGTTATTCCACGAGAAGGCGCATCTGTTGGGCAGCAGCTGAACGCTGCAAACCCCGCCACCTTTTTTCTCCCTAAACTAACAGGCCCAGTACGTCAGCTGCGGGGCGTTCCTCCTGCTGGTATTAGAGGTGTTGCTGAGGGCTTCGCCTGTCGACGGTGGGGCCGGGCGTGGTCGCAGGCAGTGACGTCTCCGGTGTTCGACTCAGCGTCCTGCCGGTTGCGGAAGCGGGGTTGCAGCATCTCAGCGGCTGCATCGACGGCTGTTACATCTGCAGCCCATAGCAGCACACTGATCATCGAGAACTACAAACTACAATATTAGTGTCCGGTGAGTTTGTTTCAAGTTGGAAGTGCAGTGTTGTACATAGGGAGTGTGCTTTTACAGGATTGTTGATTACAAGTCTGCGTGTGTAACTAGTTAATATCTTACAATAATGTCGGGAAGTGAAATGTCAGACGAAGAGCAATCTATGTCCGATAGGAGCATGAGATCCCTTTTTAGGGCGATCGCTAAATTAAAACAGTCTAACGAAGAATCTACTGCTAGATTAAAAGAGGAACTAAAACAGGAATTAAAACAGTCTAACGAAGAATCTATTACTAGAGTAAAACAGTCTAACGACGAATCTACGACTAGATTAAAAGAGCAACTTAAAGGGGAGCTAACAAAATCGACAGACAGGTTACAGGAACATCTTAATGAAACCAGTCGAGAATTAAGTGATAAAATAGAGGCTTCTAAAGTTGAAATGCAGGAAAAACTAGTAGGACTCAGCAATAAGATTGCTGGTAATTGTAAAAGGTTAGAAGAACATATCCAGGAATCACGTGAGGAAAAAGCTCGCATGCGAAATGATATTACTGACTTAACCGAGAGACTAGATAATGTCAGTATCTTAGTTGAAAATGAAATACAGCAAAATAACGATAAGTTTTTTTTCTATGCAAACAGAAACTGTTCGTAGAGAATTATTAGAATCTATTAAAGAGGTCTCTACCAAACCTGTAGAGATTTCTTCAATAGATAATGTAGAATTAGAGACATTAAAGCATCGAGTAGAAAAATATCATACTGAAATAGAAAACATCAAGTTTTTAATTACTGAAATATGCAGTAACATTGAGACTGCCAAAGATAATAACATTGACGAAGGTACAGAGCGTTCACATCGTGAACAAGGTGAAGAATCGATATTAGCTAATCGCGTATCCAATACAGAAATGCGAATACAGGAAATTACTAAACGGTTATCGGAATTAGATAATAATGAGAACATTTCAAGTAGTAGAAGCAATAAAGTAATCAGAGACAACAGTCGCATCGAGTTTGCTAGCTCGGACGACAACAATACGAATAAAGAAATCACGGCAAGCCAATCCGATGCAACTCCGTCTCTGCAATCTAAACAAAATCCAAATATGTTGTCTCTCGCAGAATGTTGGGATGATATAACGACAAATTCAAATGTAGCAAGTCGATTTCCTGTATTCAAACCAGGAGGCGAACTTCACCCTATAATCTTTATAAAAGCTTTTGAAACTTCATTATCTCCTAAATGGAGTAATGAAAAACGGATTCAATTTGTAATAGGACATTTAGAAGCAGAAGCTGCGGAATGGGCAGTACTGCATAGAACTGAATTTAGGGACTGGAATGATTCTGTTAAGCAGTTTAAACAACATTATTCGTCAAGAGGAAAACAACAACACTTAACTTTAGAGTTGCTAGACCCTCCTCCATATTCTAAACGGTGCGGAGGTTATAGGAATTATTTCGAATGGCATTTAAACCGTGCTACATTAATTGAAGAACCAATTATTGAAAGTCACCTAATACGAGTCCTAATTAGTAGGTTACCGTATTATGTACAGGAAAGAATGATAGAAGGAGAATGGTCACAACCTTGCGAATTATTAGGATATTTAGAACAGTTAGATATACTTAACAGAGAAAGGGAAGACGAGAAATTTAGATTTGGTAAAAATGACAATCCTCGAAATAATAATAATTCAGAACCACGAAAATTTAACAACAACAATCATAGCCGATTTTGTTATATAAAACGTCAATCTAAAGATAAAAAGAGCCAACAAAATCATGGTAATAACTCTAAAATGCGGAAATTACGCAGTAACGATAATGAGATAAATCATCCTCAGGTAATTAATGAAGGTCAAGTTGTAGGTGACGTTATCATAGAAAGTTCGGAAAACTAGTAAAGTCCTTTAGTACGGGTCAACTAAAGGGAACTTACATCGTTACACTACAACAGCTGCGGAACGAGAGGTCCTTGGTTCAAGTCTTCGTTCGAGTGAAAAGTTTACTTTCTTTATTTTCGCAAAGTTATGATCTGTCCGTTCGTTCATTGACGTCTCTGTTCACTGTAATAAGTTTAGTGTCTGTGTATTGCGACCGCACCGCAAAACCGTGTGATTAGCAGACGAAAGGATGTGCCTCTCCAATGGGAACCGAAAACATTTGATCGCAAGGTCATAGGTCAGCCGATTCCTCCACAGGAAAACACGTCTGATATATTCTATACGACACTGGTGACGGCATGTGCGTCACATGACAGGAATATGTTGTCGACGCACCTAACTTGTACACTTGGCGAATGGGTAAAACGATTCTTCTACCTTGCCCGATTTAGGTTTTCTTGTGGATGTGATAATCACTTCCAAAAAAGTGATGAAAACATAAGAGTTTGTCATATAAACTGCAACAAATGAATAAAACAGTTTCGCAGTCGCACAGTTTTCCCTGTGCTCTGTCAAAACATATGTTTTTAACGTTTTCAAAATTATCCGTGTGTAGACCGTCAAATCCTGCATATGTCCAAGCAAATCTGAACATGTCTTGGAATTTTGGAGAGCGAAGTTGATTATGTGTGAGTGCCTGAACTTTGATAATTGTCTGAAAATAAAAACATTAAAGTTTTCACTCGAGGGAAGACTTGAACCAAGGACCTCTCGTTCCGCAGCTGTTCACGGGACCACGGCGCCCCTAAGCCCTCTGTACCCTTGATGTTGCCTATCTTGCGCATAGACTACTCAGTTTGTGTATTTTGCTTATTTTTTCATAGTTGCACACAACTTCTTCCTGTTTTCTCGATTGATCTGTGTTCAGTTGCACACAACTTCTTCCTGTTTTCTCGATTGATCTGTGTTCAGTTTTTCAAGGCCTATCCACTGTGCCAACTTATAACTAAATCTGAGGGGGGTGCGATGGGGAGGTTCCCTTGTTAGGTTTAAGTAGTTCTAAGTCTAGGAGACTGATGACCTCAGATGTTAAGTCCCATAGAGCCATGATACGTGGAATCAGTGATGTATTTTGGTCCAAAGACGGACAAAAAGGCTACTCAGCGGGCGGTCATAACGTTGTCGCTCATCGCTGTATTCAACGGGTGAATGAGAACGTGAGCTCTAGTGGCTCTCAACAAACTTTGCGCATAATTTCAAAGCTTTTGGTGAACCTTTAATTGCTGCCACTGTCCGTACAGTAAAGGAAGGGAAAAAAATCATTACATACTACATTTTCGGTGTTCATGCACTAAAACTTCAGCATCATGAATGTCATTTTAATTTATTACTTCTTTACTACTAACTCTACTGGTAACACATTTCTCAGACAGTATCCACATATACCGCTGAATGTACCTGTAAAATTATATCATTGTACGACACATAGTCCAGAAATGTTATTGTGGTCTACAGTCCAATTGGTCTACATTTCGAAAGCTTCTATTCTCGTCCTGTCTAAGCTATTTATCGTCCACGTTCCACTTCCATACATGGCTACCCTCCATACAAATACTTCCAGAAAAGATTTCCTGAAACTTAAATCTATACTTGATGTTAACAAATTTCTCTTCTTCAGAAACTCTTTCCTTGTCATAGCCCGTCTACATCGTATATCCTCTCTACTTCGCCCATCATCATTTATTTTGCTCCCCAAATAGAAAAACTCCTTTACTACTTTAAGTGTCTCATTTCCCAATCTAATTCCTCCAGCATCACCTGCTGTAATTCGACTACATTCCATTATCTTTGTTTTGCTTTTGTTGATGTTCATCTTATATCCTCCTTTCAAGACACTGTCCATTCCGTTCAACTGCTATTTCAGGTTCTTTGCTGTCTCTGACAAAATTACAATGTCATCGGCAAACCTCGAAGTTTTTATTTCTTCTCGACCAGAAAATATGACGTCATAAACAGTTATATTCGGAAAAATTATATATTTCTCAAAAAGTAGCGCAAATTTCCCACACTGCCGTGGGAGTGTACCGTGGAACTTTTTTCACACTTTAGACTTCAGCCAGCCTTGTAAGGGAAGTTTACATTTTTTCTTATTCTATTTTGAAATTACAGCATTCGTTTCAATGCCTTCACTGCAGTCTACTTCTGAAATTACAAAAATTACTTGGGGAATGTAAGGTTTTTCCAAATAAAAAAAAGTGAACCAAGGTCCAACATTTTGATCTGCATAGGAACAAACGCTCTTTCCGTATTTTAAAAACTGCGATCCAGGAAATATTGTCAATACTATATTTAATAGTTTATGTCTTACGATATTCCTCTACAGTTTGTCTGTTTGTGTTCCCGGTCGCGGAGCACGGGGAACGGTTTTCGTGGGGTTTATGTCATTTTTACCCTGTTGACACGGAATCTTTGGTTCCGCGAGAACACTGGAGAGAGGATGATCTCAGATGGTTAAGTGATTTTATTCTTTACACCAGCTGATGGAACTTCTAGTCTCCCGAAATCGATCATGTACACAATAAACGATTGTGAATATAGCAACTGCTGCGCACTTTCTTCATTTTACAAAACCTTTGCTATGTAATTATAAACAGGAAGTGAACTCGAATTAAGAAGTATTACCAAAAACAAGTTACTAATTAAACACTTTCCGAAATAGGAGCCATTGTGAACTAACAAAAAATTGCGTTTTCGAAATAGGGGAATTGTTAAGATATTAAAGGAACTCAGATCATTTGCGAATGTACGTGTTTCACAGTAAAGGGACCGCCATTTCGATGTAGAATGTCGTGCACAACCGGCGAAGTATGGTTTAACAGTCCACGTATTATGCAGTTAGTTCCAAAAATTTACATAATTTTACTCGCCATAAAATTCTGTAAGTGAAGAATTAAAAACAGAAGAGAAGAAAACAGTATTGGTTAGACAAGGTTTATTTAATCTCCACATGTTACGCGTTTTGCGTTTCCAATTCATCATTAGACAGTCTGCGGAAGTTACAAATTGGTGTAAGTATAAATTACCGGCCGGGGTGGCCGAGCGGTTCTAGGCGCTACAGTCTGGAACCGTGCGACCGCTACGGTCGCAGGTTAGAATCATGCCTCGGGCATGGATGTGTGTGATGTCCTTATGTTAGTTAGGTTTAAGTAGTTCCAAGTTCTAGGGGACTGATCACCTCAGAAGTTATGTCCCACAGTGCTCAGAGCCAATGCTCTTAAAGTCAATAAAAATGAAGAAATTAAAAATAAGAGGAGGAAGGTATACGTAGTCTGGACTGTGGAACACAGGCCAGATTTCTCTTTCAGGGGGTGGTGAACCGTATGAATTCCAACTCGTAAAATATTGCACCATAGCTGAGCTTATCGGTAAAAATTCTTGCTAATGGTAACCAACGAGTCGAACGTAATTATGAATCCCGAAGAACATGGAGGTAACAGCCAGATAGCCTCTGTCAATGCTTCATTACATCCCCTTGAAGCAATGCGGAAAACGGTAATGTTGTAAAGTTCCATTACGGTTGCTGTACCAGTGGCCACTGTGGTAGCCATGGGGGTGGAGTGATTTGAATTAGCAACAACCTCAAAATGGCTTTAACGATTTATTTCAGAAATAGACATATAGACTCAAAGGCTATGTCTCTCAGTTTAAGTTGGCAACAATGAATAGTCGCCGATGTTATTTGCTACTGGCATTAGTATTGAAAATGGTGCCATGCACGACAGAAGAGGCTGACTGTATTGTTCTTCAAAGATACTCTCGGACCAAGTTTGGTTAAGTGCCACCACACCAACATTGCTTCATGGCCAAATAGTTCGAGGAGACATGATGTATATGCAGAGAGCAAATCACAGGACGGCCATACATGGAGGACGAAGAGCTGGAGAACATTCGTAGGCACTACGAAAGAAACCCCAGAAAATCTACGCATCGTGCCACCACAGAAGTGAATGCTTCGCAACCAACAGCACGCCGGGTGTTGCGCAAGAGTGTGTGCTTCAAGGATTACAGAATTCAAATGTTACAGGCTCTAAAAACTGCCGATAAACAAAAACTGAGGCAAGTATGTATTTATTTTGAAGCACTGATGGAAGTGGATGGTTTGACAGAGAGACTTGCGTTCTCTGACAGAGGCACATTTCACGTAAGGCCAGGTTCTCATTCAAAAGGTATATGTGTCTAGAATTTTGGGACGAAAAGTTTTTTAGTCCGTGCATTACAGAAGTTTCTACAGTCACAATTGTTCGAAGCAGTGTCCAAATGGTTCAAATGGCTCTGAGCACTTGGGACTGAACTGCTGAGGCCATCAGTCCCCTAGAACTTGGAACTAGTTAAACCTAACTAACCTAAGGACATCACACACATCCATGCCCGAGGCAGGATTCGAACCTGCGACCGTAGCGGTAGACTGTAGTGCCTAGAACCGCTCGGCCACACAGGCCGGTTCGAAGCAGTGTCACGGCCGCCGTGGGACGCCCGGTTCAGATAGAAAACCTGTAGTGCCGTGACGCACGTTCACAAAAGATTTATATTACAGTATGTGTGCAAACACATTCGCCGAAAAAGCTGACGAAATACGTGTGCAGTCTGCCGAACGCAGCATGTTCGCTCAGCCAGATTCGCATTTTCCGCCAAGAAGAACGAGGGAATCGCTCTCCAGGAACATTTGGTGGTAGAGGAAGGGTTGATGTACGGTCCCGGTGTTCCAGACTACACGTAAGTAACGAAAACACCTTTTGTGTCAAATTTTGGTCAAAATTGGTCAAAACATAATTTTCGGTCCGCCATATTGGATTAGCCATTTTCAGTTTTGGAAATCTAACTTAACACCTGTATTCAGCGACATCAAAAATGAATAGTAATGTGTAGTTTTTATGCAAACTGAACTAATAATACATATAAAAGTCTTTGATCACCATATGAATTCTTTAGACGATGACGAGTTTCAGCCCGTAATGAACATCCTCAGATCTATAATATAGGAATATATACACCTAGTGAGCAGTGTGTGTTTCAACATAATACAGCAATACGTATCACAATATACTATTATACAAGCACGGAGATGTACAGAAAATACGGTAAAACGCACCTTTTTTACACCATGTCCTAAAGTGATAAGGCCATAATGGCATCGTCAAAACATATAAATATAATCAGCATAGCATCGTCACATAGATCTAAAATAAGGTGTAGAACAGGCCACATCGTCCACACAGTCATTGTTGCAACTGGCTACTGAAGTACAGTAGCTACCAGAAATCGGTTTGCCTACATCATCCCTAGATGTCACTACTGTAGGCTTGCATTTAGTAATCATTTGAGCAAAAAACAGAATCTGAAAAAACACATTATGTAAAATACATGTAGCAAACTTTTAAAATTGATAACTATCATAGAAACTCAATTGTGATACATTAAAAGACGAATACAGTTACCCATATAAAATTATTAAAAGGAAATATAGGAATAGAATAGGACCGATCCTTTTTATGGTGAATTTACGGTCAACAATTAATATACGTATTACATTGCCTATAGCAACCTATAAATTGCCTATGAAAGATAAAATGTCTATACGACAGCTGAGAAAAAAGGACAGATCAATGATCAGCGCCCTCTATTGGGTCGGCCGCCAGGATGTTATTTAGGCCTGCACCGATCTTTAGAACTTAACATACATTACTTTACATACAACGTGATGTATCTCCCACAGGAAACTTTTGAACAACATATTAACAGTCAATAAATCAAATTATATAGTCTGGTTATACATTCAATGAATAAGTAGGATATAATCAGTTACTGGATTAGGGCGATTAATGTATGGAAATCAGGCAAATGCCTACTGTTCTCGACATAAATCATCAAGTAAGGCTAGGTATAAATACGCGAGGCATTATATGGGTATCGTAGTATGTTATTAAACAAAGCAAAGTAGGCGTTGGGCACAAACATCTCTCTGGTTGTATGATAGTATATTGTGATACGTATTACTGTACTGTATTGAAAGTCACACGGCTCACTAGTTGTATATATTTGTATATTATAGATCTGAGGATGGTCATTACGGACTGAAACCGGTCATCATCTAAAGAATTCATATTGTGATCAAAGACTGGAATAAAAAAAAATTGACAGTATTGGATCACTCTGTTTGTATACGCGACCAAGTCGCAGTTGGTGAACACAAAATTTTCCCTAGATTAAGCAGGTTTATCCCGAGAAAAGATTTGTCACAACTGCATGCAGCATAAAATAAAAACGGTTCAACCTGTTGACTTCTACCTTTGACCTGCGGAAAGTAAACAATTTTCTTGGGAGCTTACACCTTTATTATATACGAAATTTGTTAATATTAACTATTTTTTGTAAAGCCATAAAGATAGAAACAAACCGTAAAAAATGTAAGTCAAAGTTCGAGTTAGCACCATCTCGTTAAATTTAAGGTCATTTCATTGATGTAAGGCGTAATCTGCCATAAATTTAATGTAGTATCGACTGATGTTATCCATTTTTGGTTTCAGGTAATTCCTGAGGGGCTACACACTGCAAGCAGTCTGCCTACTTCAGACTCACAGGAGCCGGCCGAAGTGGCCGAGCGGTTCTAGGCGCTTCAGTCTGGAACCGCGCGACGGCTACGGTAGCAGGTTCGAATCCATCCTCGGGCATGGATGTGTGTGATGTCCTTAGGTTAGTTAGGTTTAAGTAGTTCTAAGTCCTAGGAGACTGATGACCCCCAGATGTTAGATCCCATAGTGCTCAGAGCTATTTGAACCATTTTAGACTCGCAGGCCCTTGATCAATTCATAATTACGGGTGCCATTATGATTTTTTTTTTCTTGTACTGAAAATAATCTAAAATAAAGTTCAAAGTACGATCAATCATAACCCACAAGCAGATCCTTGTATGTCGTTCCACTGTCAAAAAAAAAAAAAAAAAAAAAAAAATCTCATTTCAGTCAGGACCTGGCCTTAAGTGGCAAAGTGAAGAAGCCTAATTTGAGAACATGGGGTGCACGAAAGCCGCATGACTATCTGGAACACGAATGTGATTTTCCGAAACCTTAATGTTTTCTGCGCCATAGCTATCCTCAGAGTCTTCGGCCGTTTCTTTCACAGAATCTACCGTTACAGGTGTAACCTATCTCACTAAGCTTTCTCTTTGGTTGTTGTCTTAATTGGCAAAGAGGCACCCAACTTCATTTTGCAGCAGGACGGAGCTCGGGATATTGATGTAACCTCCAATGTCGTGATCTCAACGTGCAGCGCTGGTCCGAATGACGTGCAGTTCATGTTACTGCAACTTCTCCCCCCCCCCCCCCTCCCCCCCCATCCCACAAGGTCGCGTCATGAATTTTTTTTTCTTTTGCGGACGTGTGAAGGACATGCTTTACGTATCTCCATTTCCGTTTAATCGGCGCGGTTATCTCCGTTGATCGGGCTACGTTGGAACGGGTCTGGTAGGAAATGCCGTGTAGGATTGACATCTGCTGTGTCACAAATGGAGCCCACAACGAACATCTGTCAGTGTACGTAGCAACTGTGAAAGCTAAACCTTTCAGTCTCTATGTGGATTTCTTAAAGTCATTTCTGTAGTCACAGGAATACTTTCTTTTCGTGCCATTCGTTTTGAATCACCCTGTAAGTAACGCAATATACTTTTTTCCTGATCAACTCCGGTTGAAAAAATGTACAATTTGTTGTGTGAGATAGTGGAATAGTCCCGCTCTAGCCCTCTTCTTTTTTTTTAATTGAGTCAGTTGTTTTCTCACTGCTTTGATGGTGCGGGCCGCTACGAATTCCTCTCCTGTGCCAATCTCTTAATCTCAGAGTAGCACTTTCAACCTACGTCCTCAATTATTTGCTGGATGTATTCCAGTCTCTGTCTCCCTTTACGGTTTTAATCCTCTACAGCTCTCTCTAGTACCATGGAAATTACTCCCTGGTGCCTTAACAGAGGTCCTGCTATCCTGTTCCTTCTTCTTGTGAGTGTTTTCCAAATATTCCTTTCCTCTCCGATTCTGGGCAGAACCTCCTCATTCCTTACCTTATCAGTCTACCTAATTTTCAACATTCGTATGTAGCGCCAGATATCAGATGCTTCGATTCTCTTCTGTTCCGGTTTTCCCACAGTCCGTGTTTCACTACCATACAAAGCCGTGCTCCAAACGTCAATTCTTAGAAATTTCTTCCTCAAATTGAGGCCTATATTTGACACTAACTTCTCTTGGCCATGAATACCCTATTTGCGAGTGCTAGTCTGCTTCTTGCGTCCTCCTTGCTCCATTCGTCATAGCTAATTTTCTTGCGTAGGTAGCATAATTCCTCAACGCCGTCTGCTTCCTTATCCCCAATTCTCGCCTTGATTTTTCTTCAGACTTGCTTCCATTATCAACCGAGATGTCTTAACCGCCTCTCTGGTACCTTTCCCTTTCCTAAAGCCAAGCTGATCGACATCTAAAAGATCCTCAATTTCCTCTTCCATTCTTCTGTGAACTATTCTCGTCAGCAACTTGAATGTATCAGCTTTGAAGCTGATTGTGCGATAATTCTCGCACTAGTCGACTCTTGCTATCTTCAGAATTGTGTAAATGCTATTTTTCCCCGAAGTCTGATGTTATATCGCCACACTCATACATATTCTACTCACAAAAGTGAACAATCATCTTGTTGCCATTCCACCCTCCACCCCAAAACGATTTTAGAAATTTCGATAAAATGTTTTGTATCATTTCTTCCTAATTAGATATCAAGTCTTCCAAGGCTCTTTCAAATTCTGATTCAAATACCGGATCTACTATCTCTTTCCCAACATCACCTGTTTCTCCTTCTAACACGTCATCAT
Organism: Schistocerca cancellata; assembly: GCF_023864275.1. Lineage (NCBI taxonomy): Eukaryota > Metazoa > Arthropoda > Insecta > Orthoptera > Acrididae > Schistocerca > Schistocerca cancellata. The sequence continues at coordinate 98,072,252 of NC_064637.1, forward strand.
AGAAGCCTTCAGTGTAATCTTTCCATCAGTCCCTCCCTGCTGGGCATTTAATAAGTGTAGTTCCTAGTGTATTCTTAATGTCACCGCCCCTGGTTCTAATTTTATCGAAGGTTGTTTCGACTTTCCTGCTACTGACTCAGTATTTCCGACAATCATTTCTTTTTCAGTTTCTTCACATTTTTCACGTAGCCAGTTCCCTTTATCTATACTGAATTTCTTATTTATTTCATTCCAAGAGAGTTGCGTTTCTGTATTCCTAAATTTCCCTGTAGATTTTTGTACTTCGTTTCTTCATCTATCAGCTGCAGCATTTCTTCTGTTACCCACGGTTTTGTCGCAATTACCTTCCGTTGACCTCTGTTTTCCTGTTCAACTTCTATGACGACAGCTGGCGACTTCCAACGAACTTTAAACGCAATTTCAAACCTCTTCCAAATTTTTCTTGTTTGCATGATCAACGACGTATATTTAACACGTTAAATCATTTGCAAAGGAATCAGACGTTGTTGTTGTTGTGGTCTTCAGTCCACATACTGGTTTGATGCGGCTCTCCATGCTACTCTATCCTGTGCAAGCTTCTTCATCTCCCAGTACCTACTGCAACCTATATCCTTCTGAATCTGTTTAGCGTATTCATCTATTGGTCTCCCTCTACGATTTTTACCCTCCACGCTGCCCTCCAGTACTAAACTGGCGATCCCTCGATACCTCAGAATATGTCCTACCAACTGATTCCTTCTTCTAGTCAAGTTGTGCCACAAACTCCTCTGCTTCCCAATTCTATTCAATACCTCCTCATTAGATATGTGATCTACCCATCTGATCTTCAGCATTCTTCAGTAGCACCACATTTCGAAAGGTTTCATTCTCTTCTTGTCTAAACTATTTATCGTCCACGTTTCACTTCCATACATGAGTGCACTCCATACAGATACTTTCAGAAAGAACTTCACTTAAATCTATAGTCGATGTTAACAAATTTCTCTTCTTCAGAAACGCTTTCCTTCCCATTGCCAGTCTACATTTTATACCCTCTCTACTCCGACCATCATCAGTTATTTTGCTCCCCAAATAGAAAAACTCATTTACTACTTTAAGTGTCTCATTTCCTAATCTAATTCCCGCAGCATCACCCGATTTAATTCGACTACATTTCATTATCCACGTTTTGCTTTTGTTGATGTTCATCTTATATCTTCATTTCAAGACACTGTCCACTCCGTTCAGCTGCTCTTCCAGGTCCTTTGCTGTCTCTGACAGAATTACAATGTCATCGGCGAACCTCGAAGTTTTTATTTCTTCTCCATGGATTTTAATTCCTACTCCGAGTTTTTCTTTTGTTTCCCTTAGTGCTTGCTCAATATACAAATTGAATAACATCTGGGAGAGGTTACATCCCTGTATCACTCCCTTCCCAACCACTGTTTCCCTTTCATGCCCCTAGACTCTTATAACTGCCATCTGGTTTCTGTACAAATTGAAAAAACGCCTTTCGTTCCCTGTATTTTACCCCTGCCACCTTCAGAATATGAAAGAGAGTATTCCAGTCAACACTGTCAAAAGCTTTCTCTAAGTCTACAAATGCTAGAAATGTAGGTTTGCCTTTCCTTGCTCTTCCAAGACTATCAGTAGTATATCTCCAATTTCATCTTCATCTACATCATCTTCCATTTCCATAATATTAAGAACATTGCCCTTGTATTGACCCTCTATACACTCCTTCCACCTTTTGCTTTCCCTTCTTTGCTTAAAGCTGGGTATCCATCTGAGCTCTTGATATTCATACAAGTGGCTCTCTTTTCTCCAAAGGTCTCTTTAATTTTGCTGTAGGCAGTATCTATCTTACCCCTAGAGATATACGCCTCTAGATCCTTACATTTGTCCTCTAGCCATCCCCGCTTAGCCATTTTGCACTTCCTGTCGATCTCATTTTTGAGACGTTTGTATTCCTTTTTGCCTGCTTCATTTACTGCATTTTTATATTTTCTCCTTACATCTATTAAATTCAATATTTCTTCTGTTACCCAAGGGTTTCTACTAGCCCTCGTCTTTTTACCTACTTGATCCTCTGCTGCCTTCACTGTTTCATCTCTCAAAGCTACCCATTCTTCTTCTACTGTATTTCTTTCCCCCATTCTTGTCAATCGTTCCCTAACGCTCTCCCTGAAACTCTCTACACCCTCTGGTTCTGTCAGTTTATCCAGGTCCCATATCCTTAAATTTCCACCTTTTTGCAGTTTCTTTAGTTTTAATCTACAGTCATCGTAGAAGTAGTGGTTTTGTATCTGGAAGCTTGAATTTTTAAAGAGTCGAGGGTGAGTGCATGTAGTTACTGGATGACTACAATAGGTGTAGGGACGTGGTTGGGATTTGGAATGGGGAGGTGAGCGGCAGGAGCAGAAAGCAGATGTTGTCAGAGAGCGGTAGGCCTCGAACACACGCAGCCTGCGGCCGGCACGCCGGCCAGCGGAAACGGGCTCCAGCCGCGCCTGAGGACGTGATTAATGGCGAAACGTCAGCGGCAGGTAGCGGCGATCCTGCACCACGAATCGCTTCGCAGAGAACCCCTAGCACGCCACACGGCTGGGGGCTGCACATATTTTCAGCATTTCTTTCGATCTTGCAGATTCTCAGGATTTTGAATTCTGTTTGCTTCGTATATGAATCTGCGATTTTTGATGTCTTTTATGAACATTTCATCTCTAATGTTTTTCCGTCACATGTGCATGCTAATCAAGTATATTACTAATGATATCCACACATAGGCCAGACATAGGCGCTCTGCTAACAGAAGTAAATAGTAATTTTTTTCATATCAACAGCCACAAAGTTAATAAGAGACACTTCCATTTTTCATCTTTACTCCATTAGAATCACTGTCGTTTATTTCACACGTTCAACTGATTTCAGTGGTTTTCCATTTTCAAGCGTTAACTCAACATGTACAGTCATGGAAAAAACGAGGGAGACCCCTCGCCTTTTCGTTATGCTGATCCGCACAGCTTAAAAGTCTGCTACATAGTATGTAAGTAGGCTGTTTATGTTTTCTTTATGTAAGTAGGCTGTTTATGTTTTCTTATTGGCAACGTTACGTAGCGCTCTGTATGAAAATCACTGGCTGTGCTGTGTGCACTATGTGGCTAGGTTGCATTGTTGTCTACCATTGTAGTGTTGGGCAGCGGCAGCTGAATGTCAACAGCGCGTAGCGTTGCGCAGTTGGAGGTGAGCCGCCAGCAGTGGTGGATGTGGGGAGAGAGATGGCGGAGTTTTGTAATTTGTCATGAACTGCTATATACACTGCTGGAAATGGAAAAAAGAACACATTGACACCGGTGTGTCAGACCCACCATACTTGCTCCGGACACTGCGAGAGGGCTGTACAAGCAATGATCACACGCACGGCACAGCGGACACACCAGGAACCGCGGTGTTGGCCGTCGAATGGCGCTAGCTGCGCAGCATTTGTGCACCGCCGCCGTCAGTGTCAGCCAGTTTGCCGTGGCATACGGAGCTCCATCGCAGTCTTTAACACTGGTAGCATGCCGCGACAGCGTGGACGTGAACCGTATGTGCAGTTGACGGACTTTGAGCGAGGGCGTATAGTGGGCATGCGGGAGGCCGGGTGGACGTACCGCCGAATTGCTCAACACGTGGGGCGTGAGGTCTCCACAGTACATCGATGTTGTCGCCAGAGGTCGGCGGAAGGTGCACGTGCCCGTCGACCTGGGACCGGACCGCAGCGACGCACGGATGCACGCCAAGACCGTAGGATCCTACGCAGTGCCGTAGGGGACCGCACCGCCACTTCCCAGCAAATTAGGGACACTGTTGCTCCTGGGGTATCGGCGAGGACCATTCGCAACCGTCTCCATGAAGCTGGGCTACGGTCCCGCACACCGTTAGGCCGTCTTCCGCTCACGCCCCAACATCGTGCAGCCCGCCTCCAGTGGTGTCGCGACAGGCGTGAATGGAGGGACGAATGGAGACGTGTCGTCTCCAGCGATGAGAGTCGCTTCTGCCTTGGTGCCAATGATGGTCTTATGCGTGTTTGGCGCCGTGCAGGTGAGCGCCACAATCAGGACTGCATACGACCGAGGCACACAGGGCCAACACCCGGCATCATGGTGTGGGGAGCGATCTCCTACACTGGCCGTACACCACTGGTGATCGTCGAGGGGACACTGAATAGTGCACGGTACATCCAAACCGTCATCGAACCCATCGTTCTACCATTCCTAGACCGGCAAGGGAACTTGCTGTTCCAACAGGACAATGCACGTCCGCATGTATCCCGTGCCACCCAACGTGCTCTAGAAGGTGTAAGTCAACTACCCTGGCCAGCAAGATCTCCGGATCTGTCCCCCATTGAGCATGTTTGGGACTGGAAGAAGCGTCGTCTCACGCGGTCTGCACGTCCAGCACGAACGCTGGTCCAACTGAGGCGCCAGGTGGAAATGGCATGGCAAGCCGTTCCACAGGACTACATCCAGCATCTCTACGATCGTCTCCATGGGAGAATAGCAGCCTGCATTGCTGCGAAAGGTGGATATACACTGTACTAGTGCCGACATTGTGCATGCTCTGTTGCCTGTGTCTATGTGCCTGTGGTTCTGTCAGTGTGATCATGTGATGTATCTGACCCCAGGAATGTGTCAATAAAGTTTCCCCTTCCTGTGACAATGAATTCACGGTGTTCTTATTTCAATTTACAGGAGTGTATGTATTATGACTATTAAGGTGAATACATTGTTTGTTCTCTATTAATATCTTTCATTTGCTAACTATCCCTATCAGTAGTTAGTGCCTTCCGTAGTTTGAATCTTTTATTTAGATGGCAATAGTGGCGCTCGCTGTATTGCAGTAGTTCGAGTAATGAAGATTTTTGTGAGGTAAGTTATTTGTGAAAGGTATAGTTTAATGTTAGTCAGGGCCATTCTTTTGTAGGGATTTTTGAAAGTCAGATTGCGTTGCGCTAAAAATATTGTGTGTCACTTTAGTGAATGTTTTAGTACGTTCAGTTTTGCTCAGCTGTTTGAAAAGCAAATAGTGTAAGAGGTTTATCAGCACAGTCGTGTATAATTGTTCCTAAGGGGACGTTTCATATGTCGACCCTTAGCCAAGGATATCTCACTGGAATCTTCTGATTTTTTCTTGTAGCTTGTGTATTTAGTGTAGCTTTTGTTTATTGCTAGCGCGTAATTATAGAGAGAATTTCCTTGGTAGTTGCAGCCTTTCATTGTTGTACAGTAAAACAGTTGTGGCATGCATGTAGATTTGCACCAAGTATTTCGCAGCTGCAATTAACTAGATATTATTTTCAGTGCTATGTTAATGTGTTCCCCTATTTTTGCTCTTCAAATTGTGTTTTTTTTTGTGTTGTCGTGTGAAATATTGTGTGTCAGGTTAAGCACAGTCGTGTATAAATTGTTCTAAGGGGACGTTTCAAGTATAACAGGCAAGGCGACGAAGTGCTACCAACATACTATGCAAGTTCGCTCAGCTGATGTGCTGAGATAGCCAACACTGGAGAAACTCGCGCTTCGAAGACGCCACAGCATCGTTTGCCACCACTTCGTGGGAAACGAAATACCTCAAGTATAAGCCAATGTGTTGTATTCATATATCTGTGACCATGACTTGGATCTAAAGTGTGGTTATGGATAGTACGTATGCTCAGATTGCGAATCTAACGTCATGGATTAAAGACAAGGGGAAATGAATTAGGCGTCCTTACTCTTCCGTACCATCAAATATATTTTAGCTATTCTTTCTTAAATGAGCTGCTCAGAAAATCATTCACCAGAAGTGAATAAGTTTTTAGCAACACCAGATGATATTAACAGCTTGATGGCGCGGGATAGCCGTGCGCTCAACGGCGTCATATGGCGGACCGCGCGGCTCCTTGCGCCGTCAGTCCGAATCCTTCCCCGGGCATGGATGTGTGTTAGGTTAGGTAGGTTGAACTAGTTCTAGGTCTAGGGGACTGATGACCTAAGCAGTTTGGTGGCTCAGTTCTTAGAGCCAATTTGTGACCTTTCGCATAAATTTTCTTTACATAAACGGCTGTATCTTTAGATTGCGTTGACATAGCTCACTTTTTTACACCGCCAAGGGACCCTATACCGCAGGAAGTGAGATATGTTTCCGCTTATCATGTCCACCCGTACTGAAGGTAAACGGGTTTTAAGGGTTGGGTAGACGGACAGACGGTCAAGAAAGTGAGACTAGTAGGGTTCCATTTTACCGATTTACGTGACGAAATCCTAACAACGAAAATAGCTACCACAGTTACTGCAGATGAGGGATGCATAATAATTTCCCCTACTCTTTATTCGAAATGTTCCAGTTTCAGTCGATACATCAGCATATTAATCGTAGCTACGCTTTAGATCCAAATCACGTTTACATGAATGCAGATAAAATCCATTTGGCTATACACGTGGTAATTCAGATCCCACTATTAATGCCACCGCGTCATGTGCGAGCATTCCCATTGCTAACTACCTTAAGGAACACTTCGGCTAATGAACGTTTTCTGGCTGGGACACGTCTAATGGAGAATTCGAAACATTGTAGAATACGTTTGGCAGCTACGTCGCCGTTTATTTCCTGGGGTGGTGCAGAATTATCCTACTAAATTTACTCGCTAATAACAGTTTTTTGCTATTTCGATAAACATCCCGAATGATTGTCACATAAGCGGTGACATAAAGGTAGGCAATTCACGTTTTTGAGTCCAGAAAGCTCTATGCAACAGAAACTGCAGATCATTTTTCCATTTTCATTGCGAAATTGCCGGCTTATTCATGTCTGGGGTAATAATAGAGGGCTGTTTGCCTGGGATGTCTGCTAGCGTAGTGAAAGGTGTTTGCTACTGCAAGGGAGGTCTGGTTAGTTTTCGGTTCTAATCTCGATGGAGGCAGATAGACTATCAGTAAAGGAATTTGAAGAAATTCTCGCGCCCCCAATAAGTTTTATTGCTACCTTTATTCTGTACCGGCTCCCTGTGGATGCTGATATGAAACTGTTGTAGAATTTCATACTTGTTACTGCCTACTTTTTCCGCTTCTGTCAATACACTGAACGATTTTTAACTGAATTTCGTTATGAATCATCACGAATTGGTAAATTTGCACACTTTCATGGTAGGTCAGCAACGGTAATCCAGTATGACTGGTCTGAACGTTGACACAGACCATTTCGCGGCCGAATGAGCATAATATTTTGCTAATTCGTAATGATCTGGGGTACTTTGTCTTACTAAAACAGTTACGTTATCTCGATAAGCTGAAATTCGTTTTTATTAGTACAGTTCATACTAATTAGCGTTCTTCTTTTATTTATATCTTATATTTAGGTGTTGTGGTTAACACACTAATCAGCATTAATATAGTCTTACACATGATTGAAAAAAGTCTGACAAATTTCGCATAGTTTTTCAATTTCACGCCTGTGCATTGTATGTTGGTAGCACTTGGTCGTCTTGCCTGTTATGCCGTGCAGCAGACTTTAAAGCTGTGCGGATCAGCATAACGGAAAGACGAGGGGTCTCGCTCATTTTGTTCACGACTGTACGTCTTTAATTTACATACGTAACTGTTGTCTTATGTCTTAGTAGACATGACTCTGCTGCCGTCAAATCAACATTTTGATACAAAACACTGGAAATTATTTAACAGCAGCATTGAATACATATAAAGGTGAAAGTTTGTTAGCAAAACTGTCAAAAAGTTCTTGGTTAATTTACATCAAATTCTTACAACGTACTCAAATAAGCAGTCAGATGGACATAGTTTATATATGTTTTAATACTTTGAGACAGAGATGGGCTGCATACTTTTTTAAATACTGGGTATTTTGGGTATGAGTGCAGAGCCTGTGATCATTGGTACCCCATATGTACTCACTTCTGTGTGTTAAGTCTTTCTACAGTCTCGTTACGTAATTTTCCACCCGATGTTTTCTGCAAGGCCGTAACTGCACCACGAAGTGGGCTATGCCTGTCAGTAAAGACCAACCGCTTTGCTTCCCCATGTCCAAACTTCATCACCTGCCCTTCTCTCCAGGGGAAAATAAGCTTTAATGGCTTGCTCTCCAACCATATGTACTTGGAGGTACTAACGAACTATAATATTTACTATTCCTACTAGCTACAATTACTAGTCTGCAAATAATGTAAACGCTGATTTACTGTTGTCCTGTACGCTCTCCTCAGTCACCAGTAGAAACATCTGCATTCTCACCCCAAACAGACTGCATATAAATATTAAGGGTGTAAATTTTAAGTTGACAAACCAGAATAGCTCGAAAAATAAGCTTCACACGAAAAAAATGTGTAGAATCCAAAATCGATTATTTTCGAGGGGGTCATCTGCGGGTACTAAAATTAGCCCACCACCGTCAACCATTGGGGGTGGGGTGGGAGGCAACTTAAAATTTCAAATGGGAGCCCCCATTTTTATTGCAGAATCAGATTCTACATATAAAACCACGTATATATTGTCTTAAACATTTGTTTTGATTCTTGGTAGTTGGCGCTGTAATTCAAGAAAATCTTTGTTCTCATTTTTGCATGGAAATTGTTTTCATGAAGCTCAATGTTTGTCGTGTTATATCTCCAGAATTATGTGTCGCACAGTGACATAATTTTGCAGATATATCCAGTGGTATATGTTGTTACTGGCTGTGAAATGTGTCGTCGATAGCGTTAGTAATAAAGAAGTAATAAATTAATACGTCATGAATAATGCGGCAGCTTTTTACGAATCCCAGTGTTTATGACGTCATATCTACTGAACTATGCGTCGTGCATTGGTATGTTGTGGCAGGTTCACCGAGTGGTATACATGAATACTGTCTGCAGATTGTTGTAGGGTTACTAGTAAAGGATTTAGAAGTGAAAAGTGTTGTGTCGGCAGATTAGCCAACACAACGTACACTAATTTATAGAGGAGGCCGAAATGCACGCGTCAACTCACGCAGGTGGGCGGTAGGTCTGTACCAGGATACGTAATGAATGCTATAAAGAAAAGTACGTAGCTGTTGGAATACTTAACTTTAATCCATCAATTGTATACAGCATTCTTGATGATACAAGTGAGACTCTCTCTAGAAATGGTTAATGGCGCCTTGCTAGGTCATAGCCATGGACTTAGCTGAAGGCTATTCTAACTATCTCTCGGCAAATGAGAGAAAGGCTTCGTCAGTGTGGTCGCTAGCAAAGTCGTCCGTACAACTGGGGCGAGTGCTAGTACGTCTCTCTAGACCTGCCGTGTGGTGGCGCTTGGTCTGCAATTACTGACAGTTGCAACACGCGGGTCCGTCGTATACTAGCGGACTGCGGCCGATTTAAAAGCTACCACCTAGCAAGTGTGGTGTCCGGCGGTGACACCACAAAAAGGTCATGCGTGATGCGGCAGTTTTACTGCATGGACAGCGAAAATGTGGAAAGCAATAAACATTTTCCTTTCATCATTTTTTGGGGATCTGAGGGAGCAAGACAGTCTCGTGACGCCTAGAAATTCTGTATAAACTTTGTTACAAGTCACTAACACCTCTCATTGTCGAGTGGTGGCTGAATAAATTCTGCCTATTGGCATGATTTGAGCTACGCTTCCTTTCCACCCCCGCCCCTTTGAAAGGTAGGTTATTCTTACCTTCCGAATGGTTCTGTGCATAGGTGATATACACTGACGCGCCAAAGAAACTGGTATAGGCATGCGTATTCAAATACGGAGATATATAAACAAGCAGAAGACGGCAGTCGACACCGCGTGTTGTAGCCGCACGGTCTGAGGCGCCTTGTCACGGTACGCGCGGCTCCTCCGCTGGAGGTTCGAGTCCTCCCTCGGGCATGGGTGTGTGTGTTGTCCTTAGCGCAAGTTAAATTAAGTATTGTGTAAGCTTAGGGACCGATGACCTCAGCAGTTTGGTCCCATAAGATCTTACCACAAATTTCCAAAAATAACGACATGAAGTGTATGCAACAAAGACATAACACCATGAAAACATCACACATCACAGGCAATAACAAAATTATTACGAAAAAATGAAAAGTTATGATAATAACCACCACTAAATCTAAAACAAATTCCAGGCGAAAACATAACTAGAACGAAACCTATAAAAATAATAAAAAACAATTGAATTTCCCCACATCACTTATTTACAATTGTAACAATTTAAATATGTAACATCGCTGTTCCATTATCATCCAAAAACGGCATACATAAAAAATGACTAAAGTCAGATATACATCTCCAACGTACACCTAACGAGAACCAATAATTCTAAAAACAAAGCAGGACATGACCGCAACGGTATTACATGTAAGGTAAAAACAACAAACGGATGTATTATAACTTTCCTGATCATAGTTACAGATCATTATGTTAGGATCACCACTTACTTATGTATTTACAGAGCACCTGACGATGCCAACTTGGCAAAATGTGCTCATCGTGATTGATTACTAAAATAATAACCATTTAAGGAGCAGCGTAGCTGGCTGATATTCAAAATAATCTGTTAATTCACGTCATGCGGCCATAATGACGTCGAAAACCGTTTAATATGTAGCACCTAACACGGGAATCTCCCCGTCGCACCGCCCCCAGACTTAGCGGTAATATGGTATAGTGGATAGCCAGTCAAAAACTGAACACCGATCAAGCATGAAACTGTGAGAAAAAAGCAAAATTAAAAGAGTGAACGGTCGAACGTTAGCAACTGCAATATCAAGACAAATAAAACCACCACGGCGTCGTGGTTAAGAGGTCACGGTGTTGGATTGTAAACCGCAAAATTTTCTCGTGCCATTTATTTCATTTACCTATTTTACAAAATTATGAAAGTCTTCGCAGCTGTCATACTATACACTCGTCATATGAGGGTAGCCCCGAAAATAAGTTCCCATCGGTCGCTAGATGGAAACCACAGTGAAAAATCAGAAACATATTATGTGCAAGAGTTAGCTACACTTTCCAGATACTTCCCTAAATAGTCGCCACCCCGACTTAGACATTTGTTGGGGCGTTATACCCAATTTCCTACACCATCGTCATAGAAGGCAGCCGCCAGTGCTTCCTGATAATTCTCTACACTGGCCTATAGCGCGTAGCCTGCGCCCAAGTGTTGTCTTCGTATCCATCGTTTCATGTGAACAGAGATGATACTCAGGACGAGCCAGTTAGGGCTGTGTTGTGGGTGAGCGAACACTTCCCATCGAAAAGGCTGCAAGAGTGTCTTCACTGCCCCTGCACAGTGCGGCTGAGAATTGCCACGACGAAGGAAGTGCATGTCAGTTGTGTCAGGTGGGCTGCATCCATTAAGGCGAAGCCTCACAGCGGGCCCTCCTACTTGGCGGCAGACATCGTTATTCCAGCCACCTTTACCCGCTCACAGCTGAAAAGAGCGTCTCGATGCGATCGATGGTCACACTAGAGACACCACACAACACATCTGTGCAAAGCTTCATCTGGTTTTCACTGTGGTGTCCATTTCACGACCGATCGAAACTTACTTTCTGGACAACCCTCGTAGAATATATGTGATAAGAATACGTTACCGTCGCCAGTAAAGTCATGAATAGTGAGAGCAGGCGAGATACCACATGGACGTCTCACAGAAATGAAAACAACAAATAAAGGGGTGTGAACTGAGTTACAACAAAGGAATTCAAGAGCCAAAACTTCCAAAACGGAACGCAACTTCAAAAACGTTGAAAACGTATGTTTTGACAGAGCACAGAGAAACTGTGTGATTGTGAAACCGTTGCGTTCATTTGCTGCAGCTTATGTGACAAACAGTTACCTTTTCCTCATTTCCTTGGGAATGATCACATCCACATTTACATTCATACTAACTCCTTAATCGAACCAGGAGGCATAACTTACTCATTCACCAGGCGTACAGTCCACCCCTGTTAGCTGAGTGATCGGCGTGACGGAATGTCATTCCTAACGGCCCAGGTTCGATTACCGGCTGGGTCGGAGATTTTCTCCACTCAGTGACTGGGTGTTGTGTTGCCTTTACCATCATTGTTGTAGAATTTTGGAACATGTATTGTGTTCGAGTATAATGACTTTTCTGGAGACTAGAAATCTACTCTGTAGGAATCAGCATGGGTTTCGAAAAAGACGGTCATGTGAAACCCAGCTCGCGCTATTCGTCCACGAGACTCACAGGGCCATAGACACGGGTTCACAGGTAGATGCCGTGTTTCTTGACTTCCGCAAGGCGTTCGATACAGTTCCCCACAGTCGTTTATTGAACAAAGTAAGAGCATATGGACTATCAGACCAATTGTGTGATTGGATTGAGGAGTTCCTAGATAACAGGACGCAGCATGTTATTCTCAATGGAGAGAAGTCTTCCGAAGTAAGAGTAATTTCAGGTGTGCCGCAGGGGAGTGTCATAGGACCGTTGCTATTCACAATATACATAAATGACCTGGTGGATGACATCGGAAGTTCACTGAGGCTTTTTGCAGATGATGCTGTGGTGTATCGAGAGGTTGTAACAATGGAAAATTGTACTGAAATGCAGGAGGATCTGCAGCGAATTGACGCATGGTGCAGGGAATGGCAACTGAATCTCAATGTAGACAAGTGTAATGTGCTGCGAATACACAGAAAGATAGATCCTTTATCATTTAGCTACAAAATAGCAGGTCAGCAACTGGAAGCAGTTAATACCATAAATTATCTGGGAGTACGCATTAGGAGTGATTTAAAATGGAATGATCATATAATGTTGATTGTCGGTAAAGCAGATGCCAGACTGAGATTCATTGGAAAAATCCTAAGGAAATGCAATCCGAAAACAAAGGAAGTAGGTTACAGTACGCTTGTTCGCCCACTGCTTGAATACTGCTCAGCAGTGTGGGATCCGTACCAGATAGGGTTGATACAAGACATAGAGAAGATCCAACGGAGAGCAGCGCGCTTCGTTACAGGATCATTTAGTAATCGCGAAAGCGTTACGGAGATGATAGATAAACTCCAGTGGAAGACTCTGCAGGAGAGACGCTCAGTAGCTCGGTACGGGCTTTTGTCAAAGTTTCGAGAACATACCTTCACCGAAGAGTCAAGCAGTATATTGCTCCCTCCTACGTATATCTCGCGAAGAGACCATGAGGATAAAATCAGAGAGATTAGAGCCCACACAGAGGCATACCGACAATCCTTCTTTCCACGAACAATACGAGACTGGAATAGAAGGGAGAACCGATAGAGGTACTGAAGGTACCCTCCGCCACACACCGTCAGGTGGCTTGCGGAGTATGGATGTAGATGTAGATGTAGATGTAGATCATCATTTCATCCCCATCGACACGCAAGTCGCCGAAGTGGAGTCAAATCGAAAGACTTGCACCAGGCAAAAGGTCTACCCGAAGGGAGGCCCTAGCCACACGGCATTTCATTTACCAGGCGTACAAATTAGGTGCGTCGATAAGAGATTCCTATCATATGACACACATACTGTCACTAATACCGTGTATGACACACCATAGGTGGGGAGGATATGACTGACTTGACGCCTTGTCATCAAACGTTTACGGTTGTCATCAGAAAGCTTTCGGCTGCTAATAGCGTAGTTGTGGAGAATCAACTGCCAATATAGGTCCCTACCTCACGCCTCGCTGTTGCAAATGGACGTTACACCACGACACAGACACAAATTTGACTACAGTGAACATCGAAAAAAAAAAATTATCACGATAGAGGTTTAAACACGACAACACAACTCCATCACTTGGCAGTCCTACACCGTGACCATTTTTTTTTTTTGTTGTTCTCATTGTATTCATTATTGTTTGTTGCATTTCAACAGGCGTCCCATGACACCTGTTCGAGTTCATCGCTGATCCTTTTCCTCGTTATTATCATTACTTTTTTTTTTTAATACGCTTAGCTGCATCGTCCCATGACACCTGTTCGAGTTCATCGCTAATCCTTTCCCTCGTTATTATTATTTTTTTTAATACGCTGAGCTACATCGTCTTAACCAAGACGCCGTTGCTGTTTCTGGCTGCTATGTATTGTACTTCTTCTCCTTGAACCATTCAATGTTTCTATTTTGCTTCTTTTTCACAACTCAGTCCACCCTCTTTCTGTTATCATGCTTGATCTGTGTTCACTTTTTGACGCCCTGGCAACTGGGTCCTGTACTGTTTCTCCTGGGTGGACTTGGGTTTTTAAAAAATTGAAAACTAAATATTGCGATAAATTTTATAAATGATCGACAAGTACGCCAAAGAAGACGAGATAGAACTACAATGGGCATGTTATTCCATGGACTCTTGCGCTTCTATGCATGAACTATCTTTCGTTTGTCATTCGCTTATCTTATCTGCTTGGATTCGGACCTAAGAGGACGTTCTTGTGTAAAGCTCATCTTGCTGTACGAGCTGATAATGTAAGTTGTACTTAAAAACGAAAACCATAATGGTTATTTTGTCAAAAGAATTTGTGTATGTGGTCAATTAATTGATCGTCTGATACCTAGACCGTCTTAAGTAGATATGGGCCTTAACAAAGAATTTTCATTTTTAGGCGCCATCTTAGAAAAATATTTAACATTTCTCTTTTAGCTCATCTGCGAGACGTGCTGTCGGTTAGGACAATTAACTTTATTTCCGATCCCACGAGACCGGACGAAGCTACTAATAATTTAACAATTTTATTTACAGGTTTTCTTTATACAACGAGATAACATCCCAGGCAGAAAAGGTCTGGTCACAGGATTCCAGTTCCATTATAGGATTTCATTTGTCGATGCTACTGTTGTTATATTGGGGAATCGAGACAAAGCCACGATATTTAGTTAGGTACTACAGTAGTCTACACCGAACGGACTTGGCAAATATTCCCTGGTGCAATAAGCACACGACTTCTCACGAGTCTAGTGTTGGATAAATAAGGAAAGGACAATTAATTATAGACGATTACGTAACTACCCTCAGAACTGAACTAGTTTACTGAGTGTGTAAGTAGGCTGTTTAGGTTTTTACGTTGGTAACGCCACGTAGCGCTCTGTGTGAAAATCACTGGCTGTGCTGTGTGCAGTCTGTGGCTGGTGGGCATTGTTGAAATAGTCGCTATTGTAGTGTTGGGCAGTTGGATGTGAACAGCGCGTAGCATTGCGCAGTTGGAGGTGAGCCACCAGCAGTGGTGAATGTGGGGGGAGAGATGGCGGAGTTTTGAGAGCGGATGATCTGGACGTGTGTCCATCAGAGACAGTAAATTTGTAAGACTGGAGGTCATGAGCTGATATATATATATTATGACTTTTGAACACTATTAAGGTAAATACATAGTTTGTTCTCTATCAAAATCTTTCATTTGCTAACTATGCCTATCAGTAGTTAGTGACTTCAGTAGTTTGAATCTTTTATTTAGCTGGCAGTAGTGGCGCTCGCTGTATTGCAGTAGTTCGAGTAACAAAGATTTTTGTGAGGTAAGAATTCATGAAAGATATAGGTTAATGTTAGTCAGGGCCATTCTTTTGTAGGGATTTTTCAAAGTCAGATTGCGTTGCGCTAAAAATATTCTGTGTCAATTTAGTGTTGATCAGAATAAGTAAAGATCGAAATGTCTGAGTATGTTCAGTTTTGCTCAGCTGTTTGAAAAGCAAATAATGTAAGAGGTTTATCAGCACAGTCATTCATAAATTTTTCTAAGCGGACGTTTCATAGCTTATACACGTCGGCCTAAATTAAACAACATATTACATTGTTAATAATATTCCTACATTAGTTATTTCTCTTCTATGCTGAGCCATTGCATTAATGTTTCTTTTTTATATAAGTCTCGGTTCATAGTTTATTTTATCACATTACACTAATAATCACAAAACAATTAAAATATTTTATTGTATTACATTACAGCCATCTTACCACTAAATCTGAGAGGGTGCGATGGGGAGTTTCTCTTGTCAGTACAAATGAGTGCTCCACCAATGCACTGACCTTTTATACCTTATACAGGATGTTACAAAAAGGTACGGCCAAACTTTCAGGAAACAATCCGCACACACAAAGAAAGAAAATATGTTATGTGGACATGTGTCCGGAAACGCTTACTTTCCATGTTAGAGCTAATTTTATTACTTCTCTTCAAATCACATTAATCATGGAATAGAAACACACAGCAACAGAACGTACCAGCGTGACTTCAAACACTTTGTCACAGGAAATGTTCAAAATGTCCTCCGTTAGCGAAGATACATGCATCCACCCTCCATCGCATGGAATCCCTGATGCGCTGATGCAGCCCTGGAGAATGGCGTATTGTATCACAGCCGTCCACAATACGAGCACGAAGAGTCTCTACATTTGGTACCGGGGTTGCGTAGACAAGAGCTTTCAAATGCCCGCATAAATGAAAGTAAAGAGGATTGAGGTCAGGAGAGCGTGGAGGCCATGGAATTGGTCCGCCTCTACCAATCCATCGGTCACCGAATCTGTTGTTGAGATGCGTACGAACACTTTGACTGAAATGTGCAGGAGCTCCATCGTGCATGAACCACGTGTTGTGTCGTACCTGTAAAGGCACATGTTCTAGCAGCATAGGTAGAGTATCCCGTATGAAATCATGATAATGTGCTCCATTGAGCGTAGGTGGAAGAACATGTGGCCCAATCAAGACATCACCAACAATGCCTGCCCAAACGTTCACAGAAAATCTGTGTTGATGACGTGATTGCACATTTGCGTGTGGATTCTCGTCAGCCCACACATGTTGACTGTGAAAATTTACAATTTGATCACGTCGGAATGAAGCCTCATCCGTAAAGAGAACACTTGCACTGGAATGAGGATTGACACATTGTTGGATGAACCATTCACAGAAGTGTACCTGTGGAGGCCAATCAGCTGCTGATAGTGCCTGCACACGCTGTACATGGTACGGAAACAACTGGTTCTCCCGTAGCACTCTCCATACAGTGAGTTGGTCAACGTTACCTTGTACAGCAGCAACTTCTCTGACGCTGACATTAGGGTTATCGTCAACTGCACGAAGAATTGCCTCGTCCATTGCAGGTGTCCTCGTCGTTCTAGGTCTTCCTCAGTCGCGAGTCATAGGCTGGAATGTTCCGTGCTCCCTTAAGACGCCGATCAACTGCTTCGAACGTCTTCCTGTCGGGACACCTTCGTTATGGAAATCTGTCTCGATACAAACGTACCGCGCCACGGGTGCTAATCCATACATCAAATGGGCACCTGCCAACCCCGCATTTGTAAACATTGCACTGACTGCAAAACCACGTTCGAGATGAACACTAACCTGTTGATGCTACGTACTGATGTGCTTGATGCTAGAACTGTAGAGCAATGAGTCGCATGTCAACACAAGCACCGAAGTCAACATTCCTTCAATTGGGCCAACTGGCGGTGAATCGAGGAAGTACAGTACATACTGACGAAACTAAAATGAGCTCTAACATGGAAATTAAGCGTTTCCGGACACATGTCCACATAACATATTTTCTTTCTTTGTGTGTGAGGAATGTTTCGTGAAAGTTTGGCCGTACCTTTTTGTAACACCCTGTATACGTGATACTACCGCCATTTGCATATGTGAGCATCGCTATCCCATGACTATTCTAACATCAGTGTACAGCGTTTGTGGCATATGAGGGATACCGAATCGGAAGGGCAGCCCGATCTTTCTAGGGCGGCGGTGTGTGTTTGCTGGAAGCCGCGCCGCGCTCACAGAACGAACAGTGGCGCGGCCCGTGGTGTTCCCCAGGCTACGAGGCCCGCCTCCGCCCAGAGCTGCTCAGCTGAGCTCAGCTGCCGCGTATGACGGCTCCACCATTAATCACGCACTCACACGCGTACGGTCCAACACACGCACTCGCGCCGCCGCACACACCTGCGCATTCTATGCACACCGTCGGTCCGCACTCCGCGCTGAAGGCAGCCTGCATGCGCCTCCGACGTTCCATCCAGTCCCACTAACGGGTATTACCAAAGTCTTTGCTGAGGCATTTCCCGCACGATAATAAATACTCTCTTTCAAATTCTGAAGGTGGCAGGGGTAAAATAAAACGAGCGAAAGGCTATTTACAATTTGTACAGAAACCAGATGGCACTTATAAGAGTCGAAGGACATGAAAGGGAAGCAGTGGTTGGGAAAGGAGTGAGACAGGGTTGTAGCTTATCCCCGATGTTATGCAATCTGTGTATTGAGCAAGTAGTAAAGGAAAATTCGGAGTAGGTATTAAAATCCATGGAGCAGAAATAAACACTTCGAGGTTCGTCGATGATGACACTGTAATTCTGTCAGAGACAGCAAAGGACTTGGAAGAGCAGTTGAACGGAATGGACAGTGTCTTGAAAGGAAGATATAAGGTGAACATCAACAAAAGCCAAACGAGTATAATGGATGTAGTCGAATTAAGTGGGGTGATGCTGAGCGAATTAGATTAGGAAATGAATCAAATTCAAATGGTTCAAATGGCGCTGAGCACTATGGGACGGAACGTCTGACGTCATCAGTCCCCTAGAACTTAAACCTAACTAACCTAAGAACATCACACACACCCATGCCCGAGGCAGGATTCGAACCTGCGACCGTAGCGGTCTCGCGGTTCCAATTCCAATTCCAAATGTTGCCTATGGTCAAGCTGGGAACTGAATTAGGTTTATGAGGAACTGTATTCTTCCGTTTATTTGGCACAGCAGCCTAGCAGAGAGACACGGCGGTGGAACGCAAACATTCCAC
Organism: Schistocerca cancellata; assembly: GCF_023864275.1. Lineage (NCBI taxonomy): Eukaryota > Metazoa > Arthropoda > Insecta > Orthoptera > Acrididae > Schistocerca > Schistocerca cancellata. The sequence goes on from NC_064637.1 coordinate 98,090,983, forward strand.
CTTGGTCAGAGCCATCAACATGTAGGTTTAACCCTTAGTTTCGCAGGTCATTTTTTGTCACACACTGTCCCAGGTGCGGTCTGAGTGACCGCTATATTGAAATAGCCATAAAAACATGCAAGGGGTTCACCACCCTGCTGGAGCAAATGTAATTTCGATGTATTGCTCACGCGATGCCTGCAGCAGAAAATATCTTTGCTGCAAGAGAGTCGCAGTCAGAGCAGTCTCGACAGCAGTTCCAGTTGAAGTCTGTCGCTGGTACAACGCAGTTCATAGCCACGTATTGTAAGGTAAATTTTATTATTTTTATTGGCATGCGCGTAGTTATGTCACTTGTCTGAGATGTTAACATGAATTTGTTTCAATGTTTTTGTGATTCGTCAGCATCAGTTGACCCAGTTTTGTAATATTCACTTTTTCACGCAATGGATTGCAGATCTTTATTAATAACGTAAAAGATTTTCAGAATATAATTTTTACCAGTCAACAAAAAAAGGAAGAGAATAATTTTGTCTTAAGTGATTACAAGTCCCGATCCAGTCATTTATTTAAATTTCGATATTTCAGAAATTTTCTCAGATCACAGTCATGTGCTCTGCAGTAATCAGACGACCAGCTGTGCAGCTGTGTCACTGAGCAGAGTCAGTTTTTCTAATAATTCAGATGTCAGACAAATGTTGTCCAGTATTAGTACATAGGCCAGCATTTCACTAAGCTGTGCCATTTACTAGCAGATATATAGACAGCGATATCGGGCGACACCATCATGAGGTAAGAATTTTACAGTTTATTCAGATTGATTTCACTGGCCTATGGCGTAGCGCTGCTTACAACAAAATTTATCAGTTTTCATGAGTTAAGATATTAACAAAAAAAATTATCATTTTTATATTTTATACGGGAGCGTTACAAACTGCGTTCAGCAATTTCAGTGGAACAGTTCAGATGTTATGTTAAAGGTTACATTAATACCACACAAAAAATATTCAAATAAATTTTAAAGTTGATTTTTACGAAAAAACTCATTTAAACAGAAAACTACACAAAATTAATATTACATCATAATGTTAGTGCTATGGAAATTATAATACCCTGCACTCCAAATTTTACTTTTTTCTATATTTTTATTGTTTATTACACATGTAATAATATACAAATCTCCTATAAATTGTTCAAAAAAGTGAAATTACACTAGTACTTTTTAGGTGTTTAGTTTCCTTTTTAGAGGTTTTCATTTCACTCGCTAGAAATTTTTGTCCAGATTTAAAGTCAGATTGGCTTCTTGCAACAACGACAAAAATAAGGTGTTTTCTTTCCTTTTTTAGGTCACACGTGGAGCATGTGTTACGTGTTTCCAATCGTTCTACAACGACTCTTGATTTTGGTGCACCCAAAACATGGACTGTACTCGCATTCAGGAGGAAGACGGTTCAAACCCGCGTCCGGCCATGTTGATTCAGGTTTTCTGCGATTTCCCTAAATCGCTTCAGGAAAATGCCATGATTTCCCTCTCCATCCTTCGGTCATCCGATGCGACCGACGACTCCGCCGTTTGGTCCCCTTCCCCAAATCAGCCAACCAGCCGAAAAACGGAGAAAGATGCACGAAGTTCACGTGTTATCTGGTGCCTGTTAACTCGCTTTTTATCTGTGGTGTCACCAACGATCCTAAGGGGCTCCGGAACACCCTATACTTGCAATGTTAAAATAACGCTTATAAATTACATCTTTCCTCACAAAGTATTTGAGGTAGGAAGTTGAACTTTTTACAGATTATTTATTGGAATATGGGCTACAACTTAACACAGGGATTTTGCAAAATTTTGGTTCAGTTCTTAAAGATGATTTTTTTTCAATTGTAATGAAAATTCACAACATTTCTTTGCAATTTTTTATTTATATATTCAAAAATATACAGTTTTTTGGAAAAAGGCTGTGTTAAATTATGCAGAAGGTACTGTGTAACATTTACTGAAAGTTTGAAACAAATATGTTTGGAAGATCCTTAGAAAACATGTAATTAGTATGAGAAAATAAAAGTTTTGGGAATCGAGCGACAAAGACTGGATTAACTTTTTAGTGCATTCCAGGTCCATAGGATGGATTATCTTCATCCTCTGCAAACTCCTCCTCCAGCTTCCTCTTGTTCCTCCTCCTGTTTACTCTTGCTTGTATTTCTAGACTCTTTACAGCCCTGTCTGCAGCCCGAAGGCGTTCCTTGTCTAAAGCAAGCATCGCTCGTACCATGTTAGAATGTTATTATTTACAGTAATAACACATACCTTTGGCTTTCCAACACTTCTCCTTTTCTTAAAAGCCTCCAGAGGATTTCTAATAACTTTACTTTTACTCATTATTATACTTCAACAAAACAGAGACTCAAGAAACAGAATTAATTACGAATATTTTCGAGATAACGACAGACTAAATAAACATGAAACAATCGACAATCACACCAGCGATATATATTGAACCATCACAGGTTAGCCACTACACATACTTTATCTTACATCACTAAAATGTACCTGATGAACACGGACGTTAATAATAACACCATTTGACAGCAGTTTAACAGCGCCACGGTGGGTCACGCCCATGTAGAACACATTTCAAAAAAAATTTAAAAATCGTTGTAGTCTTCGGAATTGAATAAATTATATATCTATTAAAAGGTAATAGTCTGCAGATTCAGAAAACGCAAAAAAGTAAAAATTGATCTTTTCATGATTTTGAGCCTTTCCGGAGCCCCTTAAAAGCTTCTTCAAAAATTAAAACGGTTCATCTGAGTATTGTCTCTGTAGGTATTGTGGCAAAAGCATTCACCCCATTTTTGGCCAACATGCGGAAAAATAATGCCATTGGCCATCGTTAAAAGAGGTTTCGATGAGCAGCGATATTTGTTCCTACCTAATGTTTCATTCAAGGAAGTCACACGTGGAAAAACAAATCCGTCTTCACTTTCGCACTGTTATTATACTGTATTATGATCAATTTCAATTGCGTTGTCACTATCTGATCCAGGATCACTTCCTAAACTGACCCCAATTATCGCCAAAGTCAGGGTCCTTTGAACATGAAGAGAAGTCGTAGACTTGCCTACTGATTCCATAACGCAAAGTCAGGGTCCGTAAACACGAACAGTATACGTACACCAGGCTACTGATTTCATAACGTAAAGTCCCAAGTCGGTCTCAGAGACAGCTAGAACGAAAGAGGCAGTAACAGTTTTGGTCCACGTCATATTTAAGCGGCTGCCGACAAAGAAAACCGCAACAGCTTCGGGAAAGAGCAACTATACAACGTTGTAATCTCCTACCTCAACATTACGTATTAGCAACAGAAGAATAAACGCTAGCGGTCTGTGAGACCACACCTGGGATATTAAGGGTTAAGTGGTCTTCATGGTTTATCCAGCCCACACCCTGGTGCTTCCCCCGACTCGGGGCTAGCCACGTTACCGCGATGGGAGGTAACGCTGGGAAGCTTGGAAGCTATCGTGCAAAGATGCGATGCGTACGTGGAGAAATATCTCCTTTACGTAAAGAAAGCGACGGTTGGAAATTTTCTGTGGGAACCGCGAGACATAGATACTGTGTGTGAAATGTTATGGGGTCCGCAGCTCGTCGTCGTGCGGTAGCGTTCTCGCTTCCCACGCCCGGGTTCCCGGGTTCGATTCCCGGCGGGGTCAGGGATTTTCTCTGCCCCATGATGACTGGGTGTTGTGTGATGTCCTTAGGTTAGTTAGGTTTAAGTAGTTCTATGTTCTAGGGGACTGATGACCATAGATGTTAAGTCCCATAGTGCTCAGAGCCATTTGAACCATTTTGAAATGTTATGGGAATTAACTGCTAAGGTCATCAGTCCATAAGCTTACACACTGCTTAACCTAAATTATCCTAACACACATACCCATGCCCGAGGGAGGACTCGAACCTCCGCCATACTCCACGGCTTCTCTGCAACATGGCTTTTGCCCATGTACCCTCCCACAAAATAAACAGAAAGTTCCACTCTTGCTGAGCCTCTGTCAATATCCTAAAATTTTATTGGAGCAGTGGTCGCAATCCCTGGAAAACTTGTCTAGAGATTAGACGGCGCTCAGATTCATTACGGTCATTGGTGGATGACTTGGAGCTCTGTAAAACTGGGGACAGAAGTTAAGATTCTAGACAGCACACTCTGCCTTCTTCTTCCACGAACGACTGTCTTCCTGGCAGCCTCGTGTGTCGTGTACGGGAAGATGGTTCCAGTACGCTGTTAACTGCCGCTCGCACTCGGCACAACCGAGTAATGGATGTTTGTTTGGTGACATTTGGAGAGCAAACCTTTTCCGTGGAACAGTTCAGGGGTCGCAGTGCTTGTCAACTTTGCAGAGATAGTCGTTTCGGCAAATGATGACGGGACTTAGTTATTTGAACTCCAGGATGCACTTTGCGTTTGGGAACGGTGTTACTTTTTCCGAGTTCACCTTACATTAACAATAGGTTTCTTTATAAATAATTCTCCTGCTGCCAGTCACTATTTTCTTGATTTACTTTTCACACGACGCATTTCGGGAAATGATTCCCATTTTCAGGTGCGTTTTTTGGGCGCATTTCTATGTGATGTCGATGAGTGAGAGTCTGCTTCCTTTCGTTGACTTTACTGCAATATACAAGAAACACTCGATTTTTTAGTTCGTTATCGATCTTTTTGTCAAGTTAGTGGTGAAATTTTAGAAACGGATCATAAAAAAACTGTAAGTACAAATTCTTCAAAAATTTCGCCACTAACTTCACAAACAGATCGATGTCTTGTGTTGTGGTCTTCAGTCCAGAGACTGGTTTGATGCAGCTCTCCATGCTGCTCTATCCTGCGCAAGGTTCTTCATCTCCCAGTACCTACTGCAACCTACATCCTTCTGAATCTGCTTAGTGTATTCATCTCTTGGTCTCCCTCTACGATTTTTACCCTCCACGCTGCACTCCAATGATAATCCCTTGATCCCTTGATGCCTCAGGTCATGTCCTACCAACCGATCCCTTCTTCTAGTCAAGTTGTGCCACAAACTCCATTTCTCCCCAATTGTATTGAATACTTCCTCATTAGTTATGTAATCTACCCATCTCATCTTCAGCATTCTTCTGTAGCACCACATTTCGAAAGCTTCTATTCTCTCCTTGTCCAAACTATTTATCGTCCATGTTTCACTTCCATACATGGCTACACTCCATACAAATACTTCCTGACACTTAAATTGCCTTTTCCAATCTATATTTTATATCCTCTCTATCAGCTATTTTGCTCCCCAAATAGCAAAACTCCTTCACAACTTTAAGTGTTTCATTTCCTAATCTAATTCCCTCATAATCGCCCGAATTAATTCCACTACATTCCATTATCCTCGTTTTGCTTTTGTTGATGTTCATCTTATATCCTCCTTTCAAGACACTGTCTATTCCGTTAAACTGCTATTCAAAGTCCTTTGCTGTCTCTGACAGAATTACAATGTCATCGGCGAACCTCAAAGTTTTTATTTCTTCTCCGTGAATTTTAATACCTACTCCGAATTTTTCGTTTGTTTTCCTTACTACTTGCTCCATATACAGATTGAGTAACATCGGGGATAGGCTACAAACCTGTCTCACTCCCTTCCCAACCACTGCTTCCCTTTCATGTCCCTCGACTCTTATAACTGCCATCTGGTTTCTGTACAAATTGTAAATAGCCTTTCGCTCCCTGCCACCTTCAGAATTTGAAAGAGACTATTCCAGTCAACAATGTCAAAAGCTTTCTCTAAGTCTACAAATGCCAGAAACGTAGGTTAGCCTTACCTTAATCTATCGATAAACAACTAAAAAATCGTGTGTTTCTTATATAATTCAATGTCAACGAAATGAAGCAGACACACACACATCGACAACATCACATAGAAATGACATAATACACAGAAAAAACGCACTTGAAAATATGATTCATGTCCCCAAACGCGCCGTATGAAAAGTAAATAAAGAGAATCGTGATTGGTAGCAGAAGAATTATTCATAAACAAACCTATTGTTTTCGCAGTCGCAGGTTTTCAGAACCATTTATAATGGATCAAATCAGATTGTATTAACACTTTCTGATATGCTCTCCGCTTCAGAAGTGGCAATATTCATTATGCGATCCTAAAATGAGTACCAGGATCCGTCAGTTGTGCATAAATATGGTTTCTAGCGCAAAGACTATCCAAAACTCTTGGCCTTATCTTTCTGCCCCTAACAGAAATCGAAGTATGAGCCCTGGAAGAATCTCGTTTCTACGCTCGGCGTTTTGAAACACACGAAGGACGTTCAATAAGTAATCGGACACATTTTTTTTTCTGAAAGCAAGTTGGTTTTATTCAGCGCTCCAATACACCATATTATTCCATACTCTTTCGGGTACGAAAGCAAGTTTTTCAACGAAATATCCGTTCAATGCGACGGCCTACGCCACCTGTCTGGTAGAGCCTACACGCTAGCATGGTACCGCTATGCTGGTCGACGACGGGGCAATGTCTTCCTGCATCAGTGAGCCTACCATCACCATCGTACTGATTCCCGTGCAGTGCACTGGGCCAAGCAGGAGGAGGTCGGAAAATGCGAGATCGGGGCTGTAGGATGGATGAGGAAGAACAGTTCAGTGAAGTTTTGCGGACTACTCTCCGGTGCACACACTTGTGAGTCGTCTTGCGTTGTCGTTTGCATTTTTGTGCTGACGAAGGCGTTGAAACCGTTGTTTTGATTTACTGAGGGAAGCACAGTACACTTCAGAGTTGATCGCTGTACTATGAAGGAGAACGTTGACTCACCGTGCTTTTGTTGGCTGGCTCAAATGGCTCTGAGCACTATGGGACTTAACATCTATGGTCATCAGTCCCCTATGCTTTTGTTCACTGCCAGACATTCTGCGAGCTGCGTATGACTATCTGCGACGCTCATGTTTTGCAGCGAAAGGAACTCAATGAACAACTGATTGCTCTTTTGAAGATTACCCATGCCGCCGCCACCTATCGATTCTTCATGAAACTACAGACTCCGAACAGTCAATATTCCATCATGTTCCACAACAAATTCCGGTTTCTTGAACCGAAACTGGACGAGAAAAAACTGTGTTGCAGTACTTACTAAACGCCCCTCATACTAGTTGGGGCATGCTGTTGCATGTGTATCGACAGTGGGAGTTTGCTGAGATATTATTTACTTATTTATTGCCAAATTATAGACTTGTTACCTGATGTTTTAAGACAGGTAGGACATCTTTCATTTTTCATCTTTTTTGAAGTTTTCTTTTCTTTTGTTTTTATCTGCGACACTTTATACGGAATAATAATTTTTAAAATAACAATAATTTAAAGTTGAAATATAAATAAAATTTCGTAGCTTTTTTGAGAATAATATAAAAAGATGATAGGGTAGAGGAGAGATTTGTTAGTGTCATCACCGATTGTGACTGCCGGTTAATACCTCGGAATGGTTTGTGCGAGCTGTTGACCGCCAGTCATTAAAAAAAATTAAAAATAAAAGTTTGGTTGGTGTGGTGTGCGTACTGTAAGACCTTCGGTACACACACCATCAGATTATTTGACTTGTCGCTCTAACGAAGTAGGCGAGTGTCAGCAATATGTCTCGTGGTCTTATTGTGACGTGTTTATCTTCTGCCGTTAGGTCAGACGATAGAAATGCCACTTGCACGCTTAGAGTAGCAGATTGACGGTGACCAGCTTTAAACAGGATTAATTTTCACACACATTTATTAAAATAATAAATAACATAGACATTACGTAACATGATTCTGGATGCTGTTTACAATTGACAATCTGAAGTTCCTTTGGTCTTGGTACGTTAATCTTAATCTCACATATCTCTGATACTTGACAAAGTGTCTATACATTTCTCTTCATGGCTATGTACAGGAATATGATAATCTTACTAGGCGCAGACTGAAACTTGACTACAGACTGGTGCAGACTGATGCAGACTGACTAACCGGAGGTCTGTATATGCGTTATAATACCTCGAGCGTTCAGGTATCACTGCGCGAGTGTGATCCGCGAGGAGAAAAGGTTCTACGTTAGCAGCAATCTCATTGGCTGCATTACGTATTAATATGCGGATCGGCGGAAGCAGAATTTGGTCCGTCTCTAAGGCAGCGCCATCTCGTAGTGCGGAGACGGACGAGCGCTGCGCCTGCGCTGTTGTGCTTAGCGGGGCGCGCTCTAGTGGGAAAGTTGTGTACGCGCTGACTACGCGGAACTATGTACACAACAGTTGGTATGAGAGAAATAGTATCGCAAATCCTATGTATCGCTAATCCTATGCATCCCTAATCCTATGTATTAACTTTAGATGCTCATCCGTGTACAGCTTTTGGTGCTTTCTTGCCTAGATCACCAGCACCTTATGCTTATTTAGTGTCACATGCCGTCTTCCTCCCGCTCTTGTTCCTCTTCAGTGTCACTGTGTTCGCTGTCAATATGAGTGTATTCGGACACCTGGTTGAAAATGACTTAAAAATTCGTGGCGCCCTCCATCGATAATGCTGGAATTCAGTATAGTGTTGGCCCACCCTTAGCCTTGATGACAGTTTCCACTCTCGCAGGCATACGTTCAATCAGGTGCTGTGAGGTTTCTTCAGGAATGGCAGCCCACTCCTTCATGGAGTGCTGCTCTGAGGAGAGGTATCGAAACAGGGCGGTGAGACCTGGCTCGAAGTCGGCGTTCCAAAACATCCCAAAGGTGTTCTATAGGATTCAGGTCAGGACTCTTTCCAGGCCAGTCCATAACAGGGATGTTACTGTCGTGTAACCACTCCGCCACAAACCGTGCATTATGAACAAGTGCTCGATTGTGTTGAAAGATGCAAACGCCATCTCCGAGTTGCTGTTCAACAGTGGGAAGAAAGAAGATGCTTAAAACATCAATGTAGGTCTGTTTGGTGATAGTGCCACGCAAAACAACAAGGGGTGCAAGCCCCCTCCATGAAAAACACGACCACTCCATAACACCACCGCCTCCGAATTTTACTCTTGACGCTACACACGCTAGCAGATGACGATCGCCGGGTATTCGCCATTCCCACACCCTGCCATCGGATTGTCACGTTCTCTACCGTCATTCGTCACTCCACACAACGTTTTTCCAGTGTTCAATCGTCCAATGTCTACTCTCCTTACACCAAGCGAGGCGTCGTCTGGCATTTACCGGTGTTATATGTGGCTTATGAGCAGCCGCTCGACCATGAAATCCAAGTTTTCTCACCTCCCGCCTGTCATAGTACTTGCAGGGGACCCTGCTGAATTTTGGAATTCCTGTGTGATGGTCTGGACAGATGTCTGCCTATTACACATTACGACCCTCTTCAACTTTCGGCGGTCTCTGCCAGTCAACAGACAGACAGACGAGGTCGGCCTGTACGCTTTTGTGTCCCTTCACGTTTCCACTTCACTATCAGGAAACAGTGGACCTAGGAATGTTTAGGAGTGTAGAATTCTCGTGTACAGACGTATGACACAAGTGACACCCAATCACCTGACCACGTTCGAAGTCCATGAGTTCTGCGGAGCACCCCATTCTGCTCTCTCACGATTTCTAATGACTACTGAGGTCGCTGATATTGAGTACCCGGCAGTAGGTGGCAGCACAATGCACCTAATATGAAAAACATATGATTTTTGCGTGTGTCCGGATACTTTTGATCACATAGTGTAGGCATGTCCGTTATGTGTGTCCGCAGCCACCCTTCATTTGTTGTTTTTGAAATATATTAGTCAGTGCGTTTGCTTGTGTCCATTGTTGTCTCTTATTTCTGCGTATATATGTCTGTTTCTGTGTGGTCTAAGGGTATGTATTTGTTCGCGTATCTCCCTTAGAAAAAGCACTCCGTCTTCAGGCCACGAGTGGCCTACCGGGATCATCCGACCGCCGTGTCATCCTCAGTGGAGGATGCGGATAGGACGGGCATGGGGTCAGCACACCGCTCCCCCGGTATTCTTGACCGAAGCCGCTACTATTCCATCGAGTAGCTCCTCAATTGGCGTCACGAGGCTGAGTCCACTCCGAAAAATGGCAACAGCGCATGGCGGCCTGGATGGTCACCCATCCAAGTGCCAACCACGCCCAACAGCGCTTACCTTCGGTGGTCGCACGGAAACCGGTGTATCCACTGCGGCAAGGCCGTTGGCTCCCTTAGAAAAAGACAGTGTTTTGTATGATAGTATATTGTATGATTGTATGATAGTATATTGTGATACGTATTACTGTACTGTATTGAAAGTCACACTGCTCACTAGGTGTATATATTTGTATATTATAGATCTGAGGATGGTCATTACGGACTGAAACCGGTCATCGTCTAAAGAATTCTTATTGTGATCAAAGACTGGAATAAAAAAAATTGACAGTATTGGATCACTCTGTTTGTATACGCGACCATGTCGCAGTTCGTGAATACAAAATTTTCCCTAGATTAAGCAGGTTTATCTCGAGAAAAGATTTGTCACAACTGCGTGCAGCATAAAATAAAAACGGTTCAACCTATTGACTTCTACCTTCGACCTACGGAAAGTAAACAATTTTCTTGGGAGCTTACACCTTTATTATTATTATACAAATTTGGCCGTTAAAGACCGTGAAAACAGTTATTTCTTGCGCTTCTGGGAAGTCTTCTTTCTCTCAGTCCACACTTCTTTCATTCTTGCGCTGAAGGCGGCTTTTCTCTCTTCAGACCATTTAGTTCCACAAGTCTTCTTAATTTTCACACCGAAACCCGTGAATGAATTCAGTTTTTTTCTAAAAAGGTTTCTGTTAAATATTGTTTCCTGATCTATGTCCATTTCTTTTAGATCTCTTTCTGTGTTGATAAACCATAAATTTTTATTTTTTAGATTTGCGATGTACGAAAATATTTGTTTTGTAAGCCTATTCGGGTTCATCCTCATGATGTGAGCATAAAAGGAGCATCATCTTTTTCTAATTTCGTCTGTAATTTTGCTGCACTTCGTATACACTTCTTTGTTGCTTTTTAGTCTGTATACAGGCTTGCCTTGATCATCTGTTATTTTCCTGTGTCCAAGAATTGTCCTCACAATTCTTCTTTCACGATTTTCTATCTGTTCTGCATATGTAAAATTTGCCAGTGTTTCTGATGCATATAGTATCTGCGGTCTAATGACAGTCTGGTAGTGTCTGAGCTTAATGTTTTTGGATATACATTTTTTTGAATACATTTGTCTGCAGTAGTGAGTTGCTGTCTCTAGTTTTTGTATTCTAGCCCTGCAGGCTGGATGACCTTTTGCCACAGGCTGAATTAGTTCACCAAGATATTTAAAATGTTTAGATACCTGTATTTTCCCATATTTCGTAGTTATTTTCTTTGGTGGATTTTTGATATTTGTAATGATTTCTGTCTTTTCAAATGAAATTTGCAAGCCTGCTTTTTCAGCAGTTTCTTTAAGTAATTCTATTTGTTTTATTGTGTCTTTTTGTGTGTAAGCTAAACAGGCGAGATCGTCAGCGAAGGCAAAACAGTTGGTTTCAATGGCTTTGTAGCACTTCCCTCCAATTTGGACTTTCTCAACTCCATGTTTTTGCGTGAGTTTTCTCCATTCTGCTATGACTTTATCAAGAACACAGTTGAAGAGTACCGGGGACAGCGCATCTCCTTGTCTGACGCCGGTTTTACACCTTTATTATATACGAAATTTGTTAATATTAACTATTTTTTGTAAAGCCATAAAGAGAGAAACAAACAGCAAAAAATGTAAGTCAAAGTTCGAGTTAGCACCATCTCGTTAAATTTAAGGTCATTTCATTGAGGTAAAGCGTAATCTCCTACAAATTTAATGTAGTATCGACTGATGTTATCCATTTTTGGTTTCAGGTAATTCCTGCACTGCACGCAGTCTGCCTACTTCAGACTCACAGGAGCCGGCCGGTGTGGCCGAGCGGTTCAAGGCGCTTCAGTCTGGAACCGCGCGACCGCTACGGTAGCAGGTTCGAATACATCCTCGGGCATGGACGTCTGTGATGTCCTTAGGTTAGTTAGGTTTAAGTAGTTCTAAGTCTAAGGGACTGATGACCTCAGATGTTAAGTCCCATAGTGCTCAGAGCCATTTGAACCATTTTGAAGACAGCGTAGTGTCACGACAACAGGTGTGGCTCCTTACCTTCAGAAACGAAGAACAGACGCGCAAGATGATCAAAGATCACAGCGGATAAATACGTCCACCAAACGCAACGTGAAGCAGTTTCATTCAAGCAGACCGTCCCGTGCTCGTATGGCAAATCGGACACGCACTCCACGTTTCCGTTGCCACCTTGCAGGCAGCCGTGGCTGGGTGTTTCACAGTGGGAGAGAGGCTGCAGCGTCTGTTTGCCACCCAGACGGCGGTGCGCCGCATTACGACCGCTGTCACCGTAATGAGCAGCGCCGCTCCGCCATTAATCATCCCGGCCATCCGATACAGCGGCAGCAGACCGACCGCTTCCTCAATGGACGGGCCGATACATAGCCCGCTCTCCCAGCGTCGACACCGCGGGTGTGCCGCCAGCAGCCTTAGCCCTACACAACACCTTGTACTCCAAAACGTAAGAAGTGTGTATTCTAAACGTAACCGGACTCCTGTATGCTGCATTAATGGGACGTTTACTACCTTTTGGTTCAAAAAATCGATTTTTTTAAAATTGCATTTTTGGATCCATAAAAGTGTTTAGAATCCATCCCTGAAACTATTTTTCCGAATGTTGTTGTTGTGGTCTTTAGTCCTGAGACTGGTTTTATGCAGCTCTCCATGTTACTCTATCCTGTGCAAGCTTCTTGATCTCCCGGTACCTACTGCAGTCTACATCCTTCCGAATCTGCTTAGTGTATTCATCTCTTGGTCCCCGTCTACGATTTTTACCCTCCACGCTGCCCTCCAATGCTAAATTTGCGATCACTTGATGCCTCAGAACATGTCCTACCAATCGGTCCCTTCTCCTAGTCAAGTTGTGCCACAAACTCCTCTTCTCCCCAATTCTGTTAAATACCTCCTCATTAGTTATGTGATCTACCCATGTAATCTTCAGCATTCTTCTGTAGCACCACATTTCGAAAGCTTCTACTCCCTTCTTGTCCAAACTATTTATCGTCCATGTTTCACTTCCATACATGGTTACACTCCATACAAATACTTTTAGAAACGACTTCGTGACACTTAAACCTATACTCGATGTTAACAAATTTCTGTTCTTCGAAAATCCTTTCCTTGCCATTGCCAGTCTACATTTTATATCCTCTCTACTTCGATCATCATCAGTTATTTTGTTCCTCAAATAGCAACACTCCTTTACTACTTTAAGTGTCACATTTCCTAATCTAATTCCCTCAACATCATCCGACTTAATTCGACTATATTCCATAATCCTCGTTTTGCTTTTGTTGATGTTCATCTTATATCTTCCTTTCAAGACACTGTCCATTCCGTTCAACTGCTCTTCCAAGTCCTTTGCTGTCTCTGACGGAATTACAATGTCAACGGCGAACCTCAAAGTTTTTATTTTTCTCCATGGATTTTAATACTTACTCCGAATTTTTCTTTTGTTTCCTTTAGTGCTTGCACAATATACAGATTGAATAACATCGGGGAGAGGCTACAACCCTGTCTCACACCCTTCCCAACCACTGCTTTCATGTCCCTCGACTCTTGTAACTGCCATCTGGTTTCTCTACAAATTGTAAATAGCCTTTCACTCCCTGTATTTGACCCCTGCCACCTTCAGAATTTCAAAGAGAGTACTCCAGTCAACATTGTCAAAAGCTTTCTCTAAGTCTACAAATACTAGAAAATCTATTTTCTAGGGTAAGTCATAGGGTCAGTGGGGAACGGAAATGTTTGTTATTCGCGGTTGAACAAGAAATACACCTGCCGGAAATCGGTATTTTTCATGCACCAGTTTTTTTCTTGCGGAGGACGAGTTATTGTACCGGTCCTTGGGACGAAACACACAAAATTCAAATGAAAATTTGAACTCGTGTGTTTGGTAGTTAGCCCCCAAGCATTGGCATTCTGGTGCGAAGACTGTGGACATTGTGACTTTCCTGGCAGTGAGCAGCTTCAACGAAGTGTATTCAGCAATTCTGAAGACCATGACGACGATGGACATCAGTCACCCTGGGACTCTCTTCGACGTAGTTCGCCAAGCATTCGGACGACCACCGGATTCAAGCGGCCGAAAACCGCTTGTCACCGGCCGTACGAGCGGCTCTGGAGCAGCGCAGGATGGCCCAGATAGAGCAGAACGCGCAGTATGAGGAAGAGGAAGGACTAGTTTACAGACCCGGAATAGCAGACTGAAGATATGTTGCATAATATTGCATTTATATGTAGTCACAACTTCAAACGCGTTTTTCTCGAAACGACTTTTTTTTTATCGCGCAGTATGGTAACTTCAAATCTACTGAACCGATTGGCATGATTCTTTGTTTCCGACGAAGCTAACTAAATTGTACCACTTTTATTCCGATCCATCAACTCAAGAATATTTTTACTTGGCCGACGAAGTCAAAATCGATGAAGAAAACCTTATTTTTTGCTCAAATGACCGCCATTTTCTTTCCTATGGTCCAAATCACTTAAGCGAGGTACAACTACTTTAGGAGAATCGTCCATGCTTCGCTAACGTCGACTCAGTTTTGATTTCAGACGAGCCGGCTGACCTGTGACATACCGCGCGTGGAGGTCTACATCGAAATTTTGTTTCGTTCCGATGGCACTTCCGCCTTTACATTTCGACATTTCCGGTCGAAAACATTCAAGTTTATAGAGGAAATATCAATAAACATTCTGACCAAATTTAACATTCATATCTATAACACAGGGCTGTAGCCTCTCCCCGATGTTATTCAATCTGTATATTGAGCAAGCAGTAAAGGAAACAAAAGAAAATTTCGGAGTAGGTATTAAAATCCATGGAGAAGAAATAAAAACTTTGAGGTTCGCCGTTGACATTGTAATTCTGTCAGAGACAGCAAAGGACTTGGAAGAGCAGTTGAACGGAATGGATGGTATCTTGAAGGGAGGATATAAGATGAACATCAACAAAAGCAAAACGAGGATAATGGAATGTAGTCGAATTAAGTCGGGTGATGCTGAGGGAATTAGATTAGGAAATGAGACACTTAAAGTAGTAAAGGAGTTTTGCTATTTGGGGAGCAAAATAACTGACGATGGTCGAAGTAGAGAGGATATAAAATGTAGACTGGCAATGGCAAGGAAAGCGTTTCTGAAGAAGAGAAATTTGTTAACATCGAGTATAGATTTAAGTGTCAGGAAGTCATTTCTGAAAGTATTTGTATGGAGTGTAGCCATGTATGGAAGTGAAACATGGACGGTAAATAGTTTGGACAAGAAGAGAATAGAAGCTTTCGAAATGTGGTGCTACAGAAGAATGCTGAAGATTAGATGGGTAGATCACATAACTAATGAGGAAGTATTGAATAGGATTGGGGAGAAGAGAAGTTTGTGGCTCAACTTGACCAGAAGAAGGGATCGGTTGGTAGGACATGTTCTGAGGCATCAAGGGATCACCAATTTAGTATTGGAGGGCAGCGTGGAGGGTAAAAATCGTAGGGGGAGACCAAGAGATGAATACACTAAGCAGATTCTGAAGGATGTAGGTTGCAGTAGGTACTGGGAGATGAAGAAGCTTGCACAGGATAGAGTAGCATGGAGAGCTGCATCAAACCAGTCTCAGGACTGAAGACCACAACAACAACAACAACATCTATAACACACCCCGAGAAAAAAATTCTCAAAGAACGTGTCTTTTTCGGGCCAAAGATAGTAGACCTAAAATTTCATCCCGCAGTCGTATTAACACTGTTTCCACTCTTAAGGCTTCGGCCATAAACCTTTATTGCTATTATCCGTCAAATCACCTCAGAACGCCAAACTACCACAAGCATAAGGTCAATAATACGATACGCCGACATACAGTAGCGCTCTTAGTGCCCTGGCAGTGAACTTCGAATTTTGGAAAATATAATGGAATTGTCTGTATGCTTACTTAGCGAAATAAAGGTACGAGATGATATTACACTGAAGCAAAAGAAATTGCAACAAAAAGAAGGAATTGCTGGACATGAACGATAGTTTGCAGGCTTAATTCTACACTAATGGCCATTAAAATTGCTGCACTACGAAGATGACGTGCTCCAGACGTGAAATTTAATCGACAGCAAGGAGATGCTGTGATATGCAAATGATTAGCTTTTCAGAGCATTCACGCAAGGTTGGCCACGGTGGCGACACCTACAACGTGCTCACATGAGGAAAGTTTCCAACCGATTTCTCATACACAAACAGCAGTTGACCGGCGTTGCCTGGTGAAACGTTGTTGTGATGCCTCGTCTAAGGAGCAGAAATACGTACCATCACGTTTTCGACTTTGATAAAGGTCGGATTGTAGCCTATCGCGATTGCGGTTTATCGTATCGCGACATTGCTGCTCGCCTTGGTCGAGATCCAATGACTGTTAGCAGAATATGGAATCGGTGGGTTCAGGAGGGTAATACGGAACGCCGTGCTGGATCCCAACAGCCTCGTATCACTAGCAGTCGAGATGACAGGCATCTTATGTGCATGGCTGTAACGGATCGTGCAGCCACGTCTCGATCCCTGAGTCAACCGATAGGGACGTTTTCAAGACAACAACCATCTGCATGAACAGTTCGACGACGTTTGCAGCAGCCTGGACTATCAGCTCGGAGACCATGGCTGCTGTTACCCTTGAAGCTGCATCACAGACAGGAGCGCCTGCGATGGTGTACTCAACGACGAACCTGGTTTCACGAATGGCAAACCGTCATTTTTTCGGATGAATCCAGGTTCTGTTTACAGCACCATGATGGTCGCATCCGTGTTTGGCGACATCGCGGTGAACGCACATAGGAAACGTGTATTCCTCATCGCCGCACTGGCGTACCACCCGGTGTGATGGTATAGGGTGCCATTGGTTACACGTCTCTGTCACCTCTTGTTCGCATTGACGGCACCTTGAACAGTGGACGTTACATTTCAGATGTGTTACGACCCGTGGCTCTACCCTTCATTCGATCCCTGCGAAACCCTACATTTCAGCAGGATAATGCACGACCGCATGTTGCAGGTCCTGTACGGGCCTTTCTGGATACAGAAAATGTTCGACTGCTGCCTTGGCCAGCACATTCTCCAGGTATCTCACCAATTGAAAAGGTCTTGTCAATGGTGGCCGAGCAACTGACTCGTCACAATACCCCAGTCACTACTCTTGATGAACTATGGTATCGTGTTGAAGCTGCATGGGCAGCTGTACCTGTACACGCGATCCTAGTTCTGTCTGAGTCGAAGCCCAGGCGTATCAAGGCCGTTACTACGGCCAGAGGTGGTTGTTCTATCTACTGATTTCTCAGGATCTATGCACCGAAATTGCGTGAAAATGTAATGACAGTCAGTTGTAGTATAATATATTTTTCCAACGAATACCCGTTTATCATCTGCATTTCTACTTTGTGTAGAAATTTTAATGGCCAGCAGTATAATAAAGTTAAATACAAATACTATAAAAATCTGCTAACATGGCGTTCTCCATTAATTGCGAGAAAGTACAGAAAACGGACGCAAACAAAAATAAAGTAGAATAAAAGCAATATACGTAACACGCATTTAAATCGAGCCGTTCATACACAGTTTCATAAGCAGTAAGACATACACAAAGGTTCACAAACACGGTGTGACTAGACCAGTTTCTGTTTACACATAAACAACACCAAATATAAAATCATTTAACAGATCCAATAATACGGATGGGAGCAGAACTATGGGAACAGAACTCAGGAAACGAGCAAAATATTTACATTGCATTTCAAAGAACGCAATACGCTGGAGAAGTCTTACCCAGAAGCTCAAGGTGCTGAAACTAGGTACTGTTAACTACGGAACGAAAAACAAACTTGGAGGACTAAAATTTAGCCAATAAGAAAGCCAGGTCATGGATTGATAAACTTGCAGCGCTCTAGGAGTCCTGGCAGCGAACCAAGGCCGTGTTACCGGAAGTCCCCTTTTAAACTGCGTTTGCAGCCACAAACATCCAAGCGCCAGAGTCATCGATCTGCGGTAAATACGTCTGCATAAAGTGATCTGTGGCTACATGTTTGATCAATGCTGGGGTATCGATGTACCATTACGTGCTGAATTATAGCGACGTCTTTAATGAAGGACGCACCAGATTTCACGATTTCAAAAATGGTTCAAATGGCTCTGAGCACCATGGGACTCAACTGCTGTGGTCATAAGTCCCCTAGAACTTAGAACTACTTAAACCTAATTAACCTAAGGACATCACACACATATATGCCCGAGGCAGGATTCGAACCTGCGACCGTAGCGGTCGTGCGGTTCCAGACTGTAGCGCCTTTAACCGCTCGGCCACTCCGGCCGGCTTCACGATTTCTCCACGCTGTAAAATGTGAGGGGGAAAAATTCTCAATGACAAATTCAAGCTAATTTTTTGCAATGTTTTTCCTGCGCATAAGCACTGTTGTAACTTCCATAAATGTGTTCATTTCCTCGTAGATTCTATTCAATATCTAGAACAAAATAAACATAATGATGTACCAGTTAATAATTACAAAATAAATTTTATATTTTACAGTTATGAACATCATGTAACCGACAGAAAATGCAACACCCTGACTTTATACAAATGCTTTATGGAACTACACTGTCCTATTATCTGAGTAACATGTTTTGATTACAAAAACTAACGGTAGTGATTGCATGTGTGTGATATTCTGTGTGATGGAGGCGGCGCAGACTAATAGTACACAAACAAAACTCCTGTTTCCAACAGTAGCATATAAAAAACATCCCAAGATTTATTTTGGTAGTTTTTCCGATTCATGTGAAACCTCAAATAGACAATTACAGAGGAACAGCGACAGAAAATTACACATGCAAACGTCACAAAAAATATTTACTCAAAGAAATGCAACTGAGAATGAGAATAAATTATGGAAACGCGTTATAATCAGCATAAAAATTATGTTATGTGTGCTGTTGTTCAATATTTTAATCATAACTGTTGTTCTTTATGAGACACCCTTTAAAAGAAGTGCGGAAATGAAGTGGATTATGCATTTAAGACAGGTCGTAATGTTGTTCAGTACTATGGTCCATGAGTGAAGATCACACACACAAACATCGCACGTCTCTCATTCCACGACGCCAAGCATTTCGAAGCTGTACCGCGGCCGGTACTTCAGTCGACTGCTGCATTTAAAGCAGTGATTGACAGAGCCCCGGTGTGGCTTGTAATTGTACTATGGCAGCGAAACTCTATAGATAGTCTAATGTGACAACACGGAACCGCTTTACGCTGGAAAAAAATTAATTAGAACCAAATTTGGACACCACATGCGAATCTGGCGCTGAGAATGTAAGAAAGACGTAAACGAAATGGGATAGGAACTAGAGATGGGCAAACTCGTTCATCCTTGGGATCTAGTCCACTGCTGATCGTTCTTTTTCGGGAACCGTTCATTTTTACTCGTTCATCGTTCATTTGTGCTTCGTATATGGTTCTTATGAAAAACTGAATACTAGTAGTGTAGGTGACTGAAGGATCGAGGGCACCAAGAGGGGGCACTTGCCTCCACCATGGAGTATAGAGTTTTTATGCATCATAGAATTCTTACATACTTTTAGAAGTAATTTCTGTGATTCTGCACAACCTGTCGTTTAGTCATCCGTAGCCTTGTGTTGCTGATCGCAGGGAAATAATATAGGGTGGCGCACGGAAAACCGGCCCCCAGCACAGACTGCTCGCCAATTACGAACGATGTGTTACCCGTTACGAGCAGATACAACCAACAGACAAACATGTAATAACTAGGCAATGAAGAAATGACAAGCTAGTGCAAGCAAAAATTGCGAAACAATAGATGATGATGAGTAGAGAGCTGGAGAAGAGAACATGAAAAACTCACGCGACGCGCATGGGCTGTAGCACATGTAGTCTTGTAAACCTGTTGCTGGCTGTTTCCCAACTTAATACACCACAAGCGTCTTGTATAAAATACTTCGTTTCGACTTCCACTACATAGCTATGCTACGTTGTAAACAATAATCATTTACACCCTATATATACTTCACGTTGTCTCTGAGTTCGTATGCGAAGTACAGACTTTATGGAAACATTAACTAAAATGTGGTTTTCTCATCATACATGCGTCACACGCTTAGTAAAAATTAGGTTTTTATGTTGCATTATTAAAGTTAATGCAGCAATAATAATAATAAAGTTCGCAGTAATAAAGTTTTTGGTGTGAAAGCTCCTTCTGAACAAATGTTTTTGAGATAATAAGTAAATACAATTTTATGGCAGTCTATGTCTTTTCAAATGGAGAGGCACCGCTTTTCCTACTGAGCCAAAATGAGCCAAAACCCACTCTTTCTTTTTTTTTTTTTTCAAGGAAAGCAAACTAGCAGATAATTCAAAATTGGAAACAACCAAACTTAAAAATAATTAGAGCCTTCCTAAATGTAATGGTTTGTATATGAAAGATTCGGCAGTTCTGCCTATTCACTGCACTGAGCCTTCGATTCAGTTCCGCACTGTCGCCTGATAAACAAAGTAAGAGCCTACGGAATATCAGACCAGCTGTGTGGCTGGATTGAAGAGTTTTTAGAAAACAGAACACAGCATATTGTTCTCAATGGAGAGACGTCTACAGACGTTAAAGTAACCTCTGGCGTACCACAGGGGAGTGTTATGGGACTATTGCTTTTTCACAATATGTATAAATGACCTAGTAGATAGTGTCGGAAGTTCCATGAAGCTTTTCGCGGATGATGCTGTAGTATACAGAGAAGTTGCAGCATTAGAAAATTGCAGCGAAATGCAGGAATATTTGCAGCGGATAGGCACTTGGTGCAGGGAGTGGCAACTGACCCTTAACATAGACAAATGTAATGTATTGCGAATACATAGAAAGAAGGATCCTTTATTTTATGATTATATGATAGCGGAACAAACACTGGTAGCAGTCACTTCTGTAAAATATCTGGGCGTATGCGTGCGGAACGATTTGAAGTGGAATGATCATATAAAATTAATTTCTGGTAAGGCGGGTGTCAGGTTGAGATTCATTGGGAGAGTCCTTAGTCCACCACCAACAAAGGAGGTGGCTTACAAAACACTAGTTCGACCTACACTTGAGTGTTGCTCATCAGTGTGGGATCCGTACCAGGTCGGGTTGACAGAGGAGATAGAGAAGATCCAAACAAGTGCGGCGCGTTTCGTCACAGGGTTATTTGGTACGCGTGATAGCGTTACGGAGAAGTTTAGCAAACTCGAGTGGCAGACTCTGCAAGAGAGGCGCTCTGCATCGCGGTGTAGCTTGCTGTCCAGGTTTCTGGATAAGGTATCGAATATATTGCTTCCCGTTACTTATACCTCCCGAGGAGTTCACGAATGTAAAATTAGAGAGATACGAGCGCGCACGGAGGCTTTCCGGCAGTCGTTCTTCCCGCGAACCATACGCGACTGGTTCAGGAAAGGGAGGCAATGACAGTGGCACGTAAAGTGCCCTCCGCCACACTCCGTTGGGTGACTAGCGGAGTATAAATGTAGATGTAAATGTAGATCACTCGACAGCTTATTGCCCAGCCCGATGTCCTGAACTGCAGTCCGTATCACAAGCCGAAGAGCAAATTCAGAACGTTGCTGTGGATCATGTTGGAAGTACATTGCCATTCTGTCATGTAGTGAAACATCTTGTAGTAACATCGGTAGAACATTACGTAGGAAATCAGCATACATTGCACCATTTAGATTGGCATCGATAAAATGGGGGCAAATTATCCTTCCTCCCATAATGCCTTCCACCCATTAACCCGCCAAGGTCGCTGATGTCCCACTTGTTGCAGCCATCATGGATTTCCGTTGCCCAATAGTGCATATTATGTAGGTTTACGTTACCGCTGTTGGTGAATGACGCTTCGTCGCTAAATAGAACGCGTGCAAACAATCTGTCGTCGTCCAGTAATTTTTCTTGTGCCCAGTGGCAGAACTGTACACGACGTTCAAAGTCGTCGCCATGCAATTCCTGGTGTATAGAAATATGGTACGGGTGCAATCGATGTTGATGTACCATTCTCAACACCGACGTTTTTGAGATTCTTGTCTGCTACTGATGTGCGGATTAGCCGCGACAGCAGCTAAAACAACTATTTGGGCATCGTCATTTGTGGCAGGTCGTGGTTGACGTTTCACATGTGGCTGAACACTTCATGTTTCCTCAAATAACGTAACAACTATCCGGGGAACGGTCCGGACACTTCGATAATGTCGTCCAGGATACCGAGGAGTGGCTCTGAGCACTATGGGACTTAACTTCTAAGGTCATCAGTCCCCTAGAACTTAGAACTACTTAAACCTAACTAACCTAAGGACATCACACACATCCATGCCCGAGGCAGGATTCGAACCTGCGACCGTAGCGGTCACGCGGTTCCAAACTGAAGCGCTTAGAACCGCACGGCCACACCGGCCGGCTCCAGGATACCGAGCAGCATACATAGCACACGCCCGTTGGGCATTTTGATCACAATAGCCGTACATCAAGACGATATCGAACTTTTCCGCAATTCCTAAACGGTCCATTTTAACACGGGTAATGTATCACGAAGCAAATACCGTCCGCACTGGCGCAAACTTACGTGATACCACGTACTTGTACGTTTGTGACTATTACAGCGCCATCTATCACAAAGCGAAAATAAGTGGTCCAACTGAAACGTTCATATTTCTTTACGTACTATACGAATATGTACTACAAAACGTGGGTTCCTATTTTAAAAAAAACGCAGTTGATATCCGTTTGAGCTATGGCAGCGCCATCTAGCGGGCCAACCATAGCGCCATCTGGTTTCCCCCTTCAATCTGGACAAGTTTCGTTCTTTGTAGTTTTTTCGTTTCACGCTTATTTCGTGAGATATTTGGCCCGTTCACTATCAATGGACCACCCTGTATAACCGCCCGGTACAAGGAGTGCGTCCCGATCAGAAATGCGTAACGCAAGGGAGGTCAGTGGCTTCAGGTGAAGTAAGAACTTAGCTGACGTCCGTGTAGGAGGAAGAAAAAGTTCTGGCGGTAGCGATACCGTAAATCTCGCGACGTCCAATACGTCCCGTGGGCTGATACCAGCGGGCCAGAGGCTGCGGTATGTGTGTGTGTCCCTGGCGGTGCGTGTGGCGGTGGCGGTCCATTTCTCCGGCATTTCCCACGGCTCGCTGCCATCCCCGGGGGACTCGGCGTGGCCGGCGCTTCTTCCAGACACGCCCCAGGCTGACTCTTGGCGGCGGAGCGCGCTATGCCCTGTGTCCTGGGACAACGGGACCGGCGTCGCCGCAGACAATGCGGGGGTGTGAGCTGGCTGGGGGTGGGGCGGCTTGCTCTTGAGCACCGTTACTCTCCGCCGCCGCCGCCGCCGCCGCAGCCACCCGTTATACCCCAGGGGACGCGCCACGGTCGGCTAAGAAGGGATGAGAGCTGGTGTGTTTCTCTGTCCTCTCCCTCTCCTCCCACGCCAGAGTGAGTCTCGGTGGAGCGTTTAGCACTAATTGCTTCACGGAGTAGTGGACAGCGGACCGTACGCTGGTAGGGCACACGTGTCTGTATGGCGAACACGTTTCTTCCAGAATGAGATTTTCACTCTGCAGCGGACTGTACGCTGATATGAAACATCCTGGCAGATTAAAACTGTGTGCCGGACCGAGACTCGAACTCGGGACCTTTGCCTTTCGCGGGCAAGTGCTCTACCATCTGAGCTACCCAAGCACGACTCACGCCCCGTCCTCACAGCTTTACTTCCGCCAGTACCTCGTCTCCTACCTTCCAAACTTTACAGAAGCTCTCCTGCGAACCTTGTAGAACTAGCACTCATGAAAGAAAGGATAATGCGGAGACGTGGGTTAGTCACAGGCCTGGGGATGTTTCCAGAATGAGATTTTCACTCTGCAGCGGACTGTACGCTGATATGAAACATCCTGGCAGATTAAAACTGTGTGCCGGACCGAGACTCGAACTCGGGACCTTTGCCTTTCGCGGGCAAGTGCTCTACCATGTGAGCTACCCAAGCTAAGCTCATGCCCCGTCCTCACAGCTTTACTTCTGCCAGTACCTCGTCTGCTACCTTCCAAACTATACAGAAGCTCTCCTACGAACCTTGCAGAACTAGCACTCCTGAAAGAAAGGATAATGCGGAGACATGGCTTAGCCACAGGCTTGGGGATGGTTCCAGAATGAGACGGGGCGTGAGTCGTGCTTGGGTAGCTCAGATGGAAGACATTACATTGAAAGCCTTCCCAGCAGAATAAGAGCCATCATCAAGGCAAAGTATGGGCAAATGTGACACTAATGTTTATAATCTTACCATTTCGTTATGGCTCTGAGCACTATGGGACTCAACATCTTAGGTCATAAGTCCCCTAGAACTTAGAACTACTTAAACCTAACTAACCTAAGGACATCACATACACCCATGCCCGAGGCAGGATTCGAACCTGCGACCGTAGCAGTCCCGCGGTTCCGGACTGCAGCGCCAGAACCGCTAGACCACCGCGGCCGGCTCATTTCGTTATGCTAGGACAATTTGCACTAACATGTCTCAGTCTAGAGCGATAGGCAATAACATGTAACAAACAGAAGAGAATCGATTCTTGCCTAAATCTCTGGACGCTGCGTACGGGACTATTCTATTTGGGTGACGTCCTCCCCTAGAAGTTCAATATTAAACAGTCAATGTTTTCTTTTATCTAGATCGAAAGTAACCGATAAAATCTATTCGCTTTAGCAGTAGAATTAAAAATTTTTATTAAATAATTGGACCAGTTCTATGTCTACAGTGCATAGCGATAGGTGCAATTACGATCCCGAACTTCCCCGTTTGCACACAGTCAGGACCACGCACTTGGGAACCTTGCACACAGACCATAGTGACTCACGGACAGGGCCCTAGGCTTATGTACAGCACTGGAACAGGAAATTGTTTGTGCGAGTGAACAGTGCTGAGAACGATGTACGATTGCAGTTAGATACTGGTTCTTCAGTTTCCTTGTTAAATCGTAGCACGTATGTCTTGCAAGGCTGACGACATTCGCAAAAGTCTCCGTTAACCCATTGTGAACGTGGGACAGCGGGTGGTCAAATTTTTAACAAAGAAATTCGATGAACAGCTGTGCGAATTGAGAGGCTAATTTATTTTGTTTTCGCTACCAGTTTCTGTAATTCAACATGCCATCTTGAGGCCCCATATGCTCCTCCAAAAAATTGCATACTGGTACCATCAACTCAGGTACAGTCAACTCTTTGAAGCAAGCATTTGAGAATTCACGAAAAAAAAAAAAGATGGTAGAGCACTTGCCCGCGGAAGGCAAAGGTCCCGAGTTCGTCTCAGTCCGGCACACAGTTTTAATCTGCCAGGAAGTTTCATATCAGCGCACACTCCGCTGCAAAGTGAAAATCTCATTCTGGAAATATCCTCAAAGCTGTGGCTAAGCCATGTCTCCGCAATATCCTTTCTTTCAGGAGTGATAGTTCTGCAAGATTCGCAGAACAGCTTCTGTAAAGTTTGGAAGGTAGGAGACGAGGTACAAGCAGAAGTAAAGCTGTGACGACGGAGCGTGAGTCGCACTTGGGTAGCTCAGATGGTAGAGCACTTGCCCGCGAAAGGCAAAGGTCCCGAGTTCGAGTCTCGGTCCGGCACACAGTTTTAATCGGCCAGAGAGTTTCACTTTTCCTCCACTTCTTGGCAGTACTGGATGTCGCCCTCTTTAAAAAAATTGACCAGGTGCTCGTCGGACTTGCTCTGCGACTTCCGTACAAACTTAATTATGTGTATAGACAGTTCATAAATCCAGGGAGAATATCGGTGATTTTTAGCTGTTACCGGCATCGACTCTTTCTTTTGAGTCGTCTTTCTTCTGACTGGTTTCATTCGACCCACTACGAGTTCCCCTTCTGTGCCAACCTCTTCATCTCACAAGGAGACCGCCGCCCGGAGTGGCCGTTCGGTTCTAGGCGCTACAGTCTGGAACCGAGCGACCGCTACGGTCGCAGGTTCGAATCCTGCCTAGGGCATGGATGTGTGTGATGTCCTTAGGTTAGTTAGGTTTAATTAGTTCTAAGTTCTAGGCGACTGATGACCTCGGAAGTCGCATAGTGCTCAGAGCCATTTGAACCATCACAAGGAGACCCTCCATACTGTAAATCACGGATTTTGATGCTCTTCAAATATGTTGTAGAGGCACTTACCTTGAGTACCTGGTTATCCGGTCTTTTAGCGACCGGCCTTGGTTTTTGAGAAAATCGATTTTGAAGTTCATTGCGCACTTTGTATACCCGTAACATTACATCAATTTCGAGCAAGTCAGCATAGCGCAGCGGCAAAGGTTCACGGCTACCGCGCTGGACGTGCCGTGTTCAGTTCCTGCTCGCGGAGTAGATTTTCGGCGTATTTAATGGCATTTATGATTTTGTCTTTTTATTCTTCGTTCAGCTCCTCTACTTGTGGATCTTCTTCTGGCTGCACTACTGCAGAAACACTTGGTTTTTACATTTTACAGAATTTTTCTAACTTACGGTACTCGAGACGCCTTGCGAGCAACTGACGCTGTAGTTAGATGCGAACGTAAAGGAATGCAACTCGCATCTTGGTTGGCCGCTGCTAGGAGCTGGGGTTAGCGTTACGGCTCACGGTATTCACGGGAGAGGGGACGATAATGGGAGGAGACAGATTTTAGGTAATACAAGAAGCGACATTTGTACGAGTTTTGGAACTCCAACTGCGAACCACAAACCAAACGAATATTTGAAAAAATTAATATCTTTATAATTTCACACATCTTACCCTGTTTGTTGATATTCCTTGAAATAAAATTGGGAAATTCGGTCGATTTTGAAAAAGAAAAAAAAGTACACTAGCAGGATTCGAAAACGGTACCTCCAAAACGGTAGCCTTAAACATCTACCGCTGCTCTACGCCGACTTACTCGAAATGTATATAATATTACGAGTGTACAAAGCGCGAAATCAATTTCAAAATCGATTTTCTCAAAAAACAAGGCCCGTCGCTAAAAAACCAGATAGCCAGGTACTCACCTTAAGTGCCTCTACAACATATTTGAAGCGCATCAAAATCCGTGATTTACAGTATGGAGGGTCCTCTTTTCAGAGTAGCACTTGCAACCTACGTCCTCATTTGCTGGACGTATTCCAATCTCTGTCGTCCGCTACAGTTTTTTTTCCCTCGTCAGCTCCTCTAGCACCAAGGAAGTCATTCCCTGATGTCTTAACAGAGGTCCTATCATCCTGTCCCTTCTCCTTGTCAGTGTTTTCCACATTTTCCTTTTCTCTCCGATTCTGCTCAGAGCCCCCTCATTCCTCACCTTCTCATTCCACCTAATTTTCGACAGTCGGGTGTAACACCACATCCCAAAATGCTTCGATTGTCTTCTGCTTCAAATATTTAATATCGAAAACAGCCTTGATCACAATTTATTTATTATGGTGACCGGTTTCGACCACTACTTTGGTCATCTTCAGACTAATAAGTAAGAAGCTCCTTCTGGTGGTAAATCACTACTAAGAGTAGTGGTTCTTACCCCCACATGAATGATTTCCAGACAGTAAGTGACATGTGTACCAAGTTTAGTTGAAGCGCCGCATTGGTTTAGGAGAAAATATGGAACATACATACATATATACATATGTACAGTCATACATTTTTAGTGTTCTATGCCTCAATTTGTAAAAGCAGACCCCTTATAGAATTCTGGAAACATCCCTTATAGAATCACTTGGTTGACCGGCTGTCTGTCTGTTCGAGTACTCAGAACCCTTTTTCTGAGGAACGGATAGACGTGTCAAGTTGATATTTGTGTCGCATTTTAACGTCTACGGTCCCTCGGCGTTGTATAACCGTCAAAGTTCTAAGCCAGTGCAATTAAAAGATATGGCCATTTATGTCACGCATTTTAACAGTCGCAAAATCACTCACCAAAACCTATGGGGTACCTCCTGTTGACCTATAATCATTACATTTGCCAGGAAGCAAGGTCTTATAGTACAACCATAGAAAAAAATTCGAAAATTGTTGATTCGTAATTTTTCAAGGGAAAAAATTTTTCGTTTCTTATCAGACTAACCATTGGTGTGTTAAAGGGGGCAGGACGTCAAACGGGCTGACTTGAAGCAGAAGAGACACCGCAGGACATTTTAATTTCCACTGCTTATACTTTTACAAACAAATTCATAAAACTTTGTCTGCATGAGCAGGAAGGATTGAGGATTCACACTCATAGCAAAGGAAGATCAAGAAGTCACAAAATAAATTTTTTACATGTGAAATTTTATCATTTTTCCACTGACTATAGGCTGCATTTGTTGCAGTAAGACAGATCTTCGATTAATTTCACACAGCATACAAACCGTACCTACAGGTGTATGAACTCTAGCATTTTCCAAAAACTGTGGTAAAAGTTGAGATAATTAAGTAACAAATCTGTATGTTTGCTAAAAACGAAGTTTAAAATGTAACAGCTCAGTCACTTTTTAAATTAAATAAATTCTAGAGTTTCATACACCTGCAGGTATGGTTTGTATGCTGTGCAAAATTGATCGAAGAATGTCTGTTACTTATGAAGAAAAGTGTACCTATAGCAACAAATGCAGCCAACAGTAAGTGAAAAAATGATGAAATTTTACATGTAAAAAAAAAAATTTCTTTCTTCTGTTTTTGAACTTCCACTGCTATGAGTGTATTCCTGGTCATGCTGACAAAGTTTTATGAATTTATTTGTAAAAGTACAGACAGTGGAAATTAAATTATCCTTTGACGCCTCTCCAACCCCAAGTCGGCGCGTTTGGCTTCTGCCCCCCTTAAGACACCTTTTTCTCACAAACGGGTAGGTGTACCGACTTGAAATGTATGTCAAATACTGAGGTATTATCAATATTTACTGTCAAAAACAGTCTTGATCACAATTTATTTATTGCGGTGACCGGTTTCGACCACTACTGTGGTCATCTTCACACCAATGAGTAAGGACCTACTTCTCCATCAGAAACAGTCTCGATCACAATTTATTTATTACGGTGACCGGTTTAGACCACTACTGTGGTCATCTTCAGACCAATGAGTAAGGACCTACTTCTCCAGCAGAAACAGTCTCGATCACAATTTATTTATTACGGTGACCGGTTTAGACCACTACTGTGGTCATCTTCAGACCAATGAGTAAGGACCTACTTCTCCAGCAGAAACAGTCTCGATCACAATTTATTTTTTACGGTGACCGGTTTCCACCATTATTGTGGCTGAAACCAGTCACCGTAATAAATAAATTGTGATCAAGACTCTTATTGATAGCAAATATTTGCAACACATTGATCACTGTTCACTCCCACAATGTATTCAAAAGTAATTGAGGTATTATAGTTTTCTAATGGTGTAAAAATGTTAAGCTTCTAAGGCTATGCAGTGAAAAGTTACGACATTTTTGTCACGGATTTTGATGTTCGCAGAGTCACTCATTAAAGCTTGTAGCGTATCTGCCGACGACATAGAAGGATGAATTTTTTCAAGAGAAAATATTTCACAATACAAGTAAAGGAGGAGAATGAGACATTTGTGAATTTGTGATAATATTGCACGAAAAAAATTTCTTTCTTCATTCGTTATCCAACTGCATACTTGAAATTAAAACATTCTCGAAAGTCTTGGAATCCCCAGGACCGATATTTTGCCAATATCGATGTCGGTAAGAGGCAAAAATGGACGAAATCTTCGATTTCGCGCATGATGACCTGCCTATACAAATAATTAAGTTTGTACGGAATCGTCGGCGGTCTCGCAGCTGGTGTATTTTGTTATAGACTGTTTGTCACTCGTAACGAGCCACCGGTCCTTTACACCAAAGCACTCAGAAAATACCAAGGACAACCTCCGAAAATATCGAGGACAGTACAGTGTTTAGAGTCATAACGACGTATCTGCAAAATGCATCTTGTGAGATGAAGACAAAAGAAATTTTCTCTTCGTACGTCCATATTTAAACTGCATGATGGTGGGACACAGCTGGTATAATTTTTATTAAAAATGAAATTGCTCCAGCTGTACTTAAGAATTTTTACTACGCTACTAGTTTCGGCGTTGCGTCAACGCCATCTTCAGGCCCTTACACTCTGATGAAGTCAATTGTGTGTGGCTCAGTCTTGAAGTCCGTAGTAAGACCAACACGTGCTCCACATCCAGGTGCTGGTCTCACCGCGGACATCTATACTGAGCCACACACAATTGATTTCAACAAAGTGTAAGGGCCTGAAGATGTCGTTGACGCAACGCCGAAACTAGTAGCGTAGTAAATATAAAATCTTAAGTACAGCTGGAGGAATTTCATTTAAAAAAAAAAAAAAGAAGTTTTGGAGAGATAGAAAGACTATCGCCGACACCACCAAATTCAGTTTGCTGGTAACTGTCATATCTCACCGTTCTTAGAGTGTGTTTACATTCATTCAACAGTTCCCAGCCGTAACATCAACAGAAATGGTTCAAATGGCTCTGAGCACTATGGGACTTAACTTGTGAGGTCATCAGTCCCCTAGAACTTAGAACTACTTAAACCTAACTAACCTAAGGACATCACACACATCCATGCCCAAGGCAGGATTCGAACCTGCGACCGTGGCGGTCGCACGGTTCCAGAATGTAGCGCCTAGAACCGCTCGGCCACCCCGGCCGGCGTGACATCAACACAATAGTGAAGTAGGTATGTTCAAATGGCTAGTTTTGTAGATTCGTCATTATGACTATAAACTCCGTGAACTTCCGCGGAGTTCGGATTCACCCCGTGTTGGCCAGTCGCTTCACCGAGCCTGGATAACAGTTTCCACTCAGCTGTTCCCAGAGCTCCCGTTACCGTCAGAGACTTTGGCATTCCTGGCGGCACCGTCTGAGCCAGCGGGGGTAGTGGATTCCCTCCGGACTCTTCACTCGTCCCCAGAGGTCGCCGCTACTCGAGCGGCGGCAGGCTTTGTTCCTACCCCCGTCTGCCGCTGTGAACGACACGCTTCTGTGATCCAACAGCGGCTATCTGTCACACGTGCCACCACCAGTCACCCTGTCCTAAAATCCTGTGTCACTCGAGGTTATATTAGTGTAGTAAGGTTGCCCGACAAATTATTAGTCACGTCCTTAAAATAGCACTCAGGTCGATTTGCAGCGCGATAGATGAACAGCAGGAACGATGCGTTCAAGCAGCCCTGCACCGATCACATCAGTCCAGTGACATTAATATGACCACTGCTAGTGTGAGACGCACTGCTAAGCCCGTAGGACAGGACTGGTAGTTGGAATTGTGGAAAGGGGCTAAAATGAGCGGCCGTCAGTTACACTCGAACACATATAACTTTTGAACGTAGCTGCTTGTTGCAACCCTTGTCCACAGTACGAGCAGCCCTTAGCGGCTCGCCATCTCACAAGTGTTCATGACGTCGCCTTTCCGGCTTAGATCTTTTTTAATATGTGACTTGTAAGTACTGCATCTTTTCGAGTCAGTACAAACTTTAATTTTATTAATGTACTATATACCTAATGTTTTGTAAGTAGGCTGTTTATGTTTTCTTATTGGAAACGTTACGTAGCGCTCTGTATGAAAATCACTGGCTGTGCTGTGCACAGTCTGTGGCTAGTTTGCATTTTAGTGTTGGGCAGCTGGATGTGAACAGCGCGTAGCGTTGCGCAGTTGGAGGTGAGCCGCCAGCAGTGGTGGATGTGGGGAGAGAGATGGCGGAGTTTTGAAATTTGTAAGACTGGATGTCATGAACTGCTATATACATTATGACTATTAAGGTAAATACATTGTTTGTTCTCTATTTTTTTTAATGGCTCTGAGCACTATGGGACTTAACATCTATGGTCATCAGTCCTCTAGAACATAGAACTACTTAAACCTAACTAACCTAAGGACATCACACAACACCCAGCCATCACGAGGCAGAGAAAATCCCTGACCCCGCCGGGAATCGAAACCGGGAATCCGGGCGTGGGAAGCGAGAACGCTACCGCACGACCACGAGATGCGGGCTGTTCTCTATTAAAATCTTTCATTTGGTAACTATCCCTATCAGTAGTTAGTGCCTTCCGTAGTTTGAATCTTTTATTTAGCTGGTAGTAGTGGCGCTCGCTGTATTGCAGTAGTTCGAGTAATGAAGATTTTTGTGAGGTAAGTGATTTGTGAAAGGTATAGGTTAATGTTAGTCAGGGCCATTCTTTTGTAGGGATTTTTGAAAGTCAGATTGCGTTGCGCTAAAAATATTGTGTGTCAGTTTAAGCACAGTCGTGCATAATTTTTCAAAGGGGACGTTTCATATGTCGAGCCTTAGCCGAGGGTACCTCACTGAAATCTTCTGATCTTTTTCTTGTAGTTTGTGCAATTGGTGCAGCCTTTGTTTATTGCTAGCGCGTAATTGTAGAGAGAATTTCCTTTGTAGTTGTAGTTTTTCATTCTTGTACAGTAAAACAGTTGTGGCATGCATGTAGATTTGCACCAAGTATTTCGCAGCTGCGCTTGCAATTAACTAGATATTATTTTCAGTGCTATGTTAATGTGTTCCCCCATTTTTGCTCTTCAAATTGTGTTTTTCTGTGTTGTCGTGTGAAATATTGTGACAATAATGGCGTGTGAAAAACGTAATACTAGGCTCCAAAGTAAACTGAGAAATGACAGTGAAGACGAAAGCAGTGTGTTAGCGCCACCGTGTAATGAATTAACTAATGTTCAACATAGTAATTTGGTAATTGTGCATAGGGAAATGGAGCGGGCGGCAAACAATGGCGTAGGCAGTGAAACAATTAGTGAACGGGGAAGCATTATCGATCGATCGCTCGGCAACAGCTCGCCTCAGGAATCCGAAATGACAGGATACAATTTTGCAAATACTGTAGATTCAGGTTTTGCGTCCTCACCGTTTTCTCAAATAAGTCAAGACACATTTTCTGCTTGTCAAAATGTGAATGTTGCCGGTGCAAATGCACTGCCGAAAAGCGTAGAGGAACAGATTCCAGACACTAATGCATTGTTATTACAGCTAATGCAGCAAATGGAACAAAATCAGAGACAAACACAGCAAAAGCTTCAAAAGTCAGACACAATGGAACAAAATCTTCATTACTCGAACTACTGCAATACAGCGAGCGCCACTACTACCAGCTAAATAAAAGATTCAAACTACGGAAGGCACTAACTACTGATAGGGATAGTTACCAAATGAAAGATTTTAATAGAGAACAAACAATGTATTTACCTTAATAGTCATAATATATATAGCAGTTCATGACATCCAGTCTTACAAATTTAAAAACTCCGCCATCTCTCTCCCCACATCCACCACTGCTGGCGGCTCACCTCCAACTGCGCAACGCTACGCGCTGTTCACATCCAGCTGCCGCTGCCCAACACTACAATGCCAGACAACAATGCAAACTACCCACAGACTGTGCACAGCACAGCCAGTGATTTTCATACAGAGCGCTACGTAACGTTGCCAATAAGAAAACATAAACAGCCTACTTCCAGTTTTAGCACAGTTAGTCTAATTCTGAAGACGACGCTCATAGTAGCGTCGAAACCAGGTCAATTTTGACTTAATATTTGTGACCGAGGGCTTATTTGTTACAACATATAACTTTATTTCGCCAAATATTACAGTACAAATTCTTGAACTTCATTATCGTCTGAATACGCCACACTATCTTATGCCTTAAGGGCACAACCTTTTTAATTTTTTTTAAAAAAGGGCTAGAAGCCATTAACTCAAAATTCAAATGCCAAAAAGAATATTTAGAGGGCAGAGGGCCTCACGTTATGTAAGTTCTATAATTTGGCTGAAGGCCCAAAAATCTAACACTTGAAAAGCAACAACCTTAATTTAAGGGGCTCCGGAACCCCCTATACTTGCATCGTTAAAATAACGCTTATAAATTACATCTTTCCTCACAAAGTATTTGAGGTAGGAAGTTGAACTTTTTACAGATTATTTATTGGAATATGGGCTACAACTTAACACAGGGATTTTACAAAATTTTAGTTCAGTTATTAAAGATGATTTTTTTTCAACTGTAATAAAAATTCACAACATTTTTTGCAATTTCTTATTTATATATTCAAAAATATACAGTTTATTGGAAAAAGGCTGTGTTAAATTATGCAGAAGGTACTGTGTAACATTTACTGAAAGTTTGAAACAAATATGTTTGGAAGATCCTTAGAAAACATGTAATTAGTATGAGAAAATAAAAGTTTTGGGAATCGAGCGACAAAGATTGGACTAACTTTTTAGTGCATTCCAGGTCCATAGGATGGATTATCTTCATCCTCTGCAAACCCCTCCTCCAGCTTCCTCTTGTTCCTCCTCCTGTTTACTCTTGCTTGTATTTCTAGACTCTTTACAGCCCTGTCTGCAGCCCGAAGGCGTTCCTTGTCTAAAGCAAGCATCGCTCCTACCATGTTAGAACCTATCTTCATTCCCATATTTCTAAATATCTTGCACCTTACAATGTTGCCATCATTGAAAGGCTTTCTAATAACTTTACCTTTACTCATTATTATACTTCAACAAAACAGAGACTCAAGAAACAGAATTAATTACGAATATTTTCGAGATAACGACAGAGTAAATAAACATGAAACAATCGACAATCACACCAGCGATATGTATTGAACCATCACAGGTTAGCCACAACACATACTTTATCTCACATCACTAAAATGTACCTGATGAACACGGACGTTAATAATAACACCATTTGAGAGCAGTTTAACAGCGCCACAGTGGGTCACGCCCATGTAGAACACATTTCAAAAAAAAAATTTAAAAATAGTTGTAGTCTTCGGAATTGAATAAATTATATATCTATTAAAAGGTAATAGTCTGCAGATTCGGAAAACGCAAAAAAGTAAAAATTGAACTTTTCATGATTTTAGCCTTTCCGGAGCCCCTTAAAGACGGCTGAAGGCCGTTGATTTAAGATTCAAGGTAAAATTAAATAAAAAACACAATGCAGAAGGCCTTATCTCCAATTAGGCTGAAGGCCCCAAACAGTCTGATGCTTGAAAGACATAGATCCTTAATTTAAAAACGGCTGAAGGCCCCATGACTTAAAACTCAAGGTAAAATAAATTTAAACAGCAAAGCCTTATCATAAATTAGGCTGAAGGCCAGAAACAATCTAACACTTGACAAGCAAGGAACTTTAATTTTAAAGCGGCTGAAGGCCCATGACTTAAAACACCACGAAAAACAATTCAACTTTAATTCAAAACCATCAGCTATGAGCCATACAAATACACATAACGGAAAATAAGAAAATGCAGTGCAGTTAAAGGCGCTCGGAAGTTTCGGGGGTCGGCCAGCACTTGAAATACTAACGTTCACTTAGGTGAGACAGGCAGTCGGCCCAAGCATTCTAGGCGCTACAGTCTGGAACCGAGCAACCGCTACGGTCACAGGTTCGAATCCTCCCTCGGGCATGGATGTGTGTGATGTCCTTAGGTTAGTTAGGTTTAAGTAGTTCTAAGTTCTAGGGCGCTAATGACCTGAGAAGTTGAGTCCCATAGTGCTCAGAGCCATTTGAACCATTGCTTTTGGACGAAAGGTGAAACCAATACCGAACTTGCTAAGTTAGCACACTGTTCTCGTGCCGCCACGGTTAATGTATACTGTGCATGGAAAAATAGCGCTATTCAAAACGGATACTACACTGGTGCATCATGGGCCATAGAGCACAGGGTTGAACGTCGGCTGCGGTGACGTGTATGGGCTGATAGACGTGCAACTGTAGAGCGACTGGCAGCCCAGATGAATCAAGGGGCTGCCAACAGTCTCCCCTCAGCGAATATTGCTCCGTATGGACATCCCTAGCAGGTCTCTGGGTTGTGAACCCTTGCTGGCTGCTGCTGTTTGGTGAAAAGGGCTGGAAACTGCACATCAGTAATGCAACTGGACGTCCAGGCATTATCGGGTGAATCACGTGCTCCAACGGACATACAGCCGTTGGATCGTAGGAAGAGTCCAGGTCAGAGGAGGAAGTGTTATGATATGGGGAATGTTTTTGTGGCTTTTCCTGGGTGATGTCGTAATTCTGGAAGGCAAAATGGATCAACCCAAGTATGCATCTATCCTTGGGGTCGATATGCACCCCTACAGACAGTTCTTTTTCTAGCAAGGATGTCATGTACCAGCAGGACAATGTAAAATGTCACACGGTTCAAAGTATACGTCCGTGGTTCTAAGAGCACCAGAATGAGTTTATCGTACTCCGCTGACAACCAGTCTCGTAGGATCTCAGCCAGGAATCTGTGGGGCCACCTCGACGGGCCTGTTCGCGCCATAGATCCTCAACCGAGAAACCTAGCGCAGATGGGTACGGTAATGAAGTCAGCATGGCTCCAGACCCCAACTGGTACTTTCTAGTTCAGCACTGCTCGTCTGTGCTGCAAAAGCTGGTTATTCAGACTTATGACCGATGATCAAATTAATGTGACTGGACAGCGTACATGTTGAGATGTATTTTCACACCGCCACATCCCGTCTCATAAAACACTGATCTGAGCAACGAACCAGACCCAGAACTATTTATTTGTCTATAAACTATAGACTAATTCAGCGCGCATGTAAAAACATCGATATTAAAGACAGACTCTGAACACATTTAAGAAAAAAAAAAAAGGCACGCAGCCCATCGTCCACTGCCTGACGATATCACTCTCTTTTATCTCCTGTATAATACGGACGCACCATTATATAGGCGTTATCATAAGGTTTGTAACTTGCTAAAATTTGCAGAGATATACTGTCATTTTGTTGCATGTGGGACTAGTATGTGTGAAAAACGCATGGACATTTTTACATGATTTCTAAACTTTTCAAACCACTCAGACTCTGTCATTGTTATTTACGTAAGTGTTCACATGTTATATGTATGTTAAATCCAAGTCGGTCATTATGGTGTCAAACTGCCTATTGGCGTCTATCTCGGGTTCTTCGGCCGACGTTCATCTAATGATTTTTCTGACGTTTCGCCAGCACGAGTGGCTGGCATTGTCAAAGCTTCACCCTCCATTGCCGGTGGTGAACTGGAGGCGAGCTCGCGGCCGCAGACTATATGTACCTGGCGCGCCAACGTCCGAGGGCTTCTCCGCGGTCATTTCTGGTGCGGTTCTCCTCTTGCTACCTGCGACGGTCGTTCGCTGCAGTACGGGAAGCCAGGATCCGTTTACCTTAAGGCTTTCCTCTTTCTTGTTCAAACTGTTCGCGTGTTTTTGGATTTCTACAGCTTCTCTGAACAAGCGCGTGTGATAGTGCTTCTCTACAGCCAGAACTTCCGTGTCGGCGAATTTTATTACGTGGTCGGTCTCATTCAGTGCGTGCTCTGCCACGGCCGATTTCTCCTTCTGCCCCAACCTGCAATGTCGCTTATGCTCTTTGATCCTGGTGTTAACTGATCGTCCAGTCATTCCGACATAAACTTTTCCGCATGTGCATGGTACACGGTATATTCCCGACATTGCAAGTGGGTCTCTTTTCTCCTTCGCCAATCTAAGACACTCTTTGATCTTCCTTGTCGGTTTGAAAATCGTCTTTACGCCGTGTTTGCGCAATATACGGCCGATTCTGTACGTCACTCTGGGAATGTATGGCAGGAAGGCCGTAACCGACATATCTTTTTCTGGTTCCTTACTTCGCCGAGTGTTTGGTTCTGTTACACTTCTAATGTAATTTGTGGAGTACCCATTGTTCCTCAGAACAGTTTCCAGGCGTTGCATTTCTCGTTTGAGGTGTTGAGGCTCACATATTCGTCCTGCTCTCGCTACGAGCGTACTAATCATGCCTCTTTTCTGGCTCGGGTGGTGGTTTGACAGTTTGTGCAGGTATCGGTCCGTGTGTGTCGGTTTTCGATACACGCTGTGTCCCAGGTTTTCGCCGTTCCTTGTGACCAGCACATCTAGAAATGGCAGTTTCTTTTCTACTTCCATGGTAAATGTTATGTTGGCATGGATGCTATTCAAGTGTCTCAGGAATTCACCGAGCTGTTCTTCACCATGGCTCTACACCACGAAAGTATCATCGACGTACCTGTACCACACCTTAGGTTTGCGAGTCCAGTGCCTGTGCTTCGAATTGTTCTATGAAGAAGATGGCCACCACTGGACTGAGAGGACTACCCATGGCGACGCCTTCCAGCCGTTCGTAGAAATCGCCATTCCACGTGAAATAGCTCGTGGTGAGACATGCATGGAACAGCTTTTTAATGTCTTGCGGGAACATGGAACCAATGTGCTCCAGAGCGTCACTGAGTGGCACTCTCGTAAATAACGAAACAACATCAAAACTGGCCAGGATGTCGTTTGGCGCAAGTTTCAGAGCATAAGCGACATTGCAGGTTGGGGTAGGTGGAGAAATCGGCCGTGGCAGAGCACGCACTGAGTGAGACCGACCACGTAATAAAATTCGCCGACACGGAAGTTCTGGCTGTAGAGAAGCACTATCACACGCGCTTGTTCAGAGAAGCTGTAGAAATACAACAACACGCGAACAGTTTGAACAAGAAAGAGGAAAGCCTTAAGGTAAACGGATCCTGGCTTCCCGTACTGCAGCGAACGACCGTCGCAGGTAGCAAGAGGAGAACCGCACTGGAAATGACCGCGGAGAAGCCCTCGGACGTTGGCGCGCCAGGTACATATAGTCTGCGGACGCGAGCTCCCCTCCAGTTCACCACCGGCAATGGAGGGTGAAGCTTTGACAATGCCAGCCACTCGTGCTGGCGAAACGTCAGAAAAATCATTAGATGCACGTCGGCCGAAGAACCCGAGACAAAAGCCAATACGCAGTTTGTCAACAAGTCGCCACGAAAGCCTTAACAATTTTGTATTATAGTGTCAATTACTCTACATCTGTGTTTAGTTTGTTAGTTGACAAGCTTAATGGTTCAAATGGCTCTGAGCACTATGCGACTTAACTTCTGAGGTCATCAGTCGCCTAGAACTTAGAACTAATTAAACCTAACTAACCTAAGGACATCATACACAACCATGCCCGAGGCAGGATTCGAACCTGCGACCGAAGTGGTCGCTCGGCTACAGACTGTAGCGCCCAGAACCGCACGGCCACTACAAACTTAATCATTTACTTTCTTTGTGCCAAGTTTTTTCACAGAGCCAACCGTGTCCGACGTGTCATTGTGTGGACAGAACAGTCGAGGCCGACGTTTACATACTACTTATATTCCCCCTTGCAATATCCTTCAAACTGGCCCGTAGGTACATTTTCAGTGCGAGTGACGTCCGGGAATTTCTTAGCAAACTTCACTTCTGAAATCGTACATCGCTCGCACCATGCCTAACTGTTCCACAATGGTACGCTGCACTTTCTAAACGGGAAACGGAGCCACGCAAATATATGTTGCTTCCCCTTCTCAATCTGATGCTTAATAATAATAATAATAATAGGCGGCCGGTGTGGCCGAGCGGTTCTAGGCACTTCAGTCTGGAACCGCGCGATCTCTACGGTCGCAGGTTCGAATCCTGCCTCGGGCATGGATGTGTGTGATGTCCTTAGGTTAGTTATGTTTAAGTAGTTCTAAGTTATAGGGGACTGATGACCTCAGTTGTTAAGTGCCATAGTGCTCAGAGCCATTTGAACCAAATAATATTTCCTTACAGCAGAATGTCATGGCGGTGAATTGGTGCGTATATGACAGTTTATAGAGGGAACCATTCTACACGATGCTGCACTGAAGGTTGTTAACAAACATACGAGCTTACGGAATAGGTTCTCAGATTTTTCAGTAGCTGGTACAGTTCTTAAGTAACAGAACCCACTATATATACGAAGACAGTAACTTGTTCTCGAAAGAACAATTACTGTTGATGACCGTGCAGCTTTTCCCTGAAATAAATGATGACTAACTGAACACCTCAGCTGCCGACAAGTGGTGCTGATATACCTCGATGTGCACAGCTGAAAATGTGTGCCCCGACCGGGACTCGAACCCGGGATCTCCTGCTTACATGGCAGA
This sequence comes from Schistocerca cancellata, assembly GCF_023864275.1. NCBI lineage: Eukaryota > Metazoa > Arthropoda > Insecta > Orthoptera > Acrididae > Schistocerca > Schistocerca cancellata. The sequence goes on from NC_064637.1 coordinate 98,131,140, forward strand.
CGCTCTGTCCATCTGAGCCACCGAGGATACAGACGAATAGGTACAATACATATGTAGAATTGTGGACAGTTGGGAATGTGAGTCTCATGGGAAGCGCGCAAGGGATAAGTCCCTGCAGTCGCGCCATTTATCTGTGTCCTCGGTGGCTCAGGTGGATAGAGCGTCTGCCATGTAAGCAGGAGATCGTGGGTTCGAGTCCCGGTCGGGGCACACATTTTCAGCTGTCCACATCGAGGTATATCAACAACACCTGTCGGCAGCTGAGAGTTTCAGTTAGTCATAACCCACTATGTTCTCCTCGACAGCGAGTGTTCATTAGAGACAAGGAGTGCCCCAGGGAAGCATAACAAGACCGCCATTATTCTTTATATTCGTAAACGATCTGACTGACAGGGTGAGCGACAAGATGCGGCTGATTGTTGGTTATGCTGTAGTGTATGCGAAGTTGCTGAAGTTGAGTGACTGCAGCAGGATACAAGACGACTTAGACAAAATGTATAGTTTCTGAGATGAATTGCAGCTAGCTCTAAATGTCGGTAATGCAGATGTGTAGGGAAGACACTCCCGTAATTTCGTATGCAGCATTAGTAACGTGCTGCTTGACACTACAAAGAAAAAGAAAGAAAAAGCTTTCCGTGTTAAGCGACATCTTGATCTTTAAAAGAATGAAGTTACATAGAAATGTATCGTGACAACAGTATTATTTGGTGCTAACAGAATTTTGGTGTAATATAGTACAAATATACGAGGTGTGATTAAAAAAAATAACGGGGATAATTTTTGATTTCACGGATATTATACATTCGACCTGCAATTTTTATTTATCTTGTTGCTACACTTATCACTAATGTATGTCTACGTTTTCAGCTGTACTGAATATTTAGTTTGTTGTTGACAGCCGAGAAGGTCACACTTGTTTCCGAGTGAGAATTTTTACTTTCGAAAAAGATGGATCCAAGAATTTTCATTAAATCTTGCTTGATAATCGAATAAAGTGGAGCAGTACATTCCGAAAGTTGGCTGTGGCTTCTGGCAAATCTACAATCAGTAAGACAAGAGTTTACGAGTAGTATGAACGTTTCAAAGAGGGGTCAAGGTAGACGTTAAATTCGACGACCGCCCTGGACCCCCTAGCAAATAAATTACAGACAACAGTGTGGAAGCAGTAGAGAAAATGGTTCTGTAAAATCGCCGAATCACTATCAGAGAGGTCGATGATGATGTCGGCATAAGTTTGGCTCATTCTAAGCAATTTTTCGGATGTTTCGTGTTTGAAACGTCTAACAGCAAAGTTTGGTCCGAAACTGTTGGATTTCGACCAACAACGACGTGGCGTAGACATCGCTGAGAAATTACCGAATGAAGTCGACAACAACCCAGAACTTCTAAAGAAGATTGTTACAGGTGATAAAACATGCGTATACGGGTATGATGTCACAACAGAGGCCCAATCGTCCCAATGAAAACTGCCTGAAGAGCCAAGACCGAAAAATTCTGCAAGTTCGATCACATGTGAAGGTTCTTCTCACTGTTTTCTTGGATTGCAATGGGATAGTACGTGATTAGTTATCGCCTTACGCTCATTCGGTCAATAAGGAATAGCCACAAATAATCCTGATCTAATAAAGAACGTCATGACGGATACAGAGATTAATGAACACAAGGTCATTGTAGCGAGGCTTAAAACCGTATCAACCAAAAACCACTAAAAATAAATGCAAAATATATCTATTTGAAAGAGCAGATAAACATTCGCTTGACGCCTTCATAAGAGAGAGTCTCCATTCCTTCTAAGCTAATTACGCAAGTGTAGACCACATATGGCTCAAATTGAAAGCTACAGTATCGACAGCAATAGATAGATTCATACCGCATAAGTTAATAAGAGACAGGACTGATCCATCGTGGTACACAAAACACGTCAGAACACTGTTGCAGAAGCAACAAAAAAAGCATGTAAAATTAGAAGAACGCAAAATCCCCAAGGCTGGCTAAGTTTCACGGAAGCTCGAAATTTAATGCAGACGTCAATGCGAGATGCTTTTAATAGTTTCCACAGTGAAATATTGTCTCAAAATATGGCAGAAAACCCAAAGAGATTCTGGTCGTATGTAAAGTACGCCAGTGGCAAAAAACAGTCAATACCGTCACTGCGCGATAGCGATGGAAATGTTTACTGGTGATGGTGCCACTAAAGCAGAGTTACTGTGTACAGTTTTCCGTTATTCCTTCACGAAAGATGACGTAGTAAACATTCCAGAACTCGAAACCAGAACAGCTGTTATCATGAGTGACGTAAAAGCAGATATCTTAGGTGTAGCGAAACAACTCAAATCATTTAAGAAAGGCAAGTCTGCCGGTGCAGATGGTATACCAATCAGATTCCTCTCAGAGTATGCAGACACAATAGCGCCTTTCTTAGCAATCATATACAACCGCTCACTTGACGAAAAGTCTGTTCCTAAAAACTAGAAAGTAGCACAGGTCACACTAATTTCAAGAAAGGAAATAGGAATAACCCATTGAATTACAGACCCATATCACTGACCTCAATTTGCTGTAGGATCGGATTATAATGTACTCGGACATTATGAATCACCTTGAAGAAAATGATTATTGACACATAACAAACAAGGATTCAGAAAATATTGTTCTTGTGCAACACAGCTAGCTCTTTATTCCCATGAAGTAATGAGTGCTGTCGACAAGGAATCTCAGATCGATTCCACATTCCTAGATTTCCAGAAGGCTTTTAATACCGTTCATCAGAAGTGACTATTAATCAGATTGTGTGCATATGGAGTACAGTCTCAGTTGTGTGACTGGATTCGTGATTTCGAGAGGTCACAGTTCGTAGTGATAGACGGTAAATCATCGATTAGAAGTGTGGTGTCACTGCCAGACACCACACTTGCTAGGTGGTAGCTTTAAATCGGCCGCGGTCCATTAGTACATGTCGGTCCCGCGTGTCGCCACTGTCAGTAACTGCAGACCGAGCGCCACCACACGGCGGGTCTAGAGAGACTGACTAGCACTCGCCCCAGTTGTACGACTTTGCTAGCGACTACACTGACGAAGCCTTTCTCTCATTTGCCGAGAGACAGTTAGAATAGCCTTCAGCTAAGTCCATGGCTACGACCTAGCAAGGCGCCATTAGCCTTACAGTGATTGTATTTAAAGAGTCTCATTTATATCGTCAAGAGCGATGTACCACAATGATGGATTAAAAGTTAAGTATCACATCAGCTACGTACTTTTCTTTATAGCATTCATTAAGTATCCTGTTCCAGACCTCACGCCCGTCTGCGTTAGATTACAGCGTGCATTTAGGCCTCCTCTATCTACAAGGTGTTGGCACATTTGCCAACACATCAAGAAGTGATATTGGGCGTTCCGCAAGGTACTGTCATAACCCCTCTGTTGTTCCTAATTTACATAAATGATCTAGGTGATTATGTGAGCAGCCCCCTTAGATTGTTTGCAGATGACGCTGTAATTTACCGTGTAGTAAAATCATCAGACTATCAATTCCAATTATAAAATGATCTAGAGAGAATTTCTGTACGCTGCGAAAAGTGGCAATTGACACTAAAGAAAGTAAAGTGAGAGGTCATCCACATGGATACTAAAATAAATCCGATAAATTTTGCATATACCATAAATCGCACAAACGTAAGGGCTGTCAATTCGACTAAATACCTAGGCATTACAATTACGAGCGACATAAATTGGAAAGACCACGTAGATAACATTGTGGGGAAGGCGAAACAAAGACTGCGCTTTGTTGGCAGAACACTTCCAAGATGTGACAAATCCACTAAAGAGACAGCATACATTACACTTGTCCGTCCTCTGCTGGAATATTGCTGCGCGGTATGGGATCCTTTTTTTTTTGGTCATCAGTCTACTGACTGGTTTGATGCGGCCCGCCACGAATTCCTTTCCTGTGCTAACCTCTTCATCTCAGAGTAGCACTTGCAACCTACGTCCTCAATTATTTGCTTGACGTATTCCAATCTCTGTCTTCCTCTACAGTTTTTGCCCTCTACAGCTCCCTCTAGTACCATGGAAGTCATTCCCTCATGTCTTAGCAGATGTCCTGTCATCCTGTCCCTTCTCCTTATCAGTGTTTTCCACATATTCCTTTCCTCTCCGATTCTGCGTAGAACCTCCTCATTCCTTACCTTATCAGTCCACCTAATTTTCAACATTCGTCTATAGCACCACATCTCAAATGCTTCGATTCTCTTCTGTTCCGGTTTTCCCACAGTCCATGTTTCACTACCATATCTGTGACGAAATAGTATGAAATAGACTATAAAGTGTAATCGATAACAACAACAGGCAGTAATGGTAATAATTGACAACCTGGTGTATAAGGACTGATCAAAAAGTTTCCGTTCGAGTGTGTTGTTGCGACGTGTATGCAACATAGTACGACTACGATGCGGGTGTATAAGCACCGACATGTAAGCATGTGCCAGTCGTATCTTTCCAACGTGCGTGCCGTAAAGCCGGCCACTGTGACCGAGCGGTTGTAGGAGCTTCAGTCCGGAACCACGCGGTTGCTACGGTCGCAGGTTCGAATCCTGCCTCGGGCATGGATGTGTGTGATGTCCTTAGGTTAGTTAGGTTTAAGTAGTTCTAAGTCTAGGGGACTGATGATCTCAGATGTTAAGTCCCATAGTGCTCAGAGCCATTTGAATTCGTGCAGTAAATGCGAAAACATGAACATGGTGACGTTACTACCAAATGCGACTAAACAGGACCAGCGTGCTGTTGTTTCTTTCTAGGCTGCCGAAGGAAAACACCAGTAGAAATCTAATGGAGAACGAAGTCTGTCGAAAACGACCGTCGCCGTTCGACACAAGATGGCGGTCGATCTAGGAGGCCAGCCTCATCCGTTATGGACAAGTGGGAGACACTCGAGCACCCCCACCTCCAGACGTACATCCTCAGAAATTTCTTCCTCAAATTAAGGCCAGTATTTGATATTAGTAGACTTATCTTGGCCAGAAATGCCTTTTTTGCCATAGCGAGTCTGCTTTTGATGTCCTCCTTGCTCCGTCCGTCATTGGTTATTTCACTGCCTAGGTAGCAGTATTCCTTAACTTCATTGACTTCGTGACCATCAATCCTGATGTTAAGTTTCTCGCTGTTCTCATTTCTACTACTTCTCATTACCTTCGTCTTTCTCCGATTTACTCTCAAACCATACTGTGTACTCATTAGACTGTTCATTCCGTTCAGCAGATCATTTAATTCTTCTTCACTTTCACTCAGGGTAGCAATGTCATCAGCGAATCGTATCATTGATATCCTTTCACCTTGTATTTTAATTCCACTCCTGAACCTTTCTTTTATTTCCATCATTGCTTCCTCGATGTACAGATTGAGGAGTAGGGGCGAAAGGCTACAGCCTTGTCTTACACCCTTCTTAATACGAGCACTTCGTTCTTGATCGTCCACTCTTATTATTCCCTCTTGGTTGTTGTACATATTGTATATGACCCGTCTCTCCCTATAGCTTACCCCTACTTTTTTCAGAATCTCGAACAGCTTGCACCATTTCATATTGTCGAACGCTTTTTCCAGGTCGACAAATCCTATGAAAGTGTTTTAATTTTTCTTTAGCCTTGCTTCCATTATTAGCCGTAACGTCAGAATTGCCTCTCTCGTCCCTTTACTTTTCCTAAAGCCAAACTGATTGTCACCTAGCGCATTCTCAATTTTCTTGCCCATTCTTCTGTATATTATTCTTGTAAGCAGCTTCGATGCATGAGCTGTTAAGCTGATTGTGCGACAATTCTCGCACTTATCAACTCTTGCCGTCTTCGGAATTGTGTGGATGATGCTTTTCCGAAAGTCAGATGGTATATCGCCAGACTCATATATTCTACACACCAACGTGAATAGTCGTTTTGTTGCCACTTCCACCAATGATTTTAGAAATTCTGATGGAATGTTATCCATATGGGATCCTTACCAGGTAGGATTGACGGAGGTCATCGAAAAAGTGCAAAGAAGGGCAGCTCGTTTCGTGTTATCGCGCATCGAGAGTGAGAGTGTCACTGATATGATACGCGAGTTCGGGTGGCAGTCACTGAAACAAAGGCGGTTTTCTTTGGGGCGAGATCTACTTACGAAATTTCAATCACCAACTTTCTCTTCCGAATGCGTAAATATTTTGTTGACACCCACCTACGTAGAGAGAAATGATCGTCATAATAAAATAAGGGAAATCAGAGCTCGAACGGAAAGATTTAGGTGTTCCTTTTTCCCACGCGCCATTCGAGAGTGGAATGGTAGCGAAGTAGTATGAAAATGGTTCGATGAACCCCCTGACAGGCACTTGGATTGCAGAGTAACCATGTAGATGTAGGTGTAGAAATTACGCGCCGTTTCCAAGAAGCAGTCAGAAGAAAACGAACAGAGCTGTGGCGAAACCACTCTTGGAAATTTCTTCATTATAATGCTCCTGCTCACACTTAAATGATCCTTCATGATTTTTTGGCAAAAAAAAAAAAAAAAAAAAAAAAACCATTACGTTGCCTCAGCCTCGGCGGACATGACTCCTTGTGACTTCTTCTATTCCCGAGGCAGAAGATAATCGTGAAAGGAAGTTGTTTTACCACCATTGATGAGATAAATTCAGAACCGCTGAAGGAGCTGCACTGTATAACGAAAAGTGAGTTCCAGAATTCGAAAAAGCGCTCACACAAGTGTGTTATATCTGCGGGGATTTCTTCGAAGGGGATAATTCTCGTTACTTTTTGTTCACACCATTGCTGTAATTAATGTGTTACATAAACGCGTGGTAACAGGCGGGAAGGTGTGAAACAGCTGTAGTGTACCACCCGTATTATAGCAAAGTGACCGATACCGCCATTTTCACTGGCAGCGTCCGACTCCATGGGGGTTGGCAACACCGCTGTGGGCTTGCGTCACGATGCGTGTACGCATGTGTGTGAGCAGAGGGAGGGGGGTGGGTGGGGGCAGCGCCCCGACTGGTGCAGTGCGCCACCCCTCCAATCACAGCATCCGCGCCGCTGTGGGACAGGGGGGGGGGGGGGACGCCAGGACCACCCTGCTTCTTGCGCCCGTAGTGTCACCTAGGGGCGGGAAAAACACATCAGTTAAAACCGATGCCGTATTTTAGTTCTGAATAACCGGTACTTTTCGGTATTTGTTTGGTCTCGGTTATAAAAGATTTTTTAATTTTTTACTGGACTAGGTATAGAACCAATGTAACAATTTACAGTAACGCTAAAACTTTTGGATCTTAAGTAAAACTTATTTTAAAACGAGTCTGGCAAGAAGTTCTCAGCTTTCTGAAAGATTGGTAAAATATTTGAATGATACTGATGAAACGAGTGATCTACAGATCAGCACATTACAGAACGGGCATTTATGAACAAACTGGATAATAAATATTGCCAATGGATTAATTCATCATCGAAAATTTAACTATAGTCCTGTAATTGTTCCTGGTAAATGCTGTGTTTTGTTTTCTAGCTATATTATTCCTTAGTTTTGTCAAAAAAAGCAATTGAATTTAGATTCCGTTTAAAACATAAATATGGGTATTTGACTAAGAAATATATGTTTGATTCGAAATAACTAAAGGAAAACTACACTACAGATTTTACCCAACAGTTTATTAAATATCTACTATTTCGATGAAATAATGAAATAGAAGCGAATTTATGGCAACAGCTGAAACAACTTTATTAACAATTCTTTTCTGCTAATATTGCTGAATGAAGTGGGAAGTTGAAGCTTCTACGATATTTGATTCTGAAACAGCTGAGTAAAACTGAAGGTACTGAGCCTTCTTTCTCTTTACTTATTCTTATCATGTCAACACTGACCGACAATATTCTAGCGCAACACTATAGGACTGCTCAAAAAAAAAAAAAAATCTAACTTCAAATAATTAAGTTAACAGAATGGCACTGACTGAAAACAAATCCTAAGAATAACCTATACATTTCATTAAGCACTTACCTCACAAAAATCTTTACTACGCTAACCGCTGCAACACATGTAAGTGTCAATACTGCCAGCTAAGAAAAAGATTCTAACTAAAGCCATTAACTACTAATAGGCATGTGGTCAGCAAAGGAAAGATTTTGTTGCAAACCAAATAACGTATTTTTTACATTAATAGTGTGAAATCCGGTTCAGACACGAGAATAAATCGTCATTGACATCCAGTACAAAGACATATAATCATGAATAATTTTCGATATCCAAGTCGGATACTTCCAGATCGTTAGCTTACGCTAACACTTCAGACCTCTACCCTCCATCAATGCTACTTCTCACATCTAACACCCATCACTGCTGGCTGTTCATCTCCAACTGCCCAACAGTAGTTCCCTCACTGCTGGGGATTAACTTCCAACAACGAGTCCGACCAGCCACAAAGAAAGCGCAGCCAGAGATCCAATGCAAAGCGCTACACAGCGCTGCCAACACAGAAGCAGCCCACTTACACAGTGATAAATCAAAAACTTAGCAATTCATTCAGAGTTTACAACAAAAGTAGAAAGTTGCCGATCTGCTGCCTATTTTCCTTTATTTGCGTGTAGTCCTTCGTAGTCGACAATTTAAACGCTAAAAATAACGTTTTCATCCTTTAGCACTGATTAAATAGTGGTATGATCCTCGATTACTACATGGTTTTTGAGAAGAGATTTAGAAAAATTTGACTCTGTAGGAGAGTACTGTAGAATTTTTGTAGTATTGAAGCCCTCATTACTTATCGAGGAAAGGAGCGACCAGAATAAGTTTTCGTTTATTAACATAATTTATTTGATATTATGATTCTATACGAGGCGATCAAAATATTTCTGTTCGAAGGCCGTCCAGTCGAGAATCGGTATGCGAGTCAAGCAAAATCGCCGTCAGGATTCAGTAAGTCATTCCGCGGATGCATCTGGTTGAAGACACTCGTTAGCTAAATCACCGTGTCCTGTTGCGCAAAGAAATCCGTAACTACCTGCCGCATATCATCGTCCAACAGAAATCGTCGATTACTCAAAGTCTTTTTTAAAAACCGAAGACGTGAGAATCGCAAGGGTAGGGATTAGGACTAAAGACATGAATTACACCCTAATCAATGTTCAAATGTGTGTGAAATCTTATGGGGCTTAACTGCTAAGGTCATCAGTCCCTAAGCTTAAACACTACTTACCCTAAATTATCCTAAGGACAAACACACACACCCATGCCCGAGGGAGGACTCGAACCTCCGCCGGGACCAGCCGCACAGTGCATGACTGCAGCGCCTAAGACGGCACGGCCAATCCCGCGCGGCTCCACCCTAATCCCTTGCCTACAACAGCAGGGACGGGTTCCTGAATGGAAATGTCCTATGACCATGTGTCCGGAAATGACCAGTGTGCATGCAACGACGACAAATCGTTCCAGAACACAGTACAGAACTACGTCTCATCCGCATCGTAACAGATGTTCGAAATGGCCTCCACAGGGATAGTTGCGGTTATCATACAGAATAAACATAATCGTACCTTGGCTTATACGAGGGGTAGTCAAATGAAAACCCTAATAATTTTTTTAAATATTATTTATTGTGCAGAAGTGGTACAAAGCTGTATCACTTTTCAACATAATCTCCCTCACGCTCAATGCAAGTTCTCCAGCGCTTACAAAGTGCATTAATTCCTCTAGAAAAAAATTCTTTTGGTTGTCTGCGCAACAACTCGTGCACCTCGTGGCGTACCTCTTCATCAGAACGGAACTTCTTTCCTCCCATTGCGTCTGTGAGTGGTCCAAACATATGGAAATCACTTGGGGCAAAGTCTGGTGAGTATGGTGGATGAGGTAGACACTCAAAATGCAGGTCCGTGATTGCTGCAACTATTGTACAAGAAGTGTGGGGCCTTGCATTGTCATGCTGCAAAAGGATACCTGCTGACAGCAACCCACGTCGCTTTGATTTGATTGCAGGCCGCAGATGATTTTTTAGGAGATGTGTGTGTGATGCACTCGTGACAGTGATCCCTCTAGGCATGTAATGCTCCAAAATGACCCCCTTTTCGTCCCTAAAGAGAGTCAGCATAACCTTCCCTACTGATGGTTCTGTTCGAAACTTCCTTTGGTGGTGAGGAATGGCGCCATTCCTTGCTCGCTCTATTCGTTTCCGGTTGGTGGACGTTAAATCAGGTTTCGTTCCCAGTAACGATTCTTGCAAGGAAGCCATCACCTTCTCGTTCAAAGAGCCGACGAAGTTCTTCACAAGCATCAACACGTTATTCTCTCGTTTCAGGAGTCAGCTGCCGTGGCACCCATCTTGCAGACACTTTGTGAGACTGGAGCACATCATACACAATGTGGTGTGCTGACGCATGACTAATCTGTAAACATGCTGCAATGTCATTCAGTGTCCTTCACTATTGCTTCAACTTTGAGGAACTGGAGCACATCACGCACAACGTGGTGTGCTGACCCACAACTAATCTCTAAACTTGCTGCAATGTCATTCAGTGTCACTCGGCGGTTTTCCTTCACTATGGCTTCAACTGCTGCAATGTTCTCTGGAGTCACAACTCGTTGTGCCTGACCTGGACGAGAAGCATCTTCCACTGAAGTCACACCTTTAATAAACTTCCTACTCCGTAGACTTGCTGCTGTGACAAAAGTGCATCACCGTATTGAACCTTCATTCGTCGATGAATGTCAATACGTTTTACACCTTCAGTACGCAAAAACCGAATAACAGAACGCTGTTGTGCCCTGGTGCATTTCTCAAGTGGGGCGGCCATCTTTATACTGATACTGCGACGGTATGTGTGTATCTGCACTATGCCACCACCAACATGCCATTCTGGACGCTGTTTGTAGCACGCTTACCAACTTACAGGATGATGACGCGAAATTTCGATTTGTTATTACAAATTTAAGGTTTTCATACGAGGGTATCATGTTGGAGGGCCACTTGTTGGAGTTTGTACCAGGGTTTGTCTCACAAGGGAACCTCCCCATCGCACCCCTCTCAGATTTATTTATAAGTTGGCACAGTGCATAGGCCTTGAAAATCTGAGTACAGATCAATCGAGAAAACAGGAAGAAGTTGTGTGGAACTATGAAAAAAATAAGCAAAAATATACAAATTGAGTAGTCCATGCGCGAGAGGCCACATCAAGGACAAACTGCGCGCAGGAGCGCCGTGGTCTCGTGGTTAGCGTTAGCAGTTTCAGAACAAGAGGTCTTTGGCTGATGTCTTCCCTCGAGTGAAATGTTTAGTTTATTTATTTTCGCAAAGTTATGATCTGTCAGTTCGTTCATTGACGTCTCTGTTCACTGTAATAAATTTAGTGTCTTTGTTTTGCGACCGCACCGCATAACCGTGCGATTAGTAGACGAAAGGACGTGCCTGTCCAATGGGAACCGAAAACATTTGATCGTAAGGTCATAGGTGAACCGATTCCTCCACAGCAAAATACGTCTGATATATTCTATACGACACTGGTGACAGATAATAATTGTCTGAAAATAAAAAGTTAAACTCTTCACTCAAGGGAAGACTTGAACCCAGGACTTCTCGTTCTACAGCTGCTCACGCTAACCACGGGACCACGGCGTTCCTGAGCTCGCATTCTCCCTCATGTTGCCTATCTTGCACATGGACTACTTAGTTTGTATATTTTGCTTATTTGTTTCATAGTTCCACACATCTTCTTCCTGTTTTTTCGATAGATCTGTGTTCAGTTTTTCAAGGCCTATACACTGTGCCAACTTATAACTAAATCTGAGGGGGGTGCGATGGGGAGGCTCCCTTGTCAGTATTCTGTGAACCCGGTCCTCCAGATCCGGTGTATGCACAGCCCGCTGTCTGCCTGCACATTCGTCTTCCTGAAAAGACCCACGATCACACAACGCCCAAAAAGAGTTTGCAATGTCGTGTGATGTGGTTAGTCCCTATGAAGGCACTTATTTTAGTATAGCTGTGCTGCCTTTCGAATGTTTACATCTGCTTGGCCGAATGGCTCTGAGCACTATGGGACTCAACATCTTAGGTCATAAGTCCCCTAGAACTTAGAACTACTTAAACCTAACTAACCTAAGGACATCACACACACCCATGCCCGAGGCAGGATTCGAACCTGCGACCGTAGCAGTCCCGCGGTTCCGGACTGCAGCGCCAGAACCGCGAGACCACTGCGGCCGGCTGCTTCGCCGACACAAACACCTTGTTCCTGACATGAATACCGGACCACTTTGCTGCTTACAGTACGCTACGCCAATCAACGCCCAAGGAGTCCGCCCCCGGTAGCTGAGTTGTCAGCGCAACAGAATGTCAATCCTAAGGGGCCGGGTTCAACCCCCGGCTGGGTCGGAAATTTTCTCCGCTCAAGGACTGTGTGTTGCGTTGTTCTAATCATCACCATTTCATCCCTGATGCCCGCTAAAAACGAATGCAAAAGATTGGAAGCAGGTCACCAATAAAATGCAAGGTGCCATCTATGAAAACAATTGGCGGTCCATTAACATTCTCCAACGCATACGACTCCTCAGCAGTTATACGAGGTGCATTCAAGTTCTAAGGCCTCCGATATTTTTTCTCCGGTCTGGAAAGAGATAGAAACATGCGCATTGTTTTAAAATGAGGCCGCGTTCATTGTCAATACGTCCCAGAGATGGCAGCACCGTACGGCAGATGGAATTTTACCGCCAGCGGCGAGAATGAGAACTGTTTTAAATACTTAAAATGGCGACGCTTTCCGTACTTGAACAGCGTGCAATCATTCGTTTTCTGAATTTGCGTGGTGTGAAACCAATTGAAATTCATCGACAGTTGAACGACACATGTGGTGATGGAGTTATGGATGTGTCGAAAGTGTGATCGTGGGTGCGACAGTTTAATGAAGGCAGAACATCGTGTGACAACAAACCGAAACAACCTCGGGCTCGCACAAGCCAGTCTGACGACATGATCGAGAAAGTGGAGAGAATTGTTTTGGGGGATCGCCGAATGACTGTTGAACAGATCGCCTCCAGAGTTGGCATTTCTGTGGGTTCTGTGCACACAATCCTGCATGACGATCTGAAAATGCGAAAAGTGTCATCCAGGTGGGTGCCACGAATGCTGACGGACGACCACACGGCTGCCCATGTGGCATGTTGCCGAGCGATGTTGACGCGCAACGACAGCACAAATGGGACTTTCTTTTCATCGGTTGTGACAATGGATGAGACGTGGATGCCATTTTTCAATCCAGAAACAAAGCGCCAGTCAGCTCAATGGAAGCACACAGATTCACCGCAACCAAAAAAATTTTGGGTAACCGCCAGTGCTGCAAAAATTATGGTGTCCATGTTCTGGGACAGCGAGGGCGTAATCCTTACCCATTGCGTTCCAAAGGACACTACGGTAACAGGTGCATCCTACGAAAATGTTTTGAAGAACAAATTCCTTCCTGCACTGCAACAAAAACGTCCGGGAAGGGCTGCGCGTGTGCTGTTTCACCAAGACAACGCACCCGCACATCGAGCTAACGTTACGCAACAGTTTCTTCGTGATAACAACTTTGAAGTGATTCCTCATGTCCCCTACTCACCTGAGCTGGCTCCTAGTGACTTTTGGCTTTTTCCAACAATGAAAGACAGTCTCCGTGGCCGTACATTCACCAGCCGTGCTGCTATTGCCTCAGCGATTTTCCAGTGGTCAAAACAGACTCCTAAAGAAGCCTTCGCCGCTGCCATGGAATCATGGCGTCAGCGTTGTGAAAAATGTGTACGTCTGCAGGGCAATTACGTCGAGAAGTAACGCCAGTTTCATCGATTTCGGGTGAGTAGTTAATTAGAAAAAAAAATCGGAGGCCTTAGAACTTGATTGCACCTCGTGTATTCAGTAAAGCGTACTATATGGCCCAACTATTTCCAGTCCCCAAGATGCAGGCCAAACACGTGATGAAACTCTCTAATAGATTTATCTGGCAAGGGCATCTGTTCAAAGTGAAATACACCACGCTGACGTCTTCCAGACAGGCCGGCGGACTAAACATGCCTGACATTAACCGAAAGTGTACTGCGTTATGTATTAAACGAATCACCCATTTGTTGGACAAGGAACCTCTCAGCGTAACCAGTTGGCTCTTCCGAACCTTACAACCCACCGATATGCATCCACCCATTGATGTAGGTATAATACATTACAAACTACGATATGTCAAGCAGTTTTTTCTTGAAGTAAGCTATATTGATGGACATTATTTCACGCAGGATTTACCGACGACGCACCTGTTATTAAAAAGATGGACATCTCCAATAGTCCGGAATCCCATTGAACTTATATACCCGAGTGTTCATTGGAAGGCAGTTTGGGACAACATAAGTTTAACTGTCCACACTGCTGAAGTGGCGTCCACATGGTATAAAGTGGTAAACGATGTTATACCCACTAATGAAAGGTCGCATAGAATCGGTTTAAGTGGCAGTGATAAATGTGTCCGCTGTGGTCTGGTCGACACCTTACGCCATCGCTTCACTTGCGGCGGCCATCTCATTAACTGGAAATGGGTGCAGCAGAGGCTGGGCCTGATTACCCGCAGCAGCCCAGCCAGCCACTGCACCGACATCCTGCTCTGGCCGGACACGAAACATTTTCCCGCTACCGAGAACAACACCGTGATCTGGCTGTTAGGACAGTTTGTGACATATATCATCATCCACAATAGTGAAGATTATCTCATTAGTTTCGAGGCTTACATGAGAACGGCACGCTGGAAGATGAAACGTTACCCAAATTTCAGGAAGATGTTTGCTAACATGTTAGACATAATTTTTGAAAAACAAGGCGTAGGGTAATTCTCGATGCCGGTAAGGACACAAATCACATGCAAGACTATGTAGCGAACAAAATACACAACGAATAAGGGGTTATACCAGTCCCTAGGACTACTCCCGACTTCTCAATGGTGTTATTAACTTCATTATGACGTTTTCATTAATTTATGTTCCTGTGCATCTCTTGTTATCCGTTTGTGTGCTCCAAATGACTTTGAGTTTGGACGGTTATGAATCAAATGACGGAACTGTCATTCCAGTTAAGACAATCATTTATATATATGTTTGCGTTTCGGTTCTATGTCTCTGTCTGGACTGAAGAGGCTATTGTCAGTTTACTATTTATGTTCTATTTTGTAAGCTTACAAATGGCACTATATTGAAATGTGTTCTTCAGTCTATTGTAGGATACGATTCGTGTTGAATCAGTCCCAGCACATCAATATTTTGTTTTTGTGCTAATGTACATATATGGTTGTTTTAATAAAGGAAAAAAAGAGGAAAAAAAAGTGGTCAGCGCAATAGAATGTCAATCCTAAGGGGCCGGGTTCGATTCCCGGCTGGGCCAGAAATTTTCTTCGCTCAAGGACTGTGTGTTGCGTTGTTCTAATAATCACCATTTCATCCCCATCGACGCGCAAGTCGCCGAAGTGGCGTCAGATCGAAAGACTTGCACCAGGCGAGCGGTCTACCCGACGGGAGGCCCCAGTCACACGGCATTTACATTTAACACACAAAGAACACGTGGCACATGGGTCAGAGGAAGTTTGATTCTTCAGCGCCCTCCACCGTGTTAACCATGCGTCTACGGACACATGTTCATAGGATCTTTTTTCCTCCATTCCCAGTCAGGAATCTTCCCAGCAGTTTGTCGGTTTTATGTTTACCCCCATCCAGACTCGAGCTACATGGTATATACACCGCAGAAACCCCTCAAACGGAAAACTTTTAATCGCTCGCTGTACATATCCTGGGATGTGTAACCCAAAAATCTGAGGGAGTCTTCAATTTTTCATTGTTCGATGTAAACGTTTATTGTTGGAAATAATAGCAATAAAAAACAGAAAGTCGATTATTGCAGAAACTAGTTATTTAGAGCGGTTTTAACAGTGGAGGTAAGCTGGAGATGAATAAAACCGGTATAACCGAAAACCGGTTGTTTCGACGATAACCGCCATCCCTACTGTCACCAGGTTTGAGCAGTGTTACAGACGCGCCACAGAACACAACGTGGAGAAACTCTCGTCTTTTCGTTTTTCTGCGATAGTTTCCAGGTCATCCATCGACTTGTAAAAAAGCCATTTTTCCCATTTTTAAATTCTTTTACATACCTGTTGTCCACCAGGGATCACCACTCCTTTCCAGTCCTGGAAACGCGAGGGTCGGTCATTGTTTAAGCATGTCGGGAAGCATGTTCTACATCTACATCTAGTTTTCGAGATATTTCATCTACATCCACATGATACTCTGCAAATAACATTTAAGTGCCTGGCAGAGGGTTCATCGAACTACCGTCACAATTCTGTTATTCTATTATTCCAATCTCGTATAGCGCGCGGAAAGAACGAACACCTATATCTTTCCGTACGAGCTCTGATTTCCCTTATTTTATCATGATGATCGTTTCTCCCTATGTAGGTCGGTGTCAACGAAATATTTTCGTATTCGGAAGAGAAAGTTGTTGATTGGAATTTCGTGAGAAGATTCTGTTGCAACGAAAAACGCTTTCGTTTTAATGACGTCCATCCAAAATCCTGTATCATTTCAGTGACAGTCTCTCTCCTATTTCACCATAGTACAAAACGTGCTGCCTTCTTTGAACTTTTTCGATGTACTCCGTCAGTCCTATCTGGTAAGGATCCCATACCGCGCAGCAGTATTCTAAAAGAGGGCGGAGAAGCGTACTGTAGGCAGTCACCTTAGTAGGTCTGTTACATTTTCTAAGTGTCCTGCCAATAAAACGTAGTCTTTTGTTAGCCTTCCCCACAACATTTTCTATGTGTTCCTTCCAATTTAAGTTGTTCTTAATTGTAATTCCTAGGTATTTAGAAGAATTTGCGGCTTTTAGATTAGACTGATTTATTGTGTAACCAAAGTTTAACGAGATCCTTTTAGCACTCATGTGGATGACCTCACACTTCTCGTTATTTAGGGTCAACTGCCACTTTTCGCACCATTCAGATATCTTTTCTAAATCGTTTTGCAGTTTGTTTTGTTCTTCTGATGATTTAATTAGTCGATAAACGACAGCGTCATCTGCAAACAACCGAAGACGGCTGCTCAGGTTGTCTCCAAAATCGTTTATGTAGATACGGAACAGCAAAGGGCCTATAACACTACCTTGGGGAACGCCATAAATCACTTCTGTTTTACTCGATGACTTTCCGTCAATTACTACGAACTGTGACTTCCCTGACAGGAAATCACAAATCCAGTCACATAACTGAGACGATATTCCATAAGCACGCAGTTTCACTACAACTCGCTTGTGTGGTACAGTGTCCAAAGCCTTCCGGAAATCCAGAAATACGGAATCAATCTGGAATCCCTTGTCGATAGCACTCAACACTTCGTGCGAGTAAAGAGCTAATCGTGTTTCACATGAACGATGTTTTTCAAACCCATGTTGACTGTGTGTCAATAGACCGTTTTCTTCGAGGTGTTGGTTATCGACGTTAACTATATGGGCCTGTAATTTAGAGGATTACTCCTACTACATTTCTTGAATATTGGTGTGATCTGTGCAACGTTTCACTCTTTGGGTACGGATCTTTCGTTGAGCGAACGGTTGTGTATGATTGTTAAGTATGGAGCTAATGCATCAGCATATTCCGAAAGGAACCTAATTGGTACACAGTCTGGACCAGAAGACTTGCTTTTATTAAGTAATTTAAGTTGCTTCACTACTCCAAGGATATTTACTTCTACGTTACTCATGCTCGCAGCTGTTCTTGATTCGAATTCTGCAATATTTACTGCGTCTTCTTTTGTGAAGGCATTTAGGGAGGCTGTGTTTTGAAACTATTCCTTGACAGCACTGTTCAAAATGGCTCTGAGCACTATGGGACTTAACATCTGAGGTCATCAGCCCCCTAGAATTTAGAACTACTTAAACCTAACTAACCTAAGGACATCACACACATCCATGCCCGAGGCAGGACTCGAACCTGTGACCGTAGCAGCAGCGCGGTTCTGGACTGAAGCACCTAGAACCGCTCGGCCACTCCGGCCGGGACAGCAATGTCTTCGATAAATTTGTGCTACAGCCGGAGCTTGAATCCAGGTCTTACTAGAAAGGAATGCTAACCATTACACCACCACAGCAGTATATTTTGCTTCTCCGTAAGGAACCAAGGAACAGCATACGTGTAGGACTTAAGGAATTACGTTATGTACATCGCCCCACGTGAGGACTATTGCGTAACGAGACTGGCGTACTGTCAGAAGACAGTTCTGTAACATACGACTAGCTTGTGCGTTACTGTGTTGGAATGAAATGGAACGGTAACGTACGTGGAAACATAGTAACAGGGTTGATGTTCACGGGACGGTGCGATTCTTGTGGGCAAACCGTGCAAATTTCATACAATACACAAATTCACAGTGAAATGGTGGCGGAGTATCCACCATACTACGTCAATTCCAGCTGTAGAGAAGTGGTGCCAAGGGCGCACAGGCTCGTACATCACATATGTAAGTAGGCTGTTTAGGTTTTTATGTTGGTAACGCCACGTAGCGCTCTGTGTGAAAATCACTGGCTGTGCTGTGTGCAGTCTGTGGCTGGTTGGCATTGTTGAAATATTCGCTACTGTAGTGTTGGGCAGTAGGATGCGAACAGGGCGTAGCGTTGCGCAGTTGGAGGTGAGCCGCCAGCAGTGGTGGATGTGGGGAGTGAGATGGCGCAGTTTTGAGAGGTTACTATAATCTACATCTACATCTACATCTACAACCATACTCCTCAAGCCACCTGGCGGTGTGTGGCGGAGGGTACCTTGAGTACCTCTATCGGTTCTCCCTTCTATTCCAGTCTCGTATTGTTCGTGGAAAGAAGGATTGTCGGTATGCCTCTGTGTGGGCTCTAATCTGTCTGATTTTATCCTCATGGTCTCTTCGCGAGATATACATAGGAGGGAGCAATATACTGCATGACTCTTCGCTGAAGGTACGTTCTCGAAACTTTGACAAAAGCCCGTACCGAGCTACTGTGCGTCTCTCCTGCAGAGTCTTCCATTGGAGTTTATCTGTCATCTCCGTAACGCTTTCGCGATTACTAAATGATCCTGTAACGAAGCGAGCTGCTCTCCGTTGGATCTTCTCTATATTTTCTATCAACCCTATCTGGTACGGATCCCACACTGCTGAGCAGTATTCAAGCAGTGGGGGAACAAGCGTACTGTAACCTACTTCCTTTGCTTTCGGATTGCATTTCCTTAGGATTCTTCCAATGAATCTCAGTCTGGCATCTGCTTCACCGACGATCAACATTATATGATCATTCCATTTTAACTCACTCCTAATGTGTACTCCCAGATAATTTATGGTATTAACTGCTTCCAGTTGCTGACCTGCTATTTTGTAGCTAAATGATAAAGGATCTATCTTTCTGTGTATTCGCAGCACATTACACTTGTCTACATTGAGATTCAATTGCCATTCCCTGCACCATGCGTCAATTCGCTGCAGATCCTCCTGCATTTCAGTACAATTTTCCATTGTTACAACCTCTCGATACACCACAGCATCATCTCCAAAAAGCCTCAGTGAACTTCCGATGTCATCCACCAGGTCATTTATGTATATTGTGAATAGCAACGGTCCTATGACACTCCCCTGCGGCACACCTGAAATCACTCTTACTTCGGATGACTTCTCTCCATTGAGAATGGCATGCTGCGTCCTGTTATCGGACGACCTGGACGTGTATCCGCCAGAAAAAGGAAATTTGTGAAGATGGAGGTCATGAATGGATATATATATATATATATATATATATATATATATATGTATTTACCTTAATACATTGTTTGTTCTCTATCAAAATCTTTCACTTGCTAACTAGGCCTATCAGTAGTTAGTGACTTCAGTAGTTAGAATCTTTTATTTAGCTGGCAGTATTGGCGCTCGCTGTATTGCAGTAGTTCGAGTAACGAAGATTTTTGGTGAGGTAAGTGATTCATGGAAGATATACGTTACTGTTAATCAGGGCCATTCTTTTGTGAGGATTATTGCAAGTCAGATTGCGTTGGGCTAAAAATATTGTGTGTCAGTTTAGTGATGATCAGAATAAGTAAAGAGAGAAATGTCTGAGTTCTTTCAGTTTTGCTCAGCTGTTTGAAAATCAAATAACGTAAGAGTTTTATCAGCACAGTAATTCACTAATTTTTCTAACGGGGACGTATCATATGGAAACAATGTATTATATTTACCTTAATAGTGTTCAAAAGTCATAAGATATATCAGTTCATGACATCCAGTCTTCCAAATTTACTGTCTCTGATGGTCACAGATCATCCGCTCTCAAAACACCGCCATCTCACTCCCCACATCCACCACTGCTGGCGGCTCACCTCCAACTGCGCAACGCTACGCGCTGTTCGCATCCAACTGCCCAACACTACAATAGCGAATATTTCAACAATGCCAACCAGCCACAGACTGCACACAGCACAGCCAGTGATTTTCATACAGAGCGCTACGTGGTGTTACCAGTATAAAAACCTAAACAGCCTACTTACAAACAGAATGAAATAATAATCGGCAAAACTACAGCACTAACGCACGCTTCTTAGGAGACGTGACGGAAAGCATAAAATGCTCTCGTTCTCACCCAACACAGTATTCTAATTACAAAAAAAGAGTGATGAAAATTCCTAACTTACACAGGGAAATTTTTCTGAGCGAGCTATATGTAATGCAAATCCGCACTACGTGGATTTCACCGTATTGTTGAATACTGAAGCCAATGAGGTTTTTAATTAGAGTCTGTCGCCTGGTAATCTCTTAGCTACTTCCTTATTCGATTCGTAGACATATACACTCATCAAAAAATGTTTTTCATCACCGTGGGTCCCAGAACTCCTGAAGATGGCCGTTGACTGTGGATATTGTATCACAGACGCAGCCCCTTCGAATGTTCAGAGATGCCACTAAACCTGCCAAAGGTGTAAACAACCACGCATGTGTCCGCCGCTCGTGGTCTCGCGGTAGCGTTCTCGCTTCTCGAGCACGGGGTCCCGGGTTCGATTCCCGGCGGGGTCAGGGATTTTCACCTGCCTCGAGATGACTGGGTGTTTGTGTTGTCCTCATCATTTCATCATCATCCAGGAAAGTGGCGAAATTGGACTGAGCAAAGGTTGGGAAATTGTACGGGCGCTGATAACCACGCAGTTGAGCGCCCCACAAACCAAACATCATCATCATCAACCACGCATGAGCAGCGTCTATTAGACGGAGAGGGTCGGACAGACGATCAGTTCCAGTCATTCCACCAGGAAGGAGGTACACGGCTCGTGTTGTCTGCCAGGAACCGTGCCTAGACGGTTACTACCGCGGTTCGGTCGCGTCCGCATTGTTACTTTGTGCCAGGAAGGGCTCTCAACAAGGGAAGCGTCCAGGCGTCTCGGAGTGAACCAAAGCGATGTTGTTCGGACATGAAGGAGATACAGAAAGACAGGAACTGTCGGTGACATGCCTCACTCAGACTTCCCAAGGGCTACTACTGCAGTGGATGACCGCTGCCTACAGATTATGGCTTGAAGAAACACTGACAGCAACGCCACCATGTTGAATAATCCTTTTCGTGCAGCCTTAGGACGTCTTGTTACGACTCAAACTGTGCGCAATAGGCTGAATGATGCGCAACTTCACTCCCGATGTCCATGGCGAGGTCCATTGAAAGGTCTCTGTTGGATTCCTTTCATGTTAATTTCTTAAATCTGTTGTCATTTACGGCATAAATTCATCTTCTAAATTTACTGTGTTACTTTTACACATAAACAAGAACGATCTGTCACACTACTACACTTTAAAACACAGTTTATATGTAATTCATGTCAGTCTCATACGGAACCTACATCCGCTTTCTTTTATATACTGTATATGATAAGATACTGTCATCCCCCTTCCCTTCTGTGTGACAGGATGATTGAGCAAATGTATTTCTAGTTGGATGCTTGAGGGTAGCAGACAAGCCTGTCTGCTAGAGAACAGTAGGACCAACGTCGGAACAGGTAGCTACGCTTTCTAAAAGCAAAGAGGTTTCTATCCTTAGTATGGTCCTGTCCGTCCCTTGTCATGTTGGTATAGGAAGCTGCCCCTCTGGCCACTTCCGTTTGTATTTGTGAACCACCCTCAGGAAGGGACCAGGTCAGTCTGTTCGTGGCGAGCGTCTGAAGTGGTAAGATCTCCGACTAAGCGCGTGTCTGCTAAGTCCGTAGGACAATGGATTTCTTAAGTTCAGCCTAACTGAAAATTTAATCACCTTTATTTCAGGTTTAGCTCTAAAATATCTAATGTTATCTTAAATTTCAGCGCAGTGTAATTCTCGTGTGAAGTTCAGAATATATTCCGGTAGTTGCTTTGTCACTACTTTGTGAGTAAAGTGGAACCACGTGTTGATCAGTAACTTTAACTAAGTTCATAAATCTTAAATGCGAATGTGCGTGAGATTATAACGTCTCGTCTTGACAATATTTTTCAATATAGCAACTTTTCTTTATGTTCAACCCACGTCGGGTGTACTTTGTGAGACCAGTACCACGTGCTTATACAATTGTTTGACCCATCAGATTAATAGTAAGACGATAGTAACCAGTTCGAAGTTTTTCTTTTGCAAATTGCTTTTCGATCTAATTTATTTTAATTATCAAAATTATTGTGGAGTTACACTCTTTGTGTAAACCAAGTTTACCACGTGAAGCATGTGGTGTAATCATCAAAGTAGCCCTCAGCTATTCTTTTCGGGAAGATTTCACAGAGAGTTAGTATGAATTTAGTATACCAGTGAGTGGCAATTACATGACGGACAGGATTGTGCTACGAACGTAACTTCTTTGGGTGAAAATTGAATCGGTTGGTTGTGGTTAATTACCTCTTGCATATGTTTCAACGTTCTTCGTGAGTTATTTTATGAATGCAGTGTTGTATGCAGTCTCCCAATCTTGGCTCCCTATTTGATGTGTTCCGTAAGATTACAATCTCACATTTTCACAATCCTAAATAAGGCACCAGTTTAGTTATGAATCAAATTTAATATGCTGAAATTTCAATGATCAATGTTAAAATAAATTTCCAAATATAAACTGATTTATTTCTTTTTATTTAAATTCTCTTTTTTATATATATATATCACCGGTTGTCGCATGACTATTAAAAGATTATAATTAATGTTAGTCTGGTTGGGAATTTGGTATGCTAGACTGGATACCTGGTGAAACAGTTGCGCAGTAATGCAAGGTTAACTTCCCCAGACAGCTCACAGCTTTTAAACCGCTTTTATTGGCTATCAGTTCCGCTTTCATAGCAAATTAAAGCAACAACGTTACACCATCTTTGCAACCACGGCACTATGCAGCACGGTACAGATGGGCTCAACAACATGCCGAATGGTCCGGTCAGTATTGGCACCATGTTCTCTTCATCGATGAGTGTCGCATATGCCTTCAAACAGACGTGTTTGGAGGCAACCCGGTCAGGCTGAACGCCTTAGACACACGGTCCAGCGAGTGCAGCAAGGTGGAGGTTCCCTGCTGTTTTGGGGTGGCATTATGAGGGCCGACGCACCCCGCTGGTTGTTATGGAAGGCACCGTAACGGCTGTACGATACGTGAATGCCATCCTCCGACCGATAGTGCAACCATATCGGCAGCATAATCACGAGGTATTCGTCATCATGGATTTGGCACAGGGACCTAAGGACTCGGTTCCGCCTGTGGCCCTCCGTCGCCGTTTTCTTGCGCTCCTCGAATCATTTCCGGGCTGTGAGCCTGTCTACACTGATGGTTCCCTGGTTGATGGTCGCACTGCCTACGCTTTTGCTCACGCTGCCCATGTTGAGCAACGCTCCTTGCCGGTTGGCTGCAGTATTTTTACTGCAGAGCTGGTGGCCATCTTGCGCGCTCTTGAGCATATGCGTTCCTGCTCAGGTGCGTCCGTCGTCATCTGCAGTGACTCCCTGAGCAGCCTCCAGGCCATCGACCGCTGCTATCCCTCTTCTCCTCTGGTGTCCTCTATTCGGGAGTCTGTTTCCACCATTACCCACTCTGGTCGTTCGGTGGTTTTTGTTTGGACGCCAGGTCACGTTGGCATCCCGGGGAACGAACGTGTTGACAGGCTGGCCAAAGGGGCGATAGACGCCCCAGCTTTGGAGATCGGCCTTACGGCTCGCGACCAGCAGCTGGTGTTGCGCCATAAGGTGCTTGGGATGTGGGCTGCTGAGTGGCGTGGCATGACAGCCCCGAATAAACTGCGGGCTGTCAAGGAGACGACCGCTGTGTGGCGTTCCTCACTGCGGGCTTCTCGCAGGGACTCGGTGGTCCTGTGTCGACTGCGCATCGGCCATACGTACCTGATGCATGGCCATCTCTTGCGTCAGGGGGATCCCCCCCTGTGTCAGTGTGGGTCCCGGCTGACGGTCGGCCACATTTTGCTGGAGTGTCCTCGACTGCGCACACTCCGGCAATCTTTTAATCTCCCGGGCACTTTGGCTTTGGTTTTATCCGACGATGCCTCCATGGCTGATGACGTTTTAAATTTTATCCGTGGTAGTCCGTTTTATGGTTCGATTTAGGGAGGTCCTGCACCTTTCCCTTTCTGTGTCTTTTGTCCTTGTGTCTGTTGCTGTTCTTGTCTGTAATGTTTGTTGCTCCATTTGTGTTCTTTTAGCGCCTGGGGGGACGTCTCCTCCCCCTTTGGTTTTTACCTGCTCCGTAGATTTTCGGCTCGCCTGATTTTGGAATGGGGGACTGATGACCTTCGCTGTTTAGTCCCCGTTGAACATCCCAACAACCACCACCACCACTTCCTTCAGGATAACGACATCGCTCGTCTAGAGTGACCAACATGCTCTCCAGACATGAACCCTATCGAACATGCCTGGGATGGATTGAAAAGGGCTGTTTGTGGACGACCTGACCCACCAACCACTCTGAGGGATCTACGCCGAATCCCAGTTGAGGAGTGGGACAATCTGGACCAAGAGTGCCTTGTTGACCATGTGGATAGTATACCACGACGAATACAAGCGTGCATCAATGCAAGAGGACGTGGTGCTAGGTATTAAAGGTACCGGTGTGTACAGAAATCTGTATCACGACCTCTAAAGGTCTCGCTGTATGATGGTACGAAATACAATGTGTGGTTTTCATGAGGAATAAATAGGACGGAAATGATGTTTATGTTAATCTTTAGTCCAATTTTCTGTACACGTTCCGGAAGTCTCGGAACCGAATTGATGCAAAACTTTTTTTGACGTGTGTATTTCAGCTCTGGAAGTGTCATCTGCTACGCAGATGAGTCGATAAACAACAGAATCCACGAAGCCACCCAGGCGGCTCATTTTCTGCTCTTCTTTTATGACGTGCCTGCCGTTCTACATCCCGCTGTCGTTCGTCAGTGACATGTGCAGAAGCTGCTTGCTTTAGCTCCATTACGTCTGGCAACTTAACAGTCTTTTTACTTCTCGCGACAAATCCCGTAACTTGAACAGCGGCAAATGTAGAACTGCAGCGTTTGTATGATGTGCTCGATGCTGTGAAATTGATTGTCTTTCTTGTTTCTACGACTCCTATCACTCTCGTTCGTGTGAGACTGCATCTATGGTATAAAACAATGGACATGGCCCAAATAAAGAGTGTTTGGTTTTTAGTTTTTGTCCTAAAAAAATTAAATTGTTTTGTTTAATTTTAGCAACCTTTATTAATAATCTTTTATAAAATATCAGTAATTTGGAGTTTATATTACAAATAAAAACAGGAATTTCGCGTGCAGGATGTAATTAGAAACAACAAGACGCGCATTATTCATGAAAATGATGAATTTTACAGTTACGAGATGCAGGAATTCGAAACTGAACGAAAGAAGAAACGATGACCAAGGCGAGAATCGAACCAGTGGTCCAAGAACTATAACAGAATATTAATCTCCTACGCTACCGATTCCGCTACGCATCCATCACTGCCTTTATCTCAATTGCATTAAATACACTCCCTCGAAAGACTTCAAAACCGATATATTGATAATTTTTGCTTATGGACCGCCTGCTTCACGTCTGCTGTGCAGCGAGCTACCTTAATTTAAGTATTAACTGTATTTTCTTACTTGTCACTTCTTCTTCCGTGTGTGTTTGCTTTTAGGAAGCTTTAATTTTCGAGTGCTCTTAATAGTGTTCCATAGATTTTGTGTTTGTTTTGAATACAGCCAGAGAGAGTCCCTTTAGTCAGCTATAGTCAGTGTCAGTGTCGTCGTAACTGCCGCCTGCTTCACGTCTGCTGTGCAGCGAGCTACCTTAATTTAAGTATTAACTGTATTTTTCTTACTTGTCACTTCTTCTTCCGTGTGTATTTGCTTTTAGGAAGCTTTAATTTTCGAGTGCTCTTAATAGTGTTCCATAGATTTTGTGTTTGTTTTGAATACAGTCAGAGAGAGTCCCTTTAGTCAGCTATAGTCAGTGTCAGTGTCGTCGTAACTGCCGCCTGCTTCACGTCTGCTGTGCAGCGAGCTACCTTAATTTAAGTATTAACTGTATTTTTCTTACTTGTCACTTCTTCTTCCGTGTGTATTTGCTTTTAGGAAGCTTTAATTTTCGAGTGCTCTTAATAGTGTTCCATAGATTTCGTTTTTGTTTTGAATACAGTCAGAGAGAGTCCCTTTAGTCAGCTATAGTCAGTGTCAGTGTCGTCGTAACTGCCGCCTGCTTCACGTCTGCTGTGCAGCGAGCTACCTTAATTTAAGTATTAACTGTATTTTTCTTACTTGTCACTTCTTCTTCCGTGTGTATTTGCTTTTAGGAAGCTTTATTTTTCGAGTGCTCTTAATAGTGTTCCATAGATTTTGTGTTTGTTTTGAATACAGTCAGAGAGAGTCCCTGTAGTCAACCATAGTGCCAGTAGTGCTAGAGTTTGTTTTCAATACAGTCCAGAGACAGGTAGTGCTATTTTCATTGTTTTCTACAAGAAGTGGCTAGCATTCACAGTTTAGTGAATAAGCAGCCGCCTTTAGTAAATTAGCAGTCTAGTTAAAGGTTGATTAACTCTCTTCAGTAAATTGTTTCCTTAGGATGGGTAGGATGTGTGACTGCTGTGTACGGACGCAGGAGGAGCTGGCCACTGTTCGCGAACAGCTGAGCGTGTTGATGGCCGCGGTCAGCCGTCTTCAGGCTGCTGCCTCGGAGTGTAGCGGCAGTGGGGAGTCTGGTGCGTCGCAAGGTACACCCCAGGTGTTACATGCTTCACCCACTGTCCCTGCTGTCGAGACATCTTCGCGGGTACCGGGCGCGGTTGGGCCACCCTCTCCCCAAGGGGAGTGGCGGGTTCAGCGGCGTTCGCGGCGCACGAGGCGGAAGGTCAATGTGGAGGCTGGCCGTGTGGCATCGCCCGCTCTGCCTGTGAGGGGACATGTGGCTGCTCCTTCAGCAAGGTCCGAGCAGGCACACGGGGGGAGGGGTTTATTAGTTATTGGGAGCTCCAACGTTAGGCGGGTGATGGAGCCCCTTAGGGAAATAGCGAGAAGGTCGGGGAAGAAGGCCAGTGTTCACTCTGTCTGCTTGCCGGGGGGTCTCATCCGAGATGTGGAGGAGGCCCTACCGGCGGCGATAGAGAGCACTGGGTGCACCCGACTGCAAATTGTTACTCATGTCGGCACCAATGACTCCTGCCGTCTGGGTTCAGAGGTCATCCTCAGTTCGTACAGGCGGTTGGCGGAATTGGTGAAGGCGGAAAGCCTCGCTCGCGGGGTGGAATCAGAGCTAACTATTTGTAGTATCGTTCCCAGAACCGATCGCGGTCCTCTGGTTTGGAGCCGAGTGGAAGGCTTAAACCAGAGGCTCAGACGATTCTGCGGAGATCTGGGGTGCAAATTTCTCGACCTCCGCTATCGGGTGGAGAAATGTAGGGTCCCCCTGAATAGGTCAGGCGTGCACTACACGCCGGAAGCGGCTACAAGGGTAGCGGAGTACGTGTGGAGTGCACATGGGGGTTTTTTAGGTTAGAGAATCCCCTCCCTAAGCCCGACAAGACGCCTCCTGAGACGCGGCAAGATAGGAGTAGGCAAAATGCAACAGGGAATAACAATATTAATGTGCTAATAGTAAACTGCAGGAGCGTCTATAGAAAGGTCCCAGAACTGCTCTCATTAATAAACGATCACAACGCTCATATAGTACTAGGGACAGAAAGTTGGCTGAAACCAGACGTAAACAGTAACGAAATCCTAAACTCAGATTGGAATGTATACCGCAGAGACAGGCTGAACAGTGAAGGGGGAGGCGTGTTTATAGCGGTAAGAAGTGCAATAGTATCGAAGGAAATTGACGGAGATCCGAAATGTGAAATGATTTGGGTGAAGGTCGCGGTTAAAGCAGGCTCAGACATGGTAATTGGATGTCTCTATAGGCCCCCTGACTCAGCAGCTGTTGGGGCTGAGCACCTGAAGGATAATTTGGAAAATATTTCGAGTAGATTTCCCCACCATGTTATAGTTCTGGGTGGAGATTTTAATTTTCCGAATATAGACTGGGAGACTCAGACGTTCATAACGGGTGGCAGGGACAAAGAATCCAGTGAAATTTTTTTAAGTGCTTTATCTGAAAACTACCTTGAGCAGTTAAACAGAGAACCGACTCGTGGCGATAACATATTAGACCTTCTGGTGACAAACAGACCCCAACTATTTGAAAAAGTTAACGCAGAACAGGGAATCAGTGATCATAAAGCGGTTACGGCATCGATGATTTCAGCCGTAAATAGGAATATTAAAAAGGGTAGGAAGATTTTTCTGTTTAGAAAAAGTGACAAAAAGCAGATTTCAGAGTACCTGTTGGCTCAACACAAAAGTTTTGTCTCAAGTACTGATAGTGTTGAGGATCAGTGGACAAAGTTCAAAACCATCGTACAATATGCGTTAGAGGAGTATGTGCCAAGCAAGATCGTAAGAGATGGAAAAGAGCCACCGTGGTTCAACAACCGAGTTAGAAAACTGCTGCGGAAGCAAAGGGAACTTCACAGCAAACATAAACATAGCCAAAGCCTTGCAGACAAACAAAAATTACGCGAAGCGAAATGTAGTGTGAAGAGAGCTATGCGAGAGGCGTTCAATGAATTCGAAAGTAAAATTGTATGTACTGACTTGGCAGAAAATCCTAAGAAATTTTGGTCTTATGTCAAAGCGGTAGGTGGATCAAAACAAAATGTCCAGACACTCTGTGACCAAAATAGTACTGAAACAGAGGATGACAGACTAAAGGCCGAGATACTAAATGTCTTTTTCCAAAGTTGTTTCACAGAGGAAGATTGCACTGTAGTTCCTTCTCTAGATTGTCGCACAGATGACAAAATGGTAGATATCGAAATAGACGACAGAGGGATAGAGAAACAATTAAAATCGCTCAAAAGAGGAAAGGCCTCTGGACCTGATGGGATACCAGTTCAATTTCACACAGAGTACGCGAAGGAACTTGCCCCCCTTCTTGCAGCGGTGTACCGTAGGTCTCTAGAAGAGCGTAGCGTTCCAAAGGATTGGAAAAGGGCACAGGTCATCCCCGTTTTCAAGAAGGGACGTCGAACAGATGTGCAGAACTATAGACCTATATCTCTAACGTCGATCAGTTGTAGAATTTTGGAACACGTATTGTGTTCGAGTATAATGACTTTTCTGGAGACTAGAAATCTACTCTGTAGGAATCAGCATGGGTTTCGAAAAAGACGGTCATGTGAAACCCAGCTCGCGCTATTCGTCCACGAGACTCAGAGGGCCATAGACACGGGTTCACAGGTAGATGCCGTGTTTCTTGACTTCCGCAAGGCGTTCGATACAGTTCCCCACAGTCGTTTATTGAACAAAGTAAGAGCATATGGACTATCAGACCAATTGTGTGATTGGATTGAGGAGTTCCTAGATAACAGGACGCAGCATGTTATTCTCAATGGAGAGAAGTCTTCCGAAGTAAGAGTAATTTCAGGTGTGCCGCAGGGGAGTGTCATAGGACCGTTGCTATTCACAATATACATAAATGACCTGGTGGATGACATCGGAAGTTCACTGAGGCTTTTTGCAGATGATGCTGTGGTGTATCGAGAGGTTGTAACAATGGAAAATTGTACTGAAATGCAGGAGGATCTGCAGCGAATTGACGCAT
Organism: Schistocerca cancellata; assembly: GCF_023864275.1. Lineage (NCBI taxonomy): Eukaryota > Metazoa > Arthropoda > Insecta > Orthoptera > Acrididae > Schistocerca > Schistocerca cancellata. Next base: position 98,161,303 of record NC_064637.1, read on the forward strand.
GGTGCAGGGAATGGCAACTGAATCTCAATGTAGACAAGTGTAATGTGCTGCGAATACACAGAAAGATAGATCCTTTATCATTTAGCTACAAAATAGCAGGTCAGCAACTGGAAGCAGTTAATACCATAAATTATCTGGGAGTACGCATTAGGAGTGAGTTAAAATGGAATGATCATATAATGTTGATTGTCGGTAAAGCAGATGCCAGACTGAGATTCATTGGAAGAATCCTAAGGAAATGCAATCCGAAAACAAAGGAAGTAGGTTACAGTACGCTTGTTCGCCCACTGCTTGAATACTGCTCAGCAGTGTGGGATCCGTACCAGATAGGGTTGATACAAGACATAGAGAAGATCCAACGGAGAGCAGCGCGCTTCGTTACAGGATCATTTAGTAATCGCGAAAGCGTTACGGAGATGATAGATAAACTCCAGTGGAAGACTCTGCAGGAGAGACGCTCAGTAGCTCGGTACGGGCTTTTGTCAAAGTTTCGAGAACATACCTTCACCGAAGAGTCAAGCAGTATATTGCTCCCTCCTACGTATATCTCGCGAAGAGACCATGAGGATAAAATCAGAGATTAGAGCCCACACAGAGGCATACCGACAATCCTTCTTTCCACGAACAATACGAGAATAGAAGAGAGAACCGATAGAGGTACTGAAGGTACCCTCCGCCACACACCGTCAGGTGGCTTGCGGAGTATGGATGTAGATGTAGATGTAGATGACAGCAACTGAATAACACAATTTTAGTGTCATATGCGTTTTCAACGGAAACCAAAACATTGCATTGAAAGGAGCGTTCAGTGCTGTGGAATGTGGGGAAAAAACCGCAAATTGGCATTCATAAGAAGAAGAACACCAAAAATGTAACAGGAGCGTAATATGTAAGAAATTGTCCACGCAACCTGCAACTGACGATGCCTTGTAGAAAATAAAGGCGAAACGCGTATGGCAGTAAAATTGTTTTATTCAGTTGCTGTCAGACGGTCCATAAGGAAAAATTATCAATATACCGTAACTGAGGAAGACAGGACTAAAAAAGTTGAAGACTTCAAAACCGATTTTTTTGTTTGTAAATTTATGAAGAACATTGAGAACAACTTTTTCCTCGCCACTTTTTAATCGTGTTCCACACGTGAGTTTCATTACGGAGGAGGAAGTAGCGTCAACATTTTCACACTGCGTATTAACAGCGCAGTATTCACAGCACAACAGTACAGAGACTGCGACTGTACACGATTTTTGAAACAAAAGCTACATATCTAAAGCCTGATTAAGAAAAACTTTGATGATTGTTTATACATTAGCACATCTTGAAGTTTCATTTAACGTTACATAAAAATAAGAGACCTAATAAGTAAGAGTGTAACAACAGCCGTGTACATGTGCTAGGGCTTCTGACCAGTCACTGTGTTTGTGTTTGTTTACATCAGGTTCATTTTTACGATGAACAGAGCATATAAGTTGACATCAATGAATAGCACTCCGTCTTCAGGCCAGAAGTGGCCCATCGGGACCATCCGACCGCCGTGTCAATTCCAGATGAGGATACGGATAGGAAGGGCGTGTGGTCAGCGCAGTACATATTTAAGTAAGAGTGTAACAAAAGCCGTGTACATGTGCTAGGGCTTCTGACCAGTCACTGTGTTTGTGTTTGTTTACATCAGGTTCATTTTTACGATGAACAGAGCATATAAGTTGACATCAATAAATAGCACTCCGTCTTCAGGCCAGAAGTGGCCCACCGGGACCATCCGACCGCCGTGTCATCCCCAGATGAGGATACGGATAGGAAGGGCGTGTGGTCAGCACACTACATATATAAGTAAGAGTGTAACAAAAGCCGTGTACATGTGCTAGGGCTTCTGACCAGTCACCATTTTTATGTTTGTTTACATCAGGTTTATTCTTACGATGAACAGAGCATATAAGTTGACATCAATGAATAGCACTCCGTCTTCAGGCCACAAGTGGCCCATCGGGACCATCCGACCGCCGTGTCATCCCCAGATGAGGATACGGATAGGAAGGGCGTGTGGTCAGCACAGTACATATATAAGTAAGAGTGTAACAACAGCCGTGTACATTTGCTAGGGCTTCTGACCAGTCACTGTGTTTGTGTTTGTTTACATCAGGTTCATTTTTACGATGAACAGAGCATATAAGTTGACATCAATAAATAGCACTCCGTCTTCAGGCCAGAAGTGGCCCATCGGGACCATCCGACCGCCGTGTCATCCCCAGATGAGGATACGGATAGGAAGGGCGTGTGGTCAGCACAGTACATATATAAGTAAGAGTGTAACAACAGCCGTGTACATGTGCTAGGGCTTCTGACCAGTCACCATTTTTATGTTTGTTTACCTCAGGTTTATTCTTACGTTGAACAGAGCATATAAGTTGACATCAATGAATAGCACTCCGTCTTCAGGCCACAAGTGGCCCATCGGGACCATCCGACCACCGTGTCATCCCCAGATGAGGATACGGATAGGAAGGGCGTGTGGTCAGCACAGTACATATACAAGTAAGAGTGTAACAACAGCCGTGCACATGTGCTAGGGCTTCTGACCAGTCACCGTGTTTGTGTTTGTTTACATCAGGTTCATTTTTACGATGAACAGAGCATATAAGTTGACATCAATAAATAGCACTCCGTCTTCAGGCCAGAAGTGGCCCATCGGGACCATCCGACCGCCGTGTCATCCCCAGATGAGGATACGGATAGGAAGGGCGTGTGGTCAGCACAGTACATATATAAGTAAGAGTGTAACAACAGCCGTGCACATGTGCTAGGGCTTCTGACCAGTCACCATGTTTGTGTTTGTTTACATCAGGTTCATTTTTACGATGAACAGAGCATATAAGTTGACATCAATAAATAGCACTCCGTCTTCAGGCCAGAAGTGGCCCATCGGGACCATCCGACCGCCGTGTCATCCCAAGATGAGGATACGGATAGGAAGGGCGTGTGGTCAGCACAGTACATATATAAGTAAGAGTGTAACAACAGCCGTGCACATGTGCTAGGGCTTCTGACCAGTCACCGTGTTTGTGTTTGTTTACATCAGGTTCATTTTTACGATGAACAGAGCATATAAGTTGACATCAATAAATAGCACTCCGTCTTCAGGCCAGAAGTGGCCCATCGGGACCATCCGACCGCCGTGTCATCCCCAGATGAGGATACGGATAGGAAGGGCGTGTGGTCAGCACAGTACATATATAAGTAAGAGTGTAACAACAGCCGTGCACATGTGCTAGGGCTTCTGACCAGTCACCGTGTTTGTGTTTGTTTACATCAGGTTCATTTTTACGATGAACAGAGCATATAAGTTGACATCAATAAATAGCACTCCGTCTTCAGGCCAGAAGTGGCCCACCGGGACCATCCGACCGCCGTGTCATCCCCAGATGAGGATACGGATAGGAAGGGCGTGTGGTCAGCACACTACATATATAAGTAAGAGTGTAACAAAAGCCGTGTACATGTGCTAGGGCTTCTGACCAGTCACCATTTTTATGTTTGTTTACATCAGGTTTATTCTTACGATGAACAGAGCATATAAGTTGACATCAATGAATAGCACTCCGTCTTCAGGCCACAAGTGGCCCATCGGGACCATCCGACCACCGTGTCATCCCCAGATGAGGATACGGATAGGAAGGGCGTGTGGTCAGCACAGTACATATATAAGTAAGAGTGTAACAACAGCCGTGCACATGTGCTAGGGCTTCTGACCAGTCACCGTGTTTGTGTTTGTTTATATCAGGTTCATTTTTACGATGAACAGAGCATATAAGTTGACATCAATAAATAGCACTCCGTCTTCAGGCCAGAAGTGGCCCATCGGGACCATCCGACCGCCGTGTCATCCCCAGATGAGGATACGGATAGGAAGGGCGTGTGGTCAGCACAGTACATATATAAGTAAGAGTGTAACAACAGCCGTGCACATGTGCTAGGGCTTCTGACCAGTCACCGTGTTTGTGTTTGTTTACATCAGGTTCATTTTTACGATGAACAGAGCATATAAGTTGACATCAATAAATAGCACTCCGTCTTCAGGCCAGAAGTGGCCCATCGGGACCATCCGACCGCCGTGTCATCCCCAGATGAGGATACGGATAGGAAGGGCGTGTGGTCAGCACAGTACATATATAAGTAAGAGTGTAACAACAGCCGTGCACATGTGCTAGGGCTTCTGACCAGTCACCGTGTTTGTGTTTGTTTACATCAGGTTCATTTTTACGATGAACAGAGCATATAAGTTGACATCAATAAATAGCACTCCGTCTTCAGGCCAGAAGTGGCCCATCGGGACCATCCGACCGCCGTGTCATCCCCAGATGAGGATACGGATAGGAAGGGCGTGTGGTCAGCACAGTACATATATAAGTAAGAGTGTAACAACAGCCGTGTACATGTGCTAGGGCTTCTGACCATTCACCATGTTTATGTTTGTTTACATCAGGTTTATTCTTACGATGAACAGAGCATATAAGTTGACATCAATAAATAGCACTCCGTCTTCAGCCCAGAAGTGGCCCATCGGGACCATCCGACCGCCATGTCATCCCCAGATGAGGATACGGATAGGAAGGGCGTGTGGTCAGCACAGTACATATATAAGTAAGAGTGTAACAACAGCCGTGCACATGTGCTAGGGCTTCTGACCAGTCACCGTGTTTGTGTTTGTTTACATCAGGTTCATTTTTACGATGAACAGAGCATATAAGTTGACATCAATAAATAGCACTCCGTCTTCAGGCCAGAAGTGGCCCATCGGGACCATCCGACCGCCGTGTCATCCCCAGATGAGGATACGGATAGGAAGGGCATGTGGTCAGCGCAGTACATATTTAAGTAAGAGTGTAACAAAAGCCGTGTACATGTGCTAGGGCTTCTGACCAGTCACTGTGTTTGTGTTTGTTTACATCAGGTTCATTTTTACGATGAACAGAGCATATAAGTTGACATCAATAAATAGCACTCCGTCTTCAGCCCAGAAGTGGCCCACCGGGACCATCCGACCGCCGTGTCATCCCCAGATGAGGATACGGATAGGAAGGGCGTGTGGTCAGCACACTACATATATAAGTAAGAGTGTAACAAAAGCCGTGTACATGTGCTAGGGCTTCTGACCAGTCACCATTTTTATGTTTGTTTACATCAGGTTTATTCTTACGATGAACAGAGCATATAAGTTGACATCAATGAATAGCACTCCGTCTTCAGGCCACAAGTGGCCCATCGGGACCATCCGACCACCGTGTCATCCCCAGATGAGGATACGGATAGGAAGGGCGTGTGGTCAGCACAGTACATATATAAGTAAGAGTGTAACAACAGCCGTGCACATGTGCTAGGGCTTCTGACCAGTCACCGTGTTTGTGTTTGTTTACATCAGGTTCATTTTTACGATGAACAGAGCATATAAGTTGACATCAATAAATAGCACTCCGTCTTCAGGCCAGAAGTGGCCCATCGGGACCATCCGACCGCCGTGTCATCCCCAGATGAGGATACGGATAGGAAGGGCGTGTGGTCAGCACAGTACATATATAAGTAAGAGTGTAACAACAGCCGTGCACATGTGCTAGGGCTTCTGACCAGTCACCGTGTTTGTGTTTGTTTACATCAGGTTCATTTTTACGATGAACAGAGCATATAAGTTGACATCAATAAATAGCACTCCGTCTTCAGGCCAGAAGTGGCCCATCGGGACCATCCGACCGCCGTGTCATCCCCAGATGAGGATACGGATAGGAAGGGCGTGTGGTCAGCACAGTACATATATAAGTAAGAGTGTAACAACAGCCGTGCACATGTGCTAGGGCTTCTGACCAGTCACCGTGTTTGTGTTTGTTTACATCAGGTTCATTTTTACGATGAACAGAGCATATAAGTTGACATCAATAAATAGCACTCCGTCTTCAGGCCAGAAGTGGCCCATCGGGACCATCCGACCGCCGTGTCATCCCCAGATGAGGATACGGATAGGAAGGGCATGTGGTCAGCACAGTACATATATAAGTAAGAGTGTAACAACAGCCGTGTACATGTTCTAGGGCTTCTGACCATTCACCATGTTTATGTTTGTTTACATCAGGTTTATTCTTATGATGAACAGAGCATATAAGTTGACATCAATAAATAGCACTCCGTCTTCAGCCCAGAAGTGGCCCATCGGGACCATCCGACCGCCATGTCATCCCCAGATGAGGATACGGATAGGAAGGGCGTGTGGTCAGCACAGTACATATATAAGTAAGAGTGTAACAACAGCCGTGCACATGTGCTAGGGCTTCTGACCAGTCACCGTGTTTGTGTTTGTTTACATCAGGTTCATTTTTACGATGAACAGAGCATATAAGTTGACATCAATTAATAGCACTCCGTCTTCAGGCCAGAAGTGGCCCATCGGGACCATCCGACCGCCGTGTCATCCCCAGATGAGGATACGGATAGGAAGGGCGTGTGGTCAGCACAGTACATATATAAGTAAGAGTGTAACAACAGCCGTGCACATGTGCTAGGGCTTCTGACCAGTCACCGTGTTTGTGTTTGTTTACATCAGGTTCATTTTTACGATGAACAGAGCATATAAGTTGACATCAATAAATAGCACTCCGTCTTCAGGCCAGAAGTGGCCCATCGGGACCATCCGACCGCCGTGTCATCCCCAGATGAGGATACGGATAGGAAGAGCGTGTGGTCAGCACAGTACATATATAAGTAAGAGTGTAACAACAGCCGTGCACATGTGCTAGGGCTTCTGACCAGTCACCGTGTTTGTGTTTGTTTACATCAGGTTCATTTTTACGATGAACAGAGCATATAAGTTGACATCAATAAGTAGCACTCCGTCTTCAGGCCAGAAGTGGCCCATCGGGACCATCCGACCGCCGTGTCATCCCCAGATGAGGATACGGATAGGAAGGGCGTGTGGTCAGCACAGTACATATATAAGTAAGAGTGTAACAACAGCCGTGCACATGTGCTAGGGCTTCTGACCAGTCACCGTGTTTGTGTTTGTTTACATCAGGTTCATTCTTACGATGAACAGAGCATATAAGTTGACATCAATAAATAGCACTCCGTCTTCAGGCCAGAAGTGGCCCATCGGGACCATCCGACCGCCATGTCATCCCCAGATGAGGATACGGATAGGAAGGGCGTGTGGTCAGCACAGTACATATATAAGTAAGAGTGTAACAACAGCCGTGCACATGTGCTAGGGCTTCTGACCAGTCACCGTGTTTGTGTTTGTTTACATCAGGTTCATTTTTACGATGAACAGAGCATATAAGTTGACATCAATAAATAGCACTCCGTCTTCAGGCCAGAAGTGGCCCATCGGGACCATCCGACCACCGTGTCATCCCCAGATGAGGATACGGATAGGAAGGGCGTGTGGTCAGCACAGTACATATATAAGTAAGAGTGTAACAACAGCCGTGCACATGTGCTAGGGCTTCTGACCAGTCACCGTGTTTGTGTTTGTTTACATCAGGTTCATTTTTACGAAGAACAGAGCATATAAGTTGACATCAATAAATAGCACTCCGTCTTCAGGCCAGAAGTGGCCCATCGGGACCATCCGACCGCCGTGTCATCCCCAGATGAGGATACGGATAGGAAGGGCGTGTGGTCAGCACAGTACATATATAAGTAAGAGTGTAACAACAGCCGTGCACATGTGCTAGGGCTTCTGACCAGTCACCGTGTTTGTGTTTGTTTACATCAGGTTCATTTTTACGATGAACAGAGCATATAAGTTGACATCAATAAATAGCACTCCGTCTTCAGGCCAGAAGTGGCCCATCGGGACCATCCGACCACCGTGTCATCCCCAGATGAGGATACGGATAGGAGGGGCGTGCGGTCAGCACACAGCTCTCCAGGTCGTTATGATGGTTTTCTGTGACCGGAGCCGCTACTGTTCTGTCGAGTAGCTCCTTAATTGTCATCACGAGGCTGAGTGCACTCCGAAAAACGCCCGACAGTGCTTAACTTCGGTGATCTGACGGGAACCGGTGTATCCAGTGCGGCAAGGCCGTTGCACATCAATAAATAAGTGTGATTTCATTCACAAATCTCCATTCCGAAATTTCCCGTAGTTTTGAGTCAAGCAGGAATGTTCGGTGAATAACCGTGACTTGGTGAAAATTCAATTTTCTCTTACGGTGTCCATGTTACGTGACATTTCCTTACACGTCTGATAGATCAATTCCTGTTGTCTGTAACGAGGTTGAGTACGTCAGACCGCGTCCCCAGTGATCCCCACAGTGATTTTCCGTTTGCAGCTAATGTTCGACATAGTCCCAGAAACCGACCCATTCACGCGGTGGACATCGGGTACGGCGGCGGGTTTTCGGCAGACCGCCCGACCGCCGGAACACACACGCCGCGGCCGCGCGAGGATTTAATCAGCAGTAATTGCGGCCCTTGGCGGCGTCGACGGCCGCTGCTAATGAAGATAAATGCCGCGACGCGGCGTTGCTTGCTGTCGCCCGGCCACGGTCGGCACCCCCCCCCCCTCCCGCCAAAGCTCCACCCTCCCCTTCAACCCCATCCACCGCCCTCCCACACCTTCTCCCACACGTAACACCCCTCTCCCCCTCTCTCTCACACACACGTACGCCCCACGTCAGCTTTGGCCGGCCGTTCCATTAAAAGGATACCGCGCCACCACACCTGTTCAGAGGTCTCCATACACGCACTATCCCTCCACAAGGTGGCGTCCTTGTGACTACATCGGCATCAAAGACCTTAACTTCACCTCAAGAAAGCGAACTGCACCGTTCATCAACTTCTGCATGTACATCTACATATACAGTATACAATGAGGTGACACAAATCATGGTATACCGCCTAACATCGTGTAGGACGAACTTTGCCCAGGCGTAGTGCCAACAGCTCGACATCGCATGGACTCAACAAGTCGTTGGAAGTCCTGCATAAATACACTCCTGGAAATTGAAATAAGAACACCGTGAATTCATTGTCCCAGGAAGGGGAAACTTTATTGACACATTCCTGGGGTCAGATACATCACATGATCACACTGACAGAACCACAGGCACGTAGACACAGGCAACAGAGCATGCACAATGTCGGCACTAGTACAGTGTATATCCACCTTTCGCAGCAATGCAGGCTGCTATTCTCCCATGGAGACGATCGTAGAGATGCTGGATGTAGTCCTGTGGAACGGCTTGCCATGCCATTTCCACCTGGCGCCTCAGTTGGACCAGCGTTCGTGCTGGACGTGCAGACCGCGTGAGACGACGCTTCATCCAGTCCCAAACATGCTCAATGGGGGACAGATCCGGAGATCTTGCTGGCCAGGGTAGTTGACTTACACCTTCTAGAGCACGTTGGGTGGCACGGGATACATGCGGACGTGCATTGTCCTGTTGGAACAGCAAGTTCCCTTGCCGGTCTAGGAATGGTAGAACGATGGGTTCGATAACGGTTTGGATGTACCGTGCACTATTCAGTGTCCCCTCGACGATCACCAGTGGTGTACGGCCAGTGTAGGTGATCGCTCCCCACATCATGATGCCGGGTGTTGGCCCTGTGTGCCTCGGTCGTATGCAGTCCTGATTGTGGCGCTCACCTGCACGGCGCCAAACACGCATACGACCATCATTGGCACCAAGGCAGAAGCGACTCTCATCGCTGAAGACGACACGTCTCCATTCGTCCCTCCATTCACGCCTGTCGCGACACCACTGGAGGCGGGCTGCACGATGTTGGGGCGTGAGCGGAAGACGGCCTAACGGTGTGCGAGACCGTAGCCCAGCTTCATGGAGACGGTTGCGAATGGTCCTCGCCGATACCCCAGGAGCAACAGTGTCCCTAATTTGCTGGGAAGTGGCGGTGCGGTCCCCTACGGCACTGCGTAGTATCCTACGGTCTTGGCGTGCATCCGTGCGTCGCTGCGGCCCGGTCCCAGGTCGACAGGCACGTGCACCTTCCGCCGACCACTGGCGACAACATCGATGTACTGTGGAGAACTCACGCCCCACGTGTTGAGCAATTCGGCGGTACGTCCACCCGGCCTCCCGCATGCCCACTATACGCCCTCGCTCAAAGTCCGTCAACTGCACATACGGTTCACGTCCACGCTGTCGCGGCATGCTACCAGTGTTAAAGACTGCGATGGAGCTCCGTATGCCACGGCAAACTGGCTGACACTGACGGCGGCGGTGCACAAATGCTGCGCAGCTAGCGCCATTCGACGGCCAACACCGCGGTTACTGGTGTGTCCGCTGTGCCGTGCGTGTGATCATTGCTTGTACGGCCCTCTCGCAGTGTCCGGAGCAAGTATGGTGGGTCTGACACACCGGTGTCAATGTGTTCTTTTTTCCATTTCCAGGAGTGTATCTACATCTACATGGATACTCTGCAAATCAACATTTAAATGCCTAGCACAGGATTCATCGAACCACCTTCACAATTCTCTATTATTCCAATCTCGTACAGCGCGCGTAAAGAATGAACACATACAGGGTGAGTCACCTAACATTACCGCTGGATATATTTCGTAAACCACATCAAATACTGACGATTCGATTCCACAGACCGAACGTGAGGAGAGGGGCTAGTGTAATTGGTTAATACAAACCATAAAAAAAATGCACGGAAGTATATTTTTTAACACAAACCTACGTTTTTTTAAATGGAACCCCGTTAGTTTTGTTAGCACATCTGAACATATAAACAAATACGTGAGCAGTGCCGTTTGTTGCATTGTAAAACGTTAATTACATCCGGAGATATTGTAACCTAAAGTTGACGCTTGAGTACCACTCCTCCGCTGTTCGATCGTGTGTATCGGAGAGCACCGAATTAGGTAGGGATCCAAAGGGAACGGTGATGGTCCTTAGGTACAGAAGAGACTGTAACAGCACATTACGTCCACATGCTAACACCTTTTTATCGGTCTTTTTCACTGACGCACATGTACATTACCATGAGGGGTGAGGTACACGTACACACGTGGTTTCCCTTTTCAATTACGGAGCGGAATAGAGTGTGTCCCGACATGTCAGGCCAATAGATGTTCAACGTGGTGGCCATCATTTGCTGCACAGAATTGCAATCTCTGGCGTAATGAATGTCGTACACGCTGCAGTATATCTGGTACAACAATACGTTGTTTCGTATCCTCTGGGGTTGTAGGCACATCACGGTACACATTCTCCTTTAACGTACCCCACAGAAAGAAGTCCAGAGGTGTAAGATCAGTAGAACGGGCTGGCCAATTAATGCGTCCTCCACGTCCTATGAAACGCCCGTCGAACGTGTACCTCACCCGTCATGGTAATGTACATGTGCGTCAGCGAAAAAGACCAATAAAAAGGTGTTAGCATGTGGACGTAATGTGCTGTTCCAGGCTCTTCTGTACCTAAGGTCCATCACCGTTCCCTTTGGATCCCTACGTAATTCGGTGCTCTCCGATACACACGATCGAACAGCGGAGGAGTGGTACTCAAGCGTCAACTTTAGGTTACAATATCTCCGGACGTAATTAACATTTTACAGTGCAACAAACGGCACTGATTACGTATTTGTTTATATGTTCAGATGTGCTAACAAAACTAACGGGGTTCCATTTAAAAAAAACGTAGGTTTGTGTTAAAAAACATACTTCCGTGCATTTTTTTACGATTTGTATTAACCAATTACACTAGCCCCTCTCCTCACGTTCGGTCTGTGGAATCGATTCGTCAGTATTTGATGTGGTTTACGAAATATATCCAGCGGTAATGTTAGGTGACTCACCCTGTATATCATTCCGTAAGAGCTCTAATTTCCCTTATTTTATTGTGGTGATCGTTCCTCTCTATGTAGGTCAGGGTCAACAAAATATTTTCAAATTCAAAGCAGAAAGTTGGTGATTGGAATTTCGTGACAAGATTCCGTCGCAACGACAAACGCCTTATTTTAATGATTTCCAGCCCAAATCATGTATTACTTCTGTGACACTATCTCACATATTTCGCGATTATACAAGACGTGCTGTCTTTCTTTGAACTTTTTCGATGTACTCCGTCAGTCCTATCTGGTAAGGATCCCACACCGCGCGGCAGTATTTTAAAAGAGGAAGGACAAGCGTAGTGTAGGCAGTCTCCTTAGTAGGTCTCTTACATTTTCTAAGTGTCCTGCCAATAAAACGCAGTCTTTGGTTAGCCTTCCCCTCAACATTTTCTATGTGTTCGTTCCAATTTAAGTTCTTCGTAATTGTAATACCTAGGTATTTAGTTGAATTTACGGCTTTTAGATGAAACTGATTTATCGTGTAACCGAAGTTTGAGTTCCTTTTAGCACTCATGTGGATGACCTCACACTTTTCGTTATTTAGGATCAACTGCCACTTTTTGCACCATTCAGATATTCTTTCTAAATCGTTTTGCAGTTTGTTTTGGATCTTCTGATGACTTAATTAGTCGATAAACGACAGCGTCATCTGCAAACAACCGAAGACGGCTGCTCAGATTGTCTCCCAAATCGTTTATATAGATAAGGAAGAGCAAAGGACCTATAACACTACCTTGGGGAACGCCAGGAATCACTTCTCTTTTACTCAATGACTTTCCGTCAATTACTACGAACTGTGACTTCTCTGACAGGAAATCACAAATCCAGTCACATAACTGAGACGATATTCTATAAGCACGCAATTTCACTAGGAGCCGCTTGTGTGGTACAGTGTCAAAAGCCTTCTGGCAATCCAGAAATACGGAATCAATCTGGAATCCCTTGTCGATAGCACTCAGCACGTCATGTGAATAAAGAGCAAGTTGTGTTTCATAGGAACGATGTTTTCTAAACCCATGTTGACTGTGAGTCAATAGACAGTTTTCTTCAAGGTAATACATAATGTTCGAACACAATATATGTTCTAAAACCCTGCTACATATCGACGTGGGCCTGTAATTTAGTCGATTACTCCTACTACCTTTCATGAATATTCGTGTGACCTGTCCAACTTTCCAGTCTTTGCATATGGATCTTTCGTCGAGCGATGATTGGTAAGTATGGAGCTAATGCATCTGCATACTCCGAAAGGAACCTCATTTGTATACAGTCTGGACCAGAATACTTGCTCATATTAAGTGATTTAAGTTGCTTCACTACACCGGGGATATTTACTTCTACGTTACCCACGTTGGCAGCTGTTCTGGAATCGAATTCTGTAGTATGTACTTCGTCTTCTTTGAAGGTATTTCGGAAGACAGTGTTTAGTGAATATTCAGCCATGCTGCCTCTATAACCGTCCATAATTGCGAAGGTATTGCCCGTACAAAATTTTGTGAACGAACTGACCTCTAGAGTACGTTCCATAAATGTACGATGGGATTCGAGTCAAGTGCTCTGGTTGGCCAAATAATTCGTCAGAATTGTCAAGAATGTTCTTCAAACCAATCGCGAACAGTTGTGGTCCGGTGACGTGGCGCATTGTCGTCCACAAAAACTCCATCGTTGTTTTCTAACATGAAGGCTATGAATGGTGGCAAATTGTCTCCAAGTAGCCGAGTATATCCATTTCCAGTCAATGATCGGTTCAGTTGGATCAATGACCCACTCCATTCGACGTAGACACAGCTCACTGCATTATGGAGCAACTATCAGCTTTCACAGTGCCTTGTTCCCAACTTGGGTGGGTGACATCGTGGAGTCTGCGCCACACTCAAACCCTACCATCAGGTCTTCTTAACTGAAATCGGTCAACTTCAGTGGGTGACTTCATGGAGTCTGCGCCACACACGTCCCTACCATTAGGTCTACCTAACTGAAATCGATCAACTTGGGTGGATGACTTTGTGGAGTCTGTGCCACACTCGAATCCTACCATCAGGTCTTCCTAACTGAAATCGGCCAACTTGGGTGGGTGACTGTGTGGAGTCTGTGCCACACTCGAACCCTACCATCAAGTCTTCCTAATTGAAATCGGTCAACTTGGGTGGGTGACTTTGTGGAGTTTGCGCCACATTCGAACCCTACCATCAGGTCTTCGTGATTGAAAACGGTCAACTTGGGTGGATGATGTCGTGGAGTCTGTGCCACACTCGAACCCTACCATCAGGTCTTCCTAACTGAAATCGTTCAACTTTGGTGGGTGACTTCGTGGAGTCTGCGCCACACTCGAACCCTACCATCAGGCCTTCCTGGTCAAAAACGATCAACTTGGCTGGGTGACTTCGTGGAGCTTGCGCCACACTCAAACCCTACCATCAGGTCTTCCTGATCGAAAACGATCAACTTGGGTGGGTGACTACATGGAGTCTGCACCACAGTCGAACCCTACCATCAGGTCTTCTTGATTGAAATCGGCCAACTTGGGAGGGTGAGTTCGTGGAGTCTGCGCCACACACGTCCCTACCATTAGGTCTACCTAACTGAAATCGGTCAACTTGGGTGGATGACTTCGTGGAGTCTGTGCCACACTCGAACCCTACCTTCAGGTCTTCCTAACTGAAATTGGCCAAGTTGGGTGGGTGACTTTGTGGAGTCTGTGCCACACTCGAACCCTACCATCAGGTCTTCCTGATTGAAATCGGACAACTTGGGTGGGTGACTAGGTGAAGTTTGCGCCACACTCAAAACCTACCATCAGGTCTTCCTGACTGAAAACGGTCAACTTGGGTGGATGACTTCATGGAGTCTCTGCCACACTCGAACCCTACCATCAGGTCTTCCTGATTGAAATCGGCCAACTTGGGTGGGTGACTTCGTGGAGTCAGTGCCACACTCGAACCCTGCCATCAGATCTTCCTGATCGAAATCGATCAACTTGGGTGGGTGACTTCATGGAGTCTGCACCACATTCGAACCCCACCATAAGGTCTTCTTGATTGAAATCGGCCAACTTGGGTGGGTGAGTTCGAGGAGTCTGCGCCACACACGAACCCTACCATCAGGTCTTCCTAATTGAAATCGGTCAACTTGGGTGGGTGACTTTGTGGAGTTTGCGCCACATTCAAACCCTACCATCAGGTCTTTCTAATTGAAAACGGTCAACTTGGGTGGAAGATGTCGTGGAGTCTGTGCCACACTCGAACCCTACCATCAGGTCTTCCTAACTGAAATCGTTCAACTTTGGTGGGTGACTTCGTGGAGTCTGCACCACACTCGAACCCTACCATCAGGCCTTCCTGGTCGAAAACGATCAACTTGGCTGGGTGACTTCGTGGAGTTTGCGTCACACTCGAACCCTAACATCAGGTCTTCCTGATTGAAATCGGCCAAGTTGGGTGGGTGACTTTGTTGGGTCTGTGCCACACTGGAACCCTACCATCAGGCCTTCCTAACTGAAATCGGCCACAGTTTTACAGTCGCCTAGGCGCCAACGGATTTTGCCACGTTAGCAAAAGCACTCGCGTCGGTCGCCTGGTGCCATTTAACGCCAAATTTCGCCGCACTGTTCCAACGGACACGATCGTCTTATTCCCACATTAATATGAACGATCATTTCAAGCAGTGCTGCTCTCAGTCGTTAACTGAAGGCCGTCGGCCTCTGAATTGTCCGTGGTATGAGGTAATACCTGAAATTTGGTATTCTTGACCCACTCTTGACACTGTGGATCTCGAAATAATGAATGCCCTAACGATTTTAGAAATGAAGTGTCCCATGGCTCTAGCTTCAACTACCATTCCGTGTACAATGTCTGTTACTTCCATCGTATGGCCATAATCACGTGTGAAACCTTTTCACATGAATCACCATCTGGTGAGCAAGATGTATGAGACAGGCGAAATATCCTCAGACTTCAAGAAGAATATAATAATTCCAAACCCAAAGAAAGAAGGTGTTGACAGGTGTGAAAATTACCAGACTATCAGTTTAATAAGCCACAGTTGCAAAATATTAACACGAATTCTTTACAGACGAATGGAAAAACTGGTAGAAGCCGACCTCGGGGAAGATCAGTTTGGATTCCGTAGAAATGTTGGAACACGTGAGGCAATACTGACCCTACGACTTATCGTAGGAAAGGCAAACCTACGTTTCTAGCATTTGTAGACTTAGAGAAAGCTCTTGACAATGTTGACTGGACTACTCTCTTTCAAATTCTGAAGCTGGCAGGAGTAAAATACAGGCAGTGAAAGGGTATTTGTCCGGCCATGGTGGCCGAGCGGTTCTAGGCGCTACAGCCTGGAACCGCTCTACCGCTACGGTCGCAGGTTCGAATCCTGCTTCGGGCATGGATGTGTGTGATGTCCTTAGGTTAGTTAGGTTTAAGTAGTTCTGTTCTAGGGGACTGATGACCTTAGAAGTTAAGTCCCATAGTGCTTAGAGCCATTTGAACCATTTTTGAAAGGGTATTTACAATTTGTACAGAAACCAGATGGCAGTTATAAGAGTCGAGGGGCATGAAAGGGAAGCAGCGGTTAGGAAAGGAGTGAGACAGGGTTGTAGCCTATCCCCGGTGTTATTCAATATGTGAATTGAGCAAGCAGTAAAGGAAACAAAAGAAAAATTCGGAGTAGGAATTAAAATCCATGGAGAAGAAATAAAAACATTGAGGTTCGCCGATGACATTGTAATTCTGTCAGAGACAGCAAAGGACTTGGAAGATCAGTTGAACGGAATGGACAGTGTCTTGAAACGAGGATATAAGATGAACAACAAAAGCAAAACGAGGATAATGGAATGTAGTCGAATTAAGTCGGGTGATGCTGAGGGAATTAGATTAGGAAATGAGACACTTAAAGTAATAAAGGAGTTTTGCTGTTTGGGGAGCAAAATAACTGATGATGGTCGAAATAGAGAGGATATAAAATGTAGACTGGCAATGGCAAGGAAAGCGTTTCTGAAGAGGAGAAATTTGTTAACATCGAGTATGGATTTAAGTGTCAGGAAGTCGTTTAGGAAAGTATTTGTATGGAGTGTAGCCATGTATGGAAGTGAAACATGGACGACAAATAGTTTAGACAAGAAGAGAATAGAAGCTTTCGAATTGTGGTGCTACAGAAGAATGGTGAATATTAGATGGGTAGATCACATCAGTAGTGAGAAGGTACTGAATAGAATTGAGGAGAAGAGAAATTTGTGGCACAACTTGACTAGAAGAAGGGATCGGTTGGTAGGACACGTTCTGAGGCATCAAGGGATCACCAAGTCAGTATTGGAGGGCAGCGTGGAGGGTAAAAATCGTAGAGGGAGACCAAGAGATGAATACACTAAGCAGATTCAGAAGGATGTAGATTGCAGTAGGTACTGGGAGATGAAGAAGCTTGCACAGGACACAGTAGTATGGAGAGCTGCATCAAACCAGTCGCAGGACTGAAGACCACAACAACAACACCTCTATACAAATGACAGGTCCTTGAATACAATGCCATTTTATGTCTTGTGTACCCTATACTACCGCCATCTGTATATGTGCATATCGCTATCCCGTGACGTTTTTCACCACAGTGTCAGCAACAAGACCCTTAACTTCGCAGCAAGACGGCGAAGTGCAGTGTTCATCCTTTTCGGAACACGGCTGCAGCTGGGTAGGGGGTGGGGGAGGAGAGGGGGAGGGATACTGTGACACACTGCCCTATTTTAAAAGACGAGTACCCTAACTTAAAAAGTACCATCACCTAAGATAATACGCTAAGTAAATTGTTTGTTGATAGCATGATATGATGAGGAAAATTTACTACTAGCATAGTGACTTCTAAACAATCCACAATTAACGCCAGTTCGTCATAAACTTATATACCAATTCATTATTCTGCCCCTAGACAGCATTTGAAGTATGTGTGGCAGCTATGCCCAGATCGAAATCTATGGTACAGGGAATCCACTTTTAAACTAAAATAAGAAACAGACACGCCTGGTGGAGGATCATCCGCAACTGAGCTTTATAGCTTCAAATCAGTTATTCAAAATGAGAGTCACAATTGCATTATTTATTTTTCCGCCAACTGGTTTCAACCCCCGATGGGGTCATCTTCAGGGCAATTTACACCAATTGGTCACTCGCTGGAGTCGTCACTCTGCTTGTGCACGGTTAGTAAATATACAGTAGCACGGTGACAACTCCAGCGAGTGACCAGATGGTATAGATTGCCCTGAAGATGACCCCATCAGGGGTTGAAACCGGATGGCGGCAAAATAAATAATGCGATTGTGACTGTCATTTTGAATAACTTATAATAAGCAAGTGATCGCTGTTATCTCCACACAACTATTTTGTCTAAAGATTTATAGCTTCACTTGCAAGGTTGCATTTACAGGGCTATTACAAATGATTGACGCGATTTCATAAATTCACTGTATCTCCATTCATTCACATATGGTCACGACACAGTACAGATACGTAGAAAAACTCATAAAGTTTTGTTCGACTGAAGCCGCACTTCAGGTTTCTGCCGTCAGAGCGCTTGAGAGCGCAGTGAGACGAAATGGTGACAGGAGCCGAGAAAGCGTATGTCGTGCTTGAAATGCACTCACATCAGTCAGTCATAACAGTGCAACGACACTTCAGGACGAAGTTCAACAAAGATCCACCAATTGCTAACTCCATTCGGCGATGGTATGCGCAGTTTAAAGCTTCTGGATGCCTCTGTAAGGGGAAATCAACGGGTCGGCCTGCAGTGAGCGAAGAAACGGTTGAACGCGTGTGGGCAAGATTCACGCGTAGCCAGCGGAAAATTGGCTCATGCCACAACTGGAGACCGACAGCGCCGACTTCATCTTTCAACAGGATGGTGCTCCACCACACTTCCATCATGATGTTCGGCATTTCTTAAACAGGAGATTGGAAAACCGATGGATCGGTCGCGGTGGAGATCATGATCAGCAATTTATGTCATGGCCTCCACGCTCTCCCGACTTAACCCCATGCGATTTCTCTCTGTGGGGTTATGTGAAAGATTCAGTGTTTAAACCTCCTCTACCAAGAAACGTGACAGAACTGCGAGCTCGCATCAACGATGCTGTCGAACTCGTTGATGGGGACATGCTGCGCCGAGTGTGGGAGGAACTTGATTATCGGCTTGATGTCTGCCGAATCACTAAAGGGGGACATATCGAACATTTGTGAATGCCTAAAAAAACTTTTTGAGTTTTTGTATGTGTGTGCAAAGCATTTTGAAAATATCTCAAATAATAAAGTACCTGTAGAGCTGTGAAATCGCTTCAATCATTTGTAATAACCCTGTAGTTTTCAGTAGTTAAAACAGGACCGGTTTCGGGCTCTTACATGCCCACCAGCCGGTATTATACTGAAAATTAACAAGAGACTGGAGCTAATAGTACTTTTTACATGCAGTAGTAGGCCTACACGTAAGAAAGCAAAAGCGAAATTCCGTATAACATTTTAGAAACCAGCAGTCGGGCTAGGTGCGGTATAACAAGTCAATGGTAAAGTGACACTAGACAATACTAAGGACGACAGTGTGGCTGAAGAAATACGCAACGAACACCAGGACACTTACGCTTTGTGCTTTGACTCCGAGAACCGCGGTGGACGGGTACACGATGCAGAGAATCACGAGCGAGTGTAGAGCACGGAGTCGCGAACGCGAAGGAGGAAGCAAACTGGTCAGACAGAGTAGTAAAAGTACTGCCATCTGTTGACGGGAAGAAGAACGCGGGGCCAACTAGCCCGCTCAGAAAATGGTTCTAACAAGGGAAAAGGCCTTGAAAAACTGAACACAGATCAATCGAGAAAACAGGAAGAAGTTGTGTGGAACTATGAAAAAAATAGTAAAATATACAAACTGAGTAGTCCATGTGAAGATAGGCAACATCAAGGACACTGGGAGTGAAGGAGGGCCGTGGTCCCGTGGTTAACTAGAGCAGCTACGGAACGAGAGGTCCTGGGTTCAAGTCCTCTCTCGACTGAAAAGTTTAATTTTTTATTTTCAGTTTATGTGACAAACTCTTATGGTTCCATCACTTATTTGGGAGTGATTATCACATCCACAAGGAAACCTAAATCGGGCAAGGTAGAAGAATCTTTTTACCCATTCGCTAAGTGTACAAGTTAGGTGGGTCGACAACATATTCCTGTCATGTGACGCACATACCGTCACCAGTGTCGTATAGAATATATCAGACGTGTTTTCCTGTGGAGGAATCGGTTGACCTATGACCTTGCGATCAAATGTTCTCTGTTCCCATTGGAGAGGCACGTCCTTTCGCCTAATAATCGCACGGTTTTGCGGTGCGGTCGCAAAACACAGACACCAAACTTATTACAATGAACAGAGACGTCAATGAACGAACAGACAGATCATAACTTTGCGAAAATAAATAATGTAAAATTTTCAGTCGAGGGAAGACTCGAACCAAGGAC
Organism: Schistocerca cancellata; assembly: GCF_023864275.1. Taxonomy (NCBI): domain Eukaryota; kingdom Metazoa; phylum Arthropoda; class Insecta; order Orthoptera; family Acrididae; genus Schistocerca; species Schistocerca cancellata. The sequence goes on from NC_064637.1 coordinate 98,181,621, forward strand.
CTCTTGATCCGGAACCACTCACGCTAACCACGGGACCACGGCGCTCCCCAGCTCAGATACTCCTTGATGTTGCATATCTCGCGCATGGACTACTCAGTTTGTATATTTTATTAATTTTTTTCATAGTTCCACACAACTTCTTCCTGTTTTGTCGATTGATCTGTGTTCAGTATTTCAAGGTCTATCCACTGTGCCAATTTATAACTAAATCTGAGGGGGGTGCGATGGGGAGGTTCCCTTGTGAGCACTATGGGGCTTCACATCTGAGGTCATCAGTCCCCTAGAACTTGCAAAGGGAGGCCACGACGTTTGGAACGCGGATTTACTGCAAACTTAGTACACTCGTAGTACTCCATTGGGACAACAAAATGTGTAAGCAGTAGCGCGTACCTCTCAAGCGTTATTGAGAAAGTCGCAAGATAATTTAGGTAGTCCAACATATACCTGTGTGTGGCCAGTTTTACGATGAAGCGGCACCAGCCAAGTTGTGCCGGCACGGTAGCTCAGCGTGTTAGGTCAGAGGGTTAGCTGGCTTCTGTAATAAAAACACCGAGTTAATCGATGAACAACGAACTTAAACGGATGTCTTACGACGTCCGCCCCGAGCAGATGCAACGAACAAAAGCGAACAAAAAAAAAAGGGTTAGCGTTCAAGCGCCGTAATCGCTGGGTCGCTGGATCGAATCCCATTCGTCAGTTTTTTTTTCCAACACAATTTTTTACTATTTGTGATGTGCGTACTGTAAGACCTTTGGTACACACACCATCAGATTATTTGACTTGTCGCTCTAACGAAGTAGGCGAGTGTCAGCAATATGTCTCTTGCCCTTATCGTGGCGTGTTTATTTTCTCCCGTTAGGTCAGACGATTGAAATGCCACTTGCACGCTTAGAGTAGCAGATTGACGGTGACAAACTTTAAACAGAACTTGATTAATTTTCACACACATTTATTAAAATAATAACAAGCATAAAAATAAATAACTTGGTTCTGGATGTTATTTACAATTGACAATCTGAAGTTCCTTTGGTATGGTACGTTGATCTTATTTTCACATATATCTCTGATACTTGACAAAAGTGTCTATACATTTATCTTCATGGCTACGCACAGGAATATGGTAATCTTATTAGGCGCACACTGAAACTTGACTATAGACTGATGCAGACTGACTAATCGGAGGTCTGTACACTCGTTATAATACCTCGCGCGTTCAGGTATCACTGCGTGAGTGTGATCCGCGAGGAGAAAAGGTTCTACGTTAGCAGCAATCTCATCTGCTGCATTACATGTTAATATGCGGATTGGCAGAATTTTGTCCGTCTCTAAGGCAGCGCCATCTCAAAGTGCGTAGACGGACGAGCGCTGCGCCTGCGCTGTTGTGCTTAGCGGGGCGCGCTCTAGTGGGAAAGTTGTGTACGCGTTGACTATACGGAACTATGTACACAACACTATTAGAACCTACAGTTGATATAACAGGAAAAATACGCGTAATCGGATGAAATGTTATTAAATTTACAATGTTATTTGGCAGTCTACTAATTTTTATTATCACAAATAATATAACATTCATAACTATCGACTAGTAAACGACCAAACGCATAAAGTGATACTGAAAATGTACGCTTGTCCGTGATTTGAGAAATTCCTTATACGTGGAAGGAGCCCGAACACAATATACGAACGCATCTTTCGACCGATGTTTTGCAACTGCACTGTGAATTGAATATTCATGACATTCCTCGTCCGCAGTTCTCGACGAACCGGGTGTCACTGCCATTTTTCTAGTCATGATGTAAGGCAGGGCCGGCCAGAAATTCCGCACGCGTGCGGTGCTCTTGCACATGTGCAACTTCCGGGTCACAGCGTGCACGCCGCAGCCGTCAGCGTTCATGTAGTGCATGTTTCTACGCACAGATGTCGCTCCTCTGTTACACAAAGTGCGTTACCGACACCTCGTATGTATATCACATCCTGGGCTGTATCTGTAAGATCTGTTGCTTCATCGAGCGCAACAGAGAAAGCAACAAAGTATTTAGCCTTATTTATCAGCTGCCTGTGCAGATCGCCGGCCATAGCACTGATACGTCTTGTCACAGTTTGTTTGGATCGACTGATTTCTTGAAACCTGCTAACGTTCGTGGGACACACAAGTTCTGCAGCATCAATCAGACACCCTTTCACAAACTCCCCTTCGGAAAAGGGTTTCCCAGATTGTGCAATTCTTAATGCGATTTTAAAACTTGCTCGCAGTGAAGATTTAGTGTGGTTGTCATGCTGGAAAATTGAAAAAAGTACATTGTGCAGCGTACAGTAAAACAGACACAAATGTAACACAAGAAACTAAGAGTTCAAGAAGTATCAGTTATTTTGACGTACAGTAAAGTCGAGTTGATGTGTCTCATCCATTTTCTGAAGAACATTTAATTTTGCTTGCCGTTCTTCACTGATGAGTACACTACACTCGTCTTTGTGATATGTATTGTAATGTCTTTCAACAGAAAACTTACGCTGGACGCCTATTATTCTGCGGCGCAGCAAACACTGTGAGTTTTCATCAACGGCTACAAAAAAGAATTGCAGTTTCCAGTCATTTTTAAACGACTGAGAACATAGATTCCCGTCCTTTGCTTTTTCACAGTGCCTAACATTTCTCAATATTTCTCTGTTAAGGTTACGGTCACCACAGGTAAACGAGACTGGATATGTTGCGCTCTTGCCTGTACCACAGGGAAGTGGAGCCGCCGCCGTTCATTTAGGACACATGTCTAATAACAGATGTCGCTGTCGCACACGTGCGCACATGTGCAGCACTTCCGCACGTCTGCACACTGTGCAGCGTTTGGCCGGCCCTGATATAAGGTTTTATACTTCACGAACAATTTGCACGTACGTTATTTCTTGCTGCTACATAAGCCAGGTCTCACGGCTATGTGAGTTCACCGTCGAATGACCCCCATTCTATCCCGATTCGAGCCTGGCCCTCCCCTCGTTCTTTGAAAGCCGTCTGCGGCGGTCAAAACTTGCACGTAACAAGTAGTTTCGGGCTCCTTCCAGGTAAAAGGGATTTCTCAAATCACAGACAGGCATACATTTTCAGTCCACGCGGATCCTCTATGATCTCATTCCTTTCCCCCATCTGCTCCTATTCCTCGAACATATCCGCATCCTCTACACCTCCTGCCGTCTTGAACCCCCTCACCCCCTAGTTGCTTCTCTCCCATCCCCGCCCCCTGCCACGTCTTCACCGTTGTGTCCCCCCTGCCCTCCATCTCTACACCCTACATCTCCTTCCCCAAGGTGGCTTCCATCAGCTCCCCCTCCCGGATGATGCCCTCTCTCCCTCCATTTATCCTTCATATCAACTCTGATCCTCACCCCCCTTCCTTTCCTCCGTCCTTTCCCTGGGCTCCCTCTTCCTCCCCCCTTCCATCCTGTGTTTTTCCCCGCCTATCATCTCCTTTCTCCCCCCCCCCCCCCCCCCCGAGTCCTTTTGTACTCCCATCCTCTGCCTTCCCCAATCCCTGGCACGTCTGCTCAGAACCCCCCACCCCTCTTCTGGATCCTCCTCTTCCATTGGCTCCTTTCCCCCCTCCCCTTCACTTTTCCTCTCCTCCCCCCCTCCCTTTTTCCTGTCATCTGACCAGTTTCCCCCCACCTGCTCTCGGGTGTGGTATGTTGTATTTGTGCCAACTTTTAGCGCAGTGTTTAAGTGAGTGTTCGGTGTTGTGCGTCCTTCCACAGTGTTGCGAACAGAAATCATGCTGTCGCTGGGTGTGCTTTTTATATCTCTTGCGAACAGAACCCAGACTGTCGCCATGTTTTTTTAATTGTCTGTCTATTATTTTTCTGCTTCCTGGGTATTTTATTAGCATCATCCACCCTGTGTTTTATGTTTTAAGCTCCAGCATTTTCTGCCATTTTTACCTTTAAGTCACCGATTTTATCGCCAGCTGTTATTATTTTTTATTATCTTCATCTTTTTAAAACAAATTCTGTAGGCTGAAGAGCGGCGTAATAAGCTGCTGCCAGCCCGCCCCCTTTAGGGGGAATCGAAACCCAATAAAGGAAAAAAAAAGAAAAAAACATTTTCAGTATCACTTTATGAGTTTGGTCGCTTACTGGTCGATAGTTATGAATACTATATTATTTATGATAATAAAGCTTTGTAGACTGCAAAATAACATTATAAATTTAATAAAAGTTCATCCGATTACATGTATTTTTCTTATTATATCAACTTTAACAAATATGACTGTGTTGGGAAAAAAAAACTGACGAATGGGACTCGATCCAACGATTACGGGGCATGAACGCTAACCATTCGGTTGGCACTGCTTCATAGTAAAAATGGCCACACACAGGTATATATTTGACGACCGAAATTAACTTGCGATTTTCTCCATAACGCTTGACAAGTCCGCACTACTGCTTACACATTTTGTTGCCCTACAAGTGTACGAAGTTTGTACTGAATCCGCTTTCCAAACGTCGTGGCCTCCCCTTGTTAGAACTATTTAAACCTAACTAACGTAAGGACAGCACACACATCCATGCCCAAAGCAGGAGTCGAACCTGCGACCGTAGCAGTGCGCGGTTCCAGACTGAAGCCCCTAGAACCGCTCGGGCACAGCGGCCGGCCAACTAGTCCGCTGTTTACAATTTGAATTAGTGATTTACATTCAAAATTTAAAAAAAAAGCCATTACATACAAGGTTACCTGAAAAGTACGTTATCACTGGTAAATGAACATACTGAATGTGGTGTCACCGCCAGACACCACACTTGCTAGGTGGTAGCCTTTAAATCGGCCGCGGTCCGCTAGTATACGACGGACCCGCGTGTCGCCACTGTCAGTGATTGCAGACCGAGCGCCGCCACACGGCAGGTCTAGAGACACTTCCTAGCACTCGCCCCAGTTGTACAGCCGACGTTGCTAGCAATGGTTCACTGACAAATTACGCTCTCATTTGCCGACACGATAGTTAGCATAGCCTTCAGCTACGTCATTTGCTACGACCTAGCAAGGCGCCATTATCATTTGCTATTTATCTTGTGATGCATGTACCGTCAGACCGATGTTCACCAATTATGGATTAAAGTTAAGTATTCCAGAAGCTACGTACTTTTCTTCCTACTATAAACTCCTATAACTGTTCCAGACCTCACGCCAGCCTGCGTGAGCTTAGACGCGTGCCTTTCGGCTACCAATCATAGTGGCTTGGCTGTCTTGCCAAGTCACAACACTGAACAGGACAGCTCAGCACTGTACTGAAACTAACAGCAAGCCGCTGACATAAAATTCATGTATAACTCGTCAAACACAATAAATTTTTTTTCTTTTCCATGACTGGTACGCAAGGTTTTAGTGTAGTAGGGATATGCAATGAAGCCCCAAAGAATCTGGTATAGTCATGCTTATTCAAATGCAAAGATATGTAAACAGGCAGAATACGGCGCTGCGGTCGGCAACATCTATATAAGACAAGTGTCTGGCGCAATTGTTAGATCGGTTAATGTTGCTACAATGGCAGGTTATCAAGATGTTAGTGAATAAAATATTCTCGGTATTCTTGCCGCGTCAGTTCTAGATAAAATCTCGAGCTTTCGACGATTACCTCCATCGTCATCGTCAGGAGACGATGACGATGGAGGTAATCGTCGAAAGCTCGAGATTTTATCCGGAACTGACGCGGCAAGAATACCGAGAATATTTTATACATAAGTGCCGCTTCGAAAAACTTCGTTCTCAAGATGTTAGTGAGTTTCGACGGAGTGTTATAGTCGGCGCACGAACGATGGACACAGCACCTCCGAGGTAGCGATGAAGTGGGGATTTTCCCGTACGACCACTTAGCTAGTGTACCGTGAATATCAGGAATCCAGTACAGCATCAAATCTCCGACATCGCTGCTGCCGGAAAAAAAGATCCTGCAGGAACGGAGGCAACGACGACTGAAGAAACGGGACACAAGTGCAACCCCTCCGCAAGTTGCTGCAGATTTCAATGATGGGCCATCAACAAGTGTCAGCTTGCGAACGATTCAACGAAACCTCGTCGATATAAGCTCTCGGAGCCGAAGGCCCGCTCGTGTACCCTGGATAACTGCACGGCACAAAGCTTTGCGCCTCGCTTAGGCCCATCGACAGAGACACTGGAATGTTGATGATTGGAAACATGTTGCCTGGTTGGAGGAGTCTCGTTTCAATGTATCGACCGGATGGACGGGTACGGGTATAGAGACAATCTCATGAATCCATGGACCTGCATGTCAGCAGGGGACTGTTCAAGCTGGTGGAGGCTCTGTACTGGTGTGGGGCGTGTGCCGTTGATATGATATGGCGCCCCTGATACGTCTAGATATGACTCTGACATGTGGCACATACGTAAGCATCCTGTCTGATAACCTGCATCCATTCATGTCCATTGTGCATTCTAACAGACTTGGGCAGTTCCAGCAGGACGATAATACACCCCACACGTCCAGAATTGCTACAGAGTGGTTCCAGGAACACTCTTCTTGAGTTTAATCACTGCCGCTGGCTACCAAACTCCCCAGACATGACTATTATTAACCACATCTGTGATGCCGCGCTACTGCTACGATCGCAGATTCGAATACTGCTATGTGTGTGATGTCCTTAGGTTAGTTAAGATTAAGTACACTACTGGCCATTAAAATCGCTACACCAAGAAGAAATGTAGATGATAAACAGGTATCCAGTGGACAGATATATTATACTAGAACTGACATGTGATTACCTTTTCACACAATTTGGGTGCATAGATACTGAGAAATCAGTACCTAGAACAGCCACCTCTGGCTTGATACGGCCTTGATACGCCTGGGCTTTGAGTCAAAAAGAGCTTGGATGGCGTGTACAGGTACAGCTGCCCATGCAGCTTCAACACGATACCATAGTTCATCAAGAGTAGTGACTGGCGTATTGTGACGAGCCAGTTGCTCGGTCGCCATCGACAAGACCTTTTCAGTTGGTGAGAGATCTGGAGAATGTGCTGGCCAGGGCAGAAATCGGACATTTTCTGTATCGAGAAAGGCCTGTATATGACCTGCAACATGTGATCGTGCATTATCCTGCTGAAATGTAGGGATTCGCAGGGATCGAATGAAGGGTAGAGCCATGGGGCGTAACACATCTGAAATGTAACGTCCACTGTTCAAAGTGCCGTCAATGCGAACAAGAGGTGACCGAGACGTGTAATCAATGGCACCCCATATATTGACGCTGGGTGATACGCCAGTATGGCGATGACGAATGCACACTTCCAATGCGCGTTGACCGCGATGTCACCAAGCACGGATGCAATCATCATGACGCTGTAAACAGAACCTGGATTCATCCGAAAAAATGACGTTTTGCGATTCGTGCACCCAGGTTCGTCGTTGAGTACACCATCGCAGGCGCTCCTGTTTTCGATGCAGCGTCAAGGGTAACAGCAGCCATGGTCTCCGAGCTGATAGTCCATGCTGCTGCAAACGTCGTCGAACTGTTCGTGCAGATGGTTGTTGTCTTGCAAACGTCCCCATCTGTTGACTCAGAGATCAAGACGTGGCAATCGCCATCGCCGAATTGCTCTTCATCAGTGGGAAGCAAGAAGGTGCTTAAAACATCAGTGTAGGCCTGTGGTGTGATAGTGCCATGCGACACAAGAGGTGCAAGCCCTCTCCATGAAAAACACGACCACACCATAACACCACCTGCTCCGAATTTTTCTTTTGGCACTACACACGCTGGCAGATGACGTTCACCGGGTATTCGCCATTCCCACACCCTGCCATCGGATTGCCACGTTCTGTACCGTGATTCGTCACTCCACAGAACTTTTTTCCATTGTTCAGTAGTTCAGTGTTTACGCTCCTTCACCACACGCGGCGTCGTTTGACATTTACCAGCGTGATGTGTGGCCTATAAGCATCCGCTCATCCATGAAATCCAAGTTTTCTCACCTCCCGCCTAACTGACACAGTACCTGCAGTGGATCCTGATGCAGTTTGGAATTCCTGTGTCATGGTCTGGATAGATGTCTGCCTATTACACATTACGACCCTCTTCAACTGTCGGCGATCTGCGTCAGTCAACAGACGAGGTCGGCCTGTGCGCTTTATTGCTGTACGTGTCCCTTCACGTTTCCACTTCACTATCACATAGGAAACAGTGAATCTAGGAATGTTTAGGAGTGTGGAAATATTGCGTACAGACGTGTGACGCAAGTGACACCCAATCATCTGACCACTTTCGAAGTCCGTGAGTTGCGCGGAGCGCACCATTCTGCTCTTTTAGGATGTCTAATGACTACTGAGGTCGCTGATGTGGAGTACATCTACATCTACATCTACATACATACTCCGCAATCCACCATACGGTGCATGGCGGAGGGTACCTCGTACCACAACTAGCATCTTCTCTCCCTGTTCCACTCCCAAACAGAACGAGGGAAAAATGACTGCCTATATGCCTCTGTACGAGCCCTATTCTATCTTTGTAGTCTTTCCGCGAAATGTAGGTTGGCGGCAGTAAAATTGTGCTGCAGTCAGCCTCAAATGCTGGTTCTCTAAATTTCCTCAGTAGCGATTCACGAAAAGAACGCCTCCTTTCCTCTAGAGACACCCATCCGAGTTCCTGAAGCATTTCCGCAACACTCACATGATGATCAAACCTACCAGTAACAAATCTAGCAGCCCACCTCTGATTTGCTTCTATATCCTCCCCCAATCCGACCTGATAAGTATCCCAAACGCTCGAGCAGTACTCAAGAATAGGTCGTATTAGTGTTTTATAAGCGGTCTCCTTTACAGATGAACCACATCTTCCCAAAATTCTACCAATGAACCGAAGACAATATACGTTAGATGAGTATGTGCCAAGCAAGATCGTAAGAGATGGAAAAGAGCCACCGTGGTTCAACAACCGAGTTAGAAAACTGCTGCGGAAGCAAAGGGAACTTCACAGCAAACATAAACATAGCCAAAGCCTTGCAGACAAACAAAAATTACGCGAAGCGAAATGTAGTGTGAAGAGAGCTATGCGAGAGGCGTTCAATGAATTCGAAAGTAAAGTTCTATGTACTGACTTGGCAGAAAATCCTAAGAAATTTTGGTCTTATGTCAAAGCGGTAGGTGGATCAAAACAAAGTGTCCAGACACTCTGTGACCAAAATGGTACTGAAACAGAGGATGACAGACTAAAGGCCCAAATACTAAATGTCTTTTTCCAAAGTTGTTTCACAGAGGAAGATTGCACTGTAGTTCCTTCTCTAGATTGTCGCACAGATGACAAAATGGTAGATATCGAAATAGACGACAGAGGGATAGAGAAACAATTAAAATCGCTCAAAAGAGGAAAGGCCTCTGGACCTGATGGGATACCAGTTCAATTTTACACAGAGTACGCGAAGGAACTTGCCCCCCTTCTTGCAGCGGTGTACCGTAGGTCTCTAGAAGAGCGTAGCGTTCCAAAGGATTGGAAAAGGGCACAGGTCATCCCCGTTTTCAAGAAGGGACGTCGAACAGATGTGCAGAACTATAGACCTATATCTCTAACGTCGATCAGTTGTAGAATTTTGGAACACGTATTGTGTTCGAGTATAATGACTTTTCTGGAGACTAGAAATCTACTCTGTAGGAATCAGCATGGGTTTCGAAAAAGACGGTCATGTGAAACCCAGCTCGCGCTATTCGTCCACGAGACTCAGAGGGCCATAGACACGGGTTCACAGGTAGATGCCGTGTTTCTTGACTTCAGCAAGGCGTTCGATACAGTTCCCCACAGTCGTTTATTGAACAAAGTAAGAGCATATGGACTATCAGACCAATTGTGTGATTGGATTGAGGAGTTCCTAGATAACAGGACGCAGCATGTTATTCTCAATGGAGAGAAGTCTTCCGAAGTAAGAGTAATTTCAGGTGTGCCGCAGGGGAGTGTCATAGGACCGTTGCTATTCACAATATACATAAATGACCTGGTGGATGACATCGGAAGTTCACTGAGGCTTTTTGCAGATGATGCTGTGGTGTATCGAGAGGTTGTAACAATGAAAAAAATTGTACTGAAATGCAGGAGGATCTGCAGCGAATTGACGTATGGTGCAGGGAATGGCAACTGAATCTCAATGTAGACAAGTGTAATGTGCTGCGAATACACAGAAAGATAGATCCTTTATCATTTAGCTACAAAATAGCAGGTCAGCAACTGGAAGCAGTTAATACCATAAATTATCTGGGAGTACGCATTAGGAGTGATTTAAAATGGAATGATCATATAATGTTGATTGTCGGTAAAGCAGATGCCAGACTGAGATTCATTGGAAGAATCCTAAGGAAATGCAATCCGAAAACAAAAGAAGTAGGTTACAGTACGCTTGTTCGCCCACTGCTTGAATACTGCTCAGCAGTGTGGGATCCGTACCAGATAGGGTTGATACAAGACATAGAGAAGATCCAACGGAGAGCAGCGCGCTTCGTTAGAGGATCATTTAGTAATCGCGAAAGCGTTACGGAAATGATAGATAAACTCCAGTGGAAGACTCTGCAGGAGAGACGCTCAGTAGCTCGGTACGGGCTTTTGTCAAAGTTTCGAGAACGTACCTTCACCGAAGAGTCAAGCAGTATATTGCTCCCTCCTACGTATATCTCGCGAAGAGACCATGAGGATAAAATCAGAGAGATTAGAGCCCACACAGAGGCATACAGACAATCCTTCTTTCCACGAACAATACGAGACTGGAATAGAAGGGAGAACCGATAGAGGTACTGAAGGTACCCTCCGCCACACACCGTCAGGTGGCTTGCGGAGTATGGATGTAGATGTAGATGTAGATGTAGATGACGACTGTCCGCCTTCCCCACAACTGCCATTACATGCTTGTCCCACTTCATATCGCTCTGCAATGTTACGCCCAAATATTTAATTGACGTGACTGTGTCAACCGCTACACTACTAATGGAGTATTCAAACATTACAGGGTTCTTTTTCGTATTCATCTGCAATAATTTACTATTATCTATATTCAGATTTAGCTGCCATTCTTTACACCAATCACAAATCCTGTCCCAAGTCATCTTCTATCCTCCTACAGTCACTCAACGACGACACCTTCCCGTACACCACAGCATCATCAGCAAACAGTCGCACATTGCTATCCACCCCATCCAAAAGATCATTTATGTAGATAGAAAACAACAGCGGACGTACCACACTTCCCTGGGGCACTCCAGATGATACCCTCACCTTCGATGAACACTCACCATCGAGGACAACGTACTGGGTTCTATTGCTTAAGAAGTCTTCGAGCCACTCACATACTTGGGAACCAATCCCATATGCTCGTACCTTAGTTAGGAGTCTGCAGAGGGGTACCGAGTCAAACGCTTTCCGGAAGTCAAGGAATATGGCATCCGTCTGATACCCTTCATCCATGGTTCGCAAGACATCATGTGAAAAACAGGGCGAGTTGCGTTTCGCAGGAGTGATGCTTTCTAAAGCCTTGATGATGCATGGACAGCAACTTCTCTGTCTCAAGTAGATTCATTATATTGGAACTGAGAATATGTTCGAGAATCCTGCAAAAAACCGATGTTAAGGATATTGATCTGTAATTTTGAGGATCCGTCCTTCTACAGGCCTCACATGAGCTTTTTTCCAGTCGCTCGGGACTGGACGTTGGTCAAGAGATTCGCGATAAATGGAAGGTAAGGAGCAAATGCAGTACTCTCTGTAAAACCGAATGGGAATCCCATCAGGACCTGGCGATTTATTTGTTTTCAACTCATTCAGGTGCTTTACGATCCCAGGGATGTCTATCACTATGTCCTCGATACGGGAATCTGTACGAGACTCAAACGGCGGTATGATTGTACGATCCTCTTTGGTGAAAGATTTCTCAAATGCTAAATTTAAAAATTCAGCTTTCGTTTTGGTGTCTTCCGTTGCCAGGCCAGACTGATCAGTGAGTGACTGGATGGAAGCAGCAGGTGGCAGCACAATGCACCTATTATGAAACACGTGTTTGTCGGGGTGTCCGGATACTTTCGATCACATAGTGTATCACACTTCTCTGGGGCACTTCCGACGATAGCTTTGTGTCTGATGAACAGTCGCCGCCGAAGGCAACATACTTTGTTCTATTGTTTAAGTAGTCTTCGAGTCACTCATCTGTGAACTTATTCCATGTGCTCATCCCTCAGTTAACAGCCAGCAATGGGTCACAGTGTCAGATGCTTTCTGGAAGACTAGAAATACGGAATCTGCCTGTTGCTCTTCATCCATAGTTCTCAGTATGTAATGTGAGGAAATGGCAAGCTGAGTTTCTCACGAGTGATGCTTTTTAAAACAGTGCTGATTCGTGTACGTAAGCTTCTCTGTCACAGACAGTCGTTTGTGACTCGAATAGGGAAAACGCGAAATGGTAACGGTACCAGTAGTGCCACAACTTAATTTAATGTTACTGCGCTGTTTACACACTGATTACGGTGAGTTGTGCCGTAGAGAATTTGTCTGTTTCTTCTCATCCAGGATTCGATCTGGCCACCTTCGAGCAGAGCCTGGTCAATAGCAACTTGGTACACGCAGGAGGGTCTCCGTCCTGTAAAAAATGAAGACGGAGCGTTACCGGGAGTCCCGCGGGTCTCGCCCACCTGTCACACAGGACGGGATGACAGTCGCCGTCCCATGTTTCCCGACAGCATTCCCGGGAGCCGATACCATCTGCGTCTCCGGGTCGCCGGCCACCCACAGACTGTCCTGCCCGGGCGCAGAAAGGCCGTCTGCATCGACTTGCTACGGGTCGACCGCACATTGAATCGTTTCGCTGCAAACAGAAAGGCTGCTTGTTTCGTTGCCGCACCGCAGCTTGAGGGCCTTACTATTGTTGACTGCGAAGATATACAAAATTAGATGAGGTGCGTTGTCTAACAAACAAAAAAAAAAAAAAAAAAAAAAAAAAAAAAAAATACTAGAAGGGGAGTAGAAAAGGAAATGAAAATTCACAGGTTGAGAGGCTAATTGAAGTTATGTCATGGATTATTACACTACTCGCCATTAAAATTGCTACACCACAAAGATGATGTGCTACAGACGCGGTAATTAACCGACAGGATGAAGATGCTGTGATGTGCAAATGATTAGCATTTCAGAGCATTCACACAAGGTTGGCGCCGGTGGCGACACCTACAACGTGCTGACATGAGGAAAGTTTCCAACCGATTTTTCATACACAAACAGCAGTTGACCGGCGTTGCCTGGTGAAACGTTGTGGTGATGCCTCGTGTAAGGAGGAGAAATGCGTACCATCACGTTTCCGACTTTGATAAAGGTCGGATTGTAGCCTATCGCGATTGCGGTTTATACTATCGCGACATTACTGGTCGAGATCCAATGACTGTTAGCGGAATATGAAATGGTGGCTTCAGGAGGGTAATACGGAACGCCGCGCCGTGCTGGATCCCAATGGCCTCGTATCACTAGCAGCCGATATGACAGCCATCTTATCCGCATGACTGTAAAGGATCGTGCAGCCACGTCTCGATCCCTCAGTCAACAGATGGGGACGTTTGCAACACAACAACCATCTCCACGAACAGTTCGACGACGTTTGCAGCAGCATGGACTATCAGCTCGGAGACCGTGGCTGCGGTTACCCTTGACGCAGCATCACAGACAGGAGCGCCTGCTATGGTGTACTCGACGACGAACCTGGGTGCACGAATGGCAAAACGTCATATTTTCGGATGAATCCAGGTACTGTTTACAGCATCGTGACGGTCGCATCCATGTTTGGCGACATCGCGGTGAACGCACATTGGAAGCGTGTGTTCGTCATCGCCATACTGGCGTATCACCCGGCGTGATGGTATGGCGTGCCATTGGTTACACGTCTCGGTCACCTCTTGTTCGCATTGACGGCACTTTGAACAGTGGACGTTAAATTTCAGATGTGTTACGACCCGTGGCTTTACCCTTCATTCGATCCCTGCGAAACCCTACATTTCAGCAAGATAATGCACGACCGCATGTTTCAGGTCCTGTTCGTTCCTTTCTGGATACAGAAAATGTTCGACTGCTGCCGTGGCCAGCAGAGTCTCCAGATCTCTCACCAACTGAAAACGTCTGGTCAATGGTGGCCGAGCAACTCGCTCGTCACAAGACGTTAGTCAGTACTCTTGATGAACTGTGGTATCGTGTTGAAGCTGCATGGGCAGCTGTACCTGTACACGTCATCCAAGCTCTGTTTGACTCAATGCCCAGTCGTATCAAGGCCGTTATTACGGCCAGAAATGGTTGTTCTGTGTACTAATTTCTTAGGACCTATGCACCCAAATTGCTTGAAAATGTAATCACACGTCAGTTCTAGTGTAATATATTTGTCCAATGAATACCCGTTTACCATCTGCTTTTCCTCTTGGTGTAGCAATTTTAATGGCCAGTAGTGTATTATTATTATTATTATTATTATTATTATTTTCCATTATTCCCATTTAAAGAGAGCGTTTGCACTTTAATTTCCTTTATGATGAGTGTTTATGTTTCTTCCGAGCCCAAATTTTCTTCATGTGTTCACTGTGTTGTTTCTTTCGCTCCGCTATCCATTTGCATCCTGGTCTCTTCTGTGTTGTGGTGTCAAATTTATGTTTCTCGATGATGTTCCTGAATTCAGTTCTATTTTCTGCATCGTTTACTGTTATGTGTGCTTGTCTGAGGTCCTCTTCAACTTCTTTTATCCATTTTGTTTTTCCCCTGCCTGACTTGATGACTTTAAGAATTCGCTTTGAAATTCTGTTTTAATTCATCCTGTGGATATGTCCATAGAACTGCATTCTTCTTTTCCTTATTGTATCCGTAATCTTGTCTGTGTATTTATATAATTCTGATGTTGGTCTCTTCTTCCAGATTCCTTGCTCTTGTATCGGGCCAAAAATTTTCCTGAGAATTTTCCTTTCTTGTTTCTCTATTTCTTTGATTTTAGTTTTCCCACCTATTTGTGTTGTTTCTCAGGAAAACAGTGCCTCCGGAAGTACGACAGTGTTGTGGTGCCTCAATTTTGCGTTAATGAATGTGGACTTTTTGTCAAAATAGTTCCACGTGAGTTTATACGCTTTCTATAGTTTTTTTATTCTCTCCTCATTGGCCTTTAGGTTGCTCCCTGATGGGTGGATGATTTCTCCCAGGTACTTAAAATGTGGTACTTGTAGCATTTTCCCATGGATTGTCACAATAGGCAATTTGTCTTGTGGCACTCTTTCTATGTACTGGGTTTTCTCATTTGAGATTTACAGGCCAGTTCTTTCTGCAATTTCGTGTAACTTCTCTATGCCGTTAGTGGCTTCTTTTCTATTATGTGTAAGGATTTCAAGGTCATCTGCAAAAGCTAAACACTTCAAATTGAATCTATTATCTTTTCTAATGCCAAATTGCATTCCTTTGACTTCTTTTTCCCATGTCCTGATAATTTTTTCAAGAATGATATTAAAGAGTAATGGTGAAAGTCTATCACCCTGTCGCACTTCAGTTTGGATTTCAAATGTTTCAGAGACGTGCCCCATAAATTTAACCTTGGAGACTGTGTCAGTTAATGTTTGCCGAATGATTGCTCTTGTCTTTCTGTCAATGGTGAATTCTTCCAATGTCTTGCAGAGCGCTATTCTGTCTATTGAGTCGTAGGCCTTTTTCAAATCTACAAAAGTGACCACTGTGTTTCGGGTGTTTCTCATCTGGAGAATCATTTCCAGATTCCAGATCTATTCTATGCATGATTGTCCCTTGCGAAAACCAGCCTGGTATTCTCCTATTTCTGGTCAGCTTGATCTTCTAATCTATTCATGAGAACTTTTGATAGGATTTTATATGTGACCGGTACGAGTGAGATACCCCTGTAATTATTTGGTTCAGTTTTGTCCCCTTTTTTGTGGAGTGGATGTATGAGTGCGCATTTCCATTCAGAAGGGATCTGTTCTGTTTCCCAAATGTTTAATATGATTTTGTGGATTTTTCCTGTTAATCTTTCATCATTTAGCTTCCACAGTTCTGCAATAATTCCATCTTCTCCTGGGGCTCTATTGTTTTATTATTACTATTATTATTATTATTATTGTTATAATTTGCGTCAAGACCTTTTAGGGTCATACATAGCATTCTGCCTCACTTGAGCGTTCTTTCTGATCTTCCACGATTCTCTCACTTTTTCTCTATAGAGTATCTTCAGCCCACTTTGTGCTTGGTTTCTTTGGGACTTCATTCTCTGACCTCAAATTCCACTTGTGACGCAGCATGTGAAGGATGCTGTGTGTGGACGGGTTACTCCTGTAACCGACATTGCAGATCTGAAGATGGTTCTAGAGGAACCGAAAACGGTCATGTGAATAAACATTTTGGAAACCAAGACGGCTGATAAGTAACATTGTGTATCTTGTGCTTGTATACATTTCTGTGTTCAGTTTCTATTGGATCGATTTTTGCTGCTTCTAGGTCATGTTTCACTTGTGTGATCCATGGTATTGTTGCTTTGACCCCTTGTATGTACGTATGTTAGAAACCTCTTGGTGACTCGTTTCGGTGATAACCTGATGGTGTGCCCATAAAATTCAACCTTCTTTTTCTGACATCTGCTGCTATGTTTGACACCTTCCCTGTAGCTTTCCTAGACTGTAATCTGTATCCCTCTTCTGTCAGGTTTGGGCCGATAATTTTTCTCATGATTTTCCTTTCTTCCTTCAGTGTGCTTTCCATGTCGCTTTTCGTATGGAGTGTTAGCGTATTACTTGCATACGGTATTTCGGGCTTGATTACTGTGAGAACTTTTAACATTGCAGACCGTCAGCAATCGTGAATAATTTAATGATTATTAAGAATCCGACTCGATTGCAAATAGAAACCGGATGTTGACCTACGTTTCGGTGCGTTAACCACGCCTTCTTCGGAACACACTAAAGCTACAAACTGCCTAAAGAGGCACGGACAAACATTAATACAGAACGCCCAAAAGGGCAAAAGACTCGCACAAAATGGAAAATGTACGGTACGTGTGTGCCACGTCAATAGCTGTACTTAACTCAAACGCCAGAAGCGTGCTTCCTCACTTAAGCCAACGTTCGGTGGGCAGCGGGATCTCAGGTTTGTAGTTTTAGTGCGCTCCGAAGAAGGCGTGGTTATCCGCGACGAAAGCTAGGTCAACATCCGGTTTCTGTTTGCGATAGAGGCGGATTCTTTATAAACATTGTCTTGATTACTGTGTTGTAGTGTCTGACTTTCTTGTGAAAGGGCATGCGTTTTTTTTTCTTCTTCTTCTTCTTCTTTCTTTTCACCCTCTTTGGGGTACGCCGGATCAATCATTTCTTTCTGCGTTGTTCTTTTCTTAGGGCACAATATTTCTTCATTCTTTCTGATCTTCTTCTCCTCTCTTCTTCCGAGATGAAGGATTTGGACTTTTGTGTGGATTTGTCTTGGAACCTTATGTTTTCAACTTTAGTAATTAATTTAGCAGTTCGATCAATAAGTGAATTTTCTGAAATATTTAATTCCACTAGGTCTTTCTCAGTTTCTTTAAACCAGTTGGGCTTCGTTTTTCGGTTACGGAAGAAGTCAAAGATTTGTTTAGTTAATCTGTTGGAATTCATTCTGAGAAGATGACCATAAAAATTTATTCTCCTTTTTCGCATAGAATCTGAAAGTTTTTCAATTTTCTTGTAGAGAGTTTCATTTTTGATGTATATAATCTTATTGTCTTGAAATTTTGGCCCAATGATTTTTCTTAAAATTTTTCTTTCCTCTACCTCAAGTTTCTCCATTTGGCCTTTGAAATTCATGTTAAGTGTTTCTGCTGCATACAGTGCTTCTGGCTTAATCACTGTCTTGTAATGTGCAATTTTGGACCCCCATGAAAGGGATTTTTTGTTGTATGTATTTTTTGTTAGTTGGAAGGCCAATTCAAGTTTATTTTTTCTGGATTCCATTGCTTTGCTTTCCCCAGCATTCCAACTAATCCATTCTCCGAGATATTTGAATTCTTTTACTATTTCAATCTTCTGTTCTTGAACTTTGAGGTATTTACTCGTACATGAGTGCTTGATGTTTATCAATATCTTAGTTTTTTCAGAGGAGATGTGAAGACCAATTTTAACTGCTTGTTTCTTTAGTTTTTTTTTATTATACAGGGTGTTACAAAAAGGTACGGCCAAACTTTCAGGAAACATTCCTCACACACAAAGAAAGAAATGTGGACATGTGTCCGGAAACGCTTACTTTCCATGTTAGAGCTCATTTTATTACTTCTCTTCAAATCACATTAATCATGGAATGGAAACAGAACATACCAGCATGACTTCAAACACTTTGTTACAGGAAATGTTCATAATGTCCTCCGTTAGCGAAGATACGTGCATCCACCCTCCGTCGCAAGGAACCCCTGATGCGCTGATGCAGCCCTGGAGAATGGCGTATTGTTTCACAGCCGTCCACAATACGAGCACGAAGAGTCTCTACATTTGGTACCGGGGTTGCGTAGACAAGAGCTTTCAAATGCCCCCATAAATGAAAGTCAAGATGGTTGAGGTCAGGAGAGCGTGGAGGCCATGGAATTGGTCCGCCTCTACCAATCCATCGCTCACCGAATCTTTTGTTGAGAAGTGTACGAACACTTCGACTGAAATGCGCAGGAGCTCCATCGTGCATGAACCACATGTTGTGTCGCACTTGTAAAGGCACATGTTGTAGCAGCACAGGTAGAGTATCCCGTATGAAATCATGATAACGTGCTCCATTGAGCGTAGGTGGAAGAACATGGGGCCCAATCAAGACTTCACCAACAATGCCTGCCCAAACGTTCACAGAAAATCTCGCTACGGTCGCAGGTTCGAATCCTGCCTCGGGCATGGAAGTGTGTGATGTCCTTAGGTTAGTTAGGTTTAATTAGTTCTAAGTTCTAGGGGACTGATGACCTAAGATTTTAAGTCCATAGTGCTCAGAGCCATTTGAACCATTTGAATCGTATGAAATCATGATAACGTGCTCCATTGAGCGTAGGTGTAAGAACATGGGGCCCAATCAAGACATCACCAACAATGTCTGCCCAAACGTTCACAGAAAATCTGTGTTGATGACGTTGCACAATTGCGTGCGGATTCTCGTCAGCCCACACATGTTGATTGTGAAAATTTACAATCTGATCACGTTGGAATGAAGCCTCACCCTAAGGAGAACATTTGCACTGAACTGAGGATTGACACATTGTTGGATGAACCATTCGCAGAAGTGTACCCGTGGAGGCCAATCAGCTGCTGATAGTGCCTGCACACGCTGTACATGGTACGGAAACAACCGGTTCTCCCGTAGCACTCTCCATACAGTGACAAGGTCAACGTTACCTTGTACAGCAGCAACTTCTCTGACGCTGACATTAGCGTTATCGTCAACTGCACGAAGAATTGCCTCGTCCATTGCAGGTGTCCTAGTCGTTCTAGGTCTTCCCCAACCGCGAGTCATAGGCTGGAATGTTCCGTGCTCCCTAAGACGCCGATCAATTGCTTCGCACGTCTTCTTGTCGGGACACCTTCATTATGGAAATCTGTCTCGATAAAAAAGGAACCGCGCCACAGCTACTGCCCCGTGCTAATCCATACATCAAATGGGCATCTGCCAACTCCGCATTTGTAAACATTGCACTGACTGCAAAACCACGTTCGTGATGAACAGTAAGCTGTTGATGCTACGTACTGATGTGCTTGATGCTAGTACTGTAGAGCAATGAGTCACATGTCAACACAAGCACCGAAGTCAACATTACCTTCCTTCAATTGGGCCAACTGGCGGTGAATCGAGGAACTACGGTACATACTGACGAAACTAAAATGAGCTCTAACATGGAAATTAAGAGTTTCCGGGCACATGTCCACATAACATCTTTTCTTTATTTGTATGTGAGGAATGTTTTCTGAAAGTTTGGCCGTACCTTTTCGTAACACCCTGTATACGTGCTGTATCTTGCCTAACGCTCTCTTCATTTTTTGTAGTCGATCTTCTGTGCGCTTTTTTCTCCCCCTCTGGGTTCAAGGATACTTGAAGTTTGCAACTGTTTATTTTGTCGTATTTTGTGTCTAATTTTGTTATGTTTAATTTTGAGCAGAAAAATTCAGACTTCTCGAAAGAGATTTGCAGCCCAACTTTTTCAGCGCATTATTTTAGTACCTCTTATTTGTATGGCCAGTTCGTCTGCGAAAGCTAGGTTTGACATTTTTATTTTGTCCCGGTATGTTCCTAGTCGTGTTGGTTTCCAGTGTCCCTGAGTGTACAGTTCTTTTCATTGATTATGGTATAGAGTCAAATACACTCCTGGAAATGGAAAAAAGAACACATTGACACCGGTGTGTCAGACCCACCATACTTGCTCCGGACACTGCGAGAGGGCTGTACAAGCAATGATCACACGCACGGCACAGCGGACACACCAGGAACCGCGGTGTTGGCCGTCGAATGGCGCTAGCTGCGCAGCATTTGTGCACCGCCGCCGTCAGTGTCAGCCAGTTTGCCGTGGCATACGGAGCTCCATCGCAGTCTTTAACACTGGTAGCATGCCGCGACAGCGTGGACGTGAACCGTATGTGCAGTTGACGGACTTTGAGCGAGGGCGTATAGTGGGCATGCGGGAGGCCGGGTGGACGTACCGCCGAATTGCTCAACACGTGGGGCGTGAGGTCTCCACAGTACATCGATGTTGTCGCCAGTGGTCGGCGGAAGGTGCACGTGCCCGTCGACCTGGGACCGGACCGCAGCGACGCACGGATGCACGCCAAGACCGTAGGATCCTACGCAGTGCCGTAGGGGACCGCATCGCCACTTCCCAGCAAATTAGGGACACTGTTGCTCCGGGGTATCGGCGAGGACCATTCGCAACCGTCTCCATGAAGCTGGGCTACGGTCCCGCACACCGTTAGGCCGTCTTCCGCTCACGCCCCAACATCGTGCAGCCCGCCTCCAGTGGTGTCGCGACAGGCGTGAATGGAGGGACGAATGGAGACGTGTCGTCTTCAGCGATGAGAGTCGCTTCTGCCTTGGTGCCAATGATGGTCGTATGCGTGTTTGGCGCCGTGCAGGTGAGCGCCACAATCAGGACTGCATACGACCGAGGCACACAGGGCCAACACCCGGCATCATGGTGTGGGGAGCGATCTCCTACACTGGCCGTACACCACTGGTGATCGTCGAGGGGACACTGAATAGT
The DNA here is from genome assembly GCF_023864275.1 of Schistocerca cancellata. Classification (NCBI taxonomy): domain Eukaryota; kingdom Metazoa; phylum Arthropoda; class Insecta; order Orthoptera; family Acrididae; genus Schistocerca; species Schistocerca cancellata. Next base: position 98,202,850 of record NC_064637.1, read on the forward strand.
GCACGGTACATCCAAACCGTCATCGAACCCATCGTTCTACCATTCCTAGACCGGCAAGGGAACTTGCTGTTCCAACAGGACAATGCACGTCCGCATGTATCCCGTGCCACCCAACGTGCTCTAGAAGGTGTAAGTCAACTACCCTGGCCAGCAAGATCTCCGGATCTGTCCCCCATTGAGCATGTTTGGGACTGGATGAAGCGTCGTCTCACGCGGTCTGCACGTCCAGCACGAACGCTGGTTCAACTGAGGAGCCAGGTGGAAATGGCATGGCAAGCCGTTCCACAGGACTACATCCAGCATCTCTACGATCGTCTCCATGGGAGAATAGCAGCCTGCATTGCTGCGAAAGGTGGATATACACTGTACTAGTGCCGACATTGTGCATGCTCTGTTGCCTGTGTCTATGTGCCTGTGGTTCTGTCAGTGTGATCATGTGATGTATCTGACCCCAGGAATGTGTCAATAAAGTTTCCCCTTCCTGGGACAATGAATTCACGGTGTTCTTATTTCAATTTCCAGGAGTGTACATAAAGAAGTTGGCAGTATGAGTTTACAACGAGGCGACAGAAGTAATGGGATAGCTTTATGCACATATACAGATGGCGGTAGTATTGTGTACAGAAGGTATGACAGGACAGTGAATTGGGGGAGCTGTGATTTGGAATCAGGTGGTCCATGTGAAAAGGTGTCTGATGTCATTTCGGCCGCACGACAGGAATTAACAGGCTTTGAACGCGGGATGATAGTTCGAGCTAGACATTGGGACATTCCAATTCAGAAATCGTTTGGGAATTCACGATAAACTTTCAGTGCTGTTTGCGGCTGACATTATGAGATACGGATTTTATGAACGTGTTACTTCTGCTGCCGTAGCCCATTAACACCAAATTTCGCCAGAAGGACACAGGTTTGATCCTCCTACTCATCCGCATCAAATTACACTTTTCAGCAGGCCAGTGTGGCCGAGAGGTTCTAGGCGCTTCAGTCTGGAACCGCGCGACCTCTACGGTCGCAGATTCGAATCCTGCCTCGGGCATGGATGTATTTGATGTCCTTAGGTTAGTTAGGTTTAAGTAGTTCTAATTTCTAGGGGACTGATGATCTCAGATGTTAAGTCCCATAGTGCTCAGAGCCACTTCGACCATTTTACAATTTTCAACAAATAGGGCTAACTGCCATTCATCACACACATTGTAAATTTTGTCTTATTTGTTATTTCATTCAAAATCTTGCCAAGCTCTATTACACTCTGGGCTCTGATACTTGTAGCGCTTTATGAGGTGAGAACTTAGCCGCAAGTGTGTTTCACCGCATCGCGTACATTCTTGTTTGCACTGGATCGTACGCAGTTCATACGGTTATACTGAGTAAACGATTTCCGATTAAAGATCAGGTGGTGCAAATCGTATTGGCCACGGAAACGGCACCGCTCTCCCACGGGCATAATCCACCGGGGTAAACACGTTTGAAAACATCCATCACTGGAAGCGGAGTGTGACGGCCATATTCCCTAGGCGCCAATCTCTCCCAACACCGCACCAGAGCAACACGTGTGCTGTCACGGAATTTCCGCGTCCCAGACGGAAAGTGACCCCGAAATATTGTGACAGGTCGGCAAACAACCGCGCCTCGCTCATTAGGGCCGGGATAAAGAGGTTTCGGCCGCCGCTGCAAGCCGGGTCCTCCATCAAAAATTGGTCACTCTCCGTTCTGAGCCGCAGAGGCAAGTGAACACAGAAAGTCCGACCGTTGATATTACGAGCGGAGGGCACAAACATTTGGGCGACGAGCAAAGAGGCCGCTCTTGGTGCTCCATCAAATATTCGATTCGTGTTCTGCTGGTGCCAGTCAAGGTACACACCGCAACAAGGCTCATCCTTTCCGACATGGTTAGGTCACTAGGACAGTCATGAGATACATTTCTGGAATGCTTACGTTTTACGCGTTTCACTTATGCACATGGGTTCATAACTAACAAGAGGACCCTCCATACTGTAACTCACGGATTTTGATGCGCTTCAAATATGTTGTAGAGGCACTTACCCTGAATACCTGGCTATCCGATTTTTTAGCGACCGGCCTTGGTTTTTGAGAAAATCGATTTTGAAGTTCATTGCGCTCTTTGAATACCAGTAACATTACACATCTCCCGAGCAAGTCAGCGTAGCGCAGCAGTTAAGGTTCATGGGTAACACTCTGGAGGTACCGTGTTCGAATCCTGCTCGTGTACTTTCATTTTTTAAATTTTTTTGTGAAGTCGTCCGAATTTTTCAATTTTAATCCAAAGAATATCAACAAACAGTGTAAGGTGTGCGAAATTACAAAGATACATTCAGTTATTAATTTTTTCTTTCATATAATATTAGAAAATCCTATTTTTCATCGGCCACATTGCCTGATGTGCCAGAACAAAATTGTGGGTGATACGTATCACAGAAACAACCGAAGCACAAATTTTCTCAGCACCACGCGCATTTTATGAAAGCAACCGTCTTGCAGGCGCACGGTTTCTTCATTGAACGATACCGGGAACCACAGTTCTCTTGCATTCAAAAAGATTACTCTTTCATCCGCTAATTTCGAAGTGAACGATGCATATCTAATCATGCTTTCAAAATTAGGTACGCTGAACTGATGTAGAATCAGCGAATGTAATTTTATCGAATCTTCCCTAGATGCAATCCCTCTATCGTCTTTCATCATGTCGGGAGCATTCTGAATAATTTTCGTAAGATTTTCACCTGTCGGTAAAAATAAACATCGCAGGGCTGGCAATAAGGAGTGAACTTTGGTGGGACAAAATTTCCTTTCATCACTGAATAGATGATCGTATAAACATGAATCGGTTTGCGCTCCCCACGAATCGATAACGTACCAAAAACTTTTCTGTCCCACGTACGGAAGAATTACAGAACGCAAAAATTCTTCGTACATCAGTTTCGTGAACTTCCCGGATTTCATGCAGCACACAACTTCATTTCTGTAATTTTCTGTAATTCGTCTACTCGTTTTTGAACGTTAGGACCAAATTTTCCCCGCGGTTCTTGAATACATAAAAAACCATATGGGAGCAGGATTCGAACACGGTACCTCCAGCGCGGTAGCCGTGAACCTTTACCGCTGCGCTACGCTGACTTGCTGGGGATATATGTAATGTTATGGGTATGCAAAGAGCACAATGAACTTCAAAATCGATTTTCTCAAAAACCAAGACCGGTCGCTAAAAAACCGGATAGCCAGGTATTCAGGGTAAGTGCCTCTACAACCTATTTGAAGCGCATCAAAATCCATGATTTACAGTATGGAGGGTCCCTTGTAAGTCGATTTTCCAACGTTTTTCGGTGTATCCGAGACTATCATCCACCGAGGCATTGGATTCATAGGAGACAAGGCCTGTCAATGCTGCACTTAGCTCCATATTCTCCACTGGCGATCGTGGAAATGAGTCGCGATCGCTGAATAACAAACAACATTGTGAGACGCTCCTCCTGCGGTCCGCCAGCGTGCAAAGCAGAGTCACGTTTGCTGCTGAAGGGGTGGCCTACAGGCAGGCGCCGGCGCCTATAACATATGTAGTGTCATTGGATGACATTTCCAGACACGGGTTCCTATCCTCGATTTGTTCCTCTAGGCGCCCTCTAGAACTCCTCGAAGTATATATATATATGGATTTTTGTGGGGGGTGGGCTATATTTCTGAGATGGAAGTTATCGCTGAAACAATCGGTTTTCGATTACATGGTCTCTTTTCTTTTCACATCAGTTTAACCTCACTGTTAAAACCATTCAAACTTACTGCTTTCTTAAATACCTATTTTAGGTTTTTAATTCCTATTATTCCCTGCAATAAACGTAGAAATAGAACAAAACTGAAAAATTTTTGACGCAATCTATTTCGAGATATACAGAAGCAAAATATTAAAATAAATAAGCATGTAAAACAACAGATAGTCCATCCGCCATCACTGCTTTTCCTGAAAAGTGATAAGTGGTTGAATACTACCATAATTCCCAATATTCTCCTACTGATTCCACGTCTTTGAAACGCTGCTCAAAAAGCGTATTGTAATCGGGGATCATGTCACTATTAGGGCATTACGAAGTGTCAGTGCTAAGGGATGAAAACTAAGGTTGAAGGAGTATGTTTTTTGTGTTAAATTCTCCATTTTTAATGGCTACAGGCATATGAAGGCCTATTATGAAAACACAGGGAGCAGCTCAGCTCATTTCTGCCTTTAGTATAAACTATGAATGAACTGTTGTTTTTGCCGGCTGTGGTGGCCGTGCGGTTCAGTCCGGAACTGCGGGACTGCTACGGTCGCAGGTTCGAATCCTACCTCGGGCATGGATGTGTGTGATGTCCTTAGGTTAGTTAGGTTTAAGTAGTTCTAAGTTCTAGGGGACTGATGACCTAAGATGTTAACTCCCATAGTGCTCAGAGACATTTGAACCATTTTTGAAAAGTTGTTTTTAATTTACTAGTGTTACCATAATTCCCTACCTCTTATTACTTCATAGGAATGGCAGACAAATTTTTAATCTTTTTAAAGCACATATAACATTGCAACTTCCTGACAGATTAAAACTGTGTGCCGTACCGAGACCCGAACTCGAGACCTTTGCCTTTCGCGGGCAAGTGCTCTGCCGTCTTTTCTTACCTTTTTTTCTTCTTTTTTGCATTTTGTTCGTTATTATTCGGTGTATTTAAACATAGCGGACGTCACATGACATCCGTTGATGTTCTTTGGTGATCCTTCGAACACGCTGCGCTAATGTTCCGACATCGTCTGAGCTACCCGAGCACGACTCACAACCCGTCCTCACAGCTTCAGTTCCGCCAGTACCTCGTCTTCTACCTTCCAATCTTCACAGAAGCTCTTCTGCGAACCTTTCAGAACTAGCACCCCTGGAAGAAATGATACTGTGGAGACATGGCTTAGCCACAGCCTGGGGGATGTTTCCAGAATGAGATTTTCACTCTGCAGCGTAGTGTGCGCTGATATGAAACTTCTGTAAAGTTTGGAAGGTAGGAGACGGTGTTTGTTTAGTGCAAATGTAAACAGTATTCACTGTATATCGATCAGTCACTGTATTGATATAAAAATCGTCATGGTGAGCAGCTGGGTGTATAGCGGCAGCGAAGCGAGTCCTCAGTTATACATGCAAAGTAGTAGACGCGCTGTCCTTTTTGCACGGGTATAGTCCTCTTGTAACCGACAACATACTCAGGTGAATAGATTTTGGTTAATCAGGCAGCATTGTACATCCACGAGGTGAATCTGCGAGCACAGGAGGCTAGAAAGTTCGGATATGAGGTCATAGAACCCTGTGGCGAGTTTAAAGCGAATTGAAAACCATTCAGAAGCAAAGATCACAGAAAATTTTTTTTAGTCAAGACAACCGGTTTCAGCAGTCTTTGCTGTCATCTTCAGATCTGAAACATCTTATTATAGGAAAACATGTACATTTTACGCTGAAACTCATGTTTTACTACAAAAAGATGTCTAAGACCTGAAGATTACATCAAAGACTGTTGAAACCAGTTGAATAAAAAATATTTTGCGCGATATTGGCTCTTGAAGGGTTTTAACAATTGAAACAGATCACGTTTCAGTAATTCAGTTTAAAGCGAGTATACAGAGCTCATTTCTGATCTCTGGTAAACAGCATTGGTGGGTATATAAATGTTGATAGAGTTTCAATTCTCTGTGACAGCTAAAATGGCCACAAGAATGCACTATGTCTCAGTATGTCCATCTTTTTAGAGATGGTTGCGGGACTTGGCTGTTTGATACAGGATGTCCAATTAAACACGTTTCAGCCGTCTACTTCCCAGAAATTTTATTTCGCCACCAGTTTCAGCGTTTTACTGCGCCTTCTTCAGACCCCTGACCGACGTTTAGGAAGATTCTGCCTCGGTTCTGATGAAAACAGAGGTCCACAATACTGGCATTAGTAGATTTCTACTTGCTATAGCGATCACTACGCTTTAGTGTTATTCGTGTTTACTATTTTTACCAGGTCCAGTAGCCATAACAATACCCAGGAAAGCAAGTAGGACTAATCCGCTGAATTACGGGCCCATATCACTAACGTCGATTTGCAGTACAATTTTGAAACATATACTACGCTTGAAAATTATGAACCACCTCGAAGAAAACGGTTTACTGACAAACAGCCAGTACCGATTCAGAAAACATCGTTCTTGTGAAACACAACTAGCTTTGTCCTATCCCGAAGTAATGCTTGCTATCGACAGGGGACGTCAAATTGATTCCAAATTTTTGGTTTCCAGAAGGTTTTTGACAACTTTCCTCGCAAGTGACTTCTAATGAAATTGCGTGCCTGCGGAGTATTGTCTCCTTTGTGCGACTGTATTCGTGATTTCCTGTCAGAGTGGTCACAGTTTGTAATCACTGACAGACGTTCCTCTCCAAGGAAGTGCTATAGGCCGTCTGTTGTAACTGATCTACACAAACGATTCAGGAGACAATATGAGCAGCCCTCTTAGATTGTTTGCAGGTGATGCTGTCATTTACAGTCTTGTAAAATTATTACGTGATCAAAACAAATTACAAAATATTTTAGATAAGACATCTGTATGGAGCAGAAATTGACAATTTACTCTAAATCATGAAAAGTTTGAAGTTATGTACATGAGCACGAAAAACCATCCGGTACATTTCAGTTACACGATGAATCACACAAATCTAATGACTGTAAAATCAACTAATACTTATGGATTAGAATTACGAATAACTTAAATTGGAACGATCACATAGATAATATCGTGGCCAAAGAAAACCAAAGGCTGCAATTTGTTGGTGGAATACTTACAAAATGTAACATATCTACTAAAGAAACTTCACGGTAACTGATAACAGGCAAACAGTTACCGGATAAAGATTTATTAAAATCCTTGACCACGGTTTCGGTGTATGTAAATATACCTTCATCAGAAAAAAATGTGATTTTAGTGTATTTTACTTCTGATGAAGGTACATTTAGATATAGCGAAACGACGGTCAAGGATTTTAATAAATCTTCATCCTGCAACTGTTTGGCTGTTACCATTTACCGTGAAGAATTTCAACAGTTGATGCTTCTGCCACGTTTAAAATCTTGAAACTATACAAACCACGCTTGTCCGCCCTCGTCTTCGGTACTGCTGTGCGGTGTGGGATCCGTGTCAGATAAAATCAACGGAGGACATAGAAAGGTTAAAGAAAGGCAGCTCGTTTGGTATTATCGTGAGATACGGGAGAGACTGCAACGAATATGTTACACGAATTGAGGTGGTAGTCATCAAAACGAAAACATTCTTCGTTGCGGCAGGAGCTTCTCATGAAATTTCACTCATCACTTTCTCTTCAGTGTGAAAAAAATTTTCTGGTGCCCACCAATGTAGGTAGAAATGGTGATCATAATAAAATAAGAGAAATCAGAGCCCGCATTTCTCGTTCGCTGTCGGAGGGTGGAAAGGTAGAGAAGTAGCTTGAAGGCGGTTCGGTGAACTCTCTGCCAGACAATTGTGAATTGCAGAGAAATCGTTTAGCTGTAGATGTAGATGTACCGGGTGACAGTTATTGACCTATATGAAATAAAATCATCATAAGGTCTCAATAGTTTGCGTTACGACGTTCAAACTGCACGGTTGGCCGCGGGGCATGATGGGAATTAATATGCGCGTGGTATGGTTTAGTTTAGCGGAGCCAACTTTCATTTGAATGGGTACGTCAATAAGGAAAACTGGCGCATTTGGGGATCTTAGAATCCCCATTTCGCGATCGGGAAGTATCTTAACCCTCAACGGGGTGACTGTGTGGTACGCAATGTCCAGTCACGGGATAGTCTGTACGATATTCCTTAATGGGACGGTGACTACCGAACGGTACGTGAAGGATTTGGAAGATAATTTCATCCCCATTATCCAAAGTGACCCTGATTTCGACAAGATGTGGTTAACGCAAGACGGAGCACGACCCGATCGAACCAGGAGAGTGATGTCCTGGAGGAACACTTTGGGGACCGCATTCTGGTTCTGGGGTACCCAGAGGCCACTGGCATGGGCCTCGATTAGCTGCCATATTCTCCGGATCTGAACACATGCGACTCGTTTTCGAGGGGCTATATTAAAGACGAGGCGTACGGCAATACCCCCCAAGACCATTGCTGAGCTGGAAACAGCCATTCAGCATCGATGTTCCGACACTTCAGCGGGCCATGGCAGAATTTCGCTATTCGTCTGCGCTACATCGCCGCCAATGATGGCAGGCATATCGAACATGTCAGAACCTAAATCCAAATACACTCCTGGAAATGGAAAAAAGAACACATTGACACCGGTGTGTCAGACCCACCATACTTGCTCCGGACACTGCGAGAGGGCTGTACAAGCAATGATCACACGCACGTCACAGCGGACACACCAGGAACCGCGGTGTTGGCCGTCGAATGGCGCTAGCTGCGCAGCATTTGTGCACCGCCGCCGTCAGTGTCAGCCAGTTTGCCGTGGCATACGGAGCTCCATCGCAGTCTTTAACACTGGTAGCATGCCGCGACAGCGTGGACGTGAACCGTATGTGCAGTTGACGGACTTTGAGCGAGGGCGTATAGTGGGCATGTGGGAGGCCGGGTGGACGTACCGCCGAATTGCTCAACACGTGGGGCGTGAGGTCTCCACAGTACATCGATGTTGTCGCCAGTGGTCGGCGGAAGGTGCACGTGCCCGTCGACCTGGGACCGGACCGCAGCGACGCACGGATGCACGCCAAGACCGTAGGATCCTACGCAGTGCCGTAGGGGACCGCACCGCCACTTCCCAGCAAATTAGGGACACTGTTGCTCCTGGGGTATCGGCGAGGACCATTCGCAACCGTCTCCATGAAGCTGGGCTACGGTCCCGCACACCGTTAGGCCGTCTTCCGCTCACGCCCCAACATCGTGCAGCCCGCCTCCAGTGGTGTCGCGACAGGCGTGAATGGAGGGACGAATGGAGACGTGTCGTCTTCAGCGATGAGAGTCGCTTCTGCCTTGGTGCCAATGATGGTCGTATGCGTGTTTGGCGCCGTGCAGGTGAGCGCCACAATCAGGACTGCATACGACCGAGGCACACAGGGCCAACACCCGGCATCATGGTGTGGGGAGCGATCTCCTACACTGGCCGTACACCACTGGTGATCGTCGAGGGGACACTGAATAGTGCACGGTACATCCAAACCGTCATCGAACCCATCGTTCTACCATTCCTAGACCGGCAAGGGAAGTTGCTGTTCCAACAGGACAATGCACGTCCGCATGTATCCCGTGCACCCAACGTGCTCTAGAAGGTGTAAGTCAACTACCCTGGCCAGCAAGATCTCCGGATCTGTCCCCCATTGAGCATGTTTGGGACTGGATGAAGCGTCGTCTCACGCGGTCTGCACGTCCAGCACGAACGCTGGTCCAACTGAGGCGCCAGGTGGAAATGGCATGGCAAGCCGTTCCACAGGACTACATCCAGCATCTCTACGATCGTCTCCATGGGAGAATAGCAGCCTGCATTGCTGCGAAAGGTGGATATACACTGTACTAGTGCCGACATTGTGCATGCTCTGTTGCCTGTGTCTATGTGCCTGTGGTTCTGTCAGTGTGATCATGTGATGTATCTGACCCCAGGAATGTGTCAATAAAGTTTCCCCTTCCTGGGACAATGAATTCACGGTGTTCTTATTTCAATTTCCAGGAGTGTATCTGTAGTGACGTTTACATGTTGAATAACTAATTTGTGTGTTTTTTCATAGAGATCAATGATTGTCACCATGTAGATTATATAAGGGGCGTTATCAGTGTTCGTTATTGAGCGGTAATGTCGCGTACTCATGTGAGACAGCGTTATCAGCACCTGATAGTGTTTGAAAGAGACCTTGTGATGGGTCTCCGTATGCCTGGCTAGGGAAATCGTGCAATATCGAGGTTTGTAGTACAATCGGATGTGACGCTGGTCCGACACTGGATTATAGGGGAACGTGAGCACAGGCGTATTCGCCGTCAGGGATCCGTTCGACCACATCCGACCATCACAGGGGCGGATCGGCGTATTGTGCACCAACTACATCATAACCCCTTTACATTTTCGCCTACCGTCCGAGAACAAGAAATGGACACCCTGGAACACTGTATGTCATCACGCTCCGAGAGTATTCGTACACAAACCAGGGAATTACTATCCCAGCGGTAGGCTGATGGGCCGGCCGGGGTGTCAGAGCGATTCTAGGCGCTACAGTCTGGAATCCTGCCTCGGGCATGGACGTGTGTGATCTCCTTAGGTTTAAGTAGTTCTACGTTCTAGAGGACTGATGACCTCAGAAGTTAAGTCCCCTAGTGATCGGAGCCATTTGAACCTTTTTTTGTTAGGCTGATGATAACACCACAACAGAAACTCCTGTGAAACTTCCTGGCAGATTAAAACTGTGTGCCGGATCGAGACTCGAACTCGGGACCTTTGCCTTTCGCGGGCAAGTGCTCTACCAACTCAGCTACCCAAGCACGACTCACGCCACGTCCTCACAGCTTTAGTTCTGCCAGTACCTCGTGCTTGGGTAGCTCAGTTAGTAGAGCACTTGCCAGCGAAAGCGCGAAAGACAAAGCTCCCGCGTTCGAGTCTCGGTCTTGCACACAGTTTTAATCTGCCAGGGAGTTTCATATCAGCGCACATTCCGCTGCAGAGTGAAAATCTCATTCTAGAAACTCCTGTGTTTAGAGCGGTGCCCTGCACGGGTAGCATGGACTGCCATACCCCAGATAGATATCGTCGGCAAGTATGTTGATGAAGTAACGATAAGTCTTATTCTTCCAATATTTTTTTGCAGAGGTACAGCAGTATCAGTCGTGGTGTGACAGTTTGGGAAATCTTCGTCTTTGACTATAGGTAGCGGTTGATGTTGGCTTAGGGAAGTGATACGTCACGATTATCCTGAGACAGTATAAGGGGACCATTTTTCAACAGGACAATGCCTGTCCAGACATGGAAAGTGAATCTCTCTGCGTAATGTTGAGGTACTTCCGTGAGAGAATATGTGTGACACCAGAGGTGATCAATGGACTCATACTGCGAAGTTGTTGGTAATTTGATTCGATTTTGTAATTACAGAAATAACATCACTTACGCTGTAAACCCGTGAAATGTGGTTTCGTTTGCTTCTCCTCCTCTAGTAACTTCACTTTTATTTCAGCCAATACAGGGTGCGCTTTTACGCATGGATAGAGTCTTGTCTTCGGATCGGTGGAACATGCAGGAGCAGAGTAGATTTTAAGGTGTTTAGGCGGTGAACGGAATTCCGCGGTTTCATTTTGCGCGCTTAACGGAACCTGTAAAGAGCCATTTACAGGGGCAAAAGCGATACAATGACGCCTGCATTGGGTTCTGTGTGTCGGTAATGAGCGGAGTTGAGAAGCTAGCCCGGCAGGATTTCGCAGCTTCATCAGTCTCCCTCTGCGGACCACCGCATCGGATTCCCCCGACTGGAATGAGATTTACTTGAAAGAGAGAGTGAGGAGAGAGGGAGAGCGAAAGAGAGAGAGAGAGGAGAGAGAGAGGTGCTGTCACAGTGGGCCACTGTGGGAGCGCGCATTAACCAGACGGACGGCGTCGTAATTGCATTCCGCAGCGCCGCGACGCCCACCGACGCCGACGCCTGTTCCAGCGCCTAGACGGCGCCTGCCCGCTACCGCCTGATTAACAAGCGTCGTCTGTCCGGGCTGGTTGCGTCGGAGACGTCCGTATTAACACCTGAGGCAGCGGGGTCTGATATGAGCCAGTTTATCGGTAGTGAAATCACTGCTGTCAGGTAATTACTCGTATGTCTGTAACAAAAAAAGGGTTCAAATGGCTCTCAGCACTATGGGACTTAACTTCTGAGATCATCAGTCCTCTAGAACTTAGAACTACTTAATCCTAACTAACCTAAGGACATCACACACATCCATGCCCGAGGCAGGATTCGAGCCTGCGACCGTAGCAGCAGCGCGGTTCCGACTAGAACAGCTCGGCCACACGGGCCGGACACTGCTCATGCATCGTTATTTACATCTATGGGCGGGTTTAGTGACCTCTCTGAACAATGCTATTCTCATGAGTTCTCAGAAGTGGGGTGATAAACTTTTTTTGTTGTTTGTATATGAACTGCACTGCCGTCTGAGTAAACACACAAAAACGGTCTTTTAATACAAAAAAGTGAGCTGGGAAGAGATGATAATGCACTAAGTCGTGAAATTTCTCCTTCATTCAAGAATTTTTGAAACCAAACATTTCTTCCGACGCTATCCGAATCACTGGTTACTCTCTCTTAAGGGCAGATCGTGAAACACGACGCGGGGGTGGTGTGGGTGCCTATGTTCGCTCTGATCTGAGACCTACTATACTATGCACATCGGATGCAAAGGGCGAAGGAGAAGCAGAGTTCTTGTTTTTCGAAATAAATACATCAAATCAGAAACTGCTAATTGGAGTAATCTATAAACCACCAAACGTCGGTGCTATGTCCTCCTTTCAGTCTGCCCTGTCCTCGCTCGTGACACTGCATGAACACATAATCATTATGGGCGACACAAACATCGAATTACAGTTAAAATCTCCCTCTGCAGAAAAACTAAGGAGACTGTTCCACTCCAATGATATGAGTTTAACACCGCTGGACCCAACTCATCACACGCCACACAGCCATACACTCATAGATATAATAGCAACAAAGCGACCAGATAAAATAATTCGCGCCAATCAGACATCCGCTCCAGGACTCTCTGCTCACGACGTGATATTCTTAAATTACTCAGTGCATACTACCAAAGAAAAATCTCACCTGGTAACCTACAGAAACCTAAAAAATGTTAACCATGACGCTCTTCAAAAGGATTGCTCAGAGATCCCTTGGCATGATATAAGCAATGAACCGACTTTAGACGGAAAAATTCGGGAATTATGTCGCAAAATTATTGCACTGTATGATAAACATGCTCCTCAACGCACTGTCAAGGTAAAGAGAGCTCCCGCTCCGTGGCTCACCACTGCATTACGCCAGTTAATGAATGAACGTGATGCTGCACATAGAGCCTTCAAGCGTAACCCAACTCCCGAGGCGTACGAAGCTTATAGGAAACTCCGAAATAGAACCAAGCAAAGCGTGAGGAATGTCAAAATCAGACATGCCCGCTCTGTCGTATGCGGTATAACACAACCTGCTGCACTGTGGAAAAAGCTGCGCAGTTTCGGTATAGGGAAGCGAAGATCTGACGCTGTTTATCAAGCGTCTGCAGAAGAATTAAACGATTTCTTCTCAACATCTGTAAACTGCCTCGCAGTGACAAATTACCAGCCCCAAGATATCAATCTCTCGAGAGACAAGTTTTTCCTAAAACATGTAACTACCGGCACAGTACACAAGGCAATTATGAGAATCTCTTCCGAGGCAGTAGGAAATGATGGAGTGAGCATTGGCATGATTAAGAACGTCGTAGACACTATTACTCCAGTTATCACAGACATCTTCAACCTGTCTCTTGTCAGTAGTACATATCCTACTGAGTGGAAGCAAAGTTTAATTCAACCTATACCCAAGACTGACAACCCTAAGTCGCCAGGTGACTACAGGCCGATCTGCATACTACCTGCAATATCTAAAGCCCTAGAATACATCGTCCATGAACAGCTGACGGATTACCTCAAAACTCATAACATCCACAACAAATATCAGTCAGGCTTTCGAAAGCACCATAGTACAGCAACTGCATTAATCAAAGTAACTGATGACATTAAACATGCTATGGACAGAAGTGAAGCTACCATCCTCACACTGCTTGACTTTAGCAAGGCTTTTGATACAGTTGACTTTGATATATTACTAATTAAAATGAAAGAGCTGAATTTCTCAAACAGCGCAATACACTGGTTCGACAGCTACCTCAGAAACAGAAGTCAACAAGTCATTTGTGGGTCGGAAAAGTCATCATGGAAAAACGTGCGCTCTGTAGTTCCCCAAGGCTCCGTCCTTGGTCCATTACTCTTCTCACTGTACATTAATGATATTCCTTCAGTGATTCACTCCTGCAACTACCATCTACACTCCTGGAAATTGAAATAAGAACACCGTGAATTCATTGTCCCAGGAAGGGGAAACTTTATTGACACATTCCTGGGGTCAGATACATCACATGATCACACTGACAGAACCACAGGCACATAGACACAGGCAACAGAGCATGCACAATGTCGGCACTAGTACAGTGTATATCCACCTTTCACAGCAATGCAGGCTGCTATTCTCCCATGGAGACGATCGTAGAGATGCTGGATGTAGTCCTGTGGAACGGCTTGCCATGCCATTTCCACCTGGCGCCTCAGTTGGACCAGCGTTCGTGCTGGACGTGCAGACCGCGTGAGACGACGCTTCATCCAGTCCCAAACATGCTCAATGGGGGACAGATCCGGAGATCTTGCTGGCCAGGGTAGTTGACTTACACCTTCTAGAGCACGTTGGGTGGCACGGGATACATGCGGACGTGCATTGTCCTGTTGGAACAGCAAGTTCCCTTGCCGGTCTAGGAATGGTAGAACGATGGGTTCGATGACGGTTTGGATGTACTGTGCACTATTCAGTGTCCCCTCGACGATCAGCAGTGGTGTACGGCCAGTGTAGGAGATCGCTCCCCACACCATGATGCCGGGTGTTGGCCCTGTGTGTCTCGGTCGTATGCAGTCCTGATTGTGGCGCTCACCTGCATGGCGCCAAATACGCATACGACCATCATTGGCACCAAGGCAGAAGCGACTCTCATCGCTGAAGACGACACGTCTCCATTCGTCCCTCCATTCACGCCTGTCGCGACACCACTGGAGGCGGGCTGCACGATGTTGGGGCGTGAGCGGAAGACGGCCTAACGGTGTGCGGGACCGTAGCCCAGCTTCATGGAGACGATTGCGAATGGTCCTCGCCGATACCCTAGGAGCAACAGTGTCCCTAATTTGCTGGGAAGTGGCGGTGCGGTCCCCTACGGCACTGCGTAGGATCTACGGTCTTGGCGTGCATCCGTGCGTCGCTGCGGTCCAGTCCCAGGTCGACGGGCACGTGCACCTTCCGCCGACCACTGGCGACAACATCGATGTACTGTGGAGACCTCACGCCCCACGTGTTGAGCAATTCGGCGGTACGTCCACCCGGCCTCCCGCATGCACACTATACGCCCTCGCTCAAAGTCCGTCTACTGCACATACGGTTCACGTCCACGCTGTCGCGGCATGCTACCAGTGTTAAAGACTGCGATGGAGTTCCGTATGCCACGGCAAACTGGCTGACACTGACGGCGGCGGTGCACAAATGCTGCGCAGCTAGCGCCATTCGACGGCCAACACCGCGGTTCCTGGTGTGTCCGCTGTGCCGTGCGTGTGATCATTGCTTGTACAGCCCTCTCGCAGTGTCCGGAGCAAGTATGGTGGGTCTGACACACCGGTGTCAATGTGTTCTTTTTTCCATTTCCAGGAGTGTATATGCCGACGACATCCAACTGTACATAAGTGCAAGCCCCAAGAACATTGCTGATGCAGTAGCGAGTATGAACGCAGATCTTTGCTCTGTTTCTCGATGGGCACAGAACCTAGGTCTGAAACTAAACCCCAAGAAATCCCAGGTCATACTTATATCTCATCCAAAGTTAATCAGTCGGTACTTTCGCGAAACAGTCCCTCAAATACTCCTCAATGGTACCCAACTACCATACCAAAAAACAGTAAAAGACCTTGGAATAATCTTGGATGAACACCTAAACTGGGAAGAACAAACAGTCACAGATTGCCGGAAATCGCTCTCCTCCGTACATGCAACTCGCGTTAAACAAAAATTAGTCCAAACACTAGTCTTGCCTAATCTTTACTACTGTGATGTAGTTCAACACGGCACAAATAGTGAAAATTCGAGATGTCTCGAGCTAGTGATGAATGCTTGCGTTAGATACGTATGCAATATACGGTTGTATGATCATATCAGTCCTTCATACTCCCAGCTAGGTTGGATACGCCCACATAAGGCACGCGATCTCCACACGATATGCTTACTTCATCGATTTCTTAGCCACTGGTGCCCCCAATACTTATCTTCTCACATTAAACACCTATCATCATTCCACAACCGCAATACCAGATCGGATACGTCTAGCATCTTGGCTGTACCTTTACATAACACAAAATCTTTCTCCGTGTCGTTCTCCATCTCAGCCATACGACTATGGAACGCGCTCCCCTGTGATCTGCGTCTTATCCAGAACCACTCAACATTCAAGAGGGAACTCAAGACTTACATATTAGGGACGGTATAGCCACCATTGTTGTGCCCCTCTCATCTTTTTCTTTCTCCTCTCCATCATAGCTTCGAATTTTACCATTCTATTTCTCTTCCTCTAACCTATCTACCTCTTCTATATCTCTTTCACCCCATTCTATCGTCTTATGTCTCTACTTGATGAGAATAACTCACAAGCTGCAAGAATATAACGAGAAAATTCCCAACTAGCAATAGGATTGACATTCATAAAAGAAAAAAATATGTTTACTTTCCTATACATAGTCATTACTATTATTATTATTCTAGATTGTTATAATTATTTTTTGATTGTTATAATTATCACTGTACTACTTTTATAATCTCTAATTTTTTCTGTAACATTAATACTGTATAACATGTTATATGTCCTTAATGTTCTGTGAGAAACTGAAATTTGTTGAACCTGAGTATGCCTGGTTAGGTGTAAGAGAGGACCTGAAGGCCCTAACCTTGCCAGGTAAAATAAATGCATAAATAAATAAATAAATAAATAAATAAATTTTATGACTGTAATTCTTATAAAGAAGATTTTCAAATGGCTTCAGAGGCGAAACTGCACAGTCTCGGATACAAAATAAATGGTATGTTTCAATCCTTTCAGTGACAGTCGGTGAGCTAGAGCGTTATAGTTCAGAGTATTTGCTGTAACTGGGGACTACGCTGCTACCAAAATATCAGGAAAGACGAGCGCGCCATATCTCTGTTTCCGCCCACCAGCGTGGACGGGAGAGATTACAGGCTTTACGCTGCTGGACACCGGGGGGGATTCCCCCTCCTCTGACTCGCTGTGACGCAGTGCAGTGCAGGCCAGCGCTCCGGCAAAAGCCGGGCCCTCAGCGGTCATCAGGGGGCGGTCCCGGACGCTCTCGAGAGCAGCGAGGTCCATCCACCTCATCCACTCCCCAGTCCGAGGGGCGGCCACGGCACTGCCAAATCCTGGCTTTCGTCGGGGATTCCCCCACTTGCCCCGCCCAGCAGATGACGCAAGGCATTCCGTGAGTGGCTCTGACGCGAACCACGTGGGTCAGGAGAGCGCTCTGAATTGAAGCGTGAAAGAGAAAGTTAACTAATACACTAATCAGCTAGTCCATTACGAGCGCTGCGCACCGCTTAAAACCGATGCCGATATTTTATTTCTAAATAACCGGTATTTTTCGGTTGTAACAGTTTGAAATCCGGTTGTGGATAGGGGCTAAGGTCAATTTCTGTTAGTTATACAAGAACACACAACTTTAATCCCGAAAGCAATTCTCTTTAAAACCACAAAGATCAATTCACGGCTGAGCGCCCAAGTAACTTCTCCAGAATAAGTTTAAATGATTGCTTTTAAAACACCAGGATTTAGAGTAACGGCTGAAGGCCTTACTTAAGTAAAATTACAATATCTTCTCGGCTAAAGGCCGAAATAATATTTCAGATCAGCTAAGGAAATTCTTTAAAAGCCAAGCATCTACAAATATCGGCTGAAGGCCATAGTAAGGAAAAATTTAATTCTTAGGCTGAAAACCCAATTAAAAGAAATTTCTTTGCAGATAGAAGAGACACTTTAAAGATAAGCCTTTACACAGTACAACAAACAAACATCTTAAGAAAACTTGAAGTATCTTGAGGGCTGAAGGCCCAAGCAATTACTCAAGAATAATTAAAAACTGCCTTAAGATAAATATTTGCAGAACACGGCTGAAGGCCGTTTCAAGAATTCAAAATAATTAAAGAGAAACCTTACAGACAAGGATTTACATATTAAAGCCATCGATTCTGGAACAAACGCGGCTGAATACCTAAATACAGAGCAACAAGAATTTTAAATGAAACACGGCTGAAGGCCTAATCTTAAAGGCCGGGGGAGGGTGGCCGAGCGCTTCTAGGCGCTACAGTCAGGAACCGCGGGACCGCTACGGTCGCAGGTTCGAATCCCGCCTGGGGCATGGATGTGTGTGATGTCCTTAGGTTACTTACGTTTAAGTAGTTCTAAGTTCTAGGGGACTGATGACCTCAGGAGTTCCATAGTGCTCAGAGCCATTAATCTTAAAATAGTTGTGTACCTGGTGATCAAAAAGTCAGTATAAATTTGAAAACTGAATAAATCACGGAATAATGTTGATAGAGAGGTACAAATTGACACACATGCTTGGAATGACATGGGCTTTTATTAGAAGCAAAAAAAAAAAATACAAACGTTCAAAAAATGTCCGGTAGATGCCGCTTCATCTGACCAGAATAGCAATAATTAGCAGAACAAAGTAAGACAAAGCAAACATGATGTTCTTTACAGGAAATGCTCAATACGTCCACCATCATTCCTCAACAATAGCTGTAGTCGAGGAATAATGTTGTGAACAGCACTGTAAAGCATGTCCGGAGTTATGGTGAGGCATTGGCGTCGGATGTTGTCTTTCAGCATCCCTAGAGATGTCGGTCGATCACGATACACTTGCGAGTTGAGGTAACCCCAAAGCCAATAATCGCACGGACTGAGGTCTGGGGACCTGGGAGGCCAAGCACGTCGAAGGTGGCGGCTGAGCACACGATCATCACCAAACGACGCGCGCAAGAGATCTTTCACGCGTGTAGCAACATGGTTTTTTTTTTTTGTTCTAATAAAACCCCATGTCATTCCAAGCATGTGCGTCAATTTTTATTCCGTGGTTTATTCAGTTTTCAAATTTATATTGACTTTTTGATCATCCGGTACTTCGGCTGAAAGCTTTATACTAAATGGTCCAAATGGCTCTGAGCACTATGGGACTTAACAGCTATGGTCATCATTCCCCTAGAACTTAGAACTACTTAAATCTAACTAACCCAAGGACAGCACACAACACCCAGCCATCACGAGACAGAGAAAATACCTGACCCCGCCGGGAATCGAACCCGGGAACCCGGGCGTGGGAAGCGAGAACGCTTCCGCACGACCACGAGATGCGGGCTAAACGGCTTTATACTACACATAAAACAGGCAATATTAATATACGGGTGAAGACCTGGCACAGTACCTGCGACCAAATAAAATGGCAATCACAAACAACAAACAGTGGTGGTCAGAAGTGCTACAAAGGTAGGCCTGGAGAGGAACCTCTAACAACAGTTTAGGTGAGACAGGTAGCCAAGCGTAACACTAAATAATCGGCTGGCAACACGATCTAGGGACGGCTGAAGAACCAACCAACAACCCAATCCATTCCCTCCGTCGCAACCGAACAACTGCCTATTCCAGTACGCAGACAGCATGCTTCTCCTCAGTGGAAATCACAGAAGTTCCACAGTTCCACGTAAACACACTTACACAAGAACTCGAACAATCGTAAAAGCAATCACTGTGGAACAACAAGGACGAATCAATTCGAGACACAGAGAGTTTCTACAAGCGGTCGGCGACAAGATACTCGTCGTCCGATGAGACGACCGACCGAACGACCAACCCAGGTCGTTCCCACTCAATTTAGTGTGGCGGCTCCGGCCGGGAGAGTCTTGGCTGTCCGAAGCTGACTGCAGCTCCAACCCAACTCAACTCGATGTCCATTCGCAACTCGACCCGGGCACACTGGCTCGGACCAAACCATGCAGAGGTGACTCTTGCCCATTGGCCACGACATCTCTGCACAAGGAAGGGACCGACCCACGTCCAGAAAGATGACCAATTGACGAGGCCCAGAAACGATCAAAAGACCAAATACACATCGGCCGATGAGACGACCAACCGAATGACCAACCAACGGTCGTCCCGCTCCAATCTCCCTCCGTCGGACAGTTCATGTGTGTTGCCAGCGGTTGGCGCCACACTGGCGCTCTACCCCCGACTGAACTCCAGACACACGAAGACCCGGAAAAACTAGCGGTCGCTCCAGAGTTGGTACGACAGAGCCCTTATCGATAAGCGCTGCTGCTGCCACTCACGGACAAGCAAACCAGCAACGCCAGTGACGCCAGTAAATCGAATTAAAAAGAGAACGAGGGGACAGAACCACAAAAACAAGATGATGAGCAATAAATCGCATGACCGCGAGCACGGCTCACAGTTGTTTTTACTTTTTGCTACTAACTGAGTAAAAAAAAGGACCCAATATCAATTATCGACAGATGGTGTGGTGTCACCGCCAGACACCACACTTGCTAGGCGGTAGCCTTTAAATCGGCCGCGGTCCGTTACTATACGTCGGACCCGCGTGTCGCCACTATCAGTGATTGCAGACCGAGCGCCGCCACACGGCAGGTCTAGTCTAGAGAGACTCCCTAGCACTCGCCCCAGTTGGACAGCCGACTTTGATAGCGATGGTTCACTGTCTACATACGCTCTCATTTGCAGAGACGACAGTTTAGCATAGCCTTCAGCTACGTCATTTGCTACGACCTAGCAAGGCGCCATATTCAGTTACTATTCTGAACAGATAATATTGTGAATCATGTACCGTCAAGAGCGACGTTCATCATTAATGGATTAAAGTATGAAACCAATTACGTCCGCTTTCTGAATTCTCATTCCTTGTCATGTTCCAGACCTCACGTCAGTACAGGTCTTCCCTCCTCACGCCAGCCTGCGTGAGCTAAAACGCGTGCATTTCGGCCTCCATTCGTAACACGGTGTTGTCTCTTCTACTAACACAAAAGATGCAGTGCTAAAGTTTTTCGTTTTTAACTAAACCCTTTTTAAGGAACATGTAATTTTTATTCGTAAAATTTGCTTTGCTTTAAAATATTGAGTTATTATAGAAAATGGGAAAAGAGGTCAGTGCTATTTTAGTAACAATGCTGGCAGAAACGAGCAACCAACATGTGGCTTAAGATAACTGATGTGAAGCCATCATTCAGGTGTTTTTCAAGTAGTATAAAGGATATTCATCCGAGGTATCAATGGTGTGGTTATTGCCAGAACATGTTTCGGGACAGCATTATCCAATTTTCAAGTGCTAACTGTGGTGTCACCGCCAGACACCACACTTGCTAGGTGGAAGCCTTTAAATCGGCCGCGGTCCGTTAGTATACGTCGGACCCGCGTGTCGCCACTGTCAGTGATTGCAGACAGAGCGCCGCCACACGGCAGGTCTAGAGAGACGTCCTAACACTCGCTCCAGTTGTACAGCCGACTTTGCTAGCGATGGTTCACTGACAAATTACGCTCTCATTTGCCGAGACGATAGTTAGCATAGCCTTCAGCTACGTCATTTGCTGCGACCTAGCAAGGCGCCATTATCATTTGCTATTTATCTTGTGATGCCTGTACCGTCAGACCGATGTACACCAATTATGGATTAAAGTTAAGTATTCCAGCAGCTACGTACTTAATTGGCTATATTAATTACATTGTCCTGTTCCAGACCTCACGCCAGCCTGCGTGAGCTTTAACGCGTGCTTTTCGGCTACCAATCATAGTGGCTTGGCTGTCTTACCAAGTCACAACACTAACAACAAGGAACCTAGATAAAAACAGTCCTCCTTATAGCGAAAGACATACAAGGATTACAGACTTCCTGAGTTATGAACCTATCTTAAATAAAATTCTATCCCGTTAGGCCTCCTCACATCCTTGCTTATTAGCAAGGTATGAAAGGGCACTGCACTAACGGAGGTGTAAGTTCTACTCAGGTTATTCATGTGAAAAGGTGTCCCACGTGATTATAGTGAAACGACAGGGATTATCGGACTCTGAAAGCGGAGTGGTAAAAAGATCTATTTGCATGAAACATTAAATTTCGGAATTCAGTACTCCTAGATCCACGGTGTTAACAGTGTGAACAGATGGCCGGCCGCTGTAGCCCAGCTGTTCTAGGCGCTTCAGTCCAGAACCGCGCTGCTGCTGCGGTTGCAGGTTCGAATCCTGCCTCGAGCTTGGATGTGTGTGATGTCGTTAGGTTTAAGTAGTTCTAAGTTCTAGGGGACGGATAACGTCAGATGTTAAGTCCCATTGTGCTTAGATCCATTTGAACCATTTGCAAATAACCGAGGACGTAGCGTGTAGAGGGTGACAATTATTGAACTATTAATTAGTTACAAACTATGGCGTGGACGCACTTGAGTCAACATGTAAACGTCACTACAGATACTCGGATTTAGGTTATGAGGTGTTCGGTATGTCATCCACCCTTGGTGATGATGTGGCGCAGGCGAATAGCGAAATTGTATATGACCCACTGAAGTGTCTGAACATCGATGCTGTCGATGACCTCCTGAATGGCTGTTTTCACTCAGCAATCCTGTACACCTTGTCTTTAATATAAAATGGTTCAAATGGCTCTGAGCACTATGGGATTTAACATCTATGGTCATCAGTCCCCTAGAACTTAGAACTACTTAAACCCAACTAACCTAAGGACATCACACAACACCCAGTCACCACGAGGCAGAGAAAATCCCTGACCCCGTCGGGAATCGAACCCGGTAACACGGGCGTGGGAAGCGAGAACGCTACCGCACGACCACGAGCATGCGGACTGTCTTTGATATAGCCCCACAAAAAGGATTCGCGTATTGAAAGGTGGCTACACTGAGCCACAGCGCCAAAAATCGCGCCAGAGAGAGTATTGTTCCGCCGCCTCCACTGGCAGTGCTCATTGAGAGGTAGTGGCAAGCAGTTCTTGCCGAGCAGTCGTGGTGGACACTGCTGGTATCTGAAGTGGGAATGAGATGAGGTAGTAGTGAGTGTTGTTCCATGTTATGCAGCTATGTGATGGGAGAGATAGCAGATGTTATTCTAATGGAGATATTGAAATGATCTGAGTGCTTTTCGTCAATATAAATTAAGGTAACTAACTACTGTTCTTTATTTTCTTATTATTTGTGTGTCCTGAATAATGCTTCATTACAGGTTCAGTCAACAAAGCATCTGGCGTGTGTTCTTGTATTAGAGTGTAATTCTGGGTTTCTTGCACAATTATAGTATTTGTAATTTTCTTTTATCACGTCAGTATAAATGGTATTTAAAATTTCTTGTCTTGTTGAAGAAGAACCGTGCCAGATGTGCGTTGAGTCATACTACCACATACAGAACAGCTACACTTGTGCTTGTTGTTTCGTAGGTTTTATAGTTGCTGGGGACTTAATTAATTAATTGTGTTAACGAAAATTTTCTTTTATTCTTTGTTGTCGTTCTATGCAGTCAGATAGCGTAATAATACTAGTCAGGGCCAGCCGTTTACGAGACTTGCGTAATCGGACATACAGCAACTAAAATTATTGGCATTTTAATTTTTTTTATTTAATTAAGCCCCCATGCAGTATGTTCAGATCCGAAGAATATGGCGGCCAATCGAGGCCCAAGCCAGTGGCCTCTGGGTACCACAGAACCAGAATGCGCTCACGAAAGTGCTCCTCGCGGACATCAAACACTCTCCTGATGGGGTCTAGATCAGTCTTGCATGAACCACATGTTAGTCCAGATCTGAGTCACTTTGGATTATGGGGGTGAAATCATGTTCCAAAACCTTTACGTGCCGTTCGGTAGTCGCGGTGTCGTCAGGGAATATCTAAATGGTTCAAATGGCTCTGAGCTCTATGGGACTTAATTTCTGTAGTCATAGTCTCCTAGAACTTAGAGCTATTTAAACCTAACCAACCTAAGGACATGACACACTGTAACGTTCCCTGGCAGCACACACACACAATTAATAAACTAAAATTTAATTGTACTATTGAAAGGTCTCTGTTGGATTCCTTTCATGTTTGATTTCTCAAATCTGTTGTCATTTACGACATAAATTCCTCTTCTAAATTTACTGTGGTGTTTCTGACTATCTGGGAGGAGACTGAGCAGTGGAAAGTGTTACTTTTACACATAAACAAGAACGATCTGTCACACTACTACATATTAAAACACAGTTTATATGTAATTCATGTCACACACTCTCATACGGAACCTACATCCGCTTTCTTCTATATACTGTATATGATAAGATACTGTCATCCCCCTTCTGTGTGAGAGGATGAATGAGCAAATGTATTTCTAGTTGCATGCTTGAGGGTAGCAGACAAGCCTGTCTGCTAGAGAACAGTAGGACCAACGTCGGAACAGGTAGCTACGCTTTCTAAAAGCAAAGAGGTTTCTATCCTTAGTATGGTCTTGTCCGTCCCATGTCACGTTGGTATAGGAAGCTGCCCCTCTGGCCACTTCCGTTTGTATTTGTGAGCCACCCTCAGGAAGGGACCAGGGCAGTCTGTCTGTGGCGAGCGTCTGAAGTGGTAAGATCTCCGGCTAAGCGCGTGTCTGCTAAGTCCGTAGGACAATGGATGTCTTAAGTTCAGCCTAACTGCAAATTTAATCACCTTTATTTCAGGTTTAGCTCTAAAATATCTAATGTTATCTTAAACTGCAACGCTGTGTAATTCGAGTGTGTAGTTCAGAATATCTTCCAGTAGTTGCTTTGTCACTACTTTGTGAGTAAAGTGGAACCACGTGTTGATCAGTAACTCTAACTAGCATCATCAATGTTCAGCGCGAATGTGCGTGAGATTATAACGTCTCGTCTTGACAATATTTTTCAATATAGCAACTTTTCTTTATGTTCAACCCACGTGAGGTGTACTTTGTGAGACCAGTACCACGCGCTTATACAATTGTTTGACCCATCAGGTTAATAGTAAGACGATAGTAACCAGTTCGAGGTTTTTCTTTTGTAAATTGCTTTTCGATCTAATTTATTTTAATTATCAAAATTATTGTGGAGTTACACTCTTTGTGTAAACCAAGTTGACCACGTGAAGCATGTGGTGTAATCATCAAAGTAGCCCTCAGCTATTCTTTTCGGGAAGATTTCACAGAGAGTTAGTATGAATTTAGTATACCAGTGTGTGGTAATTACATGACGGACAGGATTGTGCTACGAACGTAACTTCTTTGGGTGAAAATTGAATCGGTTGGTTGTGGTTAATTTCCTCTTGCATATGTTTCAACGTTCTTTGTGTGTTATTTTATGAATGCAGTGTTGTATGCAGTCTCCCAATCTTGGCTCCATATTTGATGTGTTCCATAAGATTACAAACTCACATTTTCACAGTCCTAAATAAGGCACCAGCTTAGTTATGACTCACGTTTAATATGCTGAAATTTTAATGATCAATGTTAAAATAAATTTCCAAATATAAACTGATTTATTTCTTTTTATTTAAATTCTCTTATATATGCAAATATAAACTGATTTATTTCTTTTTATTTAAATTCTCTTTTTTATATATATATATCACCGGTTATCGTATGCCTATTAAAATATTATAATTCATGTTAGTCTGGTTGGGAATTTGGTAAGCTAAACTGGATACCTGGTGAAACAGTTGCTCAGTAATGCAAGATTAACTTCCCCAGACAGCTCACAGCTTTTAACCCGTTTTTATTGTCTATCAGCACCGCTTTCATAGGAAATTAAAGCAACAACGTTACACTATATACGTCCCTATGAAGCAATTTGTATATACTGTAATTTTTTAACAAAAAATATTATGTAATTTTGTATAAAGGACATTCGTTATTATTGTAATATTTTCTGTAATAATATTCTCGATGTATTTATGATTGTAATATTTCTATATCCATAATGTAATTACGAAATATGTCAATATCTGCGATAAGAAAAATGTAAAATACAGCCGCAGATTGCAAAGAGACATTAACGGTTGGGAGTGGTATAAATAGGAATACATAGTGTGCATTCTTTGTCGTCTTCCTCGAGAGCTGAGAGAGAGAGAGAGGAACCCGTTACGTAGCATTTTATGAATGAGTAGACTTCATTTGTCTATATCTAGATTTAGCTGCCATTAGAGGAGAAATTACAAACCAATGTAAGTTGAATTATTGTTGTGGTCTAAATACATTATAATTTATCAACATTGTGTATTACTAATGTAAATTAGCTTGCCCATGTCACCTATAATATTTCTTTAAAGAATTTTCAGCATTTTTTAGCAATTATCGCTGGTGTTGCTGGGCTGTGCCGCGACCGAACGATTTGCAGCGGCGGCACATTTAAAAAATTGTTCCGCTAAGAAAAATTAACCAAACCCGTAAATCGGGAGCAGATAAAAATTAGCAATGAATTAAGAAAATGTTTTTCTTTTACAGTGATCCTGATACTGACGGAATTTATTACTGGTTTCACATTTGTGCATTCATAGGCGGATAGTTAACGCTGAAGTTTAACAATTTGTTGGTTCTTTCAATTTCAAAATCAAATAACTTAAACGCATAGTGAAGTGTGTTTTATGAATGATGATTAAACGTTCAGGTCGGCTTGGCAATATTTAACCATTTTCTGCTAACAGAGACAGTCTTGTGTTCCATAGCTAACGCCGGGAAAGAATTCAGTAAATATTAAAAAAAAAAAAAACACTGCATTTAGAAAATGTGTGCCAAGACCGAATTATGTAAAAAAATTTAATTCTCAACTAAATATTCTTAATCAGTTAATATGAATTTATCAGCATGAGAGGGTTGACTAAGTTCACGTAATTTTAAATGTACTTAATTCTGTCTAAATGAATTTTTATTACCACACGTAAATAAGGGGTTCTACAACAAAGTTCGTACTGAAAGAAAGAGCAAATAATAAAAACAATTTAAATTTCCAATTCCCCACCAACATTTTGCAAAATCAATTCACATTTCATTTTATATGTTTATATTTTTTTAATTTAATTTCATTAAAACACATTCATGCCCGAGGCAGGATTCGAGCCTGCGATCGTAGCGGTCGCGCGGTTCCAGACTGTAGCGCCTAGAACCGCTCGGCCACAACGGCCGGCCCAGGGAATATCGCACTGATTAGTCCGTGACTGGACATTGCACACGGTAACCCGTCGAGGATGCGGATTTTCAGTGCGCCAAATGCGCCAGTTTTGCTTATTGACGAAGCCATCCAAATGAAAGTAGGCTTCGCTAAACTAAAATATACCATGCTCATACTAATTCCCATCTTGCACTACGGCCAACAGTGCAGTTTAAACGTCCTAAAGCAAACCGTTCGGAAGTTATTCAAATGGTTCAAATGGCCCTAAGATGTATGGGACTTAACATCTAGGCCATCAGTCCCCTAGACTTAGAACTACTTACACCTGACTAACCTAAGGACATCACACACATCCATGCCCGAGGCAGGATTCGAACCTGCGACCGTCGCAACAGCGCGGTTCCGGACTGAAGCGCCCAGAACCGCTCGGCCACACCGGCCGGTTCAGAAGTTATGACGATTGTATTTCATATAGTTAAATAAATGTTGTCCTGTATGTTTAACGAGACATGCATGTTACCTTATTGTAACCGGTTCTTTACGTGATTTTAGCACTGAAGATGGCCATACAGTGACCGAAATCTAGGTACGCAATAAACATCATTTGCGAGTAGCTGCTGTAGCCTCTAGTACTAGAACTAAATACAGAGCTATTACAAATGATTGAAGCGATTTCGTAAATTCACTGTAGCTCCATTCATTGGCATATGGTCACGACACACTACAGATACGTAGAAAAACTCATAAAGTTTTGTTCGGCTGAATCCGCACTTCAAGTTTCTGCCGTCAGAGCGCTCGAGAGCGCAGTGAGACAAAACGGCGACAGGAGCCGAGAAAGCGTATGTCGTGCTTGAAATGCACTCACATCAGTCAGTCATAACAGTGCAACGACACTTCAGGACGAAGTTCGACAAAGATCCACCAACTGCTAACTCCATTCGGCGATGGTATGCGCAGTTTAAAGCATCTGGATGCCTCTGTAAGAGGAAATCAACGGGTCGGCCTGCAGTGAGCGAAGAAACGGTTGAACGCGTGCGGGCAAGTTTCACGCGTAGCCCGCGGAAAATTGGCTCATGCCACAACTGGAGACCGACAGCACCGACTTCATCTTTCAACAGGATGGTGCTCCACCGCACTTCCATCATGATGTTCGGCATTTCTTAAACAGGAAATTGGAAAACCGATGGATCGGTCGTGGTGGAGATCATGATCAGCAATTCATGTCATGGCCTCCATGCTCTCCCGACTTAACCCCATGCGATTTCTTTCTGTGGGGTTATGTGAAAGATTCAGTGTTTAAACCTCCTCTACCAAGAAACGTGCCAGAACTGCGAGCTCGCATCAGCGATGCTTTCGAACTCATTGATGGGGACATGCTGCGCCGAGTGTGGTAGGAACTTGATTATCGGCTTGATGTCTGCCGAATCACTAAAGGGGCACATATCGAACATTTGTGAATGCCTAAAAAAACTGAGTGTTTGTATGTGTGTGCAAAGCATTTTGAAAATATCTCAAAAAATAAAGTAATTGTAGAGCTGTGAAATCGCTTCAATCATTTGTAATAACCCTTTACAATCGCTGGGCACAACTGTCTTCCTGCGGAATCAAATCGTATAACGTTATCTGTCCCTCTACAGCCTGCTCGCAACACGCAGCAAGAGCGAAGCTGGGCGCCTGGGAGAGGCGTCAGAAGACGCTGACGGCAGAACAAAACACGGCGCGGAGCTTCCGGGAAGACCCCCCGGGTAGTCCGAGAGATAACCGCGACGCTGCTGCCCCCTGCGGCGAGCGCCTCAACTGAAGAGCCCCGTCTTCCTGCCGGCGTTATCTCACCCGAAAAGAGCTTTTTCCTCGCTCCTGCTGCCCCTATCTCTCGTGCATCGCGTGCGAGTCCGTTCGCATGCGGGGGCGGAAGACCAGCGAACGAGATGTATTGTTCGCTACGGGCGAGATGCTCCGCCTGCGGGGAGGTGTGGTCCGCCTGTAGTGAGGTGAACATTCAAATACCCGTGGAAGCCGCAGTGGACAGACGGTGTAGTTATTGGAAAACTTCGTAATACAAACAGTGTACGAGTGACGTTCAATAACTAATACAACACTTTCTTTTCTCGGCCAGTATCGGCTGGGGACATCGTAGTATATTCGCACTTCAGCACTTTTACTTCCATGAATTTCGGATAGGTGGCAGCACTATACATACCCTGCAAAATGTCTGTAGCTCAGTTGCGTTCCAAGCAGAGAGCTGTAATTGACTTTCTTTCGGCGGAAAACCAGAGCATCGCCGAAACTAATAGGCGCCTGCACATTATCTACGGAAACCTGGCACTGAATAAAAGCACGGTGAGTCGTTGGGCGAGGCATCTGTCATTCATTACTTACCGAATGCCACTCGTACTGTCTTATTAATAGCTACCTGACTTCACAGATGCTCTATCATTTGCTTCTGTTGCGGGGGGGGGGGGGGGGTCACACGTGTGCAGTGGCGTTAGTTTTAGGTAAGCCGGGTCGAAATCTGGTGGTAGAAAATTTTCAGTGTCAGATTTGGCAGGCATGGGGGGAAAAGTAGTGGCGTCAAGTTGCTGATTACCGGTTCGTGCAGCAATGTGCTGGATTAAATCCCAAACCGCTGTGTCTCTTGAAGTGAGGGCATGCGGCGCTGTTGGTGGTGATCAGTCCGCAGGATAGCAATGTGAAGCACGGTGACTGTACTGGTGCCATTTGAGAAGCGTTCAAAAGCGTTCAGAACTTTGTAAAATAAACAGAATAAACACTCTAAAGGCATTTGGTCTATGCAGTGACCTTACTGCCACCAAAACTGAAGATAACAGAGTTGTTGTTGTTGTTGTGGTCTTCAGTCCTGAGACTGGTTTGATGCAGCTCTCCATGCTACTCTATCCTGTGCAAGCATCTTCATCTCCCAGTACCTACTTCATCCTACCTCCTCCTGAATCTGCTTAATGTATTCATCTCTGGGTCTCCCTCTATCATTTTTACCATCCACGCTGCTCTCCAATATTAAATTGGCGATCCCTTGATGCCTCAGATTATCTCCTACCAACTGGTCCCTTCTTCTTGTCAAGTTGTGCTAAAAATTCCTCTTCTCCCCAATTCAATTCAATACCTCCTCATTAGTTATATGATCTACCCATCTAATCTTCAGCATTCTTCTGTAGCACCACATTTCGAAAGCTTCTATTCCCTTCTTGTCCAAACTATTTACCGTCCACGTTTCACTTCCATACATGGCTAAAATAACCGATGACGGACGGAGCAAGGAGGACATCAAAAGCAGAGTCGCTATGGCAAAAAAGGCATTTCTGGCCATGAGAAGTCTATTAATATCAAATACCAGCCTTAATTTGAGGAAGAAATTTCTGAGGATGTACGTCTGGAGTACAGCATTGTATGGTAGTGGAACATGGACTGTGGGAAAACTGGAACAGAAGAGAATCGAAGCATTTGAGATGTGATGCTGTAGACGAATGTTGAAAATTAGGTGGACTGATAAGGTAAGCAATGAGGAGGTTCTACGCCGAATCGGAGAGGAAAGGAATGTGTGGAAAACACTCATAAGGAGAAGGGACAGGATAATAGGACATCTGCTAAGACATGAGGGAATGACTTCCGTGGTACTAGAGGGAGCTGTAGAGGGCAAAAACTGTAGAGGAAGACAGAGATTGGAATACGTCAACCAAATAATTGAGGACGTAGGTTGCAAGTGCTACTCTGAGATGAAGAGGTTAGCACACGAAAGGAATTCGTGGCGGGCCCCATCAAACCAGTCAGTAGACTGATGACCAAAAAAAAAAACGCTTTCCTTGCCGTTGCCAGTCTACATTTTATATTCTCTCTACTTCTACCATCATCAGTTATTTTGCTCCCCAAATAGCAAAACTCCTTTACTACAACCCTGTCTCACTCCCTTCCCAACCAAGGCTTCCCTTTCATGTTCCTCGACTCTTATAACTGCCATCTGATGTCTGTACAAATTGTAAACACCCTTTCTCTCCCTGTATTTTACCCCTGCAACTTCAGAATTTGAATGAGAGCATTCCAGTCAACTTTGTCATAAGCATTCTCTAAGTCTACAAATGCTAGAAACGTAGTTTTGCCTTTCCTTAATCTAAGATAAGTCGTAGGGTCAGTATTGCCTCACGTGTCGCAATATTTCTACAGAATCCAAACTGATCTTCCCAGAGGTCGACTTCTACCAGTATTTCCATTCGTCTGTAAGGAATTTGTGTTAGTATTTTGCAGCTGTGGCTTATTAAATTGATAGTTCGGTAATTTTCACATCATTCAACACCTGCTTTCTTTGGGATCGGAATTATTATACTCTTCTTGAAGTCTGAGGGTATTTCGCCTGTCTCATAGATCTTGCTCACCAGATGGTAGAGTTTTGTCAGGACTGGCTCTCCCAAGTCCGTCAGTAGTTCTAATGGAATGTTGTGTACTCCCAGGGCCATGTTTTCACTCAGGTCTTTCAGTGCTCTGTAAACTCTTCACGCAGTATCGTATCTCCCATTTCATCTTCATTTACATCCTCCTCCAATTCCATAATATTGTCCTCAAGTACATCGCCCTTGTACAGACCCTCCTTATTCTCCTTCCACCTTCCTGCTTTCCCTTCTTTGCTTAGAACTGGGTTTCCATCTGAGCTCTTGATATTCATACAAGTGGTTCTCTTTTCTCCAAAGGTCTCTTTAATTTTTCTGTAGGCACTATCTATCTTACCCCCTATGAGATAAGCCTCTATATCCTTGCATTTGTCCTCTATTCATCCCCGCTTAACCATTTTGAACTTCCTGTCGATCTCATTTTTGAGACGTTTGTATTCCTTTTTGCCTGCTTGATTTACTGCATTTTTATATTTTCTCCTGTCACCAATTAAATTCAGTATTTATTTTGTTACCCAAGGATTTATACTAGCCCTCGTCTTTTTACGTACAGATAACAGAGAAAAGACCGAAATACTGAATTCCATCTTCCTTAACTGTTTCACCGCGGAAGATTGTAACGCGTCGAAATTTCAGATGTTGAGATTGCCGATCGCGGAACGGTAAAGTCGCTTAGTAGTAGAAGTGCTTCAGGGCCAGGTTAGACACTTACAAGATTCTACAAAAATTACGCAAAAGAACTTCCTCTCCTTCAAGCAATTTATCAAAAAAATGGCTCTGAGCACTACGGGACGTAACAGCTGTGATCATCAGTCCCCTAGAACTTAGAACTGCTTAAACCTAACTAACCTAAGGACATCACACACATCCATGCCCGAGGCAGGATTCGAACCTGCGACCGTAGCAGTCGCACGGTTCCGGACTGCGCGCCTAGAACCGCGAGACCACCGCGGCCGGCAGCAATTTATCGGACACCACTGGAGCAACTAATGGAACCTAACGACTGGGAAACAGCGCTCGTCTTATAGAACAGTTTTTTTTTATGCTCAGGAATTATGTCTTTTTCGGAGAACGAGAATCGCCTCTAAAATGTCAACATGGATTCCGCGAACAGAGATTTTCGAAACTCGGCTTGCTCTTTTCCTCCATGAGATCCATAGCGCTGTAGACAAGAGCGCTCAGGTTGACGCCGGGTTCCTCGACTTCAAGAAAGCATTTGACACCGTTCCCACCGCTTAGAGCAAAAAATACGAGCTTACCGAGTATCGGACCAGATGTGCTACTGCATTCAAGACTTTCTTGCAAATCGTGCTTGGGTAGCTCAGTTGGTAGAGCACTTGCCCGCGAAAGGCAAAGGTCCCAAGTTCGAGTCTCGGCCCGGCACACTGTTTTAAACTGCCAGGAAGTTTCAGGATCGTTGTTGATGACAATGAATATAAATGATCTAATAGAGACGGCCGGAAACTTTCTATGAGGGTTGTTCGGAAAGTAAGGAGCGATCCGTCGCGAAATGGGAACCACAGTCAAAATCAAAACTGTTTTCTTTGCACATTTAGCTACACCTTCCAGGTACTTCTCTACAATGTCGCCGCTCCGACATAGACATTTATCGGAGCGTTCAGCCAAATTTCCAACACCATCGTCATAGAGGGTAGCCGCCCGTGCTTTCCGATAAGTCTCTACGCTGGTCTATATCGCGTAACCCTCGCCCAAGTGTTCTTTTCGTATCCAGCGTTTCATGTGATCAGAGATGATACTCGGGACGAGCCAATTTGGGCTGTGTTGTGGGTGATCGAACACTTCCCATCGGAAAGGCTACAGGAGCGTCTTCACTGCCCCTGCAGAGTGCGGCTGAGAATCGCCATGAAGAAGGAAGTGCGTGGCAGTTGTGTTAGGTGGGCTGCATTCATTAAGGCGAAGTCTCTCAGTGGGGCCTCCCTACTTGGTGGCAGACGTTGCTGTTCTAGGCACCTTTACTCGCTCAAAGTGCGCTCACAACTAAGAATTGCGTCTTGATGCGATCTACGGGCATACTAGAGATGCTGCCCGAAACGTCTGTGAAAAGCCTTGTCGGATTTTCACAGTGGGTTCCATTTCGCGACCGATCGTTCCTCACATTCCAAATAGCCCTCGTAAGCATGTTCACAGATGATGTGTTTTTCTATAACTGAAAGGGTACAGTACCGCCCGACATTGAAAATAGGTACAACATACTTCATTATTTTTTGTAAAATAACTCAATTTCAATTAATACAGCGAAGCCGGATACCAGTGTAGGAAAGAATGACAATTTATTTATTTAATTTATCATATGTGCACTCCCACAAAATAAATCCCTACATCCAGTTTGGTGAGATCTGTGAAATGAATGAATGTATGGTCGTCTGCTAACCGCAGATAGTGAATGTGAATATATGATCATCTTTGAGACGATCCTTTGGCCACCTTTGGTGGGACCAAAGAGATGAAATTTACCTGAGCTTTGAGTGCCTGAAATGTGGCTGACCAATACGGTAGCAAGGTGCTCCCCCACTTCGACAGAGGTGCGAGAGAACCTGAAGAACGGCCATGTTTCAGCACTCTGCCGCTGGATCTTGTGCTGTTAAGACCTGTTTTAGTTGTGCTCCGTAAAGACAAAAGAGTGGAGACATGGTATGCGTGTGGAATATTTAAGAGTAGTTCGAAATAATAATTTCTCTATTTCAGGAACTTTTGTGGGGAGAATTAAATGTCAGGCAGGTAATATTAATGGGATTGTAGTAATCTTCGGAAGTGACCAACGGTCACAATGAAACCACGTGTAGCAATAAGTTGAAATACTTCCGTGTGCTTAAGTTAAGCTGAATTACTAGCGTGTGTACAATAAGTTGAAATATTTAAGAAATAGCGTGTGTACCATAAGTTGAAATATTTAAGTAATGGCGTGTGCAGGACTTGAAATTAGAGACGAGTACTTCCACTTGGTGAGTACTGTATGAGTCTCAATCTGTGTATGAGACAAAGGATAAAGTGAAGTACTCGTCCATGGTATCAGTTGAGGACTCGCGTGTGTGATGAATATGTTCTTAATATTACGTTGCATGATATGATTCCGTGTGACGCTTGATTCAAACTATAAAACTCTGAGAGAGATGCAAGGTGAGTCGGCCGTCTATCCAGCAACGCCACTTGGCTTGCATTGCACGGGAAGACGTGCATATATCTCCAGAGTTTATAGTAGGAAAGTAGAATTACGAAGTGGGGCAGTGTCGTGTGGAACTGGGATGAATACTAATTGAAGTGGGAAAGCTGAAAGTGATGTGATTATAATGTTGTGACTATTCCTAATGTCATATTCCATGTTGCAGTGTGGTGTATGTCATGTAATTTAAGTATGTGTGGTTTGCATGGGAGAGTAGCAAGATAGTTTCAGAGGTAGTGGGTTATGCATGTTCCTTTTGTACCGCTCGGTCTGGAGGAAGGTTTCGTGATGATGGTTGTGAGAGTCGAAGTGTGAGATATAGCAAAAGGTCCACCATCCTATCCAGAAAGTGCACTGTAGCATTAAATAATTACGAGACCATAAGGTAGAGAATCACCAATGTAAAGCCATGCCCACTGAACAGAATTTCTCATGTTTTATTGTTGTAGATTATAGAATTTGTGTGTTTAGGTTATAGAACTTATCGGAATAAACACGATAGTGAATAGAAAAAGATTGGTGGACTTTTCCTTCGAATTGTATGTTGTCATGATATCCATAATTTATAATGTGTGCGCCACTCATATTCACTGCGATGGCCACGTGCTGATAAAAGCCGTTAAATAAAAAAGAAAGAAAATGTGGTATTGCCAATGCGTAATGAACAGTCAGAGTTCTGTAAATTACTGATAGTCAGATGTGCGTTTCCGTTGCGTATTATTCATACAGGAGGATAATTTGTAACTTAATTGTGAGTACGAGAGTTCATGTTACTCGATAAATGAGAATGAATCCACTCGCTTGGCAGACCACTCATCTTGCAGGCCTGACAGCTTGATGCCACAGTATGAGCAAGGCATGTGGGTGCCTCTCATAACAAAGTAGCAAAGCCAGAAGACAGTGTCGATATGCAGAATGTCCTGCAGTGGACTGATGAATGGTGCAGGTTCTGGTAGCTGACTTTGAACGTAAATAAATGTAACACACTGCCCTTACGCAGGAAAAGAAAGCCACAACTCTACTATACTGCTGATGAGAAACTGCTGGAACCAGTATGTAGAGTAAAATATTTATGAGTAAATACCCAGAGCGACCTTAAGTGGAATGACCACATAAAATGAGTAGTGGGATAATGCCACACTTAGATTGATAGGAAGAATCTAAAGCAAATGTAAGCCACAAAGGAAGTGATTTACAAGACGCTTGTTCGACCGATTCTTGAGTGTTGTTCATCAATATGGAATCCTTACCAAATAGGAATGACAGAAGAGAGCGAGAGAGAAGCGGGGGAGGGAGAGAGAGAGGGAGAGGGGCAGAACATCCAACGAAGAGCTGCGCATTTCTTCACAGGGCCGTGTAGTTGGTGCGAGAGTGTTACACAGATTCTCAACAAACTACAGTGGCAGATGCTACAACAGAGGCATTGTGCATCAGAGAGAAGTTTGCTACTGAAATTTCGAGAGAGCACTTTCCGCGAAGACTCGAACAGCATATTACTTGCTTCCACGTACATCTCATGTAATGACCACGACAAGAAAATTCCAGAAGTTTGAGCCAATTCTTCCCACGCGCTATCAGCCATTGGAACAGGAAAGGTTCAAATGGCTCTAAGCACTATGGGACTAAACATCTGAGGTCATCAGTCCCCTAGAACTTAGAACTACTTAAACCTAACTAACCTAAGGACATCACACACATCCCTGTCCGAGGCAGGATTCGAACCTGCGACCGTAGCAGGGGCGGGGTTCCTGACCGAAGCGCCTAGAACTGCTAGGCCACCGCGGTCCGCTAATAGGGAAGGGAAGGGATGTAGTGGTACCGAAAGTACCCTCCTTGCAGTGTATGAAGTAAATGTAGATGAAAGGCATAGGCTATGTGCGGCATCTGGTTTAACCCTCTCCCTCCCCTTCAGCCATAACAACACAAAGCCGACACTAAACTGCATAAGCACGCATCGCAGTCATCTGGACGGTAAAGATACACACCAGAGACGTTATATCAGATGGGAAGAACGTAACGGCAAACCAGCTCCACCACTACTTTGTCCTTTCAAAGGAACCATCGCGGCATTTGCCTGAAGCGATTTAGGGATATCACGGAAAACCTAAATCAGGATGGCGGGATGCGGGTTTGAACCGTTGTCCTCACAAATGTGAGTCCAATGTGTTAGCCATCAATCAGTTGCAATTACAAAATGATCTAGAGAGAATTTCTGTATAGTGCGAAAAGTGGCAATTGGCAGTAAACAAAGAAATGGGCGAGATCATCCACTTCGGTACTACAACAAATCCGAAAATTTTTGGGTATACGATAAATCGCACAAATCTAAGACTGTCAGTTCGACTAAATACCTAGGAATTACTATTGCGAGCAATTTAAACTAGAAAGACCATATCAGAAAACAGTGAAGAACTTGGGTGTAACTTTGGATGAGCATTTCAACTGGGCGGAGAATACAGTCGCAGTGTGCCGAAAGACGTCTGCTTGTCTCTATGCTCTCAAAAAGTTTCGGAACATATTTCCACAGGACTTGAAACGCCAGCTCGTACAAGCACTCATTCTACCGAACCTCCACTATTGTGATGTGATTCAGCAAGGCATGAGTAGTGAAAACAAAAGACGGCTAGAGCTAACCATGAATGCCTGTGTGCGTTACACCTGTAACATTCGCCGATATGATCATGTTAGTGCTTCATACTCCGAGCTAGTGTGGCTGCGGCCGGACAAATTGCGTGACTACCACACTCTATGTCTACTTCACAGACTCCTCGTCGCGCAAGCACCCCAGTACCTTGCTTCAGAGATTAAAAACCTGTCATGCCATCATAATCGAAACACGAGGTCACTCTTATCTGGTATCCTAACTGTGCCCACTCACAAAACAAAAACTTTTGCAAACTCCTTCTCAGTTGCCGCTGTCCGCCTCTGGAACAAACTGCCCCTTACCTTGCGCAAAATTCAATCTCCTGCTGCCTTTAAGAAGAAGTTGAAGCATTTCCTACTATCATCTTCATAAAGTTCTACACAAAATTAATGTACCAGGCCAATCCTCTCATCCGTCAAATAGCAAAGCTAGCGTCTCCTATCTTGCTCCTGAGATGCCTTCCTCTTCATCTATCTCTAATAGCCACGCAATCTTTCCTTAATTATGTTTCATCATGTCTCTCTATTCTTCTCCTCCCTTCACCATGAGTCTCCCTCACACTCCCTGCTGCCAGCACTCCTATCTAACATTTGTCCCTTCAATAATGTCTAATTATAACAGTACTTATGATCTACGAATATAAACTCTATATGTATGTATTTCTAATTGTTTATTTCACTTTTTGTACTAGATGTAGTTTAACATGCCTACTAAAACGTATGAATGTAAAATAAGTAGAATGCCTGGTTAGATGTAAGAGAGGGCCGGATGGCCCTAATCTTGCCAGGTTAAATAAATAAATAAATAAATAATATTGTGGGGAAGGCGAAACAAAGACTGCGCTTTGTTGGCAGAACACTTAGAAGATGCGACAAACCCACTAAAGAGACAGCCTACATTACACTTTTCTGTCCTCTGCTAGAATATTACCAGGTAGGATTGACGGAGGAGATCGAAAAAGGGTAAAGAAGGGTAGCTCGTTTCGTTTTATCGCGCAGTAGGAGTGAGAGTGTCACTGATATGATACGCGAGTTGGGGTGGCAGTCACTGAAACAAAGGCGGTTTTCTTTAGGCCGAGATCTAATTACGAAATTTCAATCACTAACTTTCTCTTCCGAATGTGAAAATATTTTGTTGACACCCACCTACGAAGGGAGAAATGATAATCACAATAAAACAAGAGAAACCATGCGCCATTCTAGAGTGTAATGGTGGAGAATTAGTATGAAAATGGTTCGATGAAACCTCTGACAGGCACTTAAGTGTGAATTGCAGAGTAACCATGTAGATGTAGACGCAGAACCACTATGGTACTTCGCTCGGTTTATTGAAGGGAAAATAAAGAAAAGCGAAGGCAGTAGAGACGTCGGTCGTATAGCTATTTCAGTGTTTTGTAATGACGCTGCCAGACTCTCAATAGGGGCTTATTCAAATTCACGCAGGCCCTGGAAGCGTACGAACTTACGCTGGTGGTCAGGGACTAAAACCTGCAGTGAGACGTATACATTTTGTTTCATACAACAAATACAACCAAGTGATAGTAGATATATTAGGTTATTTCTCGACATAGTTCCCGTATGTGTTCAGACACTTGTTGCTTTGTGAGATCAGTTTGAATATACCCTCCTCGCAAAAACTATTGTCCTTGGGAATTAGCCACGTTCCCGCGAAGTTATTCACCTCCTCTTCTAAAGCGAATCGTCTGCAAGTGAGGGAAAAGGTGGAATTCGCTTGGAGTGAGGTCCGGCCGTGGTCGGTATGTCCCAGCGAAACTGCTTCAAGAACGAGGTGGTCTTCCAGGCTGTGCGTGGTCGCGTGTATCGGTCGGCGGTCACTGTCTTCTTTCTCAAAAAAAAAAAAAAAAAAAAAAAAAAAAAAAAAAAAAAAAAAAAAAAAAAAAAAATGCTTTACAAGTTTGACACACACGCTA
This sequence comes from Schistocerca cancellata, assembly GCF_023864275.1. Lineage (NCBI taxonomy): Eukaryota > Metazoa > Arthropoda > Insecta > Orthoptera > Acrididae > Schistocerca > Schistocerca cancellata. The sequence continues at coordinate 98,242,062 of NC_064637.1, forward strand.
TCCCAAAACATCGTGGTCATCACCAGGTGTTTCCGCTGCACTAGCGACTCCTTATTGCTGTGGTTGTACTGGTGGATCCACATTTCGTCACGCGCGACGAAGAAAACTGTTCCCTTTCTTGGGGAACTGTAGCAAAAGTTGTGGAGTTGGCCCCATGCGCTTCTCTTTGTGTTGGTTGGTCAGATTTCGTGGACCCCGTCAGAAATAAGCTTTCCACTACTGCAGAATATTGTGAACAGTTTGACGAACGCTTCCGAACGACCGCCATACGCCGTAACGTGATCCTCCTGTTGTCCTGAATCAGCTACTCCATGCGAGCTGTGTTCCCATCCGTTGATGCAGTGCTGGTTCGACCACTACGATTCTCGTCGGTCACGTTTCCTCCACCGGCCCCAAACTTTCGACGTCGTTCTGGGAAATACCGACGAGACATTACAGTCTCTCTATAAACCTCTGCCGCGCGGGATTAGCCGAGCGGTCTAAGGCGCTGCACTTATGGACTGTGCGGCTGATCCCGGCGGAGGTTCGACTCCTCCCTCGGGCATGGGTGTGTGTGTTTGTCCTTAGGATAATTTAGGTTAAGTAGTGTGTAAGCTTAGGGACTGATGACCTTAGCAGTTAAGTCCTATAAGATTACACACACGTTTGAACATTTTTTATAAACTACTACCAGCCGCCGGTAAATTTCAGCAGCGGTTAGGTATTTACCGAACAGAAATAATATAACTTAGTGGATTTCTCCGCGAGTTCAGGTTTCCAAACTATTCGTGATTTGTGTTAACCTGCAACTGGTGCTGCAGGTGACGGTTAGCTGAAGCTCTGCACAGCATGTATCAGAATTACTGCGCACTACTAATTTCACTGTAACAGACGAACGTCCAATAGTATCGCTCTAGTAACTTTAGTTTCTGACGGCAAGAGGTCGCTTGCTTTATCATAAATATATGTCCAAATGATGCGAAATGTTATGATCTTTACATACAGAAAAGAATTGTCTTATCAATAATCTTCAAATCATGGTCACACCCTTAATTTTTCTATATTAAAGTAGTAAACTGACTAATGCACTTTGGTTGCCTTTGACTGCAGTCATTTTCAGAGCTTAAATTAATCATCAGATTAACGAATTTAATACGACTGCATTCTGAATTTCTGTTGTATCCATGTATCACCACAATAAGATCAGATCAGTGGCATATTTAAGTTAAGAAAAATAATGTCGAGTTTTTATTTATCCTTTCATAACCACTTTCGAGCTGATAAGTCTTACAAGGAAAGAAATGGTGCTGATTGGCGAAGCATTCATTGGGGTGGAAACTATACAGGTTCTCCCCAGAATTAATCCCTTTTACAACGCAATCGGACTTCGTTAACATGAATTCACTGTGAGGCCAAATTCTGCTCAAATGGAATCAACTACGACCAGGTACACAACAAGCTATGGCTCACGGGGAACAGGGAGCTGTGAATATCATTTAATAACCCGATGCCGGTGCAGCAGTACTTTACCCTTTTACTTTGATTCAGGCAAGCAGGAGAAAACGATACACCGTGGGCTAGGGGCGGAGCGTGGCGTCAACTGTAACGTTCTGACGCGTCCACGAAAACTTGCAAACTGTGCTGACTGGTGTTCTGACTACTAGAACGTGCAAAACTTCCCTATCAGATCATAGAATGAAGGCTTTCACGACCGGATGACATATCTTCTGGTAAACCTTCCGGGATGTAAGGTCGTGGTCCATGAAACTCTTCAGCTCCTAACGTTTCGTCCAGAGCTGCGCTAAACATCTTCAGAGGGGTGTTTCTCCTCCGGTGAGTCTTACCGACTGACAGGTAAGTCGGCAAGACTCACCGGAGGAGAAACACCCCTCTGAAGATGTCCAGCGCAGCTCTGGACGAAACGTTAGGAGCTGAAGAGTTTCATGGACCACGACCTTACATCCCGGAAGGTTTACCAGAAGATATTTCTCTATCAGAGCCCTGAAATCCCGGCAGATTGCAGTGTGAGGTGCACCCGTTCGCTGGTCTGGGCAACCAATCTGACTCACAGACACGATGGCGCGCGCTGGTATTGTCAAACGCCAGACGGCCTACGCAGCACGAAATAAGTTGACCCTCGTGACACACGACAAGTCCGAGGTGACATGTAGTTCCACTGTTGTTAATGTTGGAAACTGCCGCTGGCTCTTAGTCCACCATAAGTTGCAGACCATAAGTCTCATGTACAGGGTTATTACAAATGATTGAAGCGATTTTACAGCTCTACAATAACTTTATTATTTGAGATATTTTCACAATGCTTTGCACACACATACAAAAACTCAAAAAGTTTTTTTAGGCATTCACAAATGTTCGATATGTGCCCGTTTGGTGATTCGGCAGACATCAAGCCGATAATCAAGTTCCTCCCACACTCGGCGCAGCATGTCCCATCAATCAGTTCGAAATCATCGTTGATGCGAGCTCGCAGTTCTGGCACGTTTCTTGGTAGAGGAGGTTTAAACACTGAATCTTTCACGTAACCCCACAGAAAGAAATCGCATGGAGTTAAGTCGGGAGAGCGTGGAGACCATGACATGAATTGCTGATCATGATCTCCACCACGACCGATCCATCGGTTTTCCAATCTCCTGTTTAAGAAATGCCGAACATCATGATGGAAGTGCGGTGGGGCACCATCCTGTTGAAAGATGAAGTCGGCGCTGTCGCTCTCCAGTTGTGGCATGAGCCAATTTTCCGCGGGCTACGCGTGAAACTTGCCCGCACGCGTTCAACCGTTTCTTCGCTCACTGCAGGCCGACCCGTTGATTTCCCCTTACAGAGGCATCCAGAAGCTTTAAACTGCACATACCATCGCCGAATGGAGTTAGCAGTTGGTGGATCTTTGTTGAACTTCGTCCTGAAGTGTCGTTGCACTGTTATGACTGACTGATGTGAGTGCATTTCAAGCACGACATACGCTATCTCGGATCCTGTCGCCATTTTGTCTCACTGCGCTCTCGAGCGCTCTGACGGCAGAAACCTGAAGTGCGGCTTCAGCCGAACAAAACTTTATGAGTTTTTCTACGTATCTGTAGTGTGTCGTGACCATATGTCAATGAATGGAGCTACAGTGAATTTATGAAATAGCTTCAATCATTTGTAATAGCCCTGTACTTGAGAGAGACCTGAAGCTCTCCACCAGTGGCTGACCGGTAGATGAAGAAGGAAAGAATCACAATTGCTTCCCACCAAGCCTTATACAGGAGCCAAATTAGCAGAAAAAACACTCCTCCACGTTGTACAAACCAATCTAACTATCCTCCACTCATTGCCGGCCGCTGTGACGAGCGGTTCTAGCCGCTGCAGTCCGGAACCGCGCGATTGTTACGGTCGCAGGTTCGAATCTTGTTTCGGGCATGGATGTGTCTGATGTCTTTAGGTTAGGTAGGTTTAAGTAGTTCTAGAGGACAGATGACCTCAGATGTTAAGTGCCATAGTGCAAAGAGCCATTTGAACCAATCGCGACTCATTGAATCTCTTGACGGTTTTGCTGAACTGGTAGCCAATCCAGACAACTCCGGAGTTCCCACGCTGGGGGAGCAGGCCTCTACTCTGCATCTCCTGAAGGGAGACAATCAGCAACTCAAAATCTCTCTTGCCTAAAATAAGAAGATTTTAGACTAAGGAGGCTTCGTTCTCACTGTAAGCATGGGCATGTTTCGTCGAAAAACAACTACCTAAATGGAACCCTCATTCTTATCTCTCCGGGACAACCACTTCCACTTTCAGAAAAAAGGTTTTTAAGCTTCCCAGACAGTCGTGCCTGTGAAATACACGCATAAAAAAAAGTTTTGCATCACCCAGGTTCCCAGAACTGCTGAAGATAGACGTTGACTCTGGATATTGTATCACAGACACAGTCCCTTTGACGGTTCAGAAATGTCACTGAACCCGCCAGAAGATGTAAACAACCACGCATGAGCAGCGCCTATTAGACGAAGGGGGATGCGACAGTACAGTCATTCTACAACGAAGCAGGTACACGGCTCGTGTTGTCTGTAGTTCAACCACACTTAGACGGTCAATACTGCGGTTCGATCGCGTCCGCATTTTTACACTCGACAAGGGAGTGAACCAGGGCGATGCTGTTCGGACATGGAGGAGATACAGAGAGACAGAAACTGTCGATGACATCTACATCTACGTGATTACTCTGCTATTCACAATAAAGTGCCTGGCAGAGCGTTCAATGAACCACCTTCAAGCTGTCTCTCTACCGTTCCACTCTCGAAAGGCACGCGGGAAAGACGAGCTCTTAAATTTTTCTGTGCGAGCCCTGATTTCTCTTATTTTATCGTGATGATCATTTCTCCCTATGTAGACGGGTGCCAACAGAATGTTTTCGCAATCGGAGGAAAAAACTGGTGATTGAAATTTCATGAGAAGATCCCGTCGCAACGAAAAACGCCGTTGTTTTTAATGATTGTCACTCCAATTCACGTATCTTGTCTGTGACACTATCACCTCTATCTCGCGATAATACAAAACGAGCTGCCCTTCTTTGTACTTTTTCGATGTCATCCGTCAGTCCCGTCTGGTGCGAATCCCATACCGCACAGCAATACTCCGGAATAGGACGGACAAGCGTGGTGTAAGCAATCTCTTTAGTAGACCTGTTGCACCTTCTAAGTGTTCTGCCAATGAATCGCAGTCTTTGGTTTGCTCTACCCACAATATTATGTACGTGATCGTTACAATTTAGGTTATTTGTAATTGTAATCCCTAAGTATTTAGTTGAATTTACAGCCTTCAGATTTGAGTGACTTATCGCGTAATGGAAATTTCGCTGATTTCTTTTAGTACTGATATGAATAACTTCACACATGCCTCACCGAGGCCGCCCAAAGGCTACTACTCCAGTGGACCGCTATCTACGGATTATGACTCGGAGGAACCCTGACAGCAACACCGTCATGTTGAATAATGCTTTTCGTGCAGTCACAGGACGACGTGTGAAACGTCCCCTTAGAACAATTTATACACGACTGTGCTTAAACTGACACACAATAATTTTAGCGCAACGCAATCTGACTATCAAAAATCCCTACAAAAGAATGGCCCAGACAAACATTAAACTATACCTTTCACAAATCACTTACCTCACAAAAATCTTCGTTACTCGAACCACTGCAATACAGCGAGCGCCACTATTGCCAGCTAAATAAAAGATTCAAACTACGGAAGGCACTAACTACTGATAGGGATAGTTAGCAAATGAAAGATTTTAATAGAGAACAAACAATGTATTTACCTTAATGGTCATAATACATATAGCAGTTCATAATATCCAATATAACAAATTTCAAAACTCCGCCATCTCTCTCCCCACATCCACCACTGCTGGCGGCTCACCTCCAACTGCGCAACGCTAAGCGCTGTTCACATCCAGCTGCCGCTGCCCAACACTACAATGGCAGACAACAATGCAAACTAGCCACAGACTGCACACAGCACAGCCAGTGATTTTCATACAGAGCGCTACATAACGTTGCCAATAAGAAAACCTAAACAGCGTACTTACAGTGTTACGACTCAAACTGTGCGCCATAGGTTGCATGATGCACAACTTCACTCGCAACGTCCACGGCGAGGTCCATCTTTGCAACCACGACACCACGCAGCGTGGTACAGGTGGGTCCAACAACATACCGAATGGACCGCTCAGAACTGGCGCTACGTTCTCTTCACCGATGAGTGTCGCAGATGCCTTTAACGAGACAAAAGTCGGCGACGTGTTTGGAGGCAACCCGGACAGGCTGAACGCCTTAGTCACACTGGCCAGCGAATGCAGCTAGGTGGAGATTTCCTGCTGTTCTGGGGTGGCATTATGTGGGACCGACGTACGCCGCTGGTGGTTATGGAAGGCGCCGTAACGGCTGTACGATACGTGAATGCCATCCTCCGACCGATACTGCAACCGTATCGGCAGCACATTGGCGAGGCATTCGTCTTCGTGGACGACAATTCGCGCCTCTATCTACCAATCATTCTGAGGGATTTACGCCGAATCGCCGTTGACAATCTAGACCAACAGTGCCTCGATGAACTTGTGGATAGTATGCGAGGAGGAATACAGGTATGCATCAATGCAAGAGGACGTGCTACAGGGTATTAGAGGTACCGGTGTGTACAGCACTCTAGATCACCACCTCTGAAGGTCTGCTCTATGGTGGTACAACATGCAATGTGTCGATTTGATGAGCAATAAAAAGGGTGGAAAAGATGTTTATGTTGACCTCTATTCTAATTTCCTGTACAGGTTCCAGAACTCTCAGAACTGAGGTGATGCAAAACTTTGTTTCATGTGTGTGTGTATATGTTTTATTTTCCACATCCTGGCAGCATAGGAGTTACAGTCTTGCCATCACTAAACACATACACCGGCCGCTCAAATCATTTCGTCCTAGCTTCTAACATGAGAATGGTTATAGTTTTATGACCGTCCCACCAATTGCACGTAAGCTCAGATTACTGCAGTGACTCTTAAGGGGGGTAGGACGTCAAACAGGCCGACTTGGAGCAGAAGAGGCATCGCAGGACATTTTAATAACCAGTGTCTATACTTTTACAAATAAATTCATAAAACTTTTGTCAGCATCACCAGGAAGGATTCAGGATTGACACTCATTGCAGTGGAAGTTCGAAAACATAACTAAATCAATTTTTTTACGTGTCAAATTTCATCATCTTTTTTCACTTGCTAATGGCAGCATTTGGTGCTATAGGTACACTTTTCTTCATAAGTTAGAGAGATTCTTCGATGAATTTTGCACAGCATACATACCATACTTACAGGTGTATGAAACTCTACAATTTATTTAATTTATCAAAAAACGAATGAGCTGTACAAATTTTATAGTTCATTACCTCAATTTTTACCACAGATTTTGAAAATCCTAGAGTTTCATTCACCTTTAAGTATGGTTTGTATGCTGTGCAAAATTCATCGAAGAATCTCTCTTACTTATGAAGAAAAGTGTACCTATAGCAACAAATGCAGCCATTAGTAAGTGAAAAAAAAGGATGAAATTTCACATGTAAAAAAAAAAATTATTTCGCTGTGTTTTCGAACTTCCACTGCTATGAGTGTGAATTCTGAATCCTTCCTGGTGATGCTGACAAAGTTTTATGAATTTATTTGTAAAAGTATAGACAGTGGTTATTGAAATGTCCTGTGGTGCCTCTCCTGCTCCTAGTCGGCTCGTTTGACGTCCTAACCCCCTTAAATGGCTTCCTCCACCCATTCCACGATCCGGCCGCCTACATGACAGACAGGCTGTCGCCTGGGGATAGTGGAGTGCTACGGCCTGCGGTACCTCTGCAAATACAATTCACAGAGCACTGCTTCCCTGCGCATTCGCACAGCCAGGTCGTTAAACGCAACATTTATGGCCCACAATCCATCTTTCTCCCTGTTCTCCATCGCCTCCACTACAGCCCCTCGGGTACAAGTTCTCTACAGGTTACACATGCACTTACAACAACATCCTGCTCACAATTTCTTCACGCAAAAAACTCATAAGCCAAACATACCAAATGTAGTATTGGGGAGCATGGAGATCGTGACCTAAAACATGAATATTAATCTGACTGACAGAGTAGTTAAGGTAGAGGGTGGGTTGCCATTTTTCACTGACTATCTCTCATACGAAAGTAAAGTGTTCTTCGAGGATGCGCATGAGGCATAGCATCTGCAGTGATACCAGAAACTCTCGTCAAAGCATCGTAGCCGCACCACGGACGAGATTTCAACCGACTGCTCTAATTCTGGGTCAGTAGTCAGCTGGTGACCTCAGAAGGTGTTTCTGCGCGGGACCCACGCGGAGGCGGACGGAAGCAGAGGCAATACGTCAGCATCGCGAGCGCCCACTGCCGCCCGTGCATTATTCATGCTCGCTTAATATCGGCGGTAGCTTGTCTCTGCCGGGATAGCGGGCTTGATTTCCGCGGGGAGACAAAGAGTCGCTGATAGAGACGGGCCGGGCCAATATCTGCCCGCAGGAATATTATTAGCGGCTGGCTGGCTGCCCGTGTGCCGCCATTAGTCATGGCCGCGGGGAGCTGTCTTCCTCCGCGCCGTGGCATCTCGGACGGGCGCTGAGCAATATCCCCCGTCTCGCCCTCCTCCCCAGACTGCGATCTCTCTGACAGCTGCGTTTAATACCAGCCGCGCCGGCGCAAGGCGAATCGCCGACTGTGGTGCACTGGCGGACTTTCAGCAAAGTGTGGTCCAGCTGTATACAGTCTAGGTCCCCAGATATGTGAGTGGCTTGAAGTTCCTTTTTACGTAGTAGAATCCAGTACATTGTCCTCGTCACAGACAAATGTATCGTCAGGAGCGCGCCAGGTAAGTGTGAGAGGAGCACTCTTATTCCCTATATTTTGAGAATGCCGGCCTGTGTGGCCGACCGGTTCTAGGCGCTTCAGTCTCGAACCAAGCGACCGCTACGGTCGCAGGTTCGAATCCTGCCTCGGGCATGGATGTGTGTGATGTCCTTAGGTTAGTTAGGTTTAAGTAGTTCTAAGTTCTAGGCGACTGATGACCTCAGAAGTTAAGTCCCATAGAGCTCAGAGCCATTTGAGAATGAAAGCACAGTCTGAGTTGCCTGTAGTCCGTTTATTATCTGTGCAATCAGTCATTTCAGCAGTGGGCTATTTTCAAGCCTCTGTAACACATTTATAAAACGGCGACAGTAGTTTATACATTAACTCTTGCATACAAAGCTTTTTTTTTATTGAGTTATCAGTATTCTGACTACTATGATGCGACCCGACAAGAATTCCTCTCCTGTGCCAACATCTTCATCTCAGAGTAGGATTCCTTAACTTCAGCCACTTTCTGACCATCAACCCTGATGTTAAGTTTCTCGCTGTTCTCATTTCTGTTACTTCTCATCACTTTCGTCTTTCTTCGATTGTCTCTCAGTCCGTATTCTGTACTCATTGGACTGCCCATTGCGTTCAGCAGATATGTAATTCTTCTTCACTTTCACTGAGGATAGCAATGTCATCAGCTTATCGTATCATTGATATCCGTTCACGCAACTTGATTCCGCTCCTGAACCTTTCCTTTATGTCCATAGAAGGCCCAAAGAATCAAACACTTCAAGAGCAAACAAATCGGCTGATGGCCTAACACTTAAAACTCCATAACATTAATTTTTTTTTAAATACCAAAGGCCTTACCTGAAACTGTTCTTTAAATTAGGTTGAAGGCCTAAAGAATCTTACCCCTTAAGGGCAAACACCTCCTTCTTCTTCTGTGCGGATGCACACATATTACCCCAACTCTTACGGGACTTAGTAAGAATGTCTTGCACGAGTAATGTGTGTGTTGGGGTGGGACAACACGAATGTAGTGTGTGGACATATAAGGTGAGAATGTGGGTCTCGCGGGAGACGTGCGCGAGATAGACCCCGCAGACGCACTATCCTCTGTAGTCTTGGTGGCTCAGATGGAGAGAGCGTCTGCCATGTAAGCAGGAGATACTGGGTTGGAGTCCCGGTCGGGGCACATATTTTCACTTGTCCCTGCTGATAAATATCAACGCCCATCAGCAGCTGAAGGTATTAATATATAATTCTAATATTAGAGAAATTTAATCAGTCTAGAAAGAAGTTCGCTTACAAATCACTCTTGTGACCCATCCTCGAATATTGTTGAACTGTGTGGGACCACTACAGCGCGAACCGTGACACGTATGTTTGACCCGCAGAAGACTGTGACAGAGATGTTGAAAGCACCAGCTGTCAGACACTTGAAGATCGACGGATATTGTCTCGAGAAAATCTACTTAACAAAGCTTCAAGACCCGGCTTTAAATGTTGACTCTACGAATATCCTACAAGACCCCCTCCCCCCCCCCCAATCCCCGGCATATCGCTCCCGTAGGGATCGTGAGGATAAGATCCATTTAAACAGTCGTTCTTCCTGCGCTCCAAACCTTAACCGAATACGGAGAAACCTTAACAACTGGTACAACGCCATGCACTTCACTATAGTTTGCGGAGAATAGATGTAGAACAAATGGAGTGAGTAGCACTTTGCCTTGCGAGTTTAAGGAAGCCGACTGGTTCCATGGCTCCCTCGTTTCGGATACCCCCTGAGGTAGCCTTAATGCTGCGACTGGTTATGAGAAGGGCGGTTGTTTCCAGTGTGGGCTCTGCTCCATCAAGACGCTTCCCGGCAGGTGGAAATTGAAATTTTCCTCCGCTCCCCCACGCCGACTTAGCTGCAGACAGAATTTGGTGCCACAGTCACGGCGCTAGGGGTAATCCTGTCGGAGGACAGCTGCCTTAACAGCAAAACAGGGCTCTAGGGAGCGGCGGGACACGTGAGCTGAATCTCGGAGGACACGTTGCCGCCGGTGATGCGAGTGAGGAAACGTAAAGGCCCTTGGAGGACTGACACTTGAAATTTTACAAAAACCATAAAAGAATGATATACTTGAGACTTGAAGATACTAGTGACTTGATGATATACGTATGCTGTCTCGAGAAAAGCACCAAGATCCGGCTTTAAATGTTGACTCTAAGAATATGCTACAAGGCCTCCCCACCCCCGTCATATCGCTCCCGTAGGGATAAAAATCGTTTTCAAGATTTTGAACATACAGTGACACTCTATAGGTTCTGATGCCACGTTTTATATTTATATGTCAGTTTCATACAAATCGATCAAACTGCATACTATATGTTATGGTTGTTGTAGTCTTCAGTCTAGAGACTGGTTTGATGCAGTTCTCCATGCTACTCTATCCTATGCAAGGTTGTTCATCTCCCAGTACCTACAGAAACCTACATCCTTCTGAATCTCTCTAGTGTATTCATCTCTTGGTCTCCATCTACTATTTTTACCCTCCACGCTGCCCTCCAATACTAAATTGGTGATCCCCTGATGCCTCAGAATATGTCCTACAAACCGATTCCTTCTTCTAGTCAAGTTGTGCCACAAACTTCTCTTCTCTCCAATTCTATTCAATACCTCCTCATTAGTTATGTGATCTACCCATCTAATCCTCAGCATTCTTCTGTAGCACCACATTTTGAAAGCTTCTATTCTCTTCTTGTCCAAATTATTTATCGTCCATGTTTCACTTCCATACATGGCTACACTCCATACAAATACTTTCAGAAACGACTTCCTGACACTTAAATCTATACTCGATGTTAACAAATTTCTCTTCTTCAGAAACGCTTTCCTTGCCATTGCCAGTCTACATTTTATATCCTCTCTACTTCAACCATCATCAGTAATTTTGCCCCCCCAAATAGCAAAACTCATCTACTACTTTAAGCGTCTCATTTCCTAATCTACTTCCCGCAGCATCACCCGATTTAATTCGACTACATTCCATTATCCTCGTTTTGGTTCAAATGGCTCTGAGCACTATGGGATTTAACATCTGTGGTCATCAGTCCCCTAGAACTTAGAACTACTTAAACGTAACTAACTTAAGGACATCACACACATCCATGCCCGGGGCTGGATTCGAACCTGCGACCGTAGCGGTCACGCGGTTCCAGACTGAAGCGCCTAGAACCGCACGGCCACACCGGCCGGCTCCTCGTTTTGCTTTTGTTGATCATCTTATATCCTATTTTCAAGACACTGTCCATTCCGTTCTTCTGATCTTCCAAGTCCTTTGCTGTCTGTGATAGAATTACAATGTCATCGGCAAACCTCAAAGTTTTTATATCTTCTCCGTGAATTTTAATCCCTACTCCGAATCTTTCTTTTGTTTCCTTTACTGCTTGCTCAATATACAGATTGAATAACATCGGGGATAGGCTACAACTCTGTGTCACTCCCTTCCCAACCACTGCTTCCCTATCATGCCCCTCGACTCTTGTAACTGCCATCTGGTTTCTGTACAAATTATGGTATCCTATGTCAAATATGTAATATTTTAAATCTTTTTAAAAACTTTTAAGACAAAGCTGTACAGCAGACTGCTACTACTTTTATATAATGTATTTACATGGTGATTAAGTGGATGACCTTACGGAACTCCTACTTTGACTATAGATATTGTGATTGTGAGTCCTACATCTTCTGAAGAAGACGTTTCCAAAACCTTCGAAGCCATGGTCAAGGTTTAATAAACCTTTATTTTTTGACTGAATGGGTGTTATTTGGAATGCACTGATGGTAAAGAACTGTTTTGTTGTTCTCATAATAACCATCCTTAAATTTATACTGCAAGTAGGCTGTTTAGATTTTTATGTTGGTAACACTACGTAGCGCTCTGTATGAAAATCACTGACTGTCCTGTGTACAGTCTGTGGCTGGTTGGACTCATTGTTGGAATATTCGCTAATGTAGTGTTGGGCAGTTGGATGTCAACAGCGCGTAGCGTTGCGCAGTTGGAGGTGAGCCGCCAGCAGTGGTGGATGTGGGGACAGAGATGCCAGGCTTTTGAGAGCAGACTATGTGGACGTGTGTCCGTCAGAAAGAGGAAATTTGTAAGACTGGATATCATGAACTGATAGATATATGATGAGTTTTGAACATTATTAAGGTAAATACATCGCCTGCTCTCTATCAAAATCTTTCATTTGCTAAGTATGCCTATCAGTAGGTAGTGCCTTCAGTAGTTAGAATCTTTTATTTAGCTGGCAGTATTGGCGCTCGCTGTATTGCAGTAGTGCGAGTAACGAAGATTTTTGTGAGGTAAGTGATTCATGAAAGGTATAGGTTATTGTTAGTCAGGGCCATTCTTTCGTAAGGATTATTGAAAGTCAGATTGCGTTGCGCTAAAAATATTGTGTGTCAGTTTAGTGATTATCAGAGTAAGTAGAGAGAGAAATGTCTGAGTACGTTCAGTTTTACTCAGCTGTCTCTGTATCAAATAACGTAGAAGTTTACCAGCACAGTAATTCATAATTTTTCCAAAGGGGACGTTTCAATACGCATTAGTACGTGTTAGAACCGAACCTGGGAACATATTCTGCCTCGAAAAAAAAGAAAAAGAGAAAGAATCATAAGACATGGTTGGATGTCAGCGTGACATTTGGACAACTACACCCCATCGAATAAAAACCGCTGCAGCTGCTACAACCCTTTATTAATGGCATTACCGGGTTCGTAATTTTAATTACATCATCGCATATTATTGTGTTCAAGCCACTTTTACAGCCCAGTCCAAAACCTTTCTTTGAAATATGGTTCAAATGGCTCTGAGCACTGTGGGACTTTACATTTGAGGTCATCAGTCGCCTAGACTTAGAACTGCTTTAACTAACCTAAGGACATCACAAACATCCATGCCCGAGGCAGGATTCGAATCTGCGACAGTAGCAGCAGCGGGGTTCCGGACTGAAGCGCCTGAACCGCTCGTCCACAGCGAGCGACTTGAAATATGGGAAATTGTTGCGATCGGACAGTAAAGGTGGCTTGACCACCACACTCAAGTGACAGACGTCACCTGTATAGCGATACGCAGATACACAGATGATGATGCTAGTATCGCGTACACGAGGTACTGTACAGGGCTATTACAAATGATTGAAGCGATTTCATAAATTCACTGTAGCTCCATTCATTGACATATGGTCACGACACACTACAGATACGTAGAAAAACTCATAAAGTTTTGTTCGGCTGAAGCCGCACTTCAGGTTTCTGCCACCAGAGCGCTCGAGAGCGCAGTGAGACAAACCGGCGACAGGAGCCGAGAAAACGTATGTCGTGCTTGAAATGCACTCACATCAGTCAGTCATAACAGTGCAACGACACTTCAGGACGAAGTTCAACAAAGATCCACCAACTGCTAACTCCGTACGGCGATGTTATGCGCAGCTTAAAGCTTCTGGATGCCTCTGTAAGGGGAAATCAACGGGTCGGCCTGCAGTGAGCGAAGAAACGGTTGAACGCGTGCGGGCAAGTTTTACGCGTAGCCCGCAGAAGTCGACGAATAAAGCAAGCAGGGAGCTAAACGTACCACAGCCGACGGTTTGGGAAATCTTACGGAAAAGGCTAAAGCAGAAGCCTTACCGTTTACAATTGCTACAAGCCCTGATACCCGATGACAAAGTCAAACGCTGTGAATTTTCGGCGCGGTTGCAACAGCTCACGGAAGAGGATGCGTTCAGTGCGAAACTTGTTTTCAGTGATGAAGCAACATTTTTTCTTAATGGTGAAGTGAACAGGCACAATGTGCGAATCTGCGCGGTACAGAATCCTTATGCATTCGTGCAGCAAATTCGCAATTCACCAAAAGTTAACGTGTTTTGTGCAATCTCACGGTTTAAAGTTTACGGCCCCTTTTTCTTCTGCGAAAAAAACGTTACAGGACACGTGTATCTGGACATGCTGGAAAATTGGCTCATGCCACAACTGGAGACGGACAGCGCCGACTTCATCTTTCAACAGGATGGTGCTCCACCGCACTTCCATCATGATGTTCGGCATTTCTTGAACAGGAGATTGGAAAACCGATGGATCGGTCGTGGTGGAGATCATGATCAGCAATTCATCTCATGGCCTCCACGCTCCCCCGACTTAACCCCATGCGATTTCTTTCTGTGGTGTTATGTGAAAGATTCAGTGTTTAAACCTCCTCTACCAAGAAACGTGCCAGAACTGCGAACTCGCATCAACGATGCTTTCGAATTCATTGATGGGGACATGCTGCGCCGAGTGTGGGAGGAACTTGATTATCGGCTTGATGTCTGCCGAATCACTAAAGGGGCACATATCGAACATTTCTGAATGCCTAAAAAAACTTTTTGAGTTTTTGTATGTGTGTGCAAAGCATTGTGAAACTATCTCAAATAATAAAGTTATTGTAGAGCTGTTAAATCGCTTCAATCATTTGTAATAACCCTGTATAAAAGGGCAGTGCATTGGCGGCGCTGTCTTTTGTACTCAGGTGATTCTCGTGCAAAGAATTCCGGCGTGGTTACAGCAGTACGATGGCAATTAGCAGACCTTGAGCGCGGAACGGTAGTAGGAGCTTGAAACACTCACGATTGATTGGGATATTATTACTCACCGAGTAGCAGCCTAATAAATGACTTGTACTGACCGTGATCAAAAGATAAGTGGTTGATCGCGTAATACTGCTGTGGAAATTGTTCCATATCAGGATTTCGGCTGCTCCATAATTCAGTAGCACAATTAAGGTTCTACTCTAAGAATGTTTACTACTGTGTTATATTCTTGAGCCGGCCGGTGTGCCCGAGCGGTTGTAGGCGCTTCAGTCCGCAGATTCGAACTTGCCTCAGGTATGGATGTGTGTGTTGTCCTTAGCTTCGTTAGGTTTAAGTAGTTCTAAGTCTAGGGGACTGATAACCTCAGATGTTAAGTCCCATAGTGCTCAGAGCCATTTGAGCTATTTTGTTTACAAGGCATTTCTTCCTTGTTTTGGTCCGTCGAGTAAAGTGGGGCAAGACTGAGCATTTAATGTTTAATTAGAATTCCAGTATTAGTGATGGAGCACGCTACGAACTTGTAAGTCATTTTCAGCCAGATTTCCGGATACTTTTATCCACACAGTGTACCATGTTGCCCTGTATATCACATATCAACGCCAACGGTGCCTTGCCAAACTACAAAACTGAATCTTCTAAATGAATTGAGTCAAAAGTTACGGCCTTTTTCGTCACATATTTTGATGAAAACTCACTCACCAAAACCTATAGGGTACTTCCCGTTAACGTAGATCATGGAAAAAGGCAAGAAGTAAGAGTTCACTGTACAACTAAAGGAGAAAAGCCGAAAATGTTGAATTTTTAATTATATCGGACGAAAAAACATCATTTGTTATCAGACTGTCTCACTGTTTGTCCTGTGTCTCAGGAATGGAAAGGCGTATGAAATTGAAATTTATGTCACATACTATCGTCTCCTAGCGGTATAATAAACGTTAATTTCTAAGTCAGTACAATCTAAAGACACCGCCATTTATGTTACGTATTTCAACGCTCGCAAACTTAGTCAGAACATGTAGAGTACCCCCCCCCCCCCCCCTGTTGGTCTAGAATCATGTAATTTGGCAAGAAGAAAGGTTTTACAGTACAAGTAAAGAGAAAAATATAATGTTATTAATTTGTAATTACGAGGGTCGTCCAGAAAGTAAGTTCCGATCGGTCGGTAAATGGAAACCACAGTGAAAATCACTAACATTATATTTGCAAGAGTTAGCTACACTTTCCAGATACTTCTCTACAAAGTCGCCTCTCTGACTTAGACAATTGTCAGAGCGTTATACCAAATTTCCAACACCGTCGTCATAGAAGGCAGCCGCCTGCGCTTCCCGATAATTCTCTACGCTGGTCTATAGCGCGTAATCTGCGCCCAAGTGTTGTCTTCGTATCCAGCGTTTCATGTGAACCGAGATGATACTCAGGACGAGCCAGTTAGGGCCGTGTTGTGGGTGGTCGAACACTTCCCATCGAAAAGGCTGCAGAAGCGTCTTCACTGCCCCTGCAAAGTGCGGCTGAGAATTACCTTGAAAAAGGAAGTGCGTGGCAGTTGTGTTAGGTGGGCTGCATTCATTAAGGGGAAGCCACTCTCCGGGCCCTCCTATTTGGCGCGAGGCATCGTTGTTCTAGGCACCTTTACCCACTCACAGTGCGCTCACAACTGAAACGTGCTCCTTGATACGATCGACGGGCATCCTAGAGACACTGCCCAAGCATCTGTGCAAAGCTTCATCAGGTTTCCACAGTAGCGTCCATTTCGCGACCGATCGGAACTTGCTTTCTGGACTTGCTTTCCTCCCATGTAAAGCGAAATTTTTTTGTCGTTTGGTATCTGTTTATCCTTGCGTATGTCAATCCCCTTTTTCTCAAGTTTGAGTAGACATATCAAGTTTAAATTTATGTCACATTCTGAGGTCTGTAGTCTTCCTAGTGTAGAAGTGTGTAAACTTCTAAGTCATTGCAGTCAACAGAACATTTTTGGAAGATGACTGCTAACAGTGGTCAAGTAATGTATAAAATACATGTTTGATCATAAGGTGCGTTTTTATTTAAAAACCAAGTATCAACCAGTTTCAGTTAGAGACCGTCTTCATGGATTAGAGTTAAAACAGTTTTGGGCCACAACATCACATGTCATTTCGTTATATAATGGCGACGTCTCATATGTAGAGCATGCCGTGAATTCCACTATAACATATAATAAAGACAAACGTAGTATGTCTCAAGAATGAAATTTTCATTCTGCAGCGGAGTGAAAATTTCATTCTGGAAACATCCCCCAGGCTGTTGCTAAGCCATGTCTCCACAGTATCATTTTTTTCCAGGGGTGCTATTTCTGCAAGGTCTGCAGGAGAGCTTCTGTGGAATTTGGAAGGCAGGAGACGAGGTACTGTACTGGCGGAATTAAAAGCTATGAGGACGCGTCCTGAGTCATGCTTGGGTAGCTTAATTTGTAGAGCACTTGCCCGCGAAAGGCAAAGGTACCGAGTTCGAGTCTCTGTCCAGCACACAGTTTTAGTCTGCCAGGAAGTTTGATACTGTGTTTTCCTTTTAAAAGGCAGGACTTTTAAAGGCAAACATACTACGATTGTATGTAGAGCACAGCAATCAGTCGTCCTTTCCTGCAGGTTTTATTTCGCATATCCAGATTTCAGCTAGTGCCTAGCCATTATCAATGCACTACTTTCTAGTCTCAATGCATGTCAGTTCCTTGTTGTTCAGGCGTCAGTCATAGTCAGAACTGTGGCCATTATTTAAGTAATGATAGGTATGATGATGTGCCCCAAGCTGCCTTAACCATAATCCGTGAAAATGGGCTGTGACTGAAAGCGGTCGATAATTGGGTTTGCAAAAGCAGCCCATGGTCATAGAATTATTTTATGCAGTCAATAGATACGGCCATTTACGTCACATGTTCTGATATTTGTTAACTCATTCAGTAATTCATATACTGGAGTTTTGGTTCACGAAGGAGCTTGAAATTTGGTAATAAGGAAGATTTCGCAGTACTAGCAAAGGGAAAGGATCAGAAAATTGTTAGTTTGTTATTGTATTACATGGAATAAGAATTCTTTTGTTGTCGGATGTGAGGTCCGCCAGATATGTAAAACACCGTTTTTTCTCAGTATCTAATCATGTTTCGGCATCACTGTGCCGTCATCAGTGGGTTTACGTTTTTATTTTTTGTACAATGTCTACATTTTTAAAAAAAATGATTATAACATTATGTGCATCTTTAGTTCAAACAATAGATCGTTTCTTTTTGTAAATGCCTTTAGATTTGGTGTGCATGACTTTTCTGGATCAGTTGTGTGTTAATTTATACAGGTAGCTCGTCATCTGCAACGAAACGACGTTGATGAGAAAGTTTTTTGCTGGGAGTTAACCTGTATCCTAGAATGTAGTTTGTCGCGATGTTTTCGCGCCTATATTCGTTTTTACTTACGTTTTCGCGTGGTAAGCACTTCCATTCCAAACGAATATAGGCGCGAAGACATCGCGACGAACCAAATTACATTCTAGGAGATAGGTTAACTCCCAGCAAAAAACTTTCCCATCAACGTCGTTTGGTTGCAGATAACAAGATAACTGTAGTAATTAACGCACAAGTGATCCAGAAAATTTATGCACACCAAGTGTAAAGGTATTTACAAAAAGAAACGATCTATTGTTTGAACTAAAGATCCACATAATTTTATTATCATTTAAGAAAAATGTTCACGTTGCAGAATAAATAGAAACGTAAACCCACTGATGATGGCACAATAGTGCCGAAACATGTTTGGGTACTGAGAAAAAACGGTGTTCTGCATAACTGGCGGACCGCACATCCAACAATTTTAACTGGAAACACGGCCAACACAAGGAGCTGCTAATCAAAATGATGAATTGGCTGGTTCAAATGGCTCTGAGCACTATGGGACTTAACATCTTAGGTCATCAGTCCCCTAGAACTTAGAACTACTTAAACCTAACTAACCTAAGGACATCACACACATCCATGCCCGAGGCAGGATTCGAACCTGCAACCGTAGCAGTCCCGTGGTTCCGGACAGCAGCGTCTAGAACCGTACGGCCACCGCGGCCGGCAAAATGATGAATTCTTTTGTTATTTGTTATCCGACTTCAAAGTTAAAATTAAAACATTGGTGAAAGTTTTGGAATCCAACGGACCGATATCTTGCCAGTATCAGAATCGATTAACGTATACATAATTAGGTTTGCACAGAACCCTCAGTGCGCAGGCTCTAGTCGCACCTGGCCAGTTTTTTAATTCTTGTGGTGCAGGTCCTCACCCCAGCCTACACAGAGTTCGCTTATAGAGGATCCTTGCACCACCTATGCTGTATGTTGTCTAAGTGTCATAAGAGCTACCTCATAGCGCGATGGGTTCGGAAACTGAGAGGCATTATAGGCGATACCAGGGAATCTGTGGGGTGGGCAAGTGTTCTGTGCAGGCCCGGTGGAGGGGGGGGGGGGGCGGACGGCAGAGTGTGGGGGCGACTGAAGAAGGAGCGCCAAACTGCGGCGAAATTTCGGGGAAAGAAATTCATTAATCACGGCCGGAGTCGTTGTCAGGAGCTGGAGGCAAGATGGAAAAGCCGGCTGCAGTGGGGGTGGGTCCAGGCAAGCCGGGGGAACCGGCGAGCGGTCCCTGTAGTGTATAGGCCGGGCTGGGGTGGAGATCTGCAGCGGACCGCCAGCGGGCGAAATGTATACGGGGGTACCGGGAAAGCCTCAGGAGAAGAAAAAACAAGTGTGCGAGGGAAGCGAAAAAAAAAAAAAATTGGCGCTATAGTTCAAGGTCACGAGGTCGAGATGTCCTCGCCGTTAAAAGTTCTCAGAATGTTGCGAATTAGGTAGTTGTTTGAATAAATGGTTCACGGATTTCTTGGCACGTGAGATTTGTATTGAATCTTAGTCTTCCTCCACGACGACACCGTCAGGAGTTACCTGGAGAAGTGTCACGAAGTCACGGATGGAAGGACATTGGTAGCGGTTTTGTGAAAGCTTTCTGCTTCTTTTTGGAACTAAAATGATACATAAGTGATATGACTTCGCTGCAAAGGCCTCGAAAATATGCCTCCTTTTACACAAAATGTTGACCTCAGTTCGAATATAAATGCGATTTAGCCGGGCGCGGTGGCCGAGCGGTTCTAGGCGCTTCAGTCCGTAAACGACGCAGCTGCTACGGCCGCAGGTTCGAATCCTGCCTCGCGCATGGACGTGTGTGATGTCCTTAGGTTAGTTAGGTTCAAGTATCCAGAATGAGATTTTCACTTTGCATCGGAGTGTGCGCTGATATGGAACTTCCTGGCAGATTAAAACAGTGTGCCGGACCGAGACTTGAACTCGGGACCTTTGCCTTTCGCGGACAAGTGCTCTACCAACTGAGCTACCCAAGCACGACTCACGCCCCGTCCTCACAGATTTACTTCTGCCAGTACCTCGTGTCCTACCTTCCAAACTTTACTGAAGCTCTCCTGCGAACCTTGCAGAACTAGCACTCCTGAAAGAAAGGATATTGCGGAGACATGGCTTAGCCACAGCCTGGGGGAAGTTTTAAGGTTTAAGTAGTTGTAACTCTAGGGGACTAATGACCTCAGATGTTAAGTCCCATATTGCTTAGAGCCATTTGAACCATTTGAACCTACGGGATTTGATAATTATACTGACGCAAAAAAAAAAAAAAAAAAAAAAAGTATAACAAGCAGGAGTAGTGTGACATAAGCAAAAGTTGGTAAGCGTCTTTCTACATCTGACAGATTATGTCTACTCAAATTTCGCGCCAGTCGTGTAAGGGTGGCACTGATACCGCCACTATGAGGGTACTAGTCCGATTTTCTATGAATACACGCTGTAACGGTCATGAATGTTAGTTACTGTACCACTGAGATTGGGGTGAGGTGATGCTGGTCAAGAATGCTTTCAGCGCGACGAATATGCCACTGTCAACACATTAATTATGTTTTGGTGTTCCGTTTCTCCCCGTCGTTTTATATGCAGTAGTAGAGGCAAAGAAAAATATAAGGGCGACTTCAAACATATTTCAAACGAATTCGATATTATGATCACCTCTAATTTCCTGGCAAAGTTTGGAGGAGTCTTTGCTTTCTCCGTTACACAAAGAATGCAAACTTTGAGGATGTAAGACCCCACTTTGTAAACCCTAACAGCTGTTCAAAATGAAACTCAAATGTAGTAGTCATTCGAAACATTTTCAGGGGCAGCATGAGATCTCGAAGTTCACGGCAACACTAACTTACACTCAAGCACCAAAGAAACTGATATAGGCATAAGTAAACAGGCAGAATACGGCGCTGCGGTCGGCAACACCTATATAAGACAACAGGTGTCTGGTGCAGTTGTTACCCACCGGCCAGTCACTTAGGCCGTTCGTTTTCCATTTCTCTCATTGTCCCTCTCACTATCCTTTAATCTTTCTTTTATTTTAAAATAAAAAATATAAAAAATCACAAAAAAGGAAAAAATGCACAAAGCCAAGCAGCACGATAAGCCATGTAATTTTCTAGCCAAACCGTCATGCCAGAAGGTGAAGCGCCTCTTGGGCTAGAACTTCGCCCTCAGTCGAGGATATCTCCCTCCTTCAAATGTGCAGGTGCAAGTGCAGTTGTTAGATCGGTTACGGCTGCTACAATGGCACGATATCAAAGATTTAAGTGAGTTTGAACGTAGCGTTATAGTCGGCACACGAGCGATGGGAAACAATATATCAGAGGTAGCGATCAAGTGGGGATTTTCGCGTACGACCATTTCACAAGTGAACCGTGAATATCAGGAATCCGGTAAAACGTCAAATCTCCCACATCGCTGAAGCCGGAAAAAGTTTCTGCAAGACCAGAGAAACGACGACTGAAGAGAATCATTCAATGTGATAGAAGTGCAATCCTTCCGCAAATTGCTGCAGATTTCAATTCTGGGCCATCAACAAGTGTCAGCGTGCGAACCATTCAACGAAACATCATCGATATGGTCTTTCAGAGCGGAAAGCCCACTCATGTATCCATGATGACTGCATGACACAAAACTTTACGCCTTGCCAGGGCCCGTCAACATTGGACTGTTGAGGACTGGAACATGATTCCTAGTCCGACGAGTCACGTTTCAAATTGTATACGCAGATGGACGTGTACGGGTATGGAGACATCTTCATGAATCTGCATGACAACAGGGAACTGTTCAAACTCATGGAGGCTCTGAAATGGTGTGGGGCGTGTGCAGCTGGAGTGATATGGGACCCCTGATACGTCTAGATACGACTCTGACAGGTGACACATACGTAAGCATCCTGCCTCATCACCTGCACCCATTAATGTCCATTGCGCATTCCGGCGGACGTGGGCAATTCCAGAAGGACAATGCAACACCCCACACGTCCAGAATTGCTACAGAGTGGCTCGAAGAACACTCTTCTGAGTATAAAGAATTCCGCTGGCCACCAATCTCCCCAAACATGTACATTATTAAGCATATCTGGAATGCCTTGCAACGTGATGTTCAAGAGAGATCTCCACCCCTTCGTATTCATACAGCCCTGCAGAATTAATGGAGTCAATTCCCTCCAGCACTGCTTCAGACATTAGTCGAAGCCACGCCACGCCGTGTTGGGGCACTTATGCATGCTCGCAGGGGCCTACACGTTATAAGCCACGTGTACCAGTTTCTTTGGCTCCTCAGTGTACCTTGTACAGACTGTTAGGTGCATACAAGGAATAGAAAAATGTTGCTGATGGCAGCTTGTTTGGATAAAGCAAAATGCATTTAATTATTAGAATAACTTCGCGTTATTATTCTTCAACCCACCCGCCAGGTTAGCCGAGAGTGCTAATGCGCTGCTTCCTGGACTCTGGTAGGCGCGCCGGCCCCAGATCGAATCCACCAGGCGGATTAACGACAAGGGCCGGTGTGCCAGCCAGCCTGGATGTGGTTTTTAGGTGGTTTTCCACATCTCACTAAGTGATTACCGGGCTGGTTCAAAAATGGTTCAAATGGCTCTGAGCACTATGGGACTTAACATCTGTGGTTATCAGTCCGCTAGAACTTAGAACTACTTAAACCTAACTAACCTAAGGACATCACACACATCCATGCCCGAGGCAGGATTCGAACCTGCGACCGTAACGGTCGCGCGGTTCCAGACTGAAGCGCCTAGAAGCGCTCGGCCACAACGGCCGGCTTACCGGGCTGGTCCCCATCTCCTGCCTCAGTTACACGACTCGCAGATGTTTGAAGAAGGTTCGCACTATATTATGGCTTACACTAGATGCAGGAGTACAATCATTCCATCTCGCAGGAAGGGTATCCGGCCGCCCTCTGACACTAACAAATCTATAGTAACAAGGCCGACCCCAGTCTTCCGCCATGGAGTGACTGGAACAGCGGAAGACGGCAGTCGACAACGACCAGCTGCGCTCGCGTATTCGAGACATCTGACCTCACGCCACTGCGCGGAAGCTCGCGGAATCGGAATTTTGCTGTAGTCGGTAGCGGGCCAGGGTGTGGATCAAACATTCAAAAAAGATGCTATGCCCCTTGAAAATGTCCTCCGCAGATAGGTACGAAACGTCCGGTTATGAAGTGCAATCCCTTAGACCACGCCATAATATCCCGGAATATTTTATTAATTGTGACAATTCCGGCCGTGAAAGTTTACATTTTACAAACAGCAGAACACCTGACCTTTTGCAGAAAGGCGTCGTAGATGTACTGAACAACATGAAGCTTTGTTCGCTACGCTTCCAGTCAAATAAGTGAACGTGGAACGTACGAAAACGTTTGTCGAATGCGCTACATATATTCTTTAAAGTACCAAATAACAACTGTCGATTTCATAATTAAGCATCAACAGTAATAATACAAATAATGAAGCTCAACAAACCAATGATGAAGAATGCCAACCTAGTATTAAATTATCAGACTCAATTTCCATTTTCCCCCTTGTCAAAATAAGTTTTCCCTACGAAGGCTAGATTAACACCTGAAATTCGTTTTATTTCTCGCCAGTTGTTATACGTATCTCCCCATAAATAAAAACTTCGTTCATCTCTTTTTTAGTTATTGTAATACCTGTTATATTTTCCTGTGTAAACACTCTCTCATCTCTGTATCTTCCGTACAACGAATATCCGCGTAAGTCGCACATGTTTATCGTTGTCACCTGAAAATGGCCTAAAAAGCCGAAAGTCGTTTCGTGACCAAGTAAATTTAATTTTGCGAGTCTGCTTTTGATGTCCTCCTTGCTCCGTCCGTCATTGGTTATTTTACTGCCTAGGTAGCAGAATTCCTTAACTTCATTGACTTCGTGACCATCAATCCTGATGTTAAGTTTCTCGCTGTTCTCATTTCTACTACTTCTCATTACCTTCGTCTTTCTCCGATTTACTCTCAAACCATACTGTGCACTCATTAGACTATTCATTCCGTTCAGCAGATCATTTAATTCTTCTTCACTTTCACTCAGGATAGCAATGTCATCAGCGAATCGTATCAGCCTAAGAGGCCGAGAGCCGGTTTGTGATCAAATACGAGGGCTATTGGAAAAGCAGGGTGCGATTGGTCGCGAAATGCAAAACACTGTGCAAATCAAAAATGTTTTATTTGCAACATTTAGCTAAATATACCAGCTATTTCTCTACACAGTCACCTCACAACTTAGACATTTGTCGTAGCGTTGTACCAATTTTCCAGTACCCTCGTCATGAAAGGTGCTTTTCGCCAATCGTCTGCAGCTAAGCTCCTGTCTTCATTGCCCATTACGGGCTGAAACCTTGTAGTCAAGGGAAAGCAGGATTCGGTTACGATTGTGGACGGGGCCTTAATGAGTTACTATTGGTTACCTTTTACTGTTACCCACATTTATTTTTGAAACAATATTTCCAGTCTTAACAATAAATAAAAAATACCACACGTTATTAATGAAGGAATAACAACTGTGTAAATAATTAGTAAATCAAAATAAAATACAGATACAAATAATATTTTAAAAAACAAGCCACTGTGATCACGACTGAAAGCTTTACACGTCAAGAACGGCAATAAATTAAGAATGTTTAAGAACTCGCTGCAATTGCAACTTACAGGTAGTGAAATATTAAAAGCTAAGTGTCCACAAACACAGCATAAGATATCAGACGCCAGGAATGGCAGTAAATAAGGTTTTAAGGCTTACTGCTGATACACAAATCCAAATTAGAATTTTCAGGCAAATTACCACAATCACGGCTGAAGGCCTTACACACCAAGAATGGCAATAATATTTTTAAAAAATTTGACACCTCTTGTTAAACCTCTTAAAATACAATAGCAAAAGTTAAATTTAAAAAAAAGCAAGCAACCAATCCAGACGGTGCTCCAGGAATCGACAGAAGGTCCGGTAACAAACACTTTCGTGAGCGATGAGACAGGCAGCCAACAGTTGCATTCAGTTCACAGGATGGTAACTCAGACTAGTGGCAGTCTAACGACTGACTAATGATAAACTTGCTGAAGCTACCTGACGTCCGACAAACCAAATACAACGATGGAACAATACGTCAAAGCTGGAACGGGCGGTCTGCACTACGCCCCCAGAATACAGTGTTTAGAGCGCCCGGAACGAGAAAGGAATCACTACCACCATGGTAGAAACAAATCACCAACCGGCCTACAATCAAGCAAGCTGTCAAAACTACACGCCTTACTGGACATCAGCGACAAGTCGAGGCAAATGTACACTGCCGTTACATACACCAACCCCCAGGGCAGGCAACTCGGGCGTTAGCGGCCACCAGGGAGGAAAAATACGGCTGGTTGAACTTAACAAATTGTAACAAGCTGAAAGAAGTAAATAGTAATAGAGGAAAGTTAATCAGATCCGCCTTCCCCAACCACTCCATTCCCTGCTCTTCGCCTCAGCGATACTACGAGCAACAACACGATCTCAAGACGGTGGAGAATCGCGAGATCTCACAATGGTGGAGGTTTCTCTACTTGAATTGAAATGCACTCATCTTAAAGCTTGCAGGATCCGGTTTACGACGAGCTCATGCACTCTCGTGACCACAGGCCTTCCATCTGTGCCCGCCGCCAGCGCTCCCGGCGTATTCTCGCACTGCGCGGACCTGGCTCCTCCTGAGTCCCCAACCAAACTCCCCACTCACATGGCCCTGAAGAACAACGACGTCGCCCCACAGATAGGGCAACATTTACTACATATCGATAACCGCTGCTGCTGCCACCAGCGGACAGGCAACGCTTGCCAAACTGAGTGGCGGCAGTCAACACGAGAAGGAGAGAAACGACCGCAACCGTGCCAACTAAAGGACACGGTCTGGCCTCCAATAGAGGGCGGAGACCTACAAACTGCACCAACGCGAGCCGCAGCACGGCTCACGGGCGGTATTGATCAAACACTTCCCATCGAAAACGTTGCAGGAGCGCCTTCATTGTTCATGCAGAGTGCGGCAGAGAATTGTCATGCTGAAGGAAACGCATGACAGTTGTGTTATGTGGACTGCACGACATCAGGCGAAACCTCTCACCCAGACCTCATACTTCGCAGGAGACATTATTGTTCTAGGCTTCTCTACGTCCTCACTGTGCGCTCAGAGCTGGAAAGAGAGAAGTGACACTATCGATGGGCATACCAGAGACACTGTCCAACAAATCTGTGCACTCCGCTGCAGAGTGAAAATCTCATTCTGGAAGCATCCCCCAGGCTGTGGCTAAGCCATGTCTCCGCAATATCCTTTCTTTCAGGAGTGCTAGTTCTGCAAGGTTCGCAGGAGAGCTTCCGTAAAGTTTGGAAGGTAGGAGACGAGAGACTGGCAGAAGTAAAGCTGTGACTACCGAGCGTGAGTCGTGCTTCGGTAGCTCAGATGGTAGAGCACTTGCCTGCAAAGGCTAAGGTCCCGAGTTCGAGTCTCGGTCGGGCACACAGTTTGAATCTGCCAGGAAGTTTCATATCAGCGCAAACTCCGCTGCAGAGTGAAAATCTCACTCTGGAAACATCCCCCAGTCTGTGGATAAGCCATGTCTTCGCAATATCCTTTCTTTCAGGAGTGATACTTCTGCAAGGTTCGCAGGAGAGCTTCCGTAAAGTTTGGAAAGTAGGAGACGAGATACTGGCAGAAGTAAAGCTGTGAGTACCGGGCGTGTGTCGTGCTTCGGTAGCTCAGATGGTAGAGCACTTGCCCGCAAAAGGCAAAGGTCCCGAGTTCGAGTCTCGGTCGGGCACACAGTTTTAATCTGCCAGGAAGTTTCATATCAGCGCACACTCCGGTGCAGAGTGAAAATCTCATTCTGGAAATCCGTGCAAAACTTTTCGGATTTTCACTGTCGTTTCCATTTCGACCGCGATCGGAGCTTACTTTCTAAATACCCGTCGTAAATACTGGTCGTTTCGTAGAACAGCTGAAAGTGCTTCAACATTACACACACACACACACACACACACACACACACACACACACACACACACTCATTCACTCGTCATACCGGACTCGAGAGTCCATTACCACAGCAACGTATTTTCGCCATCTGTCCCTGTCTTGGGCTATTTCCTTCCATTTACTTTCAATACCTAGGCTCCTCAAATCAGCCTTCACATTGTCCTCCCATCTACGCCTCGGTCTCCCCACACGACGTTTTCCCTTTAACTGCCCTACCAGTACTCTGCGCACTGCCCTGCCCTCATCCATTCGAGCTATGTGACCCGCCCACCGCAGCCTACGTGATTTAATAACAATGATTATGTCAGGGCTTGAATAGAGTTCGTGAAGCTCTTCGTTATGCAGTTTTCGCCACTCTCCGCTAATGTCATCCCTTTTTGCTCCAAAAATTTTCCTCAAAATTTTGTTTTCAAATACTCGAAACGGCTTTTCAAATGGTTCAGATGGTTCTGAGCACTATGGGACTTAACATCTGTGGTCATCAGTCCCCTAGAACTTAGAACTACCTAAACCTAACTAACCTAAGGACATCACACACAGCCATGCCCGAGGCAGGATTCGAACCTGCGACCGTAGCAGTCGCGCGGTTCCGGACTGAGCGCCTAGAACCGCTCGGCCAACCGACGGCTTTTCATTTTGCACAGTGAGAGACCAAGTCTCACACCCATACAGCATAGCTGGTGGGATAATACTTTTGTATATTCTAATCTTTAAATTCCTAGACAATATCCGTGATGAAAGTAATCTATTCAGTGAGAAGTAGCACGCATTTCCCGCCCGCAATCTCTTCTTCAGTTCGTATTCAATCTCATTTCTCGAAGTGATGTCCACGCCTAGATACTTAAATGTGTTCACTTTTTCAAACTGCATGTCTCCAACTCTTAACATTCTACTGCTGTTGGCATTCTAGTAGCAACCTGGTATTTAGTTTTGTCTTCACTTATCCTTAGACCTACATCTTCACTAGCCTTGATTAACGCATTCGCATTTGCTGTTACAGATTCTTTCCTATCGCTAATGATGTTTAGATCGTCTGCATACCCTAATATCTTAATATTTCCATTTAACTCCACACCCTCTGAATTATCTGCTGCCATTCGTACAGTATATTCTAGGACTAAATTGAAAAGTAGCGGAGACAGGGCATCTCCCAGCTTAAGTCCGTTCTTTATTACAAATTCTTCTGACTCCAATTTCCCCACGCGTACTCTACCTTTTGTGTTTTTCAAACTCGCTTCTATAAGCCTAACACACTTCTTTGGTATTCCAACATTACGTCCTTTAACATGTCTTTCAGGGCAAGCCGAACGATGCTCAACACACTGAAAGGTCTCTGTTGGATTCCTTTCATGTTAATTTCTTAAATCTGTTGTCATTTACGGCATAAATTCCTCGTATAAATTTACTGTGGCGTTTCTGACTATCTGGGAGGAGACTGAGTAGTGGAACGTGTTACTTTTACACATAAACAAGAACGATCTGTCACACTACTACACTTTAAAACACAGTTTATATGTAATTCATGTCACACAGTCTCATACGGAACCTACATCCGCTTTCTTTTATATACTGTATATGATAAGATACTGTCATCCCCCTTCCCTTCTGTGTGAGAGGATGAATGAGCAAATGTATTTCTAGTTGCATGCTTGATGGTAGCAGACAAGCCTGTTTGCTAGAGAACAGCAGGACGAACGTCGGAACAGGTAGTTACGCTTTCTAAAAGCAGAGAGGTTTCTATTCATAGTGTGGTCCTGTCCGTCCCTTGTCATGTTGGTATAGGAAGCTGCCTCTCTGGTCACTTCCGTTTTGTATCTGTTAAGCACGCTCGGCAGGGGCGCAGGTCAGTCTGTCTGCAGCGAGCGTCTGAAGTGGTAAGATCTCCGGCTAAGCGCGTGTCTGCTAAGTCCGTAGGACAATGGATTTCTTAAGTTCAGCCTAACTGAAAATTTAATTACCTTAATTTAATTATTTCAGGTTTAGCTCTAAAATATCTAATGTTATCTTAAATTGCAACGCAGTGTAATTCGAGTGTGAAGTTCAGAATATCTTCCGGTAGTTGCTTTGTCACTACTTTGGGAGTAAAGTGGAACCACGTGTTGATCAGTAACTCTAACTTAGATCATCAATCTTAAATGTGAATCTGCGTGAGATTATGACGTCTCGTCTTGACAATATTTTTCAATATAGCAACTTTTCTTTATGTTCAAACGAGGTGGGGTGTACTTTGTGAGACCAGTACCACGTGCTTATACAGTTGTTTGACCCATCAGGTTAATAGTAAGACGATAGTAACCAGTTCGAGGTTTTTTTTCTTTGTAAATTGCGTTTCGATGTAATTTATTTTAATTATCAAAATTAGTGTGGAGTTACACTCTTTGTGAAAACCAAGTTGACCACGTGAAGCATGTGGTGTAAGCATCAAAGTAGCCTTCAGCTATTCTTTTCGGGAAGATTTCACAGAGAGTTAGTATGATTTTAGTATACCAGTGTGTGGTAATTACATGACGGACAGGATTGCGCTCCTCCCCATGAACCATGGACCTTGCCGTTGGTGGGGAGGCTTGCGTGCCTCAGCGTTACAGATGGCCGTACCGTAGGTGCAACCACAACGGAGGGGTATCTGTTGAGAGGCCAGACAAACATGTGGTTCCTGAAGAGGGCAGCAGCCTTTTCAGTAGTTGCAGGGGCAACAGTCTGGATGATTGACTGATCTGGCCTTGTAACATTAACCAAAACGGCCTTGCTGTGCTGGTACTGCGAACGGCTGAAAGCAAGGGGAAACTACAGCCGTAATTTTTCCCGAGGACATGCAGCTCTACTGTATGATTAAATGATGATGGCGTCATCTTGGGTAAAATATTCCGGAGGTAAAATAGTCCCCCATTCGGATCTCCGGGCGGGGACTACTCAGGAGGACGTCGTTATCAGGAGAAAGAAAACTGGCGTTCTACGGATCGGAGCGTGGAATGTCAGATCCCTTAATCGGGCAGGTAGGTTAGAAAATTTAAAAAGGGAAATGGATAGGTTAAAGTTAGATATAGTGGGAATTAGTGAAGTTCGGTGGCAGGAGGAACAAGACTTTTGGTCAGGTGATTACAGGGTTATAAATACAAAATCAAATAGGGGTAATGCAGGAGTAGGTTTAATAATGAATAAAAAAATAGGAGTGCGGGTTAGCTACTACAAGCAGCATAGTGAACGCATTATTGTGGCCAAGATAGACACAAAGCCCATGCCTACTACAGTAGTACAAGTTTATATGCCAACTACCTCTGCAGATGATGAAGAAATAGATGAAATGTATGACGAGATAAAAGAAATTATTCAGGTAGTGAAGGGAGACGAAAATTTAATAGTCATGGGTGACTGGAATTCGTCAGTAGGAAAAGGGAGAGAAGGAAACATAGTAGGTGAATATGGATTGGGGGGAAGGAATGAAAGAGGAAGCCGCCTTGTAGAATTTTGCACAGAGCATAACTTAATCATAGCCAACACTTGGTTCAAGAATCATAAAAGAAGGTTGTATACCTGGAAGAATCCTGGAGATACTAAAAGGTATCAGATAGATTATATAATGGTAAGACAGAGATTTAGGAACCAGGTTTTAAATTGTAAGACATTTCCTGGGGCAGATGTGGATTCTGACCACAATCTATTGGTTATGAACTGCAGATTGAAACTGAAGAAACTGCAAAAAGGTGGGAATTTAAGGAGATGGGACCTGGATAAACTGAAAGAACCAGAGGTTGTAGAGAGTTTCAGGGAGAGCATAAGGAAACAATTGACAGGAATGGGGGAAAGAAATACAGTAGAAGAAGAATGGGTAGCTTTGAGGGATGAAGTAGTGAAGGCAGCAGAGGATCAAGAAGGTAAAAAGACGAGGGCTAATAGAAATCCTTGGGTAACAGAAGAAATATTGAATTTAATTGATGAAAGGAGAAATTATAAAAATGCAGTAAATGAAGCAGGCAAAAAGGAATACGAACGTCTCAAAAATGAGATCGACAGGAAGTGCAAAATGGCTAAGCAGGGATGGCTAGAGGACAAATGTAAGGATGTAGAGGCTTGTCTCACTAGGGGTAAGATAGATACTGCCTACAGGAAAATTAAAGAGACCTTTGGAGAAAAGAGAACCACTTGTATGAATATCAAGAGCTCAGATGGCAACCCAGTTCTAAGCAAAGAAGGGAAGGCAGAAAGGTGGAATGAGTATATAGAGGGTTTATACAAGGGCGATGTACTTGAGGACAATATTATGGAAATGGAAGAGGATGTAGATGAAGACGAAATGGGAGATAAGATACTGCGTGAAGAGTTTGACAGAGCACTGAAAGACCTGAGTCGAAACAAGGCCCCGGGAGTAGACAACATTCCATTTGAACTACTGATGGCCTCGGGAGAGCCAGTCATGACAAAAATCTACCATCTGGTGAGCACGATGTATGAGACAGGCGAAATACCCTCAGACTTCAAGAAGAATATAATAATTCCAATCCCAAAGAAAGCAGGTGTTGACAGATGTGAAAATTACCGAACTATCAGTTTAATAAGTCATAGCTGCAAAATACTAACGCGAATTCTTTACAGACGAATGGAAAAACTGGTAGAAGCCGACCTCGGGGAAGATCAGTTTGGATTCCGTAGAAATGTTGGAACACGGGAGGCAATACTGACCTTACGACTTATCTTAGAAGAAAGATTAAGAAAAGGCAAACCTACGTTTCTAGCATTTGTAGACTCAGAGAAAGCTTTTGACAATGTTAACTGGAATACTCTCTTTCAAATTCTGAAGGTGGCAGGGGTAAAATACAGGGAGCGAAAGGCTATTTACAGTTTGTACAGAAACGAGATGGCAGTTATAAGAGTCGAGGGGCATGAAAGGGAAGCAGTGGTTGGGAAAGGAGTAAGACAGGGTTGTAGCCTCTCCCCGATGTTATTCAATCTGTATATTGAGCAAGCAGTAAAGGAAACAAAAGAAAAATTCGGAGTAGGTATTAAAATTCATGGAGAAGAAGTAAAAACTTTGAGGTTCGCCGATGACATTGTAATTCTGTCAGAGACAGCAAAGGACTTGGAAGAGCAGTTGAACGGAATGGACAGTGTCTTGAAAGGAGGATACAAGATGAACATCAACAAAAGTAAAACGAGGATAATGGAATGTAGTCAAATTAAGTCGGGTGATGCTGAGGGAATTAGATTAGGAAATGAGAAACTTAAAGTAGTAAAGGAGGTTTGCTATTTAGGGAGTAAAATAACCGATGATGGTCGAAGTAGAGAGGATATAAAATGTAGACTGGCAATGGCAAGGAAAGCGTTTCTCAAGAAGAGGAATTTGTTAACATCGAGTATAGATTTAAGTGTCAGGAAGTTGTTTCTGAAAGTATTTGTATGGAGTGTAGCCATGTATGGAAGTGAAACATGGACGATAACTAGTTTGGACAAGAAGAGAATAGAAGCTTTCGAAATGTGGTGCTACAGAAGAATGCTGAAGATAAGATGGGTAGATCACGTAACTAATGAGGAGGTATTGAATAGGATTGGGGAGAAGAGAAGTTTGTGGCACAACTTGACTAGAAGAAGGGATCGGTTGGTAGGACATGTTTTGAGGCATCAAGGGATCACAAATTTAGCATTGGAGGGCAGTGTGGAGGGTAAAAATCGTAGAGGGAGACCAAGAGATGAATACACTAAGCAGATTCAGAAGGATGTAGGTTGCAGTAGATACTGGGAGATGAAGAAGCTTGCACAGGATAGAGTAGCATGGAGAGCTGCATCAAACCAGTCTCAGGACTGAAGACCACAACAACAACAACAAGGATTGCGCTACGAACGTAACATCTTTGGGTAAAAATTGAATCGGTTGGTTGTGGTTAATTTCCTCTTGGGTACGTCTCAACGTTCTTCGTGTGTTATTTTATGAATGCAGTGTTGTATGTAGTCTCCCAAACTTGGCTTCCTATTTGATGTGTTCCGTAAGATTACAAACTCACATTTTCACAATCCTAAATAAGGGACCAGTTTAGTTATGAATCAAGTTTGATGTGCTGAAATTTTAACGGAACAATGATCAAATTTAAAATAAATGTCCAAATATAAACTGATTTATTTCTTTTTATTTAAATTGTCTTTATATATATATATATATATATATATATATATATATATATATATATATATATATATATATATATATCGCCGGTTATCGTAAGATGGGTACTAAAATATTATAATTAATGTTAGTCTGGTTGGGAATTTGGTAAGCTAGACTGGATACCTGGTGAAACAGTTGCGCAGTAATGCAAGGTTAACTTCCCCAGACAGCTCACAGCTTTTAACCCGCTTTTATGGTCTTGAATATCAGCACCGCTTTCAGAACAATTTAATGCAACAACATTACAACTCTTGTACTGAAAATACTACAATTAAGATAAGATAATGTGGTGTTCTGGAAGCCGCCTGCAAGTGGATGGTGCCCTAAGTCAGCTGATCGAAATGTTGCTTTCAATGCAATGACGTCATACGCAGTCCATATCGTCTATGGTCTGAGACCTATTTTTACCCTGACTGGTTTTAGGATCGCAGATGGCAACTCAGTGAGCGGTGGCCACGTCTCTGGTGGACCAGAATTCCTCCCCCTGCGCCCGGCATACACCGAGTCCCAGTGCCCTGCCGAAGGGCCGGGTGTCCGACGGGCAGTGATTAATGAATTTGTTTCTAACTGTGAAATACCCCGCCCTTTCTTGTGCGCGCCGGCCCTGAGGCCCTGGCCCTCAGGGCGCGTCGCAAGACGTTTCTCCGGAGCGCTCCCATTCTTTCCCTCGGGGGAGCGGAGTGGAATTTCTTTTTCCTCGCCGAATCCTCCCCCTTTTCCTCCCCCGTCTTATTCTTCGGCACCTCCCTCTCTCCCCCTCCCCGCGACCCACTCTCGCTAGTGGCAATCATCCTCCCGAGAGATCGACTCACTTCATGCTGCAGTCCGAACGGGCGCGAGGGAAAACGCCGAGAGAAACAGAGAAAGGCCTCTCCACTTTGCAGGTTTTGAGATCTCTCAATTCTTGGAAACTCTAGAGTAAGAGAAATTGTACTTCAGAAATACGGCACCGGTTACGACAACTTTTACAAGACGTGGAAATCACAGTGGTGCAAATAGAGGGTGGTTGTAATTTACGTTTCTCTGTTCTTCAAAAGTAAGTGTGATTTCAGATGTGTCACAATGGAGTGTCGTAGGACCGTTGCTATTGTCTTGCTCTGAGCATCATGGGATTTAACATCTGACATCATCAGTCGCCTATAACTTAGAACTACTTAAACCTAACTAATCTAAGGACATCACACACATCCATGCTCCAGGCAGGATTCGAACCTGCGACCGTAGCGGTCGCGCGGCTTCAGACTGAAGCGCCTACAACCGCTCGGCCACACTGGCCGGCCCGTTGCTATTCACAATATATATAAAACACCTTGCGGATAACATCGGAAGTTCACTGAGGCTTTTTGTGGATAATGCTGTAGTATATGGAGAGGCTGTAACAATGGAAAACTGTACTGAAATGCAGGAAAAACGTGGTTCAAATGGCTCTGAGCACTATACGACTTAAGTTCTAAGGTCATCAGTCGCCTAGAACTTAGAAGTAATTAATCCTAACTAACCAAAGGACATCACACACATCCATGCCCGAAGCAGGATTCTAACCTCCGACCGTAGCGGTCACGCGGTTTCAGACTGAAGCGCCTAGAACCGCACGACCACGCCGGCCGGCCTGAAATGGAGGAAGATCTGCAACGAATTGACGCATGGTGCATGGAATTGCAATTTAGTCTCAATGTAGACAAGTGTAATGTGGTGCAAATACATAGAAAGAGAGAGCCTTTATCATTTAGCTACAATATAGCAGGTCAGCGACTGGAAGCAGTTAATTCCATAAATTATCTGGGAGTAGGCATTAGGAGTGATTTAAAATGGAATGACCGTATAAAACTAACCGTCGGTAAAGCAGATGGCAAACTGAGATTCATTGGAAGAATCCTAAGGAAATGCAATGCGAAAACAAAGGAAGTAGGTTACAGTACGCTTGTTCGCCCACTGCTTGAATACTGGTCTCCAGTGTGGGATCCGTACCAGATAGGGTCGATAGAAGAGATAGAGAATATCCAACGGAGAGCAGCGCGCTTTGTTACAGGACCATTTAGTAATCGTGACAACGTTACGGAGATGATACATAAACTCCAGTGGAAGACTCTGCAGGAGAGACGGTCAGTAGCTCAGTACGGGCTTTTGTTGATGTTTCGAGAACATACCTTCACCGAAGAGTCAAGCAGTATATTGTTCCCTCCTACGTATATCTCGCGAAGAGACCGTGAGGATGAAATCAGAGAGATTAGAGCCCACACAAAGGCATACCGACAATCTTCTTTCCACGAACAATACGAGACTGGAATAGAAGGGAGAACCGATAGAGGTACTCGAGTTACCCTCCGCCACACACCGTCAGGTGGCTTGCGGAGTATCGATGTAGATATGAAAAACGAGTGATCATAGGACAATAAAAATTTGAGGAAACAATTGTAAGGACATTCAGAAGAGAAATACCGAACAAATCCCTGAAAGGAACATGCAACACCTGTTTTCGACCTATTTTGTATCTGTACCTACATTTATACGTAAATTTGTAGTGTTGTGTATGTAGAATGTTGTATCTTTGACTGAAATCCTTTGACTATGTATACATATTGCAGTTATGTGAACTTTTGAACGATGATGTTTAAAGTGTGCTTGTGGATTTAAGTAATTACTGAAATGATTGTTATATAATGTACTGTAATTGACTTGGTTCATAGTTAGGGAACGTATGGTTGAATGTAAAAGATGTGGCGAAGCCCCGCAGCTGCGGAAGTATCCTGGCGAAACAGAAAAGGTGTGTGTGGTCGGCGCGCAAGTGGCGAACTCGTCCTTTGTGACGGGTAAGGTAGGTAGGTAGGTGGTTAGTGTTTAACGTCCCATCGACAACGAGGTCATTAGAGACGGAGCCCAAGCTCAAATTAGAGAAGGAAATCGGCCGTGCCCTTTCAAAGGAACCATCCCGGCATTTGCCTGAAACGATTTAGGGAAATCACGGAAAACCTAAATCAGGATGGTTGGAGACGGGATTGAACCGTCGTTCTCCCGAATGCGAGTCCAGTGTGTTGTGACGGGTAAGGAGTCTGGGCTGAGTAGTGCTGTGGTTAATATCTCGCTAGCAGTAGCGGATCATTGTGGCTTAAATTCTTGGAGTTTTGAGGCCAGGAGAGATTAAGAGCAGTATTCATGGGACTAGGATGCTGCATTTGGTGATACTATTATCATGACATGGGTTTTGGCCCTATAAAAATATTATAATTCCGGAGCCAAGAAAGTTTGTAACAGGACGAAGCCAACAGAACTGCAATGACTGCATCGCCGCCATGTTAGCAGGCACTGCAAATTATGCCACCAGTGCCACAAGCCTTTCACTAAACTGTTTATATTTGGCACTCTACAAATGGACCAGATGTTCGGGAAATTTTGTTGATTCTAATAATAATCGTGGTGTTGCTAAAAACTCCATCTTACACCCGTGATTATCCCAAATGTCAAACCTGGACAGAAATCCTATGTAGCGAATTTAATTCCGATGGTCCTAATTTATTATGTAAAGACTTATTCTACAGCTGTAAAAATAGTTGTAGTTGCTTTCTAATGTGTGGAGTTATAGTATTTAAACATCAGTTTTACAGTTTCATAAATATTGCACTTCCAGTGCAATTTAAATCAATCTGCAGTCATTTTCTTGTAGAATTTGCCTTATTTGAAAAGCTGCTTGAAAATAGTAAACTAGATCTAAGATTATTAATTGTGGCATTTATGAACTTTGATCAAAATTACGAAGTCTTATCAGCGTTAATTTCTTGAGAAAGTGTTTGAATTTGAATTTAATTTGCGCAACCAACCATATTAAGTACGTTAAGAGGCTACTTATCAAAACACAGCTGTTGTTTACAGATTTTTCGTTTGTTGGGCTTTACTCAATTAATAATTAATGATAAGAATGCTTACCATTTCTCATATATACCAGTGTAGCTTCGTTAATTAGCATAGTTCTTCAAACCATTAAAGTTTAGTGGCCCTCATTTACTAGACTAGTTAGTTAATGAGGCAAATCAAAGTCTCCTTCAGAGCCAGTGTAAGATTTCCATTGATTTTAATTGCTTCAAACCGTGCTTAAGAAAGAAATATTTACTGTGTTACTATTCTAATGCAAGTTGGTTAATGCACAGGAAAAGAGACCCTGTACTACGCAATGATGTTGAAAAATATGATAGTTAACAGACCACTGTTTTAAATCAGAATCACTTCATGCTCTTCCCTGTTTAGTATTGCTACTAGTTTCATGTGTGTTGGTGATGGGTTCTATAAACTGCTATATCAAGTTCATTTAAGGTACGTGTTGTCGAGAGGAATATGTTACTGTTTGCTATTTCATTGGCCACTTGTCTATCTGGCTTGCAAGTTAGTAGTACATTTATCTGCAGGTTAGGTTACTGTGTTGTAATGTGAACAGGTGTAAAGAAAGATTTCAGTGTGTGTATCAACGAAGGTTAGGTTAGCCTTAGCCGCGATCGTTTGCTGCAAAGCCAACAACATTACCAGGTTCGAACCCTCTCGCGTCGAAACTAATATGTGTTTGTAACGGTAACACCGATCATACTAAACGGCAATCGATGCTAATGTTAAACCTCTGCGAGGAATTTTTATGACTGTCGCGACCGCGAGATAAACTAATGGGAACAGAGCAACCAAACTGGGATACGGTTCCGAAACACTCCAGCAGAGAGTATAACCAACAGTAAACAGGTGCGTCAGGAAGAGACGCTCTCAGAGGTCGAAAGAAAGTTGTAACATTCTAACATTCTGCGTGGTGTCTGTTTGTTCTAAGTCGTGTCTCCCTACCGCTTTCGCGCAACGACGCTCTGAGCGTGATTTTTAGGGAATTGACTAGTTTGAACCTGGGACCTGTTGCTGGTAAGGAGACGCCAGACCACACATGACATGTAGAGTTCAGTGAGACTAGCGATGATATAACCAAATACATAATTATTTCAGCGTCAGCTCCACTGCACTCCCTGTAAAAGAATCTTAATACTAACTAAATTTAGTGGAAGGGGTTCAAGGCTTTCCTATTTTTAGTTAGCTGGTAAAATAACGTCGAAAAATCAGTTAAGTTTACCATTGGAAATTTTATTCTACTCACAAAAC
The DNA here is from genome assembly GCF_023864275.1 of Schistocerca cancellata. Lineage (NCBI taxonomy): Eukaryota > Metazoa > Arthropoda > Insecta > Orthoptera > Acrididae > Schistocerca > Schistocerca cancellata. The sequence continues at coordinate 98,280,756 of NC_064637.1, forward strand.
ATTGTTTATAAATTGCACTATTGATAAAAGGAAATGTTTTAATACAGGATGATAAAAACCAACTGCGTTCAACAAAAATGTGAACGAATATTCCCTGAGTGGGTTTCCAAGTTATACAATGGATCTAAGAATGACCTATGCCATATCACATCTATAATCTAGGTTTAAATGAAGTTTCACAAAAGAGAGAACTATCAAAATGGTCTACAGTGACCCTCAATTATCTTTAATTACTTATCTAACTTTTCGTAAATTACAGTGGCTGATGTGGCTTCTCAATAATTATATAACAGAGAAATCATTGCGTTTCAGATTTTAACTTACGTAGCAAATGTGAATACTATGAGATTTAATTGACGATCGACACTAGTATTACGCAAAACGGGGGTGTAACAGATGAGACTTCTGCAGTTCTGAGTGAAGCCTTGTGCGCTCAAAAATGCGGCATCTCGTGCGTTCATTACCTTGTCGGTGTTTGTCAGGGGGCGGCGGCCGGCGCAGCTCCATACAGCTCGCCGTCTCGGAAGCAATTCCCTCCTAACTTCTCCTTACTACAATTTACCGAAGTTGGTTTAAAAAAAAACTATCTGGCTGCGTTTTCATCTGACCAATCAGGGTCTCAATGTTAACCTTAAGCTCCGCCTACAAAAATTCTGTCTATCCAATGAGAAACGTTATACTTTTCGTGGTGGGGCAATGTTTTTAAAGTTTGCAACGTAACAGAGACGCGAAAAAGTTTCACGCTAAAACTTGCAGCTGGTGTGGCCCTTTTAGTGTTATCGTAAGATCTATACTGTTCTTCTGGAGGGCTCTATCTTTTAACATGGGCTGGGGGGTAGTCCTGGCGGTTACTTTTCGTGGTGGGGCAATGTTTTTAATGTTTGCAACGTAACAGAGACGCGAAAAAGTCTTGCGCTAAAACTTGCGGCTGGTGTGGTCCTTTTTGTGTTATCGTAAGATCTATGCTGTTCTTCTGGAGGGCTCTAGCTTTTAACGTGGGCTGGGGGGTAGTCTTACCGGTTACTTTTCGTGGTGGGGCAATGTTTTTTAGGTTTGCAACGTAAAAGAGACGCGAAAAAGTCTCACTCTAAAACTTGCGGCTGGTGTGGCCCATTTAGTGTTATCGTAAGATCTATACCGTTCTTCTGGAGGGCTCTAGCTTTTAACATGGGCTGGGGGGGGTGGTCCTGGTGGTTAGCTGGAAACGTGGGTGTCCGTCCCTTATCGTAGGGCCTTCTAGCTTAACACGGTTCTGCTCTAGGCTTCTGTTCTCGTTTCCCCCCTCGGAACTGCGTCTGTCTCACGTTGGGAAGGTATGACATGCATTTAGGCGTCCTTGTGTTAGTCTGTGGTATTCCATTTCCTCACTCGTTACTCGTATTACTTTGGTTAATTTAATGTCACGATTTATTCGGAGCTATGTGACATACTATTGGATTTGCTTATCATGTCAGGGTTTTCATGGAAGGTGTTGGATTTGCCTGACACCTTACAACATTACATATTAATATCGGTTTCCAGGCTAATTAGGCATTATCGTGTCAAGTAATATCATAAAGCAGAAGGACGTGCTAAGACTAACCTAAATCAAATGGCTCAAAGCACTATGGGAAACATCTGAGGTCATCAGTCCCCTAGACTTAGAACTACTTAAACCTAACTCACCTAAGTACATCACACACATCCATGCCCGAGGCAGGATTCGAACCTGCGACCGTAGCAGCAGCGAGGTTCCGGACTGAAGCGCCTTGAACCGCTCGGCCACGTCGGCCGGCGCCAGACTTGACGGCTCTGCATTTTTTCTTGTGTGGATTCGTAAAAGACATTGTTTACAAAGACACCTGAAGATATGCGAGAGAGAATTGTCAGACAATGTGCTTCGATAAGTGCCGATGTAATAAGGAATATCACTCAATCCATGATAAGAAGACTGCAGCACTGCATTGATATCAATGGTCATCACTTAGAACACCTTCTGTATTTGGACATTCATGCTACCTTTGTCACCTTCGTTGACCTTGAAAGTCCTTACAACTCATTGGATCGTCTCGATAGACGCTATGGGAAAATAAGTAAGAAACCATAGGATCCCTTTAAAAAAAAAACAAAGTTGACCTTCATATCTCTGACACGTTCCCACCTAGCAACAAAAAACCAATGCCATATTATGGCCCACGATGTCCTATGCAAGTTCTGTCTCACAAACTTTTCAGCTCCTATCATACTTTCGGAGTTATTCTTGGTGGCAATAGTTATGACTCACCCCGTATACAAACACGGGTGTCCTTTTTATTACAGATGTTTACTCGGCTAGACCGCATAAAAATACACAATGATGACTAGTTTCAGCGTAAATAAATCGCCGTCTTCCGGTCATTTATACATAGAAAAAAATTTTACGTAGCTAATGCATTTCGTCAACTGTCCACACTAACTGCTCGAAATGATTGTCCCTATCTGCAGATGGCGATTTAATTTCGCTGAAACTAGTAATCACTTTGTATTTTTATGGGCACAATCTCCTTTGGACCTTTAGGTCACTCCCAACACAGACTCTGAGGTCACTTCCAACAGAGCTGCTAATGTCAAATAAATATACAGCGTGGTCCATTGATCGAGACTGGACCAAATATCTCATGAAATAAGCGTCAAACGAAAAAACTACAAAGAACCAAACTCGTCTAGCTTGAACCGGGTAACCAGATGGCGCTGTGGTTGGCCCGGTAGATGGCGCTGTCATAGGTCAAACGGATATCAACAGCGTTTTATTTTTTTTCAAATAGGAAGCCCCATTTCTTATTACATATTCGTCTAGTAGGTAAAGAAATATGAGTGTTTTAATGGGACCACTTTTTTCGCTTTGTGATAGATGGCGCTGTAATAGTCACAAGCATACGACTCACAATTTTAGACGAGCAGTTGGTAACAGGTAGGTTTTTTAAATTAAAATACAGAACGTAGGTACGTTTTAACATTTTATTTCGGTTGCTCCAATGTGATACGTGTACCTTTGTGAACTTATCATTTCTGAGAACGCATGCTGTTACAGCGTGATTACTAGTAAATACCACATTAATGCAATAAATGCTCAAAATAATGTCCGTCAACCTCAATGCATTTGGCAATACGTGTAACGACATTCCTCTCAACAGCGAGAAGTTCGCCTTCCGTAATGTTCGCACATGCATTGACAACGCGCTGACGCATGTTGTCAGGCGTTGTGGGTGCATCACGATGGCAAATATCCTTCAATTTTCCCCACAGAAAGAAATCCGGGGACGTCAGATCCCGTGAACGTGCGGGCCATGGTATGGTGCTTCGACGACCAATCCACCTGTCATGAAATTTGCTATTCAGTATCACTTCAACCGCACGAGAGCTATGTGCCGGACATCCATCATCAATCAGCATACATTGCACCATTTAGATTGCCATCGATAAAATGGAGGCCAATTATCCTTCGTCCCACAATATCGCACCATACATTAACCCGCCAAGGTCGCTGATGTTCCAGTTGTCGCAGCCACTGTGGATTTTCCGTTGCCCAATAGTGCATATTACGCCGGTTTACGTTACCGCTGTTGGTGAATGACGCTTCGTCGCTAAATAGAACGCGTGCAAAAAATCTGTCACCGTCCCGTAATTTCTCATGTGCCCAGTGGCAGAACTGTACACGACGTTCGAAGTCGTCGCCATGCAATTCCTGGTGCATATAAATAAGGTACGGGTGCAATCGATGTTGATGTAGCATTCTCAACACCGACGTTTTTGAGATTCCCGACTCTCGCGCAATTTGTCTGCTACTGATGTGCGGATAAGCCGCCACAGCAGCTAAAAGATCTACTTGGGCATTATCATTTTTTGCAGGTCGTGGTTGACGTTTCACATGTGTCTGAACACTTCCTGTTTTCTTAAATAAGGTAACTATCCAGCGAACGGTCCGGACACTTGGATGATGTCGTCCAGGATACCGAGCAGCATACATAGGACACGCCCGTTGGACATTTTGATCACAATAGCCATACATCAACACGATATCGACCTATTACGCAATTGGTAAACGGTCCATTTTAACGCGGGTAATGAAACAAATACCGTCCGCACTGACAGAATGTTACGTGATACCACGTACTTATACGTTGGTGATTATTACAGCGCCATCTGTCACAAAGCGAAAAAAGTGGTCCAACTAAAACATTCATATTTCTTTACGTACTACACGAATATGTAATAAAAATGGGGGTTCCTATTTTAAAAACACGCATTTGATATCCGTTTGAACTATGGCAGCGCCATCTAGCGGGCCAGCCATAGCGCCGTCTGGTTTCCCCTTTCAAGCTAGACGAGTTCCGTTCTTTGTAGTTTTTTCACTTGACACTTTTTTCGTGAGATATTTGGCCCGTTCACTATCAATGGACCACCCTGTATATAGCTCTTATTATTACACTACGAAAGAGCCCTAGTTACGAATTTCGGACAAGAAGATTACTAGACCTTTGCTGGGTGCATATTTCAATGGGCGCAAATTCTATTGGGCTCAGTTTGCAGGAGGCTGTTAACAACGCACTAACTACTTACAAGGGAACCTCCCCATCGCACCTCCCTCAGATTTAGTTATAAGTTGGCACAGTTGATAGGCCTTGAAAAACTGAACACAGATCAATCGAGAAAACAGGAAGAAGTTGTGTGGAACTATGAAAAAAAGTAAGCTAAATATACAAACTGAGTAGTCCATGTGCATGATAGGCAATATCAAGGACATTTGAGCTCAGAAACGCCGTGGTCCCGTGGTCAGCGTGAGCAGCTGCCGAATGAGAGGTCGTTGGTTCAAGACCACCTTCGAGTGAAAAGTTTAATTTTTTTATTTTCAGACAATTATTATCTGTCCGTCCGTCCGATGTGACGTAACTGCGCGGTAGTATGCGGACGCTACACCTAAACCGAAAAATTTGAGAACGTTAAAAATGCATGTTTTGACAGAGCACAGGGAAAACTGTGCGACTGTGAAACTGTTGCATTCATTTTTTGCAGTTTATGTGACAAACTCTTATGTTTTCATCACTTTTTTCGGAGTGATTATCACATCCACTAGAAAACCTAAATCGGGCAAGGTAGAAGAATCCTTTTACCCATTCGCCAAGTGTACAAGTTAGGTGGGTCGACAACATATTCCTGTCATGTGACGCACGTGCCGTCACCAGTGTCGTATGGAATATATCAGACGTGTTTTCCTGTGGAGGAATCGGCTGACCTATGCCCTTGCGATCAAATATTTTCGGTTCCCATTGGACAGGCAGGTCCTTTCGTCTACTAATCACACGGTTTTGCGGTGCGGTCGCAAAACATAAACACTAAACTTTTACAGTGAACAGAGACGTGAATGAACGAAGGGACATATCATAACTTTGCGAAAATGCGATGACCACAGATGTTAAGTCCCATAGTGCTCAGAGCCATTTTATTTTCATAGGTCAACCGATTCCTCCACAGGAAAACACGTCTGATATATTCTATACGACACTGGTGACGGCATGTGCGTCACATGACAGGAATATGTTGTCGACCCCCCTAACTTGTACATGGGTAAAAAGATTCTTTTACCTTGCCCCATTTAGGTTTTCTTGTGGATGTGATAATCACTCGCAAAAAAGTGATTAAAATATAAGAGTTTGTCACATAAACTGAAAATAAAAAATTTCACTCGAGGGAAGACTTGAACCTAGGACCTCTTGTTCCGTAGCTGCTCTCGCTAACCACAGGACCATGGCACTCCCGAGTTCGCATTATCCTTGATGTTGCTTATCTTGCGCATGGGTTACTCAGTTTGTATATTTTGCTTCTTTTTTCCATAGTTCCACCCAACTTCTTCCTGTTTTCTCGATTTATCTGTGTTCAGTTTTTCAAGGCCTATCCACTGTACCAACTTATAACTAAATCTGAGGGGGTTGCGATGGGGAGGTTCCCTTGTTAGTAAAGGAGATATGGGTCCTTTCCTAACTGTGCCTACTTCAAAATACGTACAACCAGGCTTCCGAAATCCGCTTCCGTCTTCCACACTCAGGGTGCGGCCGCAAGTGTACGCCGTTCGGGTCCACGGGAGGCCCCCATCCTGGCCCTTTGACGCGGCCGCACGGCCCGCCCCCGGTGACTACGGCGTGACTGTCCCTTTAGGGCCCCCGTGGGGTCGCCAGGGGCAGCAGCGCGGTTTGCGCGGAATTTTCGCGACCATTGTCGCCGCCGCCAACTCCTTGGGGCGCCCTGCGGCCCTACAAAGGGCGGCTAATGGCCGCCTCGCCCAACCCTTTCCCTCAGGCCGGCAAAGCCGCTGACCGCGGGCGTCTATTTATCACTGCTGGACGGCGCCGCGCGTGCTTAACGCCTGTACGAGTGAAGCAGCCGGAGCGCCTACGTGTGTGCGATCAGTAGGGCAGCAAGGGCAAGGGCAAGGGCTCGTGGGCCGCCTGAGCTGGATTAGCGACCGTGCGACACCAAAGGGAGAACCGTGCTCAGCCCACAGGTCGGCTAGAATCACTTCGCAAGACGAAAAACGTTTTATCCTGCGACTACAATATCAGTGTCTGTACGATCATATTGTAATGAAGTTAAAATCTTCTGGGTCATTAGGCCGCGTCATGCTTCTTCTAAAATGTTCGACGTTTCGACCCATCTGCTGGGATCTTCCTCAGGATCTTTTGGTGTCCAGTGTTCAAGCAGTAGTTGACACCAAAAGATACTGAGGAGAATCCCAGCAGTGGGGTCGACACGTCGAACATTTTAGAAGACACATGACGCGGCCCAATAAGCCAGAAGATTTTAACTTCAGTTACAACGGCCACGAAAGCCTGCAGACTTTTTGCAGATGATGCTGTGGCGTATCGAGAGGTTGTAACAATGGAAAATTGTACTGAAATGCAGGAGGATCTGCAGCGAATTGACGCATGATGCAGGGAATGGCAATTGAATCTCAATGTAGACAAGTGTAATGTGCTGCGAATACACAGACAGATAGATCTTTTATCATTTAGCTACAAAATAGCAGGTCAGCATCTGGAAGCAGTTAATACCATAAATTATCTGGGAGTACGCATTAGGAGTGATTTAAAATGGAATGATCATACGAGGGCAGTTCAATAAGTAATGCAACACATTTTTTTTCTGAAACAGGGGTTGTTTTATTCAGCATAGAAATACACCAGGTTATTCCCCAATCTTTTAGCTACACAACACTATTTTTCAACGTAATCTCCATTCAATGCTACGGCCTTACGCCACCTTGAAATGAGGGCCTGTATGCCTGCACGGTACCATTCCACTGGTCGATGTCGGAGCCAACGTCGTACTGCATCAATAACTTCTTCATCATCCGCGTAGTGCCTCCCATGGATTGCGTCCTTCATTGGGCCAAACATATGGAAATCCAACCGTGCGAGATCGGGGCTGTAGGGTGCATGAGGAAGAACAGTCCACTGAAGTTTTGTGAGCTCCTCTCGGCTGCGAAGACTTGTGTGAGGTCTTGCGTTGTCATGAAGAAGGAGAAGTTCGTTCAGATTTTTGTGCCTACGAACACGCTGAAGTCGTTTCTTCAATTTCTGAAGAGTAGCACAATACACTTCAGAGTTGATCGTTTGACCATGGGGAAGGACATCGAACAGAATAACCCCTTCAGCGTCCCAGAAGACTGTAACCATGACTTTACCGGCTGAGGGTATGGCTTTAAACTTTTTCTTGGTAGGAGAGTGGGTGTGGCGCCACTCCATTGATTGCCGTTTTGTTTCAGGTTCGAAGTGATGAACTCTTGTTTCTTTGACAAGAAATTGTCACCCTCAGCCACATGACGAGCAAGCAATTCCGCACAGATGGTTCTCCTTCGCTCTTTATGGTGTTCGGTTAGACAACGAGGGACCCAGCGGGAACAAACCTTTGAATATCCCAACTGGTGAACAATTGTGACAGCACTACCAACAGAGATGTCAAGTTGAGCACTGAGTTGTTTGATGGTGATCCGTCGATCATCTCGAACGAGTGTGTTCGCACGCTCCGCCATTGCAGGAGTCACAGCTGTGCACGGCCGGCCCGCACGCGGGAGATCAGACGGTCTTGCTTGACCTTGCGGCGATGATGACACACGCTTTGCCCAACGACTCACCGTGCTTTTGTCCACTGCCAGATCACCGTAGACATTCTGCAAGCGCTTATGAATATCTGAGATGCCCTGGTTTTCCGCCAAAAGAAACTCGATCACTGCCCGTTGTTTGCAACGCACATCCGTTACAGACGCCATTTTAACAGCTCCGTACAGCGCTGCCACCTGTCGGAAGTCAATGAAACTATACGAGACGAAGCGGGAATGTTTGAAAATATTCCACAAGAAATTTCCGGTTTTTTCAACCAAAATTGGCCGAGAAAAAAAATGTGTTGCATTACTTATTGAACTGCCCTCGTATAATATTGATCGTCGGTAAAACAGATGCCAGACTGAGATTCATTGGAAGAATCCTACGGAAATGCAATCCGAAAACAAAGGAAGTAGGTTACAGTACGCTTGTTCGCCCACTGCTTGAATACTGCTCAGCAGTGTGGGATCCGTACCAGACAGGGTTGATAGAAGATATAGAGAAGATCCAACGGAGAGCAGCGCGCTTCGTTACAGGATCATTTAGTAATCGCGAAAGCGTTACGGATATGATAGATAAACTCCAGTGGAAGACTGTGCAGGAGAGACGCTCAGTAGCTCGGTACGGGCTTTTGTCAAAGTTTCGAGAACATACCTTCACCGAAGAGTCAAGCAGTATATTGCTCCCTCCTACGTATATCTCGCGAAGAGACCATGAGGATAAAATCAGAGAGATTAGAGCCCGCACAGCGGCATACCGACAATCCTTCTTTCCACGAACAATACGAGACTGGAATAGAAGGGAGAACCGATAGAGGTACTCAGGGTACCCTCCGCCACACACCGTCAGGTGGCTTGCGGAGTATGGATGTAGATGTAGATGTAGACTTACATATTGTAATGGATAATGCGGTATCAGATGTGTTACCAGGTGTAGTATTTGCTTGCAATAATTACACGTCTGTTGTCTGAAACTGATAAACAATATTTTATTCAAAATAATCTCCATTGCTATTTATACATTTCTCCCACCTGTCCGGCAGGCTACGAATACCACGCCAAATGCAGTTCTTCTCCCGATGCGAACCAGTCGGCGAGGTATTTTCGTACATTTACATACGAATTGAAGCGTTGTTCGGCGAGGACGTGTCCCAGTGATGCAAATACATGATAATCTGGAGAATAAGCCCCATGCCCTAGTATTTCCCAACTGAACGTCTTGATCGTTTGCCTGATCCGTCTTGCATTGTGTGATGGGGCGTTATCATGGAACAATATGACTTTGGTGTTTTCTTTTTCAATATTCCGGTCGTTTTTCACGTAATGCTCCATTTGAATCTATCATTACTGTTGGTAGTGATCAGTGTTAACGGTTTCACCAGGTTTTAGCAGCTCATAACAGATAACACCCCTCCGATCCCACCTAACACAGAGCATTGTCTTCTTTCCAAAGCGATTTGGTCTTGCAGTGGATGTCGATGGTTAACCTGGATTCACCCATGACTTACGACGCTTGGGATTCTCAAAATATATCCATTTTTCATCGCCTGTCACAATTTGATTGAGAAACGACATCATTTTGTATCTGGTGAGCAGCATTTCGCAAGTGGTCCTTCGATTTACTCGCTATCTTTCATTCAGTTCATGCGGAACCTATTTTCCCACTTCCTGCACCTTTCTCGTGGCTTTCAAACGAAGAGAAACGGCTCTCTGCGTCACATTCAATTGTTTCGCGAGCTCCTGTTGCGTTTGAGTATCATCATTGTTGTGGATTGGCAAGAGAGCCAACCCACTATGAGAGGAAGCCGAAAGGCACGCGTTTTAGCTCACGCAGGCTGGCGTGAGGTCTGGAACAGGTCAAGGAAATGAGACTAGCAAAACAAGGACGTAGCTGTGGAATACTTAACTTTAATCCATAAATGGTGAACATCGCTCTTGACGGTTCATGTTTTACAGCATCAATAGTGACTGGTAATGGCGCCTTGCTAGGTCGTAGCAAATGACGTAGCTGAAGGCTATGCTAACTATCGTCTCGGCAAATGAGAGCGTATTTGTCAGTGAAACATCGCTAGCAAAGTCGGCTGTACAACTGGGGCGAGTGCTAGGAAGTCTCTCTAGTAGACTTGGCCACTGTTTCTATGTTTCGATGCAGTGTATCGATACGTGGAACTGTTTCAGTGTTTCGGAACGGCTACGGTTCACTGTTTCCAAACAGTGGTGTTTCATTCCACCCTGTCTCGGATAACTGGACCAGATTCGGTCTCGAGCCAGACACAGAAACTGTATCATTGTTTCAAAATAAGGCTGTTTCAGTCCACCAGTGCTTGGAACGGACTAATTGTATCGAAACAGTGATGTTTCATTCCCCTCTGTGTCGGACGAGATTCGGGCTCGGCACAGGTACTGAAACACAACATACCACTTCATGAAACACTTTCAAGAGTGTCGAAATCTTTTTGACAAGCAATAGCATGAAGCTTAAGATATCCGAAAATAAACCTTCGTTTCTAGCTGACTCTCATATTCCGAAATGGCGTAACATCTGCTTTATAAACACTAACCAAGCAATAAAACAACGCATACTACTCACATTCAAAATAATAAATATATGAAAATCATTCAGTTAAATTACACTTTTTGATAACATACACTTCTCTGTTCATGTACAGTAATCATATTAAGAAACGTAAGTAAGCCTACAAAATTTTTAATAAAACAAAGGCGGAGAGTGGCAGTTATTAGACATATACATAAATTTGATGTAGGTATAATTGCAAGCAATCTGTTTGATATATCACTCATAGTGTAATGGTGAACGGGAAGGACTAGGCAGCATGGTGAATTTATAGTAACGGTTCGAAACACCTTGAAAGACAAAATTTTTTTCTGTTATATTTTGTTATTTATTCGAATTATTTGGCGTTATTTGTGAGCCTATAGTCACTGTGCCTATTATCCTCAATGATTCCCTTTGTGTGCATGGCAATTAGCGGGACGGGTATATTACCCATACTAACGGAATGTGGGAATCCCAGTAGCATATCCGTTGTTTCTGCAGTTTGCTCCCACCTCCAGTTCCGTCCGTGGTGGCTCTTCTGTCGTCAGCTATGGCTGTCCTCAGCCAATTGAAAAGTATCAAAGTCACACGACACGAAAGCAGCGCATTTGTTGCAGAAATACGAAACTGCCAAGACGCCTAAGTGATAGTTTCATTCTGCGACATGATTAGCGCTCTCGCACCTCATTTGTGTTTATATGGACACACTTATACAGTAGACATTCAAGATGATGAAATGTGTAGGTTTATTAGATAACAAAACACAAACTGTTTCACTGTTTCGAAACAGCGTATCGAAACATAACATTGTACTGTTTCATTTGTTTCGAAACAGTTACGTGTTTCAGTTTGCTCATCTCTACTCTCTAGACCTGCTGTGTGGCGGCGCTCGGTCTGCAATAACTGATAGTGGCGACACGCGGGTCCGACGTATACTAACGGACCGCAGCCGATTTAAAGGCTACCACCTAGCAAGTGTGGTGTCTGGCGGTTACACCACAACCATCATCATCCAATAAGGCCTGCAGTTCGTTGTCTTCGAGCTTCTTCTGTCTCGCTACTGACAAACCAACATACGCTCTCGGGTTCTTGAACCTATATGCAGAGAAATAGTGGTCATTGGTGAAATCGCACGTGATTGGCCAATCAGCTGCGATGACTCTTTTTTTTTTTGTCACGGGTCTCTCTCCACTCGTATGTTCTCAATGCTCTCCGGAGTTGGGTTGTTGTTTTAAAGACTTTTGGAAAACTGTTTACAGCATGCCACGTCTACACATTTCTCCCCTTTTTAAGAAAAACATCACTTCTAAAATTTCTGGGCTGTATACTCTCCAAAATATTTGGCCCATCTATCGTAATGTCGCTTGCAGCACACAAAATTATAAAGCGTACTGTCGACAGATCGATTCTCGCTATCAAGAAATTACTTTCATTTTCATTTACCGAACTGAAATCTTAATTAACAAATTCTGGTTCACAACATATTTCTATTTAATTCCTAATCGCATGAAAATGCTAGTATTCGCTATAACAGAAGTTTCGTTTTCGAACATCAGCTACTGTGAAAACTATTTAGCCATGCTTTCATTCTTCAGCGTTTCTAAACATCATTATGGAAGCATGTCTTTCGGGTTTTTCCGGTGTAAGACAAGTTTCTAGATCCACCATGATCTCATCTAAAGTACCCTATTAACTGGGAAGGAAAAAACAACATATAAGGTTGAGAGGCTAATATCTCAAACAATGAATATCCAAGGAGGAAACATCTGAAATCGTTTCAGAGCATCTAAAATAATACAAATGAAACTACTGTCTTTCTCGGTCGATTCTTATCTTTCACGGAACGGCTAATACACTCTATCAAGGCACACTTCAACTTACTCCTCATTAAATGTACAGTAGTCATATACTAAATAAGAAGTTAGAATTCTGCAGTAATATGAGTCTGAAATCCATTTCTTGTGACAGTCAACAGGCGAAAAAATGGCGGCCGGTTGTGCATATTATCTACGGTTTAACGAGCATTCGCTACTCACTCTCTGCATACAGTGAGGTGACAAAAGCCATGGGATAGTGATATGCCCATATACACATAGCGGTAGTATCGCGTACACAAGTTACAAAGGGGCGGTGCATTGGTGGCGCTGTCAGGTGATCCACGTGGAAAGGTTTCCCACGTGATTGTAACCCCACGACGTGAATAAACAAGACTCTGGACGCGGAACAGTAATTGGAGCTATACGCATAGTACATTCCATTTCGGAAATCAATCCCAAGATCCACAGTGGCAAGAGTGTGCCAAGAATAACAAATTTGAACAACACACGGGCCGACGGCCTTTACTTAACGACCGAGAGCAGCGGCGTTTGCGCAGAGTTGTCAGTGCTAACAGACAAACAGTACTGCGTAAAGCAACAACAGAAAGCAACGTGGGACGTTAAGACGAACGTATCCCTGATGACAGTGCTGCGAAATGGATCGTTAATAGGCTATGACGACCGACACGAGTGACTTTGCAAACAGCACGATATCTCCTTCAGCGCCTCTCCAGGGCTCGTAACCTTATCGATTGGACACTAGATGACTGGTAAACCGTGCTCTGGTCAGATGAGTCACGACTACAGTTGGTAAGAGCATATGACAGAGTTCATGTGTGGCCCAGACCCCACGAAACCATGGACCAAAGGCACTGTGCAAGCTGGTGGTAGCTCCATAATTGTTTGGTCTGTGTTTAGGTGGAATGGACCGGGTTCTCTGATCCAACTGAACCAATCAGAGGATTATTTTCTGCTTCTTGGAGACCATTTGCAGCCACTCATGGATTTCATGTGCCCAAACTAAAAAGCACTCCGTCTTCAGGCGACGTGTGGCCTACCGGGACCGTCCGACCGCCGTGTCATCCTCAGAGGAGGATGCGGATAGGACGGGCGTGGGATCAGCACACCGCTCTCCAGGTCGTTATTATGGTATTCTTGACCGAAGCCGCTACTATTCGGTCGAGTAGCTCCTCAATTGGCATCACGAGGCTGAGTGCACCCCGAAAAATGGCAACAGCGCATGGCGGACTGGATGGTCACCCATCCAAGTGCCGATCACGCCCGACAACGCTTAACTTCGGTGATCTCACGGGAACCGGTGTAACCACTGCAGGAAGGCCGTTGCCTATGTTCCCAAACTGCGATGGAATTTTTATGGATGACAATGCGTCATGTCACCGGTTTGAAGAACGTTCTGAACAGTTCGAGTGAATTTTTGGCCATCCAGGTTGTCCTTCATGAATGACATGGAGCATTTATGGGACACATATAGTGGTCAGTTTGTCCACATAGTCCAGCACAGGTAACATTTTCGCAGTTATGTACAGCTGTAGAGGCAGTATGTATCAACATTTCTGCAGGGGACCTCTATGCCACGAGGAGTTGCCCATTACGCCGGAGAAAAGGAGGTCTGGTGCGAAGTTAGGAGGTATCCCATGACTTTTGTCATCTCCGACTTCCTGTGGCGAGTCCGTCTGCAGTGAGCAGCTCCTGTTTACGTAGGTATATCCTGATACTTTTGATTACTCTGTCTTGCTCCATAATTTGTCTTCATAGTACGAAACGGCATTTAATAGCATTATCATCTCAGAGCAGCCGCCGGTGTGGCAGAGCGGTTCTATGCGCTTCAGTCCTGAACCGCGCTGCTGCTACGATCACAGGTTCGAATCCTGCCTCGGGCATGGATGTGTGTGATGTCCTTAGGTTAATTAGGTTTAAGTAGTTCTAAGTTCTAGGGGACTGATGACCTCAGATGTTAAGTACCATAGTGCTGAGACCCTTTTCTTTTTTCAGAGCAGCCGTCAGTCAGTCTGTTATGTGAAGAAATAACGCCGGCGATTATCTGTTGGTTTCTGTTGTGCCTGTTACCGCCAGTTCTGGCGTTGTTTGGAGAGTATGCGTAGGGTGGACCCCCAGTCATGCCAGCGAGTAAGACGGGTGTGAGCGCGCATACGGCAGTAGGGATAAGCAGGCCGAGGGGTTGAGTGGCATAAATCATGCGATACCGGAAAGGGGTGCTTTCTGACGTCACCAACAGCGACCCTTGCCTCATATTGCAATACGACAGTGCGCTGATACTGTGGCATTATCGCGTGTTTCGTCCGGAGAACACAATTTCCCTAAACACTATGAAACAGTGTCTTCTTCTTTCTTCGTTTCGGCAAAGCAGAAGCCACGCAAAGTAAACGGTCTCTTTTTCGGTCTTAAACAGCCGCCCCCACGCTCCTCTATTCTTTCCCAGTGTTTTGCTGAAGATTAAATGGTTAGATCACATAACTAATGAGGAGGTATTGAATAGAATTGGGGAGATGAGAAATTTGTTCAAAAATGGTGCAAATGGCTCTGAGCACTATGGGACTTAACTGCTGTGGTCATCAGTCCCCTAGAACTTAGAACTACTTAAACCTAACTAACCTAAGGACATCACACACATCCATGCCCGAGGCAGGGCCGGCCAAAGTGGTCGAGCGGTTCTAGGCGCTTCAGTCTGGAACCGCGCGACCGCTACGGTCGCACGTTCGAATGCCTCCGGAATGGATGTGTGTGTTGTCCTTAGGTTAGTTAGGTTTAAGTAGTTCTAAGTTCTAGGGGACTGATGACCTCAGATGCTAAGTCCCATAGTGCTCAGAGCCACTTGAACCATTTGAACCCGAGGCAGGATTCGAACCTGCGACCGCAGCGGTCGCGCGGTTCCAGACTGTAGCGCCTAGAACCGCTAAGCCACTTCGGCCGACCGAGAAATTTGTGGTACAACTTGACTAGAAGAAGGGATCGGTTGGTAGGACATGTTCTGAGGTATCAAGGGATCACCAATTTAGTACTGGAGGGTAGCTTGGAGGGTAAAAATCGTAGAGGGAGACCAAGAGATGAATACGCTAAACAGATTCAGAAGGATGTAAGTTGCAGTAGGTACAGGGAGATGAAGAAGCTTGCACAGGATACAATTGCATGGAAAGCTGCATGAAACCAGTGTCTGGACTGAAGACCACCACAACAACAACAACATCTTTTCTCTCTGGAATCCAGTTTTCCTCAAGCGGACCACGCTATTGGACATATTTAGGTGAAATTTCTAGTTCTCATAAATCTTTTCCAACTTCTGTGACTTACGTTTTCTTGGTTTTGTTATCTTGAAAGTAGATTAATATCCTGTTATATCTGCCTCGTGCATATCCTGTAGTCACTATCAACCAAGGAAGAAAGGAATCAAAGACATTAGCTGCCAGTGGGCACTGATTTATATCAATGGGGCATGCTGAAAGCTTTTGCCGAACCCGGGTCTCATGCTTACAGATCAGATGCGTTAACCACTACGCCATCCGGACACAGCGGTCACCAGAAACATACTAATGTGGTGTCCCTGTGTAGTGGGACGCGAAATTGAAGCGTCACCCATCCACCAGTGTCAGCCCAGTTTGCAGGTGAATATAAATTTAATTTAGTGTTTTTTATGTATTTTTGTAATATTTGTAATAGTTGTGAATTGTCTAAAGTTTTGTATTTAATTTTTATGTTTCATGTACGGAGAGGGCGGCGCAACGAACGGAGACAGCATCTTCACTGTCGGGGCCAGAGAGAAAATTGCTGGCCACTATACGTCGCGGGTCGACAGCCAGAGAGGAACAGAAGATCCTGGAACCGAGTTGTTGCGTCGTGCTTCTAAAAAACTGAAAAAATAAGATTTTGTAATTTTGTACAACAATGACGTCATAGAAAGTTTAATCATGTTGTAAATGGTCAGTCCTATCTTGTCAAGGCTCAGGTTCACGTCTATATGTGGGAAGATAATAAACTAGTGGATACTGCTGAAGTTGAAATACGTGTTCCGAGAATTTATTTATGAACAATTATGTGAATGAATTGATTATTAATTTTGACAACGTTCATCGCGAGTTTGAATCTGGAAAGTTTATTCAATGTGGTTCTAATATTTGTTAAATCAGATAACTTCCATTAATATAATTTCTGAGGAGAAACAAAACGGCATCTAAATTGAAAAAAGTTTGTGCAAACAAATTGGACTGAGCGACGTAATTCTGCGCATACGACTCAAATGATGATATTTTACAGTTTCGTTCAAGAACCATTCAGAGACAATTTAAAAAGAATCTAAATAATTTTGAAGTGTGTTGTAACTGACGTAGGTGACGAAGTCTGCACATGGCCATGTGTTAAAAGAAAATCATTCATACAAAACTTGCGTCGTTACACTACACGCAAGTAATTAATGAAGGTCAAGTTGTAGGTGGTGTTATCATAGAACGTTCGGAAAACTAGTAAACTCCTTTAGTACGGGTCGACTAAAGGGAACTGTTAGTCAAAATTATCCAAGACCCAATTGCAATTTATCGTTAAGCTGCCAAAAGGAAGGTGATTGGCAAAAAGATTTACTTCAGGAAGACAATTAGATAAGGAAGAATATAACTTATAAACCCGTTATTAAAGGTTATATTAAAGATACCGAAGTAAATATTATAATCGATTCGGGTAGCGAAGTAAGTATTTTATCTAAAGAATTATTTCAACTTAAAAGAAAGTATTGCAGTTTCCAACCTTACCTGTAACTGGAGTATATAGAGGGTTTATTCAAGGGCGATGTACTTGAGGACAATATTATGGAAATGGAAGAGGATGTAGATGAAGATGAAATGGGAGATAAGATACTGCGTGAAGAGTTTGACAGAGCACTGAAAGACCTGAGTCAAAACAAGGCCCCGGGAGTAGACAACATTCCATTAGAACTACTGATGGCCTCGGGAGAGCCAGTCATGACAAAACTCTACCATCTGGTGAGCACGATGTATGAGACAGGCGAAATACCCTCAGACTTTAAGAAGAATATAATAATTCTAATCCCAAAGAAAGCAGGTGTTGACAGATGTGAAAGTTACCGAACTATCAGTTTAATAAGTCACAGCTGCAAAATACTAACGCGAATTCTTTACAGACGAATGGAAAAACTGGTAGAAGCCGACCTCGGGGAAGATCAGTTTGGATTCCGTAGAAATGTTGGAACGCGTGAGGCAATACTGACCTTACGACTTATCTTGGAAGAAAGATTAAGAAAAGGCAAACCTACGTTTCTAGCATTTGTAGACTTTGAGAAAGCTTTTGACAATGTTGACTGGAATACTCTCTTTCAAATTCTGAAGGTGGCAGGGGTAAAATACAGGGAGCGAAAGGCTATTTACAATTTGTACAGAAACCAGATGGCAATTATAAGAGTCGAGGGGCATGAAAGGGAAGCAGTGGTTGGGAAAGGAGTGAGACAGGGTTGTAGCCTCTCCCCGATGTTATTCAATCTGTATATTGAGCAAGCAGTAAAGAAAACAAAAGAAAAATTCGGAGTAGGTATTAAAATTCATGGAGAAGAAGTAAAAACTTTGAGGTTCGCCGATGACATTGTAATTCTGTCAGAGACAGCAAAGTACTTGGAAGAGCAGTTGAACGGAATGGACAGTGTCTTGAAAGGAGGATATAAGATGAACATCAACAAAAGCAAAACGAGGATAATGGAATGTAGTCAAATTAAGTCGGGTGATGCTGAGGGAATTAGATTAGGAAATGAGACACTTAAAGTAGTAAAGGAGTTTTGCTATTTAGGGAGTAAAATAACCGATGATGGTCGAAGTAGAGAGGATATAAAATGTAGACTGGCAATGGCAAGGAAAGCGTTTCTCAAGAAGAGAAATTTGTTAACATCGAATATAGATTTAGGTGTCAGGAAGTCGTTTCTGAAAGTATTTGTATGGAGTGTAGCCATGTATGGAAGTGAGACATGGACGATAACTAGTTTGGACAAGAAGAGAATAGAAGCTTTCGAAATGTGGTGCTACAGAAGAATGCTGAAGATAAGGTGGGTAGATCACGTAACTAATGAGGAGGTATTGAATAGGATTGGGGAGAAGAGAAGTTTGTGGCACAACTTGACTAGAAGAAGGGATCGGTTGGTAGGACATGTTCTGAGGCATCGAGGGATCACAAATTTAGCATTGGAGGGCAGCGTGGAGGGTAAAAATCGTAGAGGGAGACCAAGAGATCAATACACTAAGCAGATTCAGAAGGATGTAGGTTGCAGTAGGTACTGGGAGATGAAGAAGCTTGCACAGGATAGAGTAGCATGGAGAGCTGCATCAAACCAGTCTCAGGACTGAAGACCACAACAACAACAACAACCTGTAACTGGGGTGAAAATTATAGGAGTTACTGGTAAAAGAAGTCAAAATATTATAGAGGAAGTTTATTTAAGTATGAAGGCTTTCACAACCGGATGACATATCTTCTGGTAAACCTTCCGGGATGTAAGGTGGTGGTCCATGAAACTCTTCAGCTCCTAACGTTTCGTCCAGAGCTGCGCCGGACATCTTCAGAGGGGTGTTTCTCCTCCTTACACTACACCTGCTCATTAGCCTCGTTACTCGAGGCGTCTCGCCAATTCCCGTAAGTGTTCGAGCTCGGTGTGCATCTGCACTGAAGGGGTCGTTGGCTTGTCCGCCATCCCTTTAATTATATACATGTGGTGTCTATTCTTCCGGCATCTGCCTAGTAAGCAAGAGACGTGGGCTCGAATCCCGGCCTGGCACAAATTTTCAAACTGCCCCATTGGTATAAGTCAGTGGTCACTAGTAACTAATGTCTTTGTTTAGGTTCTTATGTTGGTAATGCCACGTAGCGCTCTGTATGAAAATCACTGGCTGTGCTGCGTGCAGTCTGTGGCTGGCTGGCAGTGTTCGAATATTCGCTATTGTAGTGTTGAGCAGCTGGATGTGAACAGCGCGTAGAGTTGCGCAGTTGGAGGTGAGCCGCCAGCAGTGGTGCATGTGGGGAGAGAAATGGCAGAATTTTGAGAGAGGACGATCTGGACGTGTGTCCGCCAGACTATATATATATATATATATATATATATATATATATATATATATATATAAAGTAAGCGTTACCGGACATATATATATATACATATATATATATATATATGTTATGTGGACATGTGTCCGGTAACGCTTACTTTCCATGTTAGAGCTCATTTTATTACTTCTCTTCAAGTCACATTAATCATGGAATGGAAATGAAGTGTCGGCAGAATTGCCAACACTGTTTTTAGAGGAGGCCGAAATGCACGCTATAAGCTCACGCAGGCTGGCGTGAGGTCTGAAACAGGATACGTAATGAATGCTATAAAGAAAAGTACGTAGCTTCTGGAATACTTAACTTGAATCCACATTTGTATACAGCGTTCTTGATGATACAAGTGAGACTCTCTCTAGAAATGGTTAATGGCGCCTTGCTAGGTCGTAGCCATGGACTTAGCTGAAGGCTATTCTAACTGTCTCTCGGCAAATGAGAGAAAGGCTTCGTCAGTGTAGTCGCTAGCAAAGTCGTCGTACAACTGGGGCGAGTGCTAGTACGTCTCTCAAGACCTGCCGTGTGGTGGCGCTCGGTCTGCGATCACTGACAGTGGCGACACGCGGATCCGGCATGTACTAATGGACCGCGGCCGATTTAAAGCTACCACCTAGCAAGTGTGGTGTCTGGCGGTGACAGCACAGGAAACACACAGCAACAGAACGTACCAGCGTGACTTCAAACACTTTGTTACAGGAAATGTTCAAAATGTCCTCCGTTAGCTAGGATACATGCATCCACCCTCCGTCGCATGGAGTCCCTGATGCGCTGATGCAGCCCTGGAGAATGGCGTATTGTATCACAGCCGTCCACAATACGAGCACGAAGAGTCTCTACATTTGTTACCGGGGTTGCGTAGACAAGAGCTTTCAATGCCCCCATAAATGAAAGTCAAGAGGGTTGAGGTCAGGAGAGCGTGGAGGCCATAGAACTGGTCCGCCTCTACCAATCCATCGCTCACCGAATCTGTTGTTGAGAAGCGTACGAACACTTCGACTGAAATGTGCAGGAGCTCCATCGTGCATGAACCACATGTTGTGTCGTACTTGTAAAGGCACATGTTCTAGCAGCATAGGTAGAGTATCTCGTAAGAAATCATGATAACGTGGTCCATTGAGCGTAGGTGGAAGAAACTAAAATGAGCTCTAACATGGAAAGTAAGCGTTACCGGACACATGTCCACATAACATCTTTTCTTTATTTGTGTGTGAGGAATGTTTCCTGAAAGTTTGGCCGTACCTTTTTGTAACACCCTGTATATATATATATATATATATATATATATATATATATATATATATATACTCCTGGAAATGGAAAAAAGAACACATTGACACCGGTGTGTCAGACCCACCATACTTGCTCCGGAAGCTGGGCTACGGTCCCGCACACCGTTAGGCCGTCTTCCGCTCACGCCCCAACATCGTGCAGCCCGCCTCCAGTGGTGTCGCGACAGGCGTGAATGGAGGGACGAATGGAGACGTGTCGTCTTCAGCGATGAGAGTCGCTTCTGCCTTGGTGCCAATGATGGTCGTACGCGTGTTTGGCGCCGTGCAGGTGAGCGCCACAATCAGGACTGCATACGACCGAGGCACACAGGGCCAACACCCGGCATCATGGTGTGGGGAGCGATCTCCTACACTGGCCGTACACCACTGGTGATCGTCGAGGGGACACTGAATAGTGCACGGTACATCCAAACCGTCATCGAACCCATCGTTCTACCATTACTAGACCGGCAAGGGAACTTGCTGTTCCAACAGGACAATGCACGTCCGCATGTATCCCGTGCCACCCAACGTGCTCTAGAAGGTGTAAGTCAACTACCCTGGCCAGCAAGATCTCCGGATCTGTCCCCCATTGAGCATGTTTGGGACTGGATGAAGCGTCGTCTCACGCGGTCTGCACGTCCAGCACGAACGCTGGTCCAACTGAGGCGCCAGGTGGAAATGGCATGGCAAGCCGTTCCACAGGACTACATCCAGCATCTCTACGATCGTCTCCATGGGAGAATAGCAGCCTGCATTGCTGCGAAAGGTGGATATACACTGTACTAGTGCCGACATTGTGCATGCTCTGTTGCCTGTGTCTATGTGCCTGTGGTTTTGTCAGTGTGATCATGTGATGTATCTGACCCCAGGAATGTGTCAATAAAGTTTTCCCTTCCTGGGACATTGAATTCACGGTGTTCTTATTTCAATTTCCAGGAGTGTATATATATATATATATATATATATATATATATATGAATTTTGGATACTATTACGGTAAATACATTGTTCTCTGTCAAAATCTTTCATTTGCTAACTATGCCTATCAGTAGTTAGTGCCTTCAGTAGTTAGAATCTTTTATTTAGCTGGCAGCATTGGCGCTCGCTGTATTGCAGTAGTTCCAGTAACGAAAATTTTTGTGAGGTAAGTGATTCATGAAAGGTATAGGTTATTGTTAGTCAGGGCCATTCTTTTGTAGGGATTATTGAAAGATTGCGTTGCGCTAAAAATATTGTGTGTCAGTGTAGTGAGATCAGAATAAGTGAAGAGAGAAATGTCTGAGTACGTTCAGTTCTGCTCAGCTGTTTGAAAGTCAAATAACGTAAGAGGTTTATCCGCACAGTAAATCTCTAATTTTTCTAAGGGGAGGTTTCATATTTAACTCTCTTGTGTCTCAATATCCTTGAATATACCCTTTCTGGGCGCATTCCTGTCATTTGGTCATCAAAGGTAATCCTCCTTTTCCGGAGCACTTCTTTTCCTCAACGGTAGGCGTCGATACCAGTATTATTTTCCGAATTTTGGACAGGTCAGTATTATCTCACCTACTTTTCCGAAAACTTTCATAGAATTTTATACACAATATGGTATATTTCAAGCTGAAATTTGTGAAAAAGAATTACGTGATTGTCTAATCAGCTGCGACGACTTTTTTTGTCACCGGTCTCTCTCCATTCGTATGTTTGCAGTGCTCTTCGGAGTTGGGTTGTTGTTTTAAAGACTTCTGGAAAACTATTTCAGTGTATAGCATACCACGCCTACAGGTTTCACCCCTTTCGAAGAATAAAATCAGTTCTGAAATTTCTGGGCAGTATACTCTCCAAAATATATGGCCTGTCTGTCGTAATGTCGCTTGTAGCATTCAAGGTTATAAATCGTACTGTCGACAGATCGATTCTCGCTGTCAACAAGTTACTTTCTTTTTACTTTTATTTCAACTATTTTTGATGTTACAGTCGATAAATACCGGCTCTGAGCTACTCTTTTTTTAGAAACATTTGATATTACGAATTATTTGGCACACTTAAAATTTCTTGTATTAATTATCCAATATAGTACTGGTTACTATGTTTATTTTTGGATTCATATATGAAGTAATAATCGAAATTAATAGAGATTCATACGGCAAGAAAAATTGTAAATCCTTTGGAATATGGTTATTACCGCAGAGTGAAGTCGTAGTAAGCATGCCTCTGCTGTGATCGGACGTATTTTTGTTTTTTGGGCGAACTATGTAATTTCGCCTTTGAAAATGAAGAAGACTGTACGATATACTAAAATATCACAACAAAATATATTAACCTAACAACAAAATACCAGACACAATCTGAGTATTACCAGCACGTAACATGTACTCACATGTTTAACTTGACGATGATTTTCATCAGAATATTTTAATTGTATGTGTGACTGCTATACGTGGCTATAAATATTTTATAATTTTATACGTTATATATCACTAAGACTTGTTAGCTTAAGCGTTAACGTATTGAACCTGTCGCTTACACACTATTTATGTTTGTAACAAATCTGAGGATGGTAGTATGACGAAACCGGTAATGAAGTGCAAGAAATCTGTATAATCAAGACGGACTTGTGAAAATAAAGTAACAACAAAAATTCTGCAAGAACAATCTTCTAATTTATTTAGATCAATTCAACCACGAGGACCTAAAATGTGAGAATATCAGCTTCAAGAATCAGACGGCTAGACAAGAAGAAATGGAGCCAACTCTACACGAAAAGCTAAGTAAGCTAGAAAATTTATTGTAATCTTCGCTCCTCTCAAGTTCTGCATAAAAGATTTTACTTTTTGTGGACAATAAGTGAAACCAGGAAGGAGAGGAGAGATTACAAGCGTGTGACTTATATTCTCCCCGTTGTCATATGGTTCGTGTTTGTGACGCCTTCTTAATCTTACCCCATACTTTCTTTGATGGAACCCAGGATTTTCCTCAAATTCTTTCTTTGGGTACAAGTTTCTCCATTACCATTTTATCATAAAATGTCCTCCACAGCTCCAATATATTTGAAGAGATTCGTCTTACCATCTCCATAAGCTATGTTTAGTGAGTAACATTTTGTTGAGGACTAGTTGCGGAACCAAGTATTGAAGTATCACATTCTAGCCGATGTAAGAATATATGACAATAGAAATATCTGGTAGAGGACATGTTACCACGTAAAACGGGATTCCCAAGTTAACAGTTGTCTTGATCAAGGAAATTTACAGCAAAACAATTAGAAATAAAATAGCCTCATCTGCAGGAGAGAGGGGTGGGTGGAAGGTTATAATTTCTTAAATAAAAAAACGATTTCGCGAGTCTCACAAGGGAACCTCCCCATCTCACCCCCCTCAGATTTAGTTATAAGTTGGCACAGTGGATAGGCCTTGAAAAACTGAACACTGATCAATCGAGAAAACAGGAAGAAGTTGTGTGGAACTATGAAAAAAATAAGCAAATTATACAAACTGAGTAGTCCATGCGCAAGATAGGCAACATCAAGAATGGCCTGAGCTATGGAGCGCCCTGGTCCCGTGGTTAGCGTGAGCAGCTGCGGAACGAGAGGCCTTTGGTTCAACTCTTCCCTCGAGTGAAAAGTTTAATTTTTTGTTTTCAGGCAGTTATTATCTGTCGGTCCATCCGACCGATGCGAGGTAACTGCGCCGTAGCTTGAGGATGCTACACCTAAACAAACATCGAAACACACGACGTCAGTCGACTACAGCGCGTGGAAGAGAGAGTATTCCTGCTAACGAGGCTCCCTGGCTGGCAGATGACTGTTCGCTACTCTGGACGAGAGTGCATTAAATACGTGAGATGTATTCCGTGGGCAATATGAATCTAGCAAATATAGCTCGCGACTTCAATAAAAATCGCACGGTTGTGCGGTGCGGTCGCAAAACACGGACACTAAACTTATTACAGTGAACAGAGACGTCAAGACGTCAATGAACGAACGGACAGATCATAATAAAGAAAGTAAACTTTTCACTCGAGGCTGCTCACGGTAACCACGGGACCACGGCGCTCCTTAGCTCACGCGATCCTTGATGTTGCTTATGTTGCTCATGGACTACTCAGTTTGTATATTTTGCTTATTTTTTTCATAGTTCGACACAACTTCTTCCTGTTTTCTCGATTGATCTCTGTTGTTTTTCAAGGCCTATCCACTGTGCCACCTTATAACTAAATCTGAGGGGGGTGCGATGGGGAGGTTCCCTTGTCAGTCCCATATTCACATCCATCTGTGCCCACAGCAGACTTTTCCAAGAATAACGTTATAACGTTACATCATTGCATGTATGTACAAAATAATAGAGTTTCTAATTTACTGTATGTCATAACTTGTCAAACTTACCAGTCGTAAGATTATAATGTATAACTGATTCGTCTCGATGACCAATGA
The DNA here is from genome assembly GCF_023864275.1 of Schistocerca cancellata. Lineage (NCBI taxonomy): Eukaryota > Metazoa > Arthropoda > Insecta > Orthoptera > Acrididae > Schistocerca > Schistocerca cancellata. The sequence continues at coordinate 98,306,050 of NC_064637.1, forward strand.
ATTGACCTTCTTCAGTGTGGACGCCTATTTCGTTCGAGCTCCGGCGGGAATCTGAAATTAGCGCACTTACAGTAAACGATATATCTAGATGAGGAAGTTGTTAAATTAACTGCCTAATAACCAGGACCCCCCATGAACCATGGACCTTGCCGCTGGTGGGGAGGCTTGCGTGCCTCAGCGATACAGATGGCCGTACCGTAGGTGCAACCACAACGGAGGGGTATCTGTTGAGAGGCCAGACAAACATGTGGTTCCTGAAGTGGGGCAGCAGCCTTTTCAGTAGTTGCAGGGGCAACAGTCTGCATGATTGACTGATCTGGCCTTGTAACATTAACCAAAACGGCCTTGCTGTGCTGGTACTGCGAACGGCTGAAAGCAAGGGGAAACTACAGCCGTAATTTTTCCCGAGGACATGCAGCTCTACTGTATGATTAAATGATGATGGCGTCCTCTTGGGTAAAATATTCCGGAGGTAAAATAGTCCCCCATTCGGATCTCCGGGCGGGGACTACTCAGGAGGACGTCGTTATCAGGAGAAAGAAAACTGGCGTTCTACGGATCGGAGCGTGGAATGTCAGATCCCTTAATCGGGCAGGAAGGTTAGAAAATTTAAAAAGGGAAATGGATAGGTTAAAGTTAGATATAGTGGCAATCAGTGAAGTTCGGTGGCAGGAGGAACAACACTTTTGGTCAGGTGATTACAGGGTTATAAATACAAAATCAAATAGGGGTAATGCAGGAGTAGGTTTAATAATGAATAAAAAAATAGGAGTGCGGGTTAGCTACTACAAACAGCATAGTGAACGCATTATTGTGGCCAAGATAGACACAAAGCCCATGCGTACTACAGTAGTACAAGTTTATATGCCAACTACCTCTGCAGATGATGAAGAAATAGATGAAATGTATGACGAGATAAAAGAAATTATTCAGGTAGTGAAAGGAGACGAAAATTTAATAGTCATGGGTGACTGGAATTCGTCAGTAGGAAAAGGGAGAGAAGGAAACATAGTAGGTGAATATGGATTGGGGGGAAGGAATGAAAGAGGAAGCCGCCTTGTAGAATTTTGCACAGAGCATAACTTAATCATAGCCAACACTTGGTTCAAGAATCATAAAAGAAGGTTGTATACCTGGAAGAATCCTGGAGATACTAGTAGGTATCAGATAGATTATATAATGGTAAGACAGAGATTTAGGAACCAGGTTTTAAATTGTAAGACATTTCCTGGGGCAGATGTGAATTCTGACCACAATCTATTGGTTATGAACTGCAGATTGAAACTGAAGAAACTGCAAAAAGGTGGGAATTTAAGGAGATGGGACCTGGATAAACTGAAAGAACCAGAGGTTGTAGAGAGTTTCAGGGAGAGCATAAGGGAACAATTGACAGGAATGGGGGAAAGAAATACAGTAGAAGAAGAATGGGTAGCTCTGAGAGATGAAGTAGTGAAGGCAGCAGAGGATCAAGTAGGTAAAAAGACGAGGGCTAATAGAAATCCTTGGGTAACAGAAGAAATATTTAATTTAATTGATGAAAGGAGAAAATACAAAAATGCAGTGAATGAAGCAGGCAAAAAGGAATACAGACGTCTCAAAAATGATATCGACAGGAAGTGCAAAATGGCTAAGCAGGGATGGCTAGAGGACAAATGTAAGGATGTAGAGGCTTGTCTCACTAGGGGTAAGATAGATACTGCCTACAGGAAAATTAAAGAGACCTTTGGAGAGAAGAGAACCACTTGTATGAATATCAAGAGCTCAGATGGCAACCCAGTTCTAAGCAAAGAAGGGAAGGCCGAAAGGTGGAAGGAGTATATAGAGGGTTTATACAAGGGCGATGTACTTGAGGACAATATTATGGAAATGGAAGAGGATGTAGATGAAGACGAAATGGGAGATAAGATACTGCGTGAAGAGTTTGACAGACCACTGAAAGACCTGAGTCGAAACAAGGCCCCGGGAGTAGACAACATTCCATTTGAACTACTGATGGCCTCGGGAGAGCCAGTCATGACAAAACTCTACCATCTGGTGAGCACGATGTATGAGACAGGCGAAATACCCTCAGACTTCAAGAAGAATATAATAATTCCAATCCCAAAGAAAGCAGGTGTTGACAGATGTGAAAATTACCGAACTATCAGTTTAATAAGTCACAGCTGCAAAATACTAACGCGAATTCTTTACAGACGAATGGAAAAACTGGTAGAAGCCGACCTCGGGGAAGATCAGTTTGGATTCCGTAGAAATGTTGGAACACGTGAGGCAATACTGACCTTACGACTTATCTTAGAAGAAAGATTAAGAAAAGGCAAACATACGTTTCTAGCATTTGTAGACTTTGAGAAAGCTTTTGACAATGTTAACTGGAATACTCTCTTTCAAATTCTGAAGGTGGCAGGGGTAAAATACAGGGAGCGAAAGGCTATTTACAGTTTGTACAGAAACCAGATGGCAGTTATAAGAGTCGAGGGGCATGAAAGGGAAGCAGTGGTTGGGAAAGGAGTAAGACAGGGTTGTAGCCTCTCCCCGATGTTATTCAATCTGTATATTGAGCAAGCAGTAAAGGAAACAAAAGAAAAATTCGGATTAGGTATTAAAATTCATGGAGAAGAAGTAAAAACTTTGAGGTTCGCCGATGACATTATAATTCTGTCAGAGACAGCAAAGGACTTGGAAGAGCAGTTGAACGGAATGTTCAGTGTCTTGAAAGGAGGATATAAGATGAACATCAACAAAAGCAAAACGAGGATAATGGAATGTAGTCAAATTAAGTCGGGTGATGCTGAGGGAATTAGATTAGGAAATGAGACACTTAAAGTAGTAAAGGAGTTTTGCTATTTAGGGAGTAAAATAACCGATGATGGTCGAAGTAGAGAGGATATAAAATGTAGACTGGCAATGGCAAGGAAAGCGTTTCTCAAGAAGAGGAATTTGTTAACATCGAGTATAGATTTAAGTGTCAGGAAGTCATTTCTGAAAGTATTTGTATGGAGTGTAGCCATGTATGGAAGTGAAACATGGACGATAACTAGTTTGGACAAGAAGAGAATAGAAGCTTTCGAAATGTGGTGCTACAGAAGAATGCTGAAGATAAGGTGGGTAGATCACGTAACTAATGAGGAGGTATTGAATAGGATTGGGGAGAAGAGAAGTTTGTGGCACAACTTGACTAGAAGAAGGGATCGGTTGGTAGGACATGTTTTGAGTCATCAAGGGATCACAAATTTAGCATTGGAGGGCAGTGTGGAGGGTAAAAATCGTAGAGGGAGACCAAGAGAGGAATACACTAAGCAGATTGAGAAGGATGTAGGTTGCAGTAGATACTGGGAGATGAAGAAGCTTGCACAGGATAGAGTAGCATGGAGAGCTGCATCAAACCAGTCTCAGGACTGAAGACCACAACAACACAATAACCAGGAGATCTCAGCATCGAAACAAATTTTCACTTGTCACCGCTGATTCTGCATAAAGTCCCGATGCAGCTGATATCAATGATTCCTTTCCTCCCCCCCCCCCACCCCCCTCTACATTAAATCTACGTAAGAGGTTAAATTTTTCGTTCTTAAGTCCGAATTTACATAACATTACAATTACTCGTAGTCGAATGTAAACATTAATCCAATAATATTTTCTGCCTTTGGAATGATTATGGTATTACATACTTCTGGCAACCAATTTACAGTTGAATTAAAATCAGCTACAGTAGTGGTATGGATACCTCTCTCCACAAGCAACAACATCTATGGTATAAAGAGTGAACCTGAATACAGAAAACGAGTGAATATTATTCTCAAAGGACACTGGTGTATAAAAAGGTATTTTTTGCCCCAAGGTCTACATCGCCAATGGTAAAATTAGATGAATGCTCATCCGTAAGGAAGTCGAACGATGAAATAATAGTTGTCAAAATCACTTGAATTACCTTGTCTACCCCATGGTGCGATATTAACAACCTTGATACAACATTCATACAAATATACTGACGGAAAACAAGCGCAACACCAAAAAATAATTAAGGTAGGGTAATGAAATTTTTGGTTGGTTGGTTAGTTGTTTGGGGAAGAAGACCAGACAGCGTGGTCATCGGTCTCATCGAATTAGGGAAGGATGGGGAAGGAAGTCGGCCGTGCCCTTTCAGAGGAACCATCCCGGCATTTGCCTGGAGTGATTTAGGGAAATCACGGAAAACCTAAATCAGGATGGCCGGACGCGGGATTGAACCGTCATCCTCCCGAATGCGAGTCCAGTGTCTAACCACTGCGCCACCTCGCTCGGTGAAATTTTTGAAATATTTTTGTACCGCTAACATATTTAGGTGATTAATATTGTAAGATTAGGGGTTAGCGTAAGCGCGACATAATCCATTCCAAATGTGAAATGATGGTACATTGTTAACCGGTGTAAACTCCAGACTATTGAATGCAAGAATGCAAACGGGCATGCATCGTGTCGTGCAAGTGCCGGAAGTCAATTTGTGGGAAGAAGTTATGTGCCTGTTGTACTTGTTCGCTCAATACAGGGACAGTTAACGCTGTCTGTGGACGACGCTCGAGTTTTCGTACCATGATGTCCCACATGTGCTTGTTTGGAGACAGATCTAATGATCTTGCAGGCCAAGGCAACATGTCAACACAATGCAGAGTGTGGTGTCACCGCCAGACACCACACTTGCTAGGTGGTAGCTTAAATCGGCCGCGGTCCATTAGTACATGTCGGACCCGCGTGTCGCCGCCATCAGTACTTGCAGACCTAGCGCCACCACATGGCAGGTCTAGAAAGACGGACTAGCACTCGCCCCAGTTGTACGGACGACATTGCTAGCGACTAGACGTACGAAGCCTTCCTCTCATTTGCCGAGAGACAGTTAGAATAGCCTTCAGCTCAGTTAATGGCTACGACCTAGCAAGGCGCCATTAGCCTTACCTACTTTGAGAGTTATAGTATAAATGTCTCAAGAAGAACGCTGTATTCATCAGAGAATAAAAGTTAAGTATAAAGCAACTACGTACTTTTCTTTCTACCATTCAATAGTTATCCTGTTTCAGACTTCACGCCCGTCTGCATAAGATCGCGTGCCTTCGGCTACCTCAAAGTGGCGTGGCTCTAGATACGCCACAACAGATTGGCGACGAGTTAAAAAAGGGTTTTGTTCTTTCTAATTGCTTACATTTACTTGTGTCATGGCTTCGCCACAATCTCCAGATGTACTGTCCGAATTTTATCGCTTGCAGAATCAGCAGACGCAGGCGTTATTGGATGCCCTGGGACAGCTCGTCCAGGGTCAACGTGCGCTGCAAAACGATGCGGCCGCCGCCGCTTCGCCGCTCCTGCAGCCACAACACGCAGTTGCACCACAGTTTCGTCCGTTTAATGCAGACGACGAAACATGGACGGAGTGGTCACGCCAGTTTGGATTTCATCTCGCCGCCTACAGAATTCAAGGTAACGAGCGGCAGCCTCACTTATTGTCTTGTGTCGGCGTGAAAACGTACCGTGTGATAGTGAAATTGTTTCCCCGACGCGACGTAGCTACTCTGTCCTACGAAGAAATTGTGTCGGCTTTAGATGCCTATTTCAAAGAAACAGTTAATGTGGTTGCAAAACGGTATACGTTCTTTCGTACGAAACGTACGGCCGGTCAAACTAATAGGGAGTGGGTTGCAACTTTGCAAGGCCTTACTAGGGATTGTGAATTTCAGTGTGACTGTGGCCTTCCTTATGCAGATACAATGGTGCGTGATGCAATAGCACAGAACGTTTCTGATGTTCGCATAAGAGAACAGATTTTGAAACTAGTTAATCCCTCCCTTCAACAAGTGATAGACATATTGGATAGGCAAGACACACTTGACTGTGCTCAGGAATCTTTTGAAGCTTCGCCAGCAGTGTGTAACGTTAACCGGCCCGCTGGACGCGCTGCGCGGCCCGGTAACCGGCCCTCGCGCACTTCGACGCAGCTGACGCCGCGCTCTAAACCAGGTGTGCCTCGCCAGCCCGCAAATGCAGTGAAATCATGCCCGCGGTGTGCTACTAGACATTCGCGTGAAAATTGCCCGTCACGCCAAGCTATTTGCTTTTACTGTCACAAGAAAGGACATGTTCAAAGTGTTTGCCAGAAAAAGCTCAGATCAGACAATCACAACCGTTCCAGGCCCTTTGCTTCGCGCCGGAATCGAACCACGGACACTCAGGCTCGGGAACCTTCGCCCATGGACATTCACATAGTTAATGCCACTCCGCCCAGTGTTACTCTTTCTAACAGTGACTGTGTTCGTCCCACAAAAAGTGTACGTCGACGTCGACGGCAATCCCGTCACGTCGCAAGTGATTCTGTACCAGTGTCTGTTCACGTTGCACAAAACAGTCGCTCTTGTCGTCAGCAGGACAATAAACTCTTTGTAGATTTGGACTTTGAAGGACAAGTGATACCATTCCAGCTCGATACCGGAGCTGCAGTTTCATTGCTCAATCACGCCACGTACAAACAACTGGGCGCACCGCCGTTGCGTGCCGCAAAAGTTCAACTCACTAGTTATTCGGGACAGCATATCCCTGTGTTAGGACAGTGCAGCCTTCTTGCAACATACAAGGGACAAACAAAACTTGTGTCATTTTACGTTCTTCGTTCTTCTGCTGCAGTGAACTTGTTTGGTTTAGATTTATTTCAATTGTTTAACTTGTCTATTGTGAATCAGGTTCTCTCAGTGAACCAGACTGTGCCTTCAGCCAGTGTTTCTAGTCTATGTGAGGAATTTGCAGACATTTTTGCACCGGGCCTTGGTTGCGCTAAGAACTATGAAGCACATTTGGAACTAAAAGTCAACGCGCAACCGAAATTTTTCAGAGCGCGCAATGTTCCCCACGCATTGCGTGATGAGGTCGCAAGAACGTTAAACGATTTAGAATCACAAGGTGTAATTGAACGTGTGCAGGCTTCTCTCTGGGCCTCACCCTTAGTGATTTTTGCAAAAACCTTCCGGCAAATTGAGACTTTGCGTGGACTTCAAAGCAACAGTGAATCCACAACTAGTGACTGCTACTTTTCCTTTGCCCCGCCCGGAAGATCTTTTTGACAAACTGTGCCCGGGAAAATATTTTTCAAAGTTGGACCTAGCAGATGCGTACTTGCAAATACCGGTGGACGAAGACTCCCAGCGCGTATTGGTGGTTAACACGCATCTTGGATTGTACAGATTCAAAAGACTGCCATTCGGGTGTGCATCCGCCCCTGCCTTGTTTCAGCAATATTTACAAACTATTTGTGCGTCGGTCCCTACTGCAGCAAACTATCTGGACGATATAGTGATCTCCGGAAAGACAGAAGCGGAACATTTACAAAATCTCCGAACACTATTTCAGGTCTTGCGACAAAATGGTCTTCGCTTGCGGAAGGACAAATGTGTGTTTTTTGCTCGTGACTTGCCGTATCTGGGACATGTCATAAATGCAAAAGGCATCCATCCGCGTCCAGAGCACCTCAGTGCCATACAGGACTTGCCTGCACCACAAAATGTGAAGCAGCTACAGAGTGTGTTGGGAAAAATTAACTATTATCATAAATTTCTTCCTCATGCCTCTTCCATTTCAGCTCCGCTTCATCGCTTACGCCGTAAAGGTGTTCCATTCGTCTGGTCGACGGAATGCGAACGCGCCTTTCGCCAATTGAAATCGGCGTTGCTTTCAAATACTTGCCTTACGCCATTCGATCCCCAGAAACCCCTTTTGTTGATGGTAGATGCATCGGATTTCGGGATCGGTGCTGTGCTTGCTCACAAAGATGGTTCGCATGATCGCCCTATTGCCTTTGCGTCCAAATTGCTCTCGTCAGCGCAAAGAAATTATTCCCAAATAGAGAAAGAGGCTTTGGCTCTCGTGTTTGGTGTTACGAAGTTCCACGATTTCTTGTATGGTCGTCACTTTACCATCATCACAGACCACAAACCTTTGACATCGCTTTTTCATCCGAACAAGCCTGTACCTCCACGTACAGCGCAGAAATTCATTCGCTGGTCTATTTTCCTCTCGCAGTACCGCTACGATATCTTGTACCGGTCCACTGCTAAGCACGGCAACGCTGATGCGTTGTCCCGTTTGCCTGTTGCCGAGGATAAAGCTTTCGATTCTTCCGAACTTGCTTGCATGTTCATTGATGCGGAAACTGATGACGTGGTCGAATCGTTTCCGATTGATTTTCGTCGTGTAGCTACAGCCACAGCTGCTGACCCTGTCCTTGCTCCCGTTTTGCGTTTTGTTGCTACGCAATGGCCCTTGTCGAAGTCGCGGATCGAGGATCCGATGGTTCGCCGATTTTTTGCTCACAAGGAGAGACTTTTTGTACGACGTGGTGTTTTGTTGTTGCGTTCTGATAATGATCAGTCTAGGGTCGTGGTCCCACGTTCGTTCCAGTCCTCTGTCTTAAAGCTTCTCCACCAAGGCCATTGGGGTATAGTGCGTACGAAACAACTTGCTCGTCAGCACTGTACTTGGTTCGGAATCGATGCTGCGATTACGAATATGTGCTCTTCTTGCATGGCGTGTGCCGAACAACACTCCGCACCGCCGCGGAAATTCTTTGCTTGGCCGAAAGCCGCTTCCCCTTGGCAACGCTTACACATAGATTTTGCTGGTCCATTCTGGAATGCTCGGTGGTTGGTTGTTGTCGATTCCTTCAGTAATTTTCCTTTTGTTGTCCGGATGTCTTCCACGACGTCCTCTGCCACCATCCAAGCGTTGTCTGCTATCTTTTGCATTGAAGGTCTTCCACAGACTATTGTTTCCGACAATGGTCCACAATTCATGTCCGCAGAATTTCAGTCATTCTGCCAGGCCAATGGTATTCAACATCTGACATCCGCGCCGTTTTCGCCTCAGTCAAACGGTGCCGCTGAACGTTTGGTCCGGACTTTCAAGTCACAGATGTTGAAGTTGAAAGAGTCGCATTCTCGGGAGGACGCGTTGTTGCTCTTTTTGTCTTCGTATCGCTCTCAGCCCCGCGATGGTCGCTCGCCGGCTGAGTTGCTTCACGGTCGTCCTCATCGAACCTTGATGTCTTTGCTGCATCCGCCGCATCAGGTTCCTGTGCAGCGGCAGACTCCTGCTTTTGCTCCAGGCGACGTTGTATTCTATCGCAACTATCGCGGTTCACGGCGTTGGCTCGCAGGGCGCATTCTTCGCTGCCTCGGCCGCGCGATGTATTTGGTTTTGGGGGCCTCTGGTGAGGTGCGTCGGCATCTCAATCAGCTGCGCCTCTGTCGTCGCCTGGGTTCTGCCGCTCCCCGTCTGCTTTCAGCGACGGAGCCGTCCGGTCAGCGCCCTGGGGACCCATCTACTGGCTCGCCTCATCCCCAGGTGTTACCGACGATGCCTTCCATTCTGCCCCATGGCGTCGCGCCGCCGCAGCCGCCGCTGCAGCCGCCGCCGGCGCCGCCCGCCGAGGACGCTTCGCTGCAGCCGCCATCCGCCTCCCTGGGTCACGCGCCGCCGATCGCTTCCCGTGACCAACTGTCGTCCGCCCTGGACCTCTGGCCCGCTCCGGACCACATGGCGTCATCGCGTGTCGGATACCCCGACGCAATGGAGGTCGACCCTGTCTCATTACGGGCGCATACGCCGCATGTTGACGTGCACCCTGGAGTAGGTTTCCAGGCGTTTCCTAGCTCCCCTCGGACCGAATGGCCGGGTGCGGGTGGCACAGCCTCGCCTGTTGTTAGGCTCCCCACCTCATCGCATACGTCAACATGGGGCCCTCCCCACGGCGGGCGGAAGCCTTATAACACGACCGTTCGCCGATTTGCGGGGGAGGAATGTGGTGTCACCGCCAGACACCACACTTGCTAGGTGGTAGCTTAAATCGGCCGCGGTCCATTAGTACATGTCGGACCCGCGTGTCGCCGCCATCAGTACTTGCAGACCTAGCGCCACCACATGGCAGGTCTAGAAAGACGGACTAGCACTCGCCCCAGTTGTACGGACGACATTGCTAGCGACTAGACGTACGAAGCCTTCCTCTCATTTGCCGAGAGACAGTTAGAATAGCCTTCAGCTCAGTTAATGGCTACGACCTAGCAAGGCGCCATTAGCCTTACCTACTTTGAGAGTTATAGTATAAATGTCTCAAGAAGAACGCTGTATTCATCAGAGAATAAAAGTTAAGTATAAAGCAACTACGTACTTTTCTTTCTACCATTCAATAGTTATCCTGTTTCAGACTTCACGCCCGTCTGCATAAGATCGCGTGCCTTCGGCTACCTCAAAGTGGCGTGGCTCTAGATACGCCACAACACAGAGCATGTTGGTTTACAACAGCGGTATATGGGCGAGCGTTAACCTGTTGGAAAACACCTCCTAGAATGCTGTTAATAAATGGTAGCTCAACAGGGAAAATCACCGGACTGATGTACAGATTTTCACTCGGTGAGGGAGAGCGTTATCCTGTTGGAAAACACCTCCTACAATGTTGTTCATGAATGGTAACTCAACAGGGCGAATCACCGGGCTGATGTACAAATTTGCAGTCGCGGTGGGCGAGCATTATCCTGTTGGAAAACACCTCCCAGAATGCTGTTCGTGAATGGTAGCTCAATAGGGCGAATCATCGGACTGATGTACAAATTTGCAGTCGGGGTGAGTCGGACAACCAGCAAAGTGCTCCTGCAGTCATACGAAATTGCACCACAGACCGTAACTCCAAATGTAGGTCCAGTGTGTCCAGCGCACAGAGAGGTTGGTTGCAGGTCCTGAACTTGTCTCCTTCTAACCAACACACGGCCATCCCTGGAACCGAGACAGTAAGCACAACAGGCTTCCAGGCTGCCCTCCAATGAGCTCTCGCTTGACACCATCGAAGCCGCAAATGGCGGTGGTTCGAGCTCAGAGGAATCTATGTTACGGGGCTTCTGTCTCGGTGCTCTCCTCAAAGTACCGATTTGCAACATTTCGTTTTGTCACTGTGGTGCCAATTGCTGCTCAAAGTGCTTCTGCGAATTCAGTAACGCAAATGGTGCAAATGGCTCTAAGCACTATGGGACTTAACATCTGAGGTCATCAGTCCCCTAGAACTTACAACTACTTAAACCTAACTAACCTAAGGACATCATACGCATCCATGCCCGAGGCAGGATTCGAACCTGCGACCGTAGCAGCAGTGCAATTCCGGGCTCAAGTGCCTAGAACCGCTCGGCCACACCGGCCGGCTGCAGTAACGCAGTCAACAGTCATGTACAGTGGCTACATTCCTGCCAAGTCTCTCTGCAGTATCACAAAAAAAGAACATCCAACTTCTCGTAGCTCTATTACAATACCTCGTTCAAACTCAGTGAGGTGTTGATAACCATGTCTTTGTTGCCTTAAAAGCATTCCTGACTAACATCAGCTCACCACGTCCAATCTCAAAGATAACTATGCTCACCTCCATTACAGCGTGTATTTAAAGGAAGCCTGATTACCAGCCTCGTATGATGTAAACACGCCTACCAACTTTCGTTTACCTCGCAAAACTCCTTGTTAATAGAAATTTTTTTCATCAGTGCACTTTCTGCTTTACATGTCATGTAATATTAAGAACCAAATTTTCATTTAAAATTAATGAACATTCACAGCTGGAATATCCTCTCTATAAACATAAACCATTTACGGAATTCAAACGTAAACATTGTTCTAGAACGGCACCAGGAGTTCATAAAGTACTATTCTGTGTCTAAGAGGCTGTGTAGATATGTGTTAAAAAGTAGGCAACGACAAAGGTAGAATAATAGTTACTTGGACTGAAGAGGCAATGAAAGTCGTACACCTGCCTAACATCGTGTAGGGCCCCGCGAGAACGCAGAAGTGCCGCAACACGAGGTGGCTTGGACTCGAATAATGTGCTGCTGGAGGGGACTGACATCACGAATCCTGCAGGGCTGTCCATAAATCCCTAAGAGTACGAAGGCGATGGAGATATCTTCTAAACACCACGTTGTAATGCTTCCCACATATGCTCAATAATGTTCATGTCTGCGGAGTTTGGTGGCCAGCGGAAGTCTTTAAACTCAGAAGTGTATTCCTGGAGGCCCTCTGTAGCAGTTCTGGACGCGTGTCGTGTCGCATTGTCCTGCTGGAATTGTCCAAGTGTGTAGGACGCACAATGGACATGAATGGATGTAGGTGATCAGGCAGGATGCTTATGTATGTGTCACCTGTCAGAGTCGTATCTAGACCTATCGGGGGTCTTATATCACTCCAACTGCACACGCCCCACACCATTACAGAGCTTCCACCAGATTTAACACTCCCCTACTGTCATGCAGGGCCTTGCATTCATGAAGTTCACTCCATACCAGTACACGTCCATCCACCCGATACAATCTGAAACGAGACTCGTCCGACCAGGCAACATGTCTCCAGTCGTCAACAGTCCAATGTCGGTGTTGACGGGCCCAGGCGAGGCGTAAAGCTTTGTGTCGTGCAGTCACCAAGGGTAAACGAGTGGTCCTTCGGCTCTGAAAACCCATATGGGTGAGGTTTCGTTGAATGTTTCGCACGTTGACACTTGTTGATGGCCAACCATTTATATCTGTAGCAATTTGCGGAAGCATTGCCCTTCTGTCACGTTGAACTATTCTCTTCAGTCGTCGTTGGTCCCGTTCCTGCAGGATCTTTTCCTGGCCGCTGAGATCTCAGAGATTTGATGTTTCATCGGATTCCTGATATTCACGGTACACTAGTAAAATGGTCGTACTGGAAAATCGTCACTTCATCGCACCTCGGAGGTACTGTGTCCCATCGCTCGCGCGCCGACTATAACATCGCGTTCAAACTCACTTAAATCTTGATAATCTGCGAGTAACAGATCTAACAACTACGCCAGACACTTGTTGTATTATATAGGCGTTGCCGACCGCAGCGCCGTATTTTGCCTGTTTGCATATCTCTGTATTTGAATACGCATGCCTGTACCAGTTTCTTTGGCGCTTTAGTGTATAATGCATCATAAGTATCATAGGTGGATTTGCACTTGCAGCCGTAATATGTCGTCATGCAAACATTTTGCATAATCTCCACATTTCGCTCAAATCGAAGACAGCAGCATGCTCCAAGGGCCGCTGAGAGTGTTGACGTAGAGGACAGCTGCGAGCCGGCCGGTGTGGCCGTGCGGTTCTAGGCGCTTCAGTCTGGAACAGCGCGACCGCTACGGTCGCAGGTTCGAATCCTGCCTCGGGCATGGATGTGTGTGATGTCCTTACGTTAGTTAGGTTTAAGTAGTTCTAAGTTCTAGGGGACTGATGACCACAGATGTCAAGTCCCATAGTGCTCAGAACCATTTGAACCATTTGGACAGCTGAGTTTCGCAGTTCCACCAACGAGAGTGCTGGCGCCGGGAAGTTTATTCCGTCAGTCGGCTTGATTCTGACGAATGCGCAGAATACTTATTGCGTGCTATATGTTGCGGAACGGAGGGCGTCTTCGTCTCTCATAGATGACTCACCTGAGGGTGATTGGTAGGTGACCAGTCGAAATATTTTTGCAAGCCAGAAATTTCTTCGAACAGAGGTCAACCTCGTTGCCATTTGAGATTCTTCGGCCCGAATAACGTGTAACTGGTGCTGGTTGGTTAAACGAATGGAGTGCTATACACGGTGAATTAATGGTAAACATGTGGGTGAAACGAACTAACAATAAATGATAACGTTACAGTTGTTGTTGTTGTTGTCGTTTGGTTTGTGGGGCGCTCAACTGCGCGGCCATCAGCGTCCATATAAAGCCAAGTTCTTACACAGTCCATTGTAGCCACTGTCACGAATGATGATGATGATGATGATGATGATGAGGAGGAGGAGGAGGAGGAGGAGGAGGAGGGGGAGGAGGAGGAGGATGAAATGATAAGGGCAACGCCAACACCCAGTCCCCGGGCAGAAAAAGTCAACCCGGCCAGGAATCGAACCCAGGACACCGTGATCCGGAGGCAGCAACGCTGGCCACTAGACCACGAGCTGCGGACTAATGTCAGTGATACTAAGCTAATCGTGGTGTTTATGCTATTCCTATCCCTCTACGAACTTCTCAGTATATGCGTAAAGTGTATATTATGTCAGGCTTCAATTTTTCTGGCGTTAGACGCAATTCTGGGAGCAGAACTGAGCATTCAACTAACTTTATTTGTGGACGATCTCCCAGTGGCCATAACGACATGGGAGGAGCACATTATGCAACTCACTTGAGTGCTGGAGACATTCAAGCGAAGTGGGATTACTTCGAAAGTCACAATTTTCTCTGAAATTAATCAAGTTTCTTGATCATGTCTGTAAGGTGTCAGGCAAATCCAACACCTTCCATGAAAACCCTGACATGATAAGCGAACCCGGCAGTATGTCACATAGCTCCGAATAAATCGTGACGTTAAATTAACCAAAGTAATACGAGTAACGAGTGAGCAAATGGAATACCACAGACTAACACAAGAATGCCTAAATGCATGTCATACCTTCCCACCGTGAGACAGACGCAGTTCCGAGGGGAGAAACGAGAACAGAAGCCGAGAGCAGAACCGTGTTAAGCTAGAAGGCCCTATGATAAGGGACGGACACCCACGTCGCCAGCTAACCACCAGGACCACCCCCCCCCAGCCCATGTTAAAAGCACCTCTGTTACGTAGCAAACTTTAAAAACATTGCCCCACCACGAAAAGTATAACGTTTCTCATTGGATAGACTGAATTTTTGTAGGCGGAGCTTAAGGTTAACATTGAGACCCTGATTGGTCAGATGAAAACACAGCCAGATAGTTTATTTTTTTTTTTAAACCAACTTCGGTAAATTGTAGTAAGGAGAAGTTAGAAAGAGAGTTGCTTCCGAGACGGCGAGATGTGAGGAGCTGCGCCGCCCTGACGCTGCCTAAACACCGACAAGGTAATGAACGCACGCGATGCCGCATAACAGCGCATAAAGCTCCACTCAGAACTGCAGAAGTCTCATCTGTTACACCCCCGTTTTGCGTAATACTAGTGTCGATCGTCAATTAAATCTCATAGTATTCACATTTTCTACGTAAGTTAAAATCTGAAACGCGATGATTTCTCTCTTACACACTCCTGGAAATTGAAATAAGAACACCGTGAATTCATTGTCCCAGGAAGGGGAAACTTTATTGACACATTCCTGGGGTCAGATACATCACATGATCACACTGACAGAACCACAGGCACATAGACACAGGCAACAGAGCATGCACAATGTCGGCACTAGTACAGTGTATATCCACCTTTCGCAGCAATGCAGGCTGCTATTCTCCCATGGAGACGATCGTAGAGATGCTGGATGTAGTCCTGTGGAACGGCTTGCCATGCCATTTCCACCTGGCGCCTCAGCTGGACCAGCGTTCGTGCTGGACGTGCAGACCACGTGAGACGACGCTTCATCCAGTCCCAAACATGCTCAATGGGGGACAGATCCGGAGATCTTGCTGGCCAGGGTAGTTGACTTACACCTTCTAGAGCACGTTGGGTGGCACGGGATACATGCGGACGTGCATTGTCCTGTTGGAACAGCAAGTTTCCTTGCCGGTCTAGGAATGGTAGAACGATGGGTTCGATGACGGTTTGGATGTACCGTGCACTATTCAGTGTCCCCTCGACGATCACCAGTGGTGTACGGCCAGTGTAGGAGATCGCTCCCCACACCATGATGCCGGGTGTTGGCCCTGTGTGCCTCGGTCGTATGCAGTCCTGATTGTGGCGCTCACCTGCACGGCGCCAAACACGCGTACGACCATCATTGGCACCGAGGCAGAAGCGACTCTCATCGCTGAAGACGACACGTCTCCATTCGTCCCTCCATTCACGCCTGTCGCGACACCACTGGAGGCGGGCTGCACGATGTTGGGGCGTGAGCGGAAGACGGCCTAACGGTGTGCGGGACCGTAGCCCAGCTTCATGGAGACGGTTGCGAATGGTCCTCGCCGATACCCCAGGAGCAACAGTGTCCCTAATTTGCTGGGAAGTGGCGGTGCGGTCCCCTACGGCACTGCGTAGGATCCTACGGTCTTGGCGTGCATCCGTGCGTCGCTGCGGTCCGGTCCCAGGTCGACGGGCACGTGCACCTTCCGCCGACCACTGGCGACAACATCGATGTACTGTGGAGACCTCACGCCCCACGTGTTGAGCAATTCGGCGGTACGTCCACCCGGCCTCCCGCATGCCCACTATACGCCCTCGCTCAAAGTCCGTCAACTGCACATACGGTTCACGTCCACGCTGTCGCGGCATGCTACCAGTGTTAAAGACTGCGATGGAGCTCCGTATGCCACGGCAAACTGGCTGACACTGACGGCGGCGGTGCACAAATGCTGCGCAGCTAGCGCCATTCGACGGCCAACACCGCGGTTCCTGGTGTGTCCGCTGTGCCGTGCGTGTGATCATTGCTTGTACAGCCCTCTCGCAGTGTCCGGAGCAAGTATGGTGGGTCTGACACACCGGTGTCAATGTGTTCTTTTTTCCATTTCCAGGAGTGTATAATTATTGAGAAGTAACATCAGCCACTGTAATTTACGACAAGTTAGATAAGTAATTAAAGATAATTGAGGGTCACTGTAGACCATTTTGATTGTTTTCTCTTTTGTGAAACTTAATTTAAACCTAGATTATAGATGTGATATGGCATAGGTCATCCTTCGATCCATTGCACAACTTGGAAACCCACTCAGGGAATATTCCTTCACATCTTTGTTGAACGCAGTTGGTTTTTATCATCCTGTATTAAAACATTTCCTTTTATCAATAGTGCAATTTATAAACAATGTTTTGTGAGTAGAATAAAATTTCCAATGGTAAACTTAACTGATTTTTCGACGTTATTTTACCAGCCAACTAAAAATAGGAAATCCTTGAACCCCTTCCACTAAATTTAGTTAGTATCAAGATTCTTTTACAGGGAGTGCAGTGGAGCTGACGCTGAAATCATTAAGTATTTGGTTATATCATCGCTAGTCTCACTGAACTCTTCTGAACTGTACATGTCATGTGTGGTCTGGCGTCTCGTTACCAGCAACAGGTCCCAGGTTCAAACTAGTCAATTCCCTAAAAAGACACGCTCAGTGCGTCGTTGCGCGAAAGTGGTAGGGAGACACGACTTAGAACAAACACACACCACGCAGAATGTTAGATGTCATCGACTCAAAAGGTATTCTACCTGATACTGAGAAGATACGAGTATTTGACAATTTTGTAGTACCAGGAAGTAAGAAACGATTGAAGGGATTACTCAGCTCAGCATAACATCATTTTTCCGACAGTTCACTCAAGATCAGTTTGTGAACACCCAGCCTTTGCTTCGGTTTTTGAGAAAAAATATAGTCTGGCGGTGGACACCAGAATTTCAGAAAGAGTTTGAAGCAGTTATGGCAATTCTATATCATCCTGATATGTCTTTGGATTCTGGATTTATGACTCATGCCTGGATTTATGACTCATGCCTCAGGTGTAGGTGTGGGTGAGTGTCTATTCCAGACCCAAGAAGACGACGGAAAGCAAAAATTTTGTCGAACAGATTTTGCAAGTCGAATTTGATCACACTGTGAAAGATCTTATAACACTGTAGAGCTGGAAGCGCTAGTCAAGGTATGGGAATTTTGGAATTTTAATCCTATGAGAAGAAAACAATAGTTTATTGTAATCATCAAGCACTCTGCTTTCTCTAGATGTGTAAATTGTTACATTATAGGTTGGCTAGATGGACTTTATTGCTTCAAAACTGCTATTTATGCACTGTATATACAAACGAAAAGGAAGATGTTATTGCACACACCATGTTTCGATTTCCTAAAGGGATGGACCTAGACTCTGCAAACGATGATCAAGTAAGTTTATATCAAGTTTCGCTGATGAAGGACGATTTTGATAGAAAGTATTATTTAGAATTATGTAAAAATGTGTATCGCCTGCAATTAGCTGACGAGAGGGGGCAATGTGAATGACAGATGTTGCAGGAACCTGCTGAAGAGAAACTAAAGCAGTACTAATAGATTGTAAGTGATGTCTTATTCTTTAAGAGGAGTAGTTATGTAACTGCTGCGTGTGTATGAAAATAAACTTATTTGTCCCACACATGTGACCTTGGGCCATTTTTGAGCCCTGAAGTATGCAAGTAAAATAGGGTCCTACTGCTGTTTCCCAAAAGTAAGGAGAAAGGTACAGCGGATTTTGAAATTTACGTACTGTGTGCCAGAAGATAAAGCCTAATAATTAATGTTCTAACGAATATTTGCATTGAATTATTCAAGACAAACCGCTGGATTTATTTCTCTGCCAATTTTTGCGCCCACCCCTCCTCCCAAGTGTAAGAGAAGATAGTAAATATCGATGTGTTTACGAAATATGTCAATGTATATCCGCTAAAGACTACTACAAGTGCACCAATTTTGTACAGATTATTGAACGACTGCGTGTCGAGAATTGGGAAGCCGGCAGTTATTAACTCTGATAACGCTAATTATTTAGCAGGATTTAAGTGGCACAACTCTTTTGCTCAACATAACATTAAACTAATCCTTACTTCAAGATATCATCCCAAAAGTAGTCCCGTGGAATTTATTTTCTAGGAATGAAATAGATTCGTGCGCACTTATCATCGTAACAGACACTGTGGATTAATCACTTACCCCAATTTGAAGAAGTGGTCGACGATTTACATCATTCCCCCACTGAATTCAATCCTGTAGAACTAATGTGTAGAAAGGCACAGGAAAATGGCTATGTGAATGTCTCATCCTGAATTCGAAACCGATGGGAACAGAAGGTTTGGGAAGATCAATTAATTTGACGAAGATACTCACGAAGAAGTTTACGATAGAACAGACGTTAAAAGACTCCAGCGTTTCAGCGCAGGTGATAAAGTTTTGCTAAGGTCAAATCCACTAACTTCATTGCTTAAAAGGAGGAATAAGAAGTAGCAGTGTGTATGTGCTAGACCCTACATAATACTTAGGATCCCCAATGAAGGTGCTTATCTTCTGGGGTATAAGAAAACACCGAAGATTAAAGGGCTATACCCTCATCAAGACTGATTATTAATGAGTGGAAGACAGACACTCAAACTTCATGGATCTTCAGTTGTTAATGTTCAATAAATAACAGTTACATGTTACTTGAGTATTGGTACTATATGTTTTAGTATACTGAGAAGTGTATCAAAATGAAAGTCATCATCCATGGATGTGCTAATTGAACACAATCTGTATTTTCAACTTATAGAATACATTTTATTCTTATTTCACATTAATGTTGAGCAATTTTCTCTCAGAATATTAGTTCTTATATAAATAATGTTATATATTATAGGCCTCTATTTTTGTTATGTAAGAGAGTTCTTGAAAATTAGTATCAATTTTCTAAATAACTGACTGAGTTCAATTTGTTGGTTTCCTTTTCTTTTCTAAATTTTAATCGCATAAGCTCAGTTAGCTGAGCAACTCCAGTTTTAATCTTTTTGCTCAGATGTACAACTATTGAATATCCTGAGATTGTATGGGTTAATGATACATAAATAAAATAAATTCAAATACACGGATCGAGGAGTAAAGATAGGGTTTAAAACATGAACTGGTACTAACTTGAATAAATTGATGTGTAGGGCTTTAAATTCATTCCATCCCTCTGGAACTGATTACTCGTATCGTTGGTCGAAAGTGGGTGTGGTTATTAGAAAGGATGAATGATGAGCTGAATGTAGTTTGTAGTGTTGTCAGAAGAGCCAACACTGTGTTGCAAGAGGAGGCCGAAATGCACGCGTCAACTCACGCAGGTGGCGCTAGGTCTGAAACAGGATACGTAATGAATGCTATAAAGAAAAGTACGTAGCCGCTGGAATACTTAACTTTAATCCATCATTTGTATACAGCATTCTTGATTATACAAGTGAGACTCTCTATAGAAATGGTTAATGGCGCCTTGCTAGGTCGTAGCCCTGGACTTAGCTGAAGGCTATTCTAACTGTCTCTCGGCAACTGAGAGAAAGGCTTCGTCAGTGTAGTCGCTAGCAAAGTCGTCGTACAACTGGGACGAGTCCTAGTACGTCTCTCTAGACCTGCCGTGTGGTGGCGCTCGGTCTGCAATTACTGACAGTGGCGACACGCGGGTCCAACATGTACTAATGGACCGCGGCCGATTTAAAGCTACCACCTAGCAAGTGTGGTGTCTGGCGGTGACACCACATAGTTTATTTCGCAATAGTATCCCTTTAAATGTATGTAGCGATGAATTGAAGCTAAGTCTCTGTTCGTGTGAGAATTATTCAGTGAATATTAGCAGGCTAATAATCACTACTGCACCTGCACGGAGGCGATTAGGAGAATTTTTAATTTCTCTGGTAAGCCAATCACACGCGGAACACTGAATTGAGGGAGGGAATGCAGCAAGATAACCGCCAGATTCGTCATACTGTTCTCACCGTATCATGCGAGCATGCTTGGTTGTGAGCGTAAACGTGACGGAGTTGCACAAACTGCACATTGCATATCTGCTTTCACTCCGCCCAGTAAACCTTGATTTCAGTTTTGAGTATTTTCGGAACCAACGTCGATTATTCTGTGAGTTGACACACCCCGACAAATGCAGCCATGGTTCATGAGGAAGATGACACTAAGTAGTAGGAAGATACGTTAAAGACCGGTAAACCTACGCTTATAACATTTGCAGATTTAGAGAAAGTTTTTGACAATGTTGGATGGAATACGCTCTTCGAAATTCTAAAGGTAACAGGGATAAAATACACGGGGCAAAAACTTATACATAGCATGTGCAGAAACAAAAGAGCAGTTATAAGAATTGAAGGAAATGAAAGGAAAGCAATGCAAGTAGTAAAGGAAACTACAGAAAAATGTGGAGAAGAAATTAAAATTTAGGAGAAGAAACGAAAACTGTGAGGTTTGTCGATGAGACTGTAATTCTGAGAGCAAAGCCTTGGAATTGGAACAACGGTTGCACGGAATGGATAGTGTCTCGTAAGGAGGTTATGAGCTTTCACAAGGCTGCATTCCAATTTCAGTACAGAGAGCCATCACGCTGCCAGCAACTAAGACTGCAGAGCTGAGACAGCTGGTGGCTCTCCAGTCGTCAGACTGCAGCCTGCGCTGGAAGCGTCCTCCAGCGAGCGGCCGGCTGGAGATTGATGATGCGTCGGAGGGCGGCGCCGGGGGTCCCAGAGCTGCCGCCAGCTCCCGCCGCCCCCGCAGCGCTGCCGCCGCCCCCACCAACCCCGCTGTCCCCGTCTCCTGCCACCGTACTGTCTCTCCGCCTACATGCGGCACCTACAACTATCAGCATTTCCGCTACTGATTCTCGTTCCACTCTCATTTTTCTGTTTCTTCCGACCTGCTCATGTCATACGGGAATCAATGGAGAAATGTTATCCACGCCGAATGGACGGCTCGAGGAAGTTAAGGCTGTACTTTAATACTAACAAGTATACTTCAATCCCACTACTTTTTTGACCACATAGGTACTGACATCATAACAAACTTTCCCCAACCGCATATTACCACTGTACTGGCATTATCTGTATTACACAATTGGCCATTAAAATTGCTACACCACGAAGATGACGTGCTACAGACACGAAATTTAACCGACAGGAAGAAGATTCTGTGATACGTAAATGATTAGCTTTTCAGAGCATTCACAAAACGTTGGTGCCGGTGGCGACACCTACAACGTGCTGACATGAGGAAAGTTTCCAACCGATTTCTCATACACAAACAGCAGTAGACCGGCGTTGCCTGGTGAAAGGTTCATGTAATGCCTCGTGTAAGGAGGAGAAATGCGTACCATCACGTTTCCGGCTTTGATAAAGGTCCGATTGTAGCCTATCGCGATTGCGGTTCATCGTATCGCGACATTGCTGCTCGCGTTGGTCCAGATCCAATGACTGTTAGCAGAATATGGAATCGGTGGGTTCAGGAGGGTAATACGGAACGCAGTGCTGGATCCCAAACGGCCTCGTATCACTAGCAGTCGAGATGACAAGCAGCTTATCCGCGTGGCTGTAACGGATCGTGCAGCCACGTCTCGATCCCCGAGTCAACACATGGGGACGTTTGCAAGACAACAACCATCTGCACGAACATTTCGACGACGTTTGCACCAGCATGTACTATCAGCTAGGAGACCGTGGCTGCGGTTACCCTTGACGCTGCATCACAGACAGGAGCGCCTGCGATGGTGTACTCGACGACGAACCTGGGTGCACAAATGGCAAGACGTCATTTTTTCGGATGAATCCGGGTTCCATTTACAGCATCATGATAGTCGCATCCGTGTTTGGCGACATCGCCGTGAACGCACATTGGATGCGTGTATTCGTGTATTCACCCGGCGTGATGGTAGGGGGGGCCGTTGGATACACGTCTGGGTCACCTCTTGTTCGCATAGACGGCACTTTGAACAGTGGACGTTACATTTCAAATGTGTTACGACCCGTGGCTCTACCCTTCATTCGATCCCTGCGAAAACCCTACATTTCAGCAGGATAATGCACGACCGCATTCTGCAGGTCCTGTACGGGCCTTTCTGGATACAGAAAATGTTCGACTGCTGCCCTGGCCAGCACATTCTCCAGATCTCTCACCAATTGAAAACGTCTGGTCAATGGTGGCCGAGCAACTGGCTCGTCACAACACGCCAGTCACTACTCTTGATGAACTGTGGTATCGTGTTGAAGCTGTATGGGCAGCTGTACCTGTACACGCCATCCAAGCTCTGTTTGACTCAATGCCCAGGCGTATCAAGGCCGTTCGGCGGGGACAGGGATTTTCACCTGCCTCGAGATGACTGGGTGTTTGTGTTGTCCTCATCATTTCATCATCATCCAGGAAAGTGGCGAAATTGGACAGAGCACAGGTTGGGGAATTGTACGAGCGCTGATAAGCACGCAGTTGAGCGCCCCACAAACCAAACATCATCATCATCTCGTATCAAGGCCGTTATTACGGCCAGAGGCGGTTGTTATGGGTACTGATTTCTCAGGATCTATGCACCCAAATTGCTTGACAATGTAATCACATGTGAGTTGTAGTATAATATATTTGTCCAATGAGTACCCGTTTATTACCTGCATTTCTTCTTGGTGTAGCAATTTCAATGGCCAGTAGTGTAGGTTGATCAGATAAGTGCTGGGGTGGTTGCTTTGAAAGGACATTGCCAATTTCCTTCCCCATCCTTCAATCTGATCTTGTGCTCCGTCACTAATAACCACAATATCGAAGGGTCGTTAAACCCAATCTTCCCTCCTTCCTTATTTCTGTCAGATAAATGGCAGAAGCAGAGGGTAACAGCCGGCGCGATTTGGCGGGCACCGGTTACTTCAAGCTGCAGAAACGCCATTGTGAGCGGTAGATGTAACTGGTGCCTTGAGATGGTACCTGTGTGTCGTGGGCGAATGCAGTTCACAGGTCTACGCCTTACACGTGTACGTCGATCACTCGCATACAGACAGAACCTGTTCTCATCGCTGAAGTCAACAGAACGCCATTCCACTCTACAAACAAGCTCTTTCACGGCACCAGAGTAGCAGTGCTTGGCAGTGTCACGATGTCAGTTGTATCCTTGACAGATACGTATTTGATCTTAATCCTGCTGCAAGGAGGCGGTTTCCAGTGGTCCGAGATGACGGCAGGTGCAACATGTGGTCAGATTTCGTCCCGGGACGACGTTTGGTTGGCCACCGCTGCTCGCATAACTCGTCCATCTTTGCCCCCGATTGTACTATTCGGACGACCAAAACCTAATCTACAGTGCTGGGAATGTCTATACAATATGCCTATACATTATGCCTAACATGTGCAGCAATCTACCAGAAGGTCCAACAGCGTCCCGCAGTCCCACAAGACGAACCACTCCAACGGCTGAAGCTGTTCATTAGGAGCGCGCGCTCATCGGCGTGGCACGGCTGAATGGTAGAATGAATGTTGCGAACACTGTCCATCTCTGAACTCAGCACAGTTACTGCGTGCAGAGTCAAAACAGAGGGTGCAGGGACAGGCCTCTTCAGCGCCACATGATCGGCGATGACTACCACTCATGGATCACTGACACTACAACACCTCTATAGGCACATAGTATACTCTGGTCTCACTGAAGACAGTACTTCCGGTTCTTGAATTTTTTTCGACACTGTATATGAAATACTGAAAACAAGATTTTTGTTGCCCTGGAAGAAGTTCGATAGGCAACCGACAGCTGATACGGATATCTTGATCCGTGACCCAGTATAATGGCAAAGTACACTACTGGTCATTAAAAAAGCTACACCAAGAAGAAATGCAGATGATAAACGGGTATTCATTGGACAAATATATTATACTAGAACTGAAATGTGATTACATTTTCACGCAATATGGGTGCATAGATCCTGAGAAACCAGTACGCAGAACAACCACCTCTGGCCGTAATAACGGCCTTGATACGCCTGGGCATTCAGTCAAACAGAGTTCGGATGGCGTGTGCAGGTACAGCTGCCCATACAGCTTCAACACGATACCACAGTTCATCCAGAGTAGTGACTGGCGTATTGTGACGAGCCAGTTGCTCGGCCACCATTGACCAGCCGTTTTCAATTGGTGAGAGATCTGGAGAATGTGCTGGCCAGGGCAGCAGTCGAACATTTTCTGTATCCAGAAACGCCCGTACAGGACCTGCAACATGCGGTCGTGCATTATCCTGCTGAAATGTAGGGTTTCGCAGGGATCGAATGAAGGGTAGAGCCAGGGTCGTAACAAATCTGAAATGTAACGTCCACTGTTCAAAGTGCCGTCTATGCGAACAAGAGGTGACCGAGACGTGTAACCAATGGCACCCCATACCGTCACGCCGGGTGATACGCCAGTATGGCGATCACGAATACACGCTTCCAATGTGCGTTCACCTCGATGTCGCCAAACACGGATGATACCATCTTGATGCTGTAAACAGAACCTGCATTCATCCGAACAAATGACGTTTTGCCAATCGTGCACCCAATTTCGTCGTTGAGTCCACCATCGCAGGCACTCCTGTCTGTGATGCAGCGTCAAGGGTAACCGCAGCCATGGTCTCCGAGCAGATAGTCCATGCTGCTGCAAACGTCGTCGAACTGTTCGTGCAGATGGTCGTTGTCTTGCAAACGTCCCCATCTGTTGACTCAAGGATCGAGACGTGGGTGCACGATCCGTTACAGCTACGAAGATGCCTGTCATGTCGACTGCTAGTGATACGAGGCCGTTAGGATCCAGCACGGCGTTCCGTATTACCCTCCTGAACCCACCGATTCTACATTCTGCTAACAGTCATTGGATGTCGACCAACGCGAGCAGCATTGTCGCGACACGATAAACCGCAATAGCGATAGGCTACAATGAGACCTTTAACAAAGTCGGAAACGTGATGGTACAAATTCCTCCTCCTTATACGAGGTGTCACAACAACATTTCACCAGGCAACGCCGGTCAACTGCTGTTTGTGTATGAGAAATCGGTTGGAAACTTTCCTCGTGTCAGCACGTTGTAAGTATCGCCACCGGCGCCAACGTTTTGTGAATGCTCTGAAAAGCTAATGATTTGCATATCACAGCATCTTCTTCCTGTCGCTTAAATTTCGCGTCATCGTCGTGGTGTAGCAATTTTAATGGCCAGTAGTGTAAATCTTGATAGCCGGACGCGGGTTTGAACCGTTGTCTTCCCGAATGCCAGTCCATTCTGCTAACCACTGCGCCACCTCGCTCGGTGTATTCGACAGGAACGTGATGTGCTTTTTCAGCAGGACAATGCACGTCCACATACCGCTGCTATGACGCAACATTATCCTCGCAGTGTTCAGCAACTGCTGTGACCAGCAAGATCAGATTTCTCGCCAACTGAACACGTACGGGACGTGATGAAGTGGTTAGTTACTCATTCTTCAGGGCAAGCAAGAACCACAGCTGAATTGCAACGACAGGTGCAAGATGCTTGGGACATTCTATCGCATAACGCCATTTGGCACCTTTACGATTGTTTGTGTGGGAGATACTCGCATGCGTTGCCGCCAGAGAGGATACACTGTGTATTTGGTTCAAATGGCTCTGAACACTATGGGACTTAACATGTGAGGTCACCAGTTCCCTAGAACTTAGAATTACGTAAACCTAACTAACCTAAGGACATCACACACATCCATGCCCGAGGCAGGTTTCGAACCTGCAACCGTAGCGGTCGCGCGGTTCCAGACAGAAGCGTCTCCAACCGCTCGGCCACAAACTCATTACTTTTTCGCGAGAATTATTCGTCGGAAACATTAACTGTACTTACGAAATATACACTCCTGGAAATGGAAAAAAGAACACATTGACACCGGTGTGTCAGACCCACCATACTTGCTCCGGACACTGCGAGGGGGCTGTACAAGCAATGATCACACGCACGGCACAGCGGACACACCAGGAACCGCGGTGTTGGCCGTCGAATGGCGCTAGCTGCACAGCATTTGTGCACCGCCGCCGTCAGTGTCAGCCAGTTTGCCGTGGCATACGGAGCTCCATCGCAGTCTTTAACACTGGTAGCATGCCGCGACAGCGTGGACGTGAACCGTATGTGCAGTTGACGGACTTTGAGCGAGGGCGTATAGTGGGCATGCGGGAGGCCGGGTGGACGTACCGCCGAATTGCTCAACACGTGGGGCGTGAGGTCTCCACAGTACATCGATGTTGTCGCCAGTGGTCGGCGGAAGGTGCACGTGCCCGTCGACCTGGGACCGGACCGCAGCGATGCACGGATGCACGCCAAGACCGTAGGATCCTACGCAGTGCCGTAGGGGACCGCACCGCCACTTCCCAGCAAATTAGGGATACTGTTGCTCCTGGGGTATCGGCGAGTACCATTCGCAACCGTCTCCATGAAGCTGGGCTACGGTCCCGCACACCGATAGGCCGTCTTCCGCTCACGCCCCAACATCGTGCAGCCCGCCTCCAGTGGTGTCGCGACAGGCGTGAATGGAGGGACGAATGGAGGCGTGTCGTCTTCAGCAATGAGAGTCGCTTCTGCCTTGGTGCCAATGATAGTCGTATGCGTGTTTGGCGCCATGCAGGTGAGCGCCACAATCAGGACTGCATACGACCGAGGCACACAGGGCCAACACCCGGCATCATGGTGTGGGGAGCGATCTCCTACACTGGCCGTACACCACTGGTGATCGTCGAGGGGACACTGAATAGTGCACGGTACATCCAAACCGTCATCGAACCCATCGTTCAACCATTCCTAGACCGGCAAGGGATGCACATGTATCCCGTGCCACCCAACGTGCTCTAGAATGTGTAAGTCAACTACCCTGGCCAGCAAGATCTCCGGATCTGTCCCCCATTGAGCATGTTTGGGACTGGATGAAGCGTCGTCTCACGCGGTCTGCACGTCCAGCACGAACGCTGGTCCAACTGAGGCGCCAGGTGGAAATGGCATGGCAAGCCGTTCCACAGGACTACATCCAGCATCTCTACGATCGTCTCCATGGGAGAATAGCAGCCTGCATTGCTGCGAAAGGTGGATATACACTGTACTAGTGCCGACATTGTGCATGCTCTGTTGCCTGTGTCTATGTGCCTGTGGTTCTGTCAGTGTGATCATGTGATGTATCTGACCCCAGGAATGTGTCAATAAAGTTTCCCCTTCCTGGGACAATGAATTCACGGTGTTCTTATTTCAATTTCCAGGAGTG
Organism: Schistocerca cancellata; assembly: GCF_023864275.1. Taxonomy (NCBI): domain Eukaryota; kingdom Metazoa; phylum Arthropoda; class Insecta; order Orthoptera; family Acrididae; genus Schistocerca; species Schistocerca cancellata. The sequence goes on from NC_064637.1 coordinate 98,333,744, forward strand.
TACCTATTGTGACAACTTCAAGTGACATGCATGTTATTTAATCAGGAAAGTATACGCCGTTGTTGACATGTAAAAACATTGATACTCAACGCTGTAGTAGAGGCTCAACCGACCAGAGAACTATGTTGAAAACATAAAGCTATGTATGTACAGTAAGTGCACAGCACCACTGTTGTGCGCAACAAGACTCAATAGGCTAACGAAGAGGAGCTGGTCAAAGAAGCTACAAGCCTAAGATGGTAGGTCAGAGACCAAGTACAAAATATCTGAACACAATAGTGCAGTCACAGAGAGATAAACATGCATAAAAGAAATACAGTATAAGCCGATATGTAGCTCTTAAAATGCCCTGGCATGTTACTGATGTCTTAAGCCCTTGATCTTAGGGAGCTTAAAATTTTCAAATGTATGTACAGACCGTTGCCAACAAAGTTCAGGTGGGGATGTTAGATCGATTTACTAACTGACTCTATGCTAATGCCATGTTTGTTTCCTGTACTTCTGAAAAATACAGGTTTAAATTCGTTGAAACCATAGTTAAGATGAATCGAACACGACCGTTTGTTGCAACTGGTAGGCTGTTATATTCAGCTGCTATTCCGTAACCGTTGATGAAGTGCAACCATGTTCAAAATATGTAAAAAACGTAAAAATAAGATACAATTGCATACCGTTTTAGTATATATTTCATACAATATCACGTAATATAACAGTCAAATGATGCTATCGTAAAAGTGTAGTCACAGCGAGATACACATGCACTCAGATTACGATAAAAGAAATAAAACAAAAGAAGATACAGTTGTCTATTAATTTTTTTATATTCCACGGAATATTAAGTAATATTACAATACATGATGCTATTGTACTGTCACATGATACTATAATGTGGCATTATAATATCAAGTGACATTACGATAGTGTCATGTCACTGTTGTATTACGTAGTATTGTATGGAATATAAAAACTCTACCTTCCTTCATTGTATTTATTTCATTGTAATTTGAGGCATGTGACTGCACTATTGGTTACAGATATTTTGTACTTGTTCTGTAGCCTATTATCTTTGACTTTGGTTTGTAGCTTCTTTGACCTACTTTCGTATATCAGCCTGTTAGGTCTTGTTGTGCCCAAGCCCCGCTGCTGTGCGCTGATGGGTTTTAATTTTTTAACGTCGTTTTCTGCTTTGTTAAGCTTGTATTACAGCGTTATCAATTTTCTTTAATTTTCATCTCAGCAATTTTGTATACCTTCCTGGTGAAAAAGCATGTATGCCATATGAATTTATTGCAATAGATATTTTTCGTAAGTAACTTAATTTTTTCCGACGAATAATTCTCACGAAAATGCAATGAGTCTTCAGTTTTGCAGTTTACACTCTGTTTCCATTTTTGTACTAGCATTGTGAAGATGGTCCACTCTCAAAACCGGTATTGAATAAATGTATTGTAAGACAGTACAGTGTGTACATTCATTCCTCCAAGCAAAATAAAAGCAACTTCAGTTATATGTTGCATTACTAGCTCAGTGAGGCAAACACGCCTGGTTAAGGGTACCACACCGCGCCTATCTAACCCTTGTTAATCTAGGCAGGTATTTGACCCATTTCTGAAGAAACTATTTGATGCAGGACCTTAATATTTTTACTGTATGTTACATAATGCTAATAGAGTCAACTGTACTAAAATCTACTTTATCTATTTATAGTTATTGAGAAATACTTTTTTAAATTTATTAACAAAAGATATTAAGTTTTTTCTGCAGGAAATATTTTATGTGAACTTCCTAATGGGGGAATATTAATGAATGCAGTACCAGATGTGACTTTTTATGTTATGCAGAGTCTCTGAAAATTTCATTCATTTATCTATGATAGTTTCTGATATAATGGGGCATATGTACTGAAAATTTTAGTTTGCGGGAAATTGACTTTAAAGAATTTTTTTTTGTAATTTGTTACTTACAGTTAATTAAAACTGTTCTGCTGCATATGATGGCCCTTCTTTGGCCTCTAACAGGTCTTCCAGCTTCTTTTTCACCTTCCTGGATGTGTGTCTTGCTTTCTTGGCCATATTAGATGCAGACCTGTCTGCATCGGCTATCCTCATTTTATTACAATGATGCAGCCCAGTGATCATATTTTCACCAGGATTAATTTCCAGCTTTTCAGTACCCAACACTTTCCAATATTACCACAACTGAATGTAATAATAGCATCATGAACTCTTAGTTTCATTGTATGCATGGCTTCAAATACAGGTTTAGGAAGGTGGTTCCAAAATATGCTTTTGACACATTCGTTTGTGTTCTCTGTCTGCCCATGCAGACATTTCGCTTAGAAGGTCAGGATGATCCAAGTCTCTGAAAATGGGATTAATTGCTGTAATAACAGCAGCAGGAAGAGAATGCTGGTGAGAATAAAATTCTCCAGTCGCCTGAGCCCTTTTGTATTTGGACCACGAATTTTCTCCTGATGAACACAATCCATGACATGGCTTATCATCAGTAGAGGTCTTATGGAAGAATATGGCCCAAACGTCTTTCTTCATTGCTTCCAGATTTTCTTTATTTCTCCTAACTGCCTGCCCATAGTATACCTGCAAGTTTTCTATTTCAGTCTGAGTTAACTGACCCTGTCTGGTCAACAATTTTCCATCTTCTAATTTTTTTTCCTCTCATATCAACAGTTAGTTTTCTCAGCCTTGTTCCCAAACGTTTTTCAAAATGGCCTACACATTCTATTTTGCTAATAATGGCATCTCCATATGGCTTAGAGTTGACGGTGGGTGGGTTGACAGTGGGTGACAGAAAAGTGGGCGTGGCACATAAACACATGTGGTAGGCAAATGCTCTTTAAATGCTCGAAAAAACTTGTTTTCACCAAAATCATTTTCCGAGTACTTAGACGAAACCTTTATCTGTCAAAATATGATGAAAACCGAAAATCGATTTTTTTCGACCTGTACTACGGTGTGGTCCCCTTAAGCTCTCGTAGTAAAACAGTATTACGTCATACGCGTTAGACAATATCAGCGCGACCACCCGGAATGTCCCACCTGATCGTTTCTACACTCCGATTAAAATTACTTGATAGTTGACGTGTGTCACTTGCCACTACAGTGCTGCCACTTCGGCTATCGGCTACCGCTGTGTTACAGGTATCACAGGAACACGGCGGTAACATAAAGATGCTATTAATGTGTAACGCGGATCAGTGTTGTAATTGACCGCCGAAAGGTATGCCGAAAATAAGAGATATTCTGTCGGCAGATGATTTTAAATGAGCAATTACTGAACTGCGACAGACGATGCTCTTTGTAGCTCTGAGTTTCAATTCAAGTCCTAAGCTAACCACAACCTCGTGACGTGCAAGGCATCCGAGAAAACGGCGGTCGACAACCTCTGGCAGAACTAAAATAACGATCAGTTTGTTCACGGTGATAAAAGCTAATCTTTACGAGCAAATTAAAAACAAAAATGTTCATTTTCTACACTACATCTACATGATTACTCTGCAATTCACATTTAAGTGCTTGGCAGAGGGTTCATCGAACCACAATCCTACTATCTCTCTACTATTCCACTCCCGAAAAGCGCGCGGGAAAAACGAACACCTAAACCTTTCTGTTCGAGCTCTGATTTCTCTTATTTTATTTTGATGATCATTCCTACCTATGTAGGTTGGACTCAACAAAATATTTTCGCATTCGGAAGAGAAAGTTGGTGACTGAAATTTCGTAAATAGATCTCGCCGCGACGAAAAACGTCTTTGCTTTAATGACATCCATCCCAACTCGCGTATCATATCTACCACACTCTCTCCCCTATTACGCGATAATACAAAACGAGCTGCCCTTTTTTGCACCCTTTCGATGTCCTCGGTCAATCCCACCTGGTAAGGATCCCACTCCGCGCAGCAATATTCTAACAGAGGACGAACGAGTGTAGTGTAAGCTGTCTCTTTAGTGGACTTGTTGCATCTTCTAAGTGTCCTGCCAATGAAACGCAACCTTTGGCTCGCCCTCCCCATAATGTTATCTATGTGGTCTTTCCAACTGAAGTTGTTCGTAATTTTTGCACCCAGGTACTTAGTTGAATTGACAGCCTTGAGAATTGTACTATTTATCGAGTAATCGAATTCCAACGGATACCTTTTGGAACTCATGTGGATCACCTCACACTTATCGTTATTTAGCGTCAACTGCCACCTGCCACACCATACAGCAATCTTTTCTAAATCGCTTTGCAGCTGATACTGGTCTTCGGATGACCCTACTAGACGGTAAATTACAGCATCATCTGCGAACAACCTAAGAGAACTGCTCAGATTGTCACCGAGGTCATTTATATAGATCAGGAACAGCAGAGGTCCCAGGACGCTTCCCTGGGGAACACCTGATATCACTTCAGTTTTACTCGATGATTTGCCGTCTATTACTACGAACTGCGGCCTTCCTGACAGGAAATCACGAATCCAGTCGCACAACTGAGACGATACCCCATAGGCCCGCAGCTTGATTAGAAGTCGCTTGTGAGGAACGGTGTCAAAAGCTTTCCGGAAATCTAGAAATACGGAATCAACTTGAGATCCCCTGTCGATAGCGGCCATTACTTCGTGCGAATAAAAAGCTAGCTGCGTTGCACAAGAACGATGTTTCCTGAAACCATGCTGATTACGTATCAATAGATCGTTCCCCTCGAGGTGATTCATTATGTTTGAATACAGTATATGGTCCAAAACGCTACTACAAACCGACGTCAATGATATACCACGGGGGATCATTTCCATCTCTTACCAGTTTATGAGGTATGAATCTCTCAATTGCTGTAGCTACTATATCTTTGAATTTGAGCCACATCTCGACTACATTTGCATAGTCAGTTCGGAAGGAATGGAGATTCTCTCTTAGGAAAGCTTCTAGTGACACTTTATCCGCTTTTTTAAATAAAATTATTTTGTCTTTGTTTCTGGTGGATTTGGAAGAAACGGTATTGAGCCTAGCTACAACGACCTTGTAAAATCAAACTATAATTTCTCACTGTCGTTGGCTACCTGCAATTATCCTCTCAATGGTTACACGAGTTGCTGCGTTTTCTGGGCGGTCCTAGTTGGCGTGTGGTTGCAGATTAAAGGCGACACAGGCAGATTCCAAAAAAAAAAAAAAAAAAAAAAAAAAAGAAAAGAATGATAGGGAGAAAAATACGAGGGTGAGTCAAATGAAAACCTTAAATATTTTTTTAAATATTATTTATTGTGCAGAAGTGGTACATAGCTGTATCACTTTTCAACATAATCTCCCACACGCTCAGTGCAAGTCCTCCAGCGCTCACAAAGTGCATAAATTCCTTTAGAAAAAAATTCTTTTGGTAGTCAGCGCGAACACTCATGCACCGCGTGGCGTACCTCTTCATCAGGACGGAACTTCTTTCCTCCCATTCCGTCTTTGAGTGGTCCAAACATATGGAAATCACTTGGGGCGAGGTCTGGTGAGTATGGTTGATGAGGAGTAACGATTCTTTGCAAGGATGCCATCACCTTATCATTCAAAGCGCCGAAGAAGTTCTTCACAAGCATCATCTCTCATTTCAGGAGTCAGCTGCCGTGGCACCCATCTTGCAGACACTTTGTGAAACTGGAGCATATCATGCACAGTGTGGTGTGCTGACCCATGACTAATCTGTAAACATGCTGCAATGTCATTCAGTGTCACTCGGCGGTTTTCCTTCACTATGGCTTCAACTGCTGCAATGCTCTGTGGAGTCACAAATCGTTGTGCCTGACCTGGACGAGGAGCATCTTCCACTCAAGTCACACCATTTGCGAACTTCCTACTCCATTCGTAGACTTGCTGCTGTGAAGAACGTGGGGCACCGTACTGAATCTTCATTCGTCGATGAATTTCATTAGGTTTCAACCTTCACTAAGCAAAAACCGAATAACAGAACGCTGTTCTTCCCTGGTGCAAGTCGCAAATGGGGCGGCCATCTTTATGCTGATACTGCGACGGTATGTGTGCATCTGCACTATACTGCCACCTACAGGCCAGTCTGAACGCTGCTTGTAGCACGCTTACCAACTTACAGGATAACGGTGCGAAATTTCTATTTGTTGTTACAAATTTAAGGTTTTCATTTGACTCACCCTCGTATAAGCAAATGAAATGAAATTATCGAGTGGCGTTTTTGGCTGGGAGGACGCATCTAGGGAAGAAAGGCCGGCGAATGCAAGTCTTATTTCAGGTGACGCCACATTGGGCGAGTTGCGCGTCGGTGATGATGAGATGATGATGAGGACAACAAAACACCCAGTCCACGGCGGAGAAAATCTGCAACCCGTCACAGATTCGAAAAAAATGGCTCTGAGCATTATGCGACTTAACTTCTGAGGTCATCAGTCACCTAGCACTTAGAACTAATTAAACTTAATTAACATAAGGACATCACACACATCCATGCCCGAGGCAGGATTCGAACTTGCGACCGTAGCGGTCGCTCGGCTCCAGACTGTAGCGCCTAGAACCGCACGGCCGCTCCGGCCGGCTCACAGATTCGAACCTGCGCGCACTGCGTGGTAGGCAAACACATTAACACTCACCTAAGTAGGCGGACAATAAGCAAATACAAAGCCAATACGATGTCCAAAAATTTTGAAACAAAGGATCGGAAAAAAATTGCGTTTAAACCAATCAACTGAATAAAAATAATTGTTGGACGGCGTGGCTATGGGAAGCCCATCCATAGCTCCATCCATAGCCTACCTTTTTATGGAAAAATTTGAAGACATCGCCTTGGACACGGCTCCAGCTAAGCCAGGTTGCTTTTATCGTTACGTCGATGACACTTTTATCATCTGGCCCCATGGTAGTGAAAAACTAGAAGAATTCTTACAACATCTGAACAGCATCCACGGCCACATGTTTACGATGGAAGTCGAGACATATGGTGCATTGCCCTTCCTTGACGTCCTCGCTCGACGGAAAACCAATGGGCACCTCAGCCACAGTGTCTACAGGACACACACAGATCGGTATCTGCACGCTCCCAGCCAAGACCATCCGGCACAAAAACGTGGCGTTCTGAATACCCTCGTCCATCGTGCTGTCTCAGACGCTGAAAGTCTGCCACTAGAACTGAGCCACCTCCGAAAAGTCTTCCGGGAAATCGGGTACAGCCACGGACAGGTGTCACAGGCTGTATCTGGTGTTACACGCAAGAGACACACCAACAGAGGAGAGGACACCACCGAAGAAGAAAGCAAGAAACTTGTGTTTTTGCCTTCCTGAGGTACAGTGTCGGGAAAGATCAGCCGGCTCCTGGAGAGATTTTCATCGGTGTTCGACAGCTCATGAGGCCTGTGAAGGACGATCTAGGGCTCAGAACGCCTGGAGTGTACAAGATACCACGTCAGTGTGGCCGTTACTGCGTCGGCCAAACAGTACGCACTGTGGAGCAACGCCGGACGGGAGGTGCTTACGCCTACGCTATCCAGAAAAATCAGCCGTAGCAGAACGCGCCTTGGAAAATGGACACCGAATTCTATTCGACGAAACATCTGTCATGAGGACGAAGGGATTTTGGGATAGCGTCATAAAAGAAGGTATTGAAATAAAAACTTCTGAAAACACCATCAACAAGGACGGCGGTTTGCAGCTGAGCACAGCCTGGGAGCCGGCCATCGCGAGGTTGAAACGGGCGCGCCGGACGCGGGATGAAAACATTACCATATATGGCGAGGCAGAGAGCACCAGTGACGTCACAGCCAGCAGTGCGGCTATATAACGACGCGGCCACGGCGACACAGCAGTCAGTCTTACCACTTGACAATGGCCGGGGAGAGCTCGTCGAAAGCCTGTGGGATTTTAACCACCTGACGCGGCTGGAAGGCCGAGAAAATTTTATTAATACTCAACCTTTTTTGGTTAGATTTATAAAGAAAAAAAATCGCTTCACTTCACAAGCCTTGAACGTACTGTACTTTCTATGTATCAAGTTAAAACAGTAAGCATAGTGCTACGCCAAAAAACTGCAGAAACTACTTATTATGACTATCGTGACCGAGTCGCAATGATGAATTGCAGCATTACGAAATTCAGTTTTAGACATTGTCGTACAAAACTTGTCTGCTGTAAGCCAATGGCTATGACTCTGTGTATGTGACGCTGAATCGTTTATTATGCGGAAGTATCCAGTAGCGTTTGGTTAGTACTGTGTATGAAATGTGTGTATTTCATTAGCATCGTTGTGTGTGTGTGTGTGTGTGTGTGTGTGTGTGTGGTTTTTGGTGCAGTTATGTATGATGAAACATGAAATTGTCAGACCTATGATATGGTGTAAGACATCGTGGTCTCCTGATCTTCATTGCTTACATATTCCGCCCTCACAATCATATTCCGCGCATCAAGACGCTTCATTTGAACCCAAACTCGATAAGATAAAGTCAATGTTGTACGAATTCATGTAAACGATATGCAATTAACAAGTAAGCGCACTGTGGCTGAAATACTCGAGGCTGGCGTACACACATACATTCCGGACATGACGGTCACAGAAGCTTTTAGTTCGGGAGAGAAGCCGCACAATGGGACGCCGGTCCCTTCAGAGGACGACCCAGCCTATGTCGGCCGGTGACCGCCCGGGTAGTGGACAGTGTGGGCCTGAGTGAAAGGGGGGAACGACTCCGTGTTCGGCTTAAAAGCAAATTCCACTACATTGTGGGGGAGCGGCCAGTCTATGCATTCTTTACACATAGCACGCAATTTCAGAGATTTTCACAGGGAGACAGCAAACGCCAAATGCCGATATTACGGATTTCCGGATTGGTCGCCTTAAATGAAACGTCACTCTCCCGTTTTAGAAGAGCAATGCTGGTTGGCAGATGATATTTCTGACGCCTTGAGCGAAGGAGTAATGGAAGAGACCGAAAGATGTACCCTTTCACGTCTCGTGTGGAGAGGCGCCGTTCCTTTGTCGCTCTTGGAGTGAGGAACAAGTCTCTCCTCAGTACTTCACTGGGAGAGCACCTCTGTCGAGAGCGAATCGAAGTGCTGCTCTATATTGAGGCCTTGCGATTAAGCGTTGTTCAGTATGTTTGCCGCCACACTTATCGTGCGGTGTGAATGGACAGAGTTATAGTTAAACGCCTGCAAGCGAATTTTTGAGTGGCCTCGCGGTGGCCCGGTTATCTGGCCGGTGTACCACACCAATAGTTAGACTACGGGCGAATAGGAGTCCTTGACTTCATCAAGGCGTAGAGAGAGTTTGATTGGCGAAGGTCAATCCAGATAGAACGAGAGTTATCTTATTTGTCAGCAGTGAGTGGCGCAGACAGCAGTCATCACAGCTTACGGTATTGTGCGCTACAGCTATTGCAAGCCCCGTATTTCCTCCACAACAGTACACTTCACTGCATTTCACATGTGACAGCCTCGACCATACCTAGAAACATTCTAAAGGATAATTATTCAAGTTGAGTAGCTGCGCCTCTCAGCCATTCTGCCAAGCCAACAACCATCTTAAACTTTGTATAGAAATTTCATTAGCGAATCTTATCCTTGAGAGGTAATTTCACATTCCGAAAAAACCAGGATGTAACTTGTTCAATTCATAACTAAAAATGCCATTGTGATTTCTCAGAATTTTTGCAAACTAAATAATAACTTTCGTTAGTTTCATGTTTTTCTTACACTAACTAGCACTACTCCAGTACCCAAGTATCCCATTAGTTACGTAAGAAATTTTGTGAATTTTTGTGTCATTTCCTTACAGCGGACGGCTCCAGAAGATATTTATTGCTGAAAGTTTTTCAGGCATTTCTCTTTAGAACGTTAGGAGCGTCTGTCTGACTTCTGTAGTAGTGTGGGGGTGGAAATTGCATCTTGCAGGAGCCACAGGGTAAAGGGTACATCTCAGATTAATCCGTTGCGCAAAATAACAGAATAACAGATCAACCCCACACCTCAGAATGGGATCCAAACAAATCAAGGAAGAATGCTAGCCAAGTAATTTGGAGTGAAGTGACCAGTTGTTGCGGCAGTTTGGCAACGGTGAGAAGTCCGTGCATGACGCCGAGCGCTCTGATTGGATGAAACCTGCTATAGCGCGCGAAGTGTCAGCTATCAAGTAATTTTAATCGGACTGTAGCTGCCTTTGAAAGCAGCAGTACATTCCTGACTCCGTACTGCTTTCCAGACCTCATTCCCGCCGTCTATGCTTTTGACGTGGAACGTGGTGGTACGCGCCACCCAGCAGGTATTTTGCATTTTTCCCGTATTATCCGCCGTGCTGGCGAGCAAGGCAACTGTATTGTGTGCGCTTGACGTGCGCTCCACACACGGCAGACCCACTGCGCTCGGACAATGAAGACGCCTTCTGCAGCTGACAACACGCCCGTCCGGCTGATCTCTTTTGTTCCTCTATTCAGCCCGCTTTTTGTTTGCACTGCAGCTTCTGTCTGTGTGCGTAGTTACCTCATAACGAAATATCGAGAAACAATAGCGTAATACTTACGTAACGCATTGGTGAAAAAATAATGAGGAGACCTCGAATTACTAAGGAGTTACCGTACTGAGGAAAATAAACCGCACTTTTTATCCAAAAGTCATCCTCGAAAATTTGGCGTGTGGCTTATACCTGCTACCGTGCCTTTTTACAAGCGATTGCTGCACAGAAGTTGAGCTCATCTGCAACAATATAACTAGCGAAACTTCCTGGCAGATTAAAACTGTGTGCCGGGCCGTGACTCGAACTCGGGATGGTAGAGCACTTGCCCGCGAAAGGCAAAGGTCCCGAGTTCGAGTCTCGGTCCGGCACACAGTTTTAATCTGTCAGGAAGTTTCATATCAGCGCACACTCCGCTGCAGAGTGAAAATCTCATTCTGGAATATAACTAGCGCCTGTAGCTGAAACTGCCAGCAAGGCATTTTACTACGCAAGGAATTTTCCATTTTACCGGTGTTTTATTTGCGTTAGCTTATAACTCAGTTTCAGTTGGATACTAGTAAGTAAGCCTGATTTATGACAATATGAACGACCATTTGGAGTCAAAATCATAATTAAGTCAGAGTATTCAGCTTTATTACAATGCGAGCTTCAACTTACAGTTGTGCGTTATGCCAAAACGACAACCAACACAAAGGCCGGGAGAACAATCCATGTACGTGTCGGGTTGCTTCAGAAGAAAAATGGGAGAAGGCAGTTTCAACGAGAAAATTGTTCAGGGCACCCAAATGTTGCAAGTATTCGGTACTTGAAGTCAAGTTCTTTCCTATGCTGCAAGGTAAGAGGAAAGACTGGATACCTATATCACGAGAAATGTCCAAGTGAATGCCTTGGAAATCGCAAAAGTCTTAAACATGCCACAGCTAAAATTTCGCGCGAGTATTGCTTGGTGTGGTCGTTTTATGCAGAGAAATGGCCCTGCTCCCGACAAAGCACTGAACTATCACAAGGAATGCCAGCAGATTTCGAAGAGACGCTAGTCAGCTTCCAGCGATACTTCATCCATATGCGAAAGTCTCACTCGGACAATTTTCATCAATAGGTAAAACTGATCAAACGTCATTATTAATTGATACGCCGAGTAATACGACAGTAGACGTTAAGTGAGCAAAAATTATCTCATTAAAAGGAAACGGGAATGAAAATATAGAATAACTGTAATGTTGTTACAACCATAGGGGAATGATACCTCCTTATATCATTCTGAAAAATAAAGCCACACTCAAAGAAAACTTTCCAACGAGCTTTTAACCACGCCGCTGCTTCGGTCACAGGTTCGAATCCTGCCTCGGGCATACATGTGTGTGATATCCCTAGGTTAGTTAGGTTTAAGTAGTTCTAAGTCTAGAGGACTGATGACCTCAGATGTTAAGTCTCATAGTGCTTAGAGCCATTTGAACCATGTGAACGAGCTTTTTGTAATTCGCTGCCAAGAAAAGGGCTGGATGACAACGCAATTGATGGTTGACTGGTTGTCTACTTTTTATAATCGCAGACTTAGAGCACTGCTTGCTAAGAGAGCCATTCAATTTTGATGTGGTCATACATAAAATGATCAAGAACAACTTCCGAAAAAAGTGTATTCACATTGGCTCCTGGGAAAAGCAGTCTCCTTACAACATCTGGTAGGGTGAAGAAGTCACCAGTTAGCCATTTGTGTGAATGGATTCATGCTTCATGGTCCTCAACATCATCAAGGGAATCAAGGAGTGCACCGCATCAAATACCCTGGAAGGCAGTGAGGATGACGTACTGTGGGAAGGGTGTGAAGGAAATGTATGTGAATACCGGTACAGATGTTGTTGTTGTTGCGGTCTTTAGTTCTGAGACTGATTTTATGCAGCTCTCCATGCTTCTCTATCCTGTGCAAGCTTCATCATCTACTGGAACCTACATCGTTCTGAATCTGCTAAGTGTATTCATCTCTTGGTCTCTCTCTACGATTTTTACCTTCCACGCTGCCCTCCAATGCTAAATTTGTGATCCCTCGATGCCTCAGAACATGTCCTACCAACCGGTCCCTTCTTGTCAAGTTGTGCCACAAACTCCTTTTCTCCACAATTCTATTCAATACATATTCATTAGTTATGTGATTTACCCATATAATCTTCAGCATTCTTCTGCAGCACCACATTTCGAAAGCTTCTATTCTCTTCTTGTCCAAACTATTTATCGTCCATATATTCCCCTTCATTATTTACAACAGTCTGGTTACGCTGGGGTAACTTTTTCGACTCTACGAAATCAAGTGGTTTTGAAGCGAAGAGTCTAGCCGTGTTCGGAGTGCATTTTCACCCGGAAAGTAAGTTTCCTTGAATGTTGTTCGATAGAGAGCGGAAAAGGTTAAAGTCTGAGGGCGCAAGACGAGGTGAATAAGGTGGATGAGGAATGACTTCCCAGCCTAGCTCTTGTTTAGCAGAATGCGGGAGGATGCTATCGTGGAGTAGCCCCACTTCACGCATTCTTCCCTGTCGTTGCTCTTGAACTGCATCTGCAATACGTCTCAGTTGTTGACAGTAAATATCAACAGTGACGGTTATACCTCGGGGAAGCAATTCGTAGTACACAACTCGGTCGCTATTCCACCGGATGCATAATAACATTTTCTTTTGTGGATGCACGCAGTTCTTTGGAAGGGAAGTTACCACATTATTTGGGCTTAATTGTTTCTTTATTCTCCTTATATTAGCGTAAAGACACCATTTCTCATCACCAGTAACGATACCGGATTGGAATGGTCGCTGTTGCTCACGGCCGGCCGGAGTGGCCGAGCGGTTCTAGGCGCTACAGTCTGGAACCGCGCGACCGCTACGGTCGCAGGTTCGAATCCTGCCTCGGGCATGGATGTGTGTGATGTCCTTAGGTTAGTTGGGTTTAAGTAGTTCTAAGTTCTAGGGGACTGATGGCCTCAGAAGTTAAGTCCCATAGTGCTCAGAGCCATTCGAACCATTTTTTGGTGCTCACGAGCCAATTGACGACGAGCAAGTAGAGACGCACATATGACCACCCGCTGATTTATGTGATTTTGTCCTACAGCATGCGGTGCCCAACACCCGATTACCGAATCTTCCCCACTGCATGCAAATGTCGCACGATAGTGGATTGGTCGCAGTTCATCACATTTGCCAGTTCTAGAGTACACTGACGTGCATCATTGTGCATTAATGCGTTTAAACCATCTTCATCAAGCCCCTAAAGTCTCCTTAAAGCGAGAAAATTACACTACTGGCCATTAAAATTCTTACACCACGAAGATGACGTGCTACAGACGCGAAATTTTACCAACAGGAAGAAGACGCTGTGATATGCAAATGATTAGCTTTTCAGAGCATTCACACAAGGTTGGCGCCGGTGGCGACACCTACAACGTGCTGACATGAGGAAAGTTTCCAACCGATTTCTCATACACACACAGCAGTTGACCGCCGTTGCCTGGTGAAACGTTGTTGTGATGCCTCGTGTAAGGAGGAGAAATGCGCACCATCACGTTTCCGACTTGGATAAAGGTCGGATTTTTAGCCTATCGCTATTGCGGTTTATCGTATCGCGACATGGGTGCTCGCGTTGGTCGAGATCCAATGACTGTTAGCAGAATATGCAATCGGTAGGTTCTGGAGGATAATACGAAAAGCCGTGCTGGATCCCAACGGCCTCGTATCACTAGCAGTCGAGATGACAGGCATCTTATCCGCATGTCTGTAACGGATCGTGCAGCCACGTCTCGATCCCTGAGTCAACAGATGGGGACGTCTGCAAGACAACAACCATCTGCACAAACAGTTCGACGACTTTTGCAACAGCATGGACTATCAGCTCGGAGACCAAGCCTGTGGTTACCCTTGGCGATGCATCACAGACAGGAGCGCCTGCGACGGTGTACTCAACGACGAACCTGGGTGCACGAATGGCAAAACGTCATTTTTACGGATGACTGCAGGTTCTGTGTACAGCATCATGATGGTCGCATCCGTGTTTGGCGACATCGCGGTGAACGCACATTGGAAGCGTGTATTCGTCATCGCCATACTGGCGTATCACCCGGCGTGATGGTATGGGGTGCCATTGGTTACACGTCTCGGTCACCTCTTGTTCGCATTGACGGCACTTTGAACAGTGCACGTTACATTTCAGATGTTTTACGACTCGTGGCTCTACCCTTCATTCGATCACTGCGAACCCCTGCATTTCAGCAGGATAATACACGATCGCATGTTGCAGGTCCTGTACGGGCCTTTCTGGATACAGAAAATGTTCGACTGCTGACCTGGCCAGCACATTCTCCAGATCTCTCACCAATTGAAGGCGTCTGGTCAATGGTGGCCGAGCAACTGGCTCGTCACAATACGCCAGTCACTACTCTTGATGAATTGTGGTATCGTGTTGAAGCTGCATGGGCAGCTGTACCTGTGCACGCCATCAAAGCTCTGTTCGACTCACTCAATGGCCAGGCGTATCAAGGCCGTTATTACGCCCAGATGTGGTTGTTCTGGGTACTGATTTCTGAGGATCTATGCACCCAAATTGCGTGAAAATTTAATCACATGTCAGTTCTAGTATAATATATTTGTCCAATGAATGCCCGTTTATCATCTGCATTTCTTCTTTGTGTAGCAATTTTAATGGCCAGTAGTGTATTTTCTTGCCAGGCTCTGTGGAGTGGCATTATCCACACACACAGCGCAAATGTTTCTGGCTGTGTCCGCTGCTGTCATCCTTCTATTGAAGTCAAACAGAACATGTTGGAAATGTTCCGATTTCTGTACTTGGCATTCCATTTGCTAGCACCCGCAGCTGCACTCACTACCTCCACATGACTAAATGTCAATATATACTCAAATAGCTACACTGAACCACAAACAAGAAACGACAATACGAGGGCAGTTCAATAAGTAATGCAACACATATTTTTTCTCGGCCGATTTTGGTTGAAAAAACTGGAAATTTCTTGAGGAATATTTTCAAACATTCCCGCTTCGTCTCGTATAGTTTCATTGACTTCCGACAGGTGGCAGTGCTGTACGGAGCTGTTAAATTGGCGTCTGTAACGGATGTGCGTTGCAAACAACGGGCAGTGATCGAGTTTCTTTTGGCGGAAAACCAGGGCATCTCAGATATTCATAGGCGCTTGCAGAATGTCTACGGTGATCTGGCAGTGGACAAAAGCACGGTGAGTCGTTGGGCAAAGCGTGTGTCGTCATCGCCGCAAGGTCAAGCAAGACTGTCTGATCTCCCGCGTGCGGGCCGGCCGTGCACAGCTGTGACTCCTGCAATGGCAGAGCGTGCGAACACACTCGTTCGAGATGATCGACGGATCACCATCAAACAACTCAGTGCTCAACTTGACATCTCTGTTAGTAGTGCTGTCACAATTGTTCACCAGTTGGGATGTTCAAAGGTTTGTTCCCGCTGGGTCCCTCGTTGTCTAACCTAACACCATAAAGAGCAAAGGAGAACCATCTGTTTGGAATTGCTTGCTCGTCATGTGGCTGAGGGTGACAATTTCTTGTCAAAGATTGTTACAGGCGATGAAACATGGGTTCATCACTTCGAACCTGAAACAAAACGGCAATCAATGGAGTGGCGCCACACCCACTCCCCTACCAAGAAAAAGCTTAAAGCCATACCCTCAGCCGGTAAAGTCATGGTTACAGTCTTCTGGGACGCTGAAGGGGTTATTCTGTTCGATGTCCTTCCCCATGGTCAAAAGATCAACTCTGAAGTGTATTGTGCTACTCTTCAGAAATTGAAGAAACGACTTCAGCGTGTTCCTAGGCACAAAAATCTGAACGAACTTCTCCTTCTTCATGACAACGCAAGACCTCACACAAGTCATCGCACCCGAGAGGAGCTCACAAAACTTCAGTGGACTGTTCTTCCTCATGCACCCTACAGCCCCGATCTCGCACCGTTGGATTTCCATATGTTTGGCCCAATGAAGGACGCAATCCGTGGGAGGCACTACGCGGATGACGAAGAAGTTATTGATGCAGTACGACGTTGGCTCCGACATCGACCAGTGGAATGGTACCGTGCAGGCATACAGGCCCTCATTTCAAGGTGGCGTAAGGCCGTAGCATTGAATGGAGATTACGTTGAAAAATAGTGTTGTGTAGCTAAAAGATTGGGGAATAACGTGGTGTATTTCAATGCTGAATAAAACAACCCCTGTTTCAGAAAAAAAATGTGTTGCATTACTTATTGAACTGCCCTCGTAGATAAACAAACCCCTTACAACCGGAATACCAAAAAACAAAACAAAAACGCTACGAACTAATGCATCAATCTAACAGAACTGAAGTTAATATTTAGGATTTGCGTGAAGTAACGAACTATAGGAGAATATAGTAAATGTGTAGGGTGCTATTGATGCAAGAATCAAGATCAGTTAAATTTTGACTTCTCAAGATTGACAAACTATCAATGTAGGTAAGAAATGGTTCAAATGGCTCTGAGCCCTATAGGACTTAACATCTGAGGTGTCATCAGTCCCCTACAACTTAGAACTACTTAAACCTAACTAACCTAAGGACCTAGATTGCTTATTTGTATATCGCTCGTGATCTGTTGAAAGTCGTCTCCTTTAAAATTCGGATTACGTAACAAGTAAATAAACTGTAATCTTTGTAAGATCTAAATGGGAAACCTTACAGGGTGTAGGCGGAATGAAACAGCCGGTTGTGTCAGCGGCGACTGAAATTCATATACTGATTGCAACAGCAGCGCCTAACGGTATCGTCTTATGCAACCCGAAATTCATTATCTAGCTTTTTCATTTTCTGCTCGCTATGCGCAAACTATTAGTCACACAGAAAAAATGAACAAAAACTTTTCTAGGAAATTTAATGTACTTAAATATTGTACTGGATACGTTTTCGTTGGACCCCACGGTTCTCGAATCATTCAAGAAAAACATACGGAAGTGTCCGTCAAACGCGCCTCTATCTCCACACTGATCAAATGGTTCAAATGGCTCTGAGCACTATGGGACTCAACATCTTAGGTCATAAGTCCCCTAGAACTTAGAACTACTTAAACCTAACTAACCTAAGGACATCACACACACCCATGCCCGAGGCAGGATTCGAACCTGCGACCGTAGCAGTCCCGCGGTTCCGGACTGCAGCGCCAGAACCGCGAGACCACCGCGGCCGGCCCTCCACACTGATCCCTCACCAGTCAGGTTTTATAGCAGGTAGTTCGTGGCACTGTCTCCTACCAATGTACAAAAATTTCCTACAACACCAACTATTCCCGGCGTTCGACCATTTTTGAGCTTTCACGCCATCAGCCTAGTCCGTTATATCGCCGACTTTATTAATTTCAACATTCCCATGACAGTAATGAACGAAAAAACGACTTCTGTAAACGCTACGCTAAAACTAATTACGTTGACAATATGATGCAAACTCAACCCTTACAAACACAGTAGTTTCGAAGTTCGAAGGCCTGACGAACACAACGACGTGTCTATTTTGCGCTGTTAAAATTCACAAAATTTGTAGATACATTGTACACAAACGTCAGTTTTCCAGTTTGTAAGTGCCCGGCTAAGCTGGTGGCGTAATAAGGTGAAACTGTGAAGATAAAAAAAACTTCGAATGTTCGAAATAAATGGTGCAGTTGCAAATTCTTGTGCTGTGGTATGAGGTAGTGCCATGAACAAGATACCGATGGGGCCTGAGTGTGGGAATGATATATTTGAAGGTCACTTTTCTACATTTTTCTAGAATAACTCGAAAGCTACAGCCTCTAGCAAAAACGTATCCCAGTTTTAAATATAACTACGTTAAATTTCCTACAACAGTGCCCTGTTCGTGTTTTCTATAGGCTTACCGGTTTGAGCGTAGCGAGTGAGTGAATATGAAAATCTCATGAGTGGCTGTTGAACGCAAAATGTAGAACTGCGGGTCGCACCTAACCACATCTGTGCAGGCAGCTGAATAATCCTGCATAAAAGTGTGGCAGAAGGAGTGAGTGTTAGCTGTTCTAGTGTGAACAGAACTGATGCTACTCTTTAGGATTTACGGGAACTAACAATCAATAGGAAAGTGTGGTAGAAGTAGGAAGCAGTATCATGGAAAGAATCAATATCAGTTAAATGGTGAGTTCTCTGGAATTAAAAGTTGTAGATAGCAGAAGTGTGTGTGCGCAAGACATAGTTAGGAACATTCGTTGTTCGGAACCAATAGACTAAGATTAAAATTATCGTGTTGTCATTTTTAAAGGATCATGGTCATGTGTATTTACCACGTCGATAGCCATTAATTAGAGACACTTCATGAACAGTAAGTAGACCATAATGATAGAAGCTAATGAAATATAATAAAATTTGAGCCACAGCCGGGACGTGAACCCAGGTGTACTTGTTTATTAGACCGAAAGCTAGCCTTGTTAGATTGTCTCTATTGACGAGCCTAGACGGCTTATTTCCTGTGCCGGCCGTGATCTTCTGAAAGTTGTCTTCTTTGAAAGTCCATTTGATGAGCAACTAAATAAACAGTAATATTTGTAAAATTCGAAAGGGAAACTGTTAAGGATGTCGGTGGAATGGCAGAGGTCGTTGTGGCAGCGCAAGTGAAAATCATATAAAAGGTGTAACGATTGTAAGAGCAGATTGTTTTGTATGTGGTACCTTAATATGTACACGCAACACTTGTTTTTTTTTTTTCTGTGTCGAACAGTCTAGCCACATACACGTCAGAAATATTAATATTATGAGCTGACGTGTTTTGCATTGTTATAATTGTATCACTAAGTGGACTACACCTGTCAGTATAGACTAACCGTTTTGCGTCCATGTGGTCACGCTTCAACACCAGATCAGCTCCCCAGCGGCAAATAATGGCTTATTCTTGCCACACATACTTTGAGGTAGTAGCCAACCTAAAAATATTCGAATTGTAGTTAGTATAATTATTAGTCTGGAAATGATGTTAATACTGGTATAATGTTGTTCAGTACACCATCTTCAGACATCAAAAGAAATATCTGCACTATACCCGTAACCTACTATATAACGTAAAATATCGTCTGCAGTTACTGCAGTTTCGGTACACAATGTTACTGTACAGGACGGATGTACTTACATGATTCTAAAAATAATTAAAAATTTCCAGGGCGGATGTACTTATATGATTCTAAAAATAATTAAAAATTCTTCTGAAGGAACCGTGACACTTTTGGCGCCAAAGTTGGGTCAATTAATGAATGGGAGTGAAGCCACGCGCTACCTGTCTGGGAGTCGTCTAAGCTTTTAACTGCCTACTGGCTTCTGTCTCGGGTTCTTAGGCCGACGTTCGTCTGATGATTTTCCCGACGTTACGCCAGCACGAGTGGCTGGCATTGTCAACAATGTGCGATTTGTGCTTTTACCAGTGGGGGGGGGATGTCTTTGGGGGTTAGTATAATTACATATATTACTAGCTTGGACCGCGGCGTTACCCATGGTTAGACAGTTATTTATAAATAGATGTTAATGCCGAAACTCACTATGCACGCGTATGCACTATCAGAAATGCCATCCCTTGTTATATCTTTAAAAGTTGATTATACGTAAACCTTATTTTCAAAATCATCTGCATACAGGTATACGACGGGAATTCAAAAAGTACAGGCACATTTGTGAAAAGCTGTACTCATTCTGATGATAGAAAACTGAAACATGCGTTATTTTTCTACGTAACCTCCCTGGACTTAATGTAGTTTTCCCGACGTTTTACGAGTTTTTTTTTTTTTATTTCATCAGAAAATACGTTTTCGGTTGCATCTGTAACCAACTTTGCACCGCAGCAATGAAGTCTTCATCACTTTCAAATCTTCCGTTAAGGGTCCAAACATGTGAAAATCACTTGGAGCCAGGTCTGTGCTGTATGGTGGATGTTCCAGCACCTCGAATCTCAACTCCTTTATTGTGTCGGCTGTCCGTTTGGCAGAATGTGGGCGAGCGTTTTCTTGCTGCAGGATGACACCTCTTCAGAGTTTTCCACGACGTTTGGATCTGATTGCAGGTTTTAGTTTCGTACGCAACACGTCACATCCACCATACAATACAGACCTGACTCTAAAGCCTCGTTTACGCTGGGGCGACGTCTTGCAACATTTTGGCATGCTACGGAAACGTGGCGTGCGTCGCCTTGTAGTATGCTACGAAAGGCAACATCTTGCGGCGTATGTTGTATGCGGCAGGTTAATTTATACCAAAGCAACAGAATTTGTGCCACACGTGTGTCGGGCTTGCAGTATACAGGATGATAAAGTATTGCAGCGGCGGCCTACTTGGTACTTGCACATGCAGCTAACAACGGAAATGAAAACCAAAGGAAAAGAAAACGATGGTGGAAGAGAAGAGTATTTAAAGAAGGTCCACGAAATAGTATCCTAGGAACTAGAAGCAGACGATGGTACGTTATTTAGTAATGTGTGCTTTCGTCCCAGGCGCGTTATTCCGCGACATACCGTTGGCAAAAGGTGGCCTAACGGTAAATGTTCGCACAGGCACCGGGCCGGTCACAACCCTGGGTCAGGGCCCGGGGTGGGAATTTCAGCCACCAGCTCACCCAACTCCGGGGTACGACTGCTGCGGTATGACCGCCACACTACTTCCCTCGCAAGCTCGCAAGTAAACGGATGACGCACCTTAGACGAAAGCAACAATGACAACATGAGAATGGTGCTTTAGTTCTAAATGTTTGGAAATGCTTGACTACTACATAACACTTTTGCAAAATTAATAAGCAAACATATTAATAGTATTAACAGTAAGCCTGTATTAAAAACTTTCAGTGTTCGGCTCCACAGATTTAAATTATATGAGTTTTACTCTAGTGCATGGGAAATAAACATCCCAGGTTGGGATGCATAAACTAAAGCCAGAGGAGGGGATGGTCTGATGCAGAGGGGGGGGGGAAATCCCCCCCATCCCCCCCTGCAAATCGCACACTGATTGTCAAAGTTTCACCCTCCATTGCCGCTGGTGAACTGGAGCCGAGCTCGCGGCCGCAGACTATATGTACCTGGCGCGCCAACGTCCGAGGGCTTCTCCGCGGTCATTTTCGGTGCGGTTCTCTTCTTGCTACCTGCGACGGTCGTTCGCTGCAGTACGGGAAGCCAGGATCCGTTTACCTTAAGGCTTTCCTCTTCCTTGTTGAAGCTGTTCGCATGTTTTTGTGTTTCTACAGCTTCTCTGAACAAGCGCGTGTGATAGTGCTTCTCTACAGCCAGAACTACCGTGTCGGCGAATTTTATTACGTGGTCGGTCTCACTCAGTGCGTGGTCTGCCACGGCCAATTTCTCCACCTGCCCCAGCCTGAAATGTCGCTTATGTTCTTTGATCCTGGTGTTGGCTGATCGTCCAGTCATTCCTACATAAACTTTTCCGCATGTGCATGGTATACGGTATATTCCCGACATTGCAAGTGGGTCCCTTTTCTCCTTTACTGATCTAGGACACTCTTCGATCTTCCCTGTTGGTTTGAAAATCGTCTTTCACGTTTGCGCAATATACGGCCGATTCTGTCCGTCACTCTGGGAATGTATGGCAGAAAGGCCGTGCCTGACATTTCTTTTTCTGATTCCTTACTTCGCCAAGTGTTTATCTCTGTTACAGTTCCCATATAATTTGTGGAGTACCCATTGCTCCTCAGAACACTTTCCAGGTATTGCATTTCGCGTCTGAGGTGTTGCGGCTCACATAATAGTCCTGCTCGCGTTACCAGCGTATTTATCATGCCTCTTTTTCTGGCTCCCAATAGACAGTTTGTCAACAAGTGGCCACGAAAGCCTTAATAATTTTGCACGTCTAAGCTTTGTTCTGTGTCTTGTCGTATTTTCACTGTCTGCTTATCGTGTTCTCTGAAGTGTGTGTGTGTGTGTGTGTGTGTGTGTGTGTGTGTGTGTGTGTTTGGAGTTTATGGGCCCTCAACGCCGGGGTTACCGGGGCTCTGTATTATCTGAGGTGGAGACTGGAGATCAGACGTGAGGTATCTTAAAAGACAGTGGAAAACAGCCTAAAAACCATACTTGCACTGGCCACTGCGCCAAATCAACGGGCGTTAATGCGAAGCGTGGACTGGATTCGAGTTGGACTCACCTTCCGGTCTCCAAAGTTAGGGAAATGTGCATTTCGCTATACGAGCATGTCGAACACAGCATCAGCTGCCGGCGAATATGTAACACTATGATACCTTTCGAAAGCCTGTAATGACTCTACATAATTCCCGAAGTACTTTTGTCCTTTCGTGAGAAACAACTGATATTATTTAGTCCTATTCAAGAGTGTCATGGGTCAATAGGTGGGGAGGGGTTGGGATTTATTGGATTTAATTCCTTTGGCCCTAATTAGGGCAAAGGGCATTCAGGAGAAATAGTCATTCGTCTTTGGCCAGTTCCCTCAATTCCTACCAGGTTTTGCCAACTCTCCTTGCTTCCTCTACAACTATCCTCTTCCGTCTTTCTTTTCCTTGCTGTCTGGGGATTCCATTCCAGCGTCTTTTTCTCGAATGCTCCGTTTCTATGTGTTCTTCAACCATCTCCACTTTGCCTCACGTATCTACTGTTCTATTTGTGATTACTTTGTTTTCTTCCAGAGCTCCTCATTGCCTTTTCTCTGGCCACCAGATATTCATTATGCCCCAGAGACAGCATTTACGAAGGTCTGTAACCGTGATGTTAAGCACTTCTCTGCTTTCTAATAAATTTTTGTTTTGCATGCTTTGGTTCTGTTTCGCCATATTCTATCCAGTTGTATGATGTCAGTATATGCCCCCTCTAAGAGGTTCTTCACATCTTCTCCAGCTTCACCACGTGTCACTACACTATCCACGTGCAAGAATGCGTTGACAAAATCCACCCATGCTTTCCTGCAAACAGAGGCTCTAATGGTTAAAAACAGTCTTGGTTGCAATTTTAATTTTTTTTTCAACTAAGCGTTTCTCCTTATTTAGACATCTTCAGGTTATCTTAATTTGGTATTTCTTAGAAGGATCCTTTAGTCAGTGTAGCCAAAGGGCATCGTCGAATATATCAGGCCAACATCGCCTTAGTTAAACTCAGTAAAAACTTTTCTAGATGGACGCGATTTTTACTGAGTTTAACGAAGGCGATGTTGACCTGATGTATCCGACGATGCACTTTGGCTACACTAACTAAAGGATCCTTCTAAGAAATACCAAATTAAGATAACCTGAACATGCCTAAATAAGGCGAAACCCCTAGTTGAAATATATAAAAAAAAATTAAAAATTAAAATTGCAACCAAGATTGTTTTTAATCATTACCGTTAAGCACTGGTTTGCTGTATGCCACATATGGATTGGAAGAAACAGAGGCTCTTCCATGTTTCCAGAAATTACTCCCATTTCCTTTGTTTTACCTGTATCTTGAATGCAGCCACCTCTGCTTCTTTTCTTCAGAGACTTAGTCTTTCATATCCTTAAGCCTTTGAGCTAGTAAAATTATGACGCCTTGCAAAGTGTAAATCCTCCAGACGTTCGTTGATTCTCCACTGGATTCACCTCTTCCTGGCTTCTGCGACAGATGAGAAGAAAAAGATGGGAGGAGCATTTCAAGGAGCTGTTAAATCGTGAAGCCAACCAGGAGGAACACGTGAGAGATGCTGCAGAGGAATTCGACGCTGATCAAGATGTAAAACTCCAGCGTCCCACAGTGGACAAAATTAGGATTGCTTTCACGAGCCTAAAAAATACAAAGACTTCGGGCCTCGACAACACAGTATACAAGCTCGATATCGAAATTCGTGTTAAAATGTTCCACTCCTTGTCAAAGCTTATTCGACTCGAAGAGAAATCCCCAAATAGGTGGAAAATGGATTGGTGTTATAGCTCCCAAGAAAGGGAAATCCGTCGGGTTTTAAAAAGTGGCGTGTTTACTACACTGTTGACAGTACCCAGCAAAGTCATCACCAAAATTATCTTACATAGGATCGAAGATTCAGCTGGAAATCGACTGGGTTAGTATCAGGCCAGTTTTTGCCCATTTTTATGTTGATATTATTAATAATATTAGAATCATCTTACAAGGAGACCATACGGGAATTGGGTGCATGGTATGTGATGTTCAGAACTTAAATATCAGTGACTCGAATCTGTTAGATGCCACGTTCAAATATACTCGAGAAAATCGAATTTGAAGTTTTCCGAGTATGTTTATTTCGCTAACCAAGTCAATTTTTTGACGGATCACGTGGCACTGTGTGTGAATGCTCACGTGGGCCATGGGCGGTTCAGGTTAGATTCCTGGGCAACGCAATCTTTTCAACAAAGGAACATGTTCTAGACCTTCACCGTAAAGCATAATATACATAAGAGGACGCAAATAAATTTTTAATGTTTCTTTTAATTTAAAAAATCTTTCTCAACAATCTTTTGTAAAAGATCGCTAATCAGGAAATCAAATTTTCAACGAAAACTGGAATATTGTGAGCAATACGCAATTAAAAATAAGAAGATATACATTTTTCATAGAGAATTGCAGGGATGTGTTAATCAGCCTATATTTGAGGAATTTTATATTGTCACGTAGAAGGAGGTGTAATTAGATGAATGGCGAACACTAACTTCACTTAACGAAGGTTTATTCAGCACTTGCACATACAACAGCGCAGAGGGAACTGCCTCCGGGCAGAACAGATACGATATATATACAGCTAAAGAACATTCCAGTACAATGATTCTTGACATCTGTGGATACTTCTAGAATGTACTCGAACCCACATCTACATCTACATACATACTCCGGAATTCACCATACGGTGCGTGGCGGAGGGTACCTCGTACCACAACTAGCATCTTCTCTCCCTGTTCCACTCCCAAACAGAACGAGGGAAAAATGACTGTCTATATGCCTCTGTACGAGCCCTAGTCTCTCTTATCTTATCTTTGTGGTCTTTCCGCGAAATGTAAGATGACGGCAGTAAAAGTGTACTGCAGTCAGCCTCAAATGCTGGTTCTCTAAATTTCCTCAGTAGCGATTCACGAAAAGAACGCCTCCTTTCCTCCAGAGACTCCCACCCGAGTTCCTGAAGCATTTCCGTAACACTCGCGTGATGATCAAACCTACCAGTAACAAATCTAGCAGCCCGCCTGTGAATTGCTTCTATGTCCTCCCTCAATCCGACGTGGTAGGGATCCCAAACGCTCGATCAGTAGTCAAGAATAGGTCGTATTAGTGTTTTATAAGCGGTCTCCTTTACAGATGAACGACATCTTTCCAAAATTCTCCCAATGAACCGAAGACGACTATCCGCCATCCTGCTACAGAAACACGTGGTCCTTCGAAAAATTGAAATGGTTTTAGCTAATTCGATTTTCATGGATATTTTTGAGACTTGCATGTAACTGATTTGAAGGATTAGTAATTGAGTTCTGAACAGCATGTACCATAAATATAAAAAATTACAAAACTCCGAATGGCATGTGGTCTCCTCACTAGGACAAAGCAAAGAATTCCGGGTAACCGAGTACCCGTTATTCATTGATTGTGAAAAGGCTTTCGATTCATTAAGCGCTGTGGTACGTGTTGTGGAAGTATGGTATACAACAGATGATTCTAAAGGTCATCGAAGATTTGTAAGGTGCCCACAAATGTTGTGCTCGAGACGAGGCAAATGTCACAGACCCAGTACAGGTAGATGATGTGTAGGGATGGGAATGATACGAGGGTCGAGGGCTGGGGTGGGGGGGGGGGGGAGCCGTATTTTCGCGTTCGCCACCATCGTCCGTCGCAGTGCCACTATTTGCGACGTCACAATAGGACCTGCTGCATCGGCTGTGGTGACAGATGACGGCTAGAACATGTGGACGTGAACAGCTGTCAGTTACAGCGGCGAAGGCAGCGCTTGGCACTGCGTACGCCATGCTGACGCCTACGACGTGTGAGCGACGTATTGAGCGCACCTGGTTTTTTTACGACTGTGTGTGGTGCCAGACGCGCCATTGCTGCAGGAGGCACGGGCACAACTGAAACGAATCTGACGTTCTGTGTGTAAGCGTGAAAAGTCCTAGCGATCGTGCCATCACATACAAAAGTGCCAGCTGGTTATATAGTTAAAGTGCAGCTATTAGCGTAGGTCTAATGCGCGCTGTGATTATCGTAGAGCAGCGAAGCTTGGTAGATACTCTAATGCGTTAATGTGGAACCGATTTCCGCTGGAAAAAAAAATTAGTTCCAATTTTGGCCACCAGGTGCAAATCTGGCGCTGTACGCTGCTTTTATGTAGGAAGCCTGTATAGGGAGAGAGTGGCCAACCGGACGATACGGCGGCCATTTTTCTGCCAAACTGCGGGCGGGAATTTTGAATGGCCAGTAGTGGAGTAGTGGAGTACACACTCACCGAATCAAAAGCACAAGACAATATGGCGAAATCATTCGTTAAATGCCTTTGTTTGTAAGAATAATGTGTTATAATAATTTTCACACAGCCAATTTACGGGTCTGTTTTCAAATTTAACTATGTACGTACATTGCAAGTTGTTTTATATGTAGTAAAAAGCAAAAACGACTTACTTCGCATAGATAAGAGTATTTGGTTGGTTTCCACAAGGCTCCTGTTTGATTTATGTCAGCCCTGGTGACTGCATCTGCCCACCGCTTTCGTTTTTCTTCATTGCCTGGAAATGCTAACATGCGAAATCCACCTTCGCCTCTATTGGAACAACCAAATGCAGCACAACCTGGCATCGTTTACGAACGTCTGCAGAACGAATTACAGATGTCAAAAACAATACTGTACAATTACTAACGTGTTTACTTCAAACATGTAGGCCTACCGACTTCATCACAAAACGCGTCATTATTTCAACTCGTATTTAAGATCGCAAACGCTAATTACGTACTAAAAACGATATGCAACTAAATCGAACATGCATGCACAACGCATAACAAGTCTCTCAATAATTCAAATATCTTTTAATCGTTTCGAAAAGTCCTCTCAACTTCAGCTCAAAAGCACGGCGAACATAGGAAGCGCGAGAAACGTTTGGCGCCATTTTTCTGCCAAAGCTAATCAACCAATCACGGGCAACTTCACCTATGGCCACTCTCTCTCTATACAGGCGCTCTACTTTTATGACGGCGTGACAGCCACACTGTCGTATAACAAGCTGTAACGTGACTGAACCGTATAGCTATGAAGAAGGGAGACCGTTCGCTGTTAGTGAAACTCTCTTATGTGAATAGCATCAATTGCAGTGCTGCATCAGGAGAGTATCGCCAACTGAAAAGTCTGAGGAGTCGGACGATGTCCTTAAATTGTTTAAAGAAGATCATAATGAAAGGTCCCTGTTGGATTCCTTTCATGTTAATTTCTTAAATCTGTTGTAATTTACGGCATAAATTCCTCTGCTAAATTTACTGTGGTGTTTCTGACTATCTGGGAGGAGACTGAGCAGTGAAACGTGTTACTTTTACACATAAACAAGAACTATCTGTCACACTACTACCCTTTAAAACACAGTTTATATGTAATTCATGTCACACAGTCTCATACGGAACCTACATCTGCTTTCTTTTATATACTGTATATGATAAGATACTGTCATCCCCCTTCCCTTCTGTGTGAGAGGATGAATGAGCAAATGTATTTCTAGTTGCATGCTTGAGGGTAGCAGACAAACCTGTCTGCTAGAGAGCAGTAGGACCAACGTCGGAACAGGTAGCTACGCTTTCTAAAAGCAGAGAGGTTTCTATCCTTAGTATGGTCCTGTGCGTCGCTTGTCGGTATAGGAAGCTGGCCACTTCCGTTTGTATTTGTGAGCCACCCTCAGGCAGGGACCACGGCAGTCTGTCTGTGGCGAGTGTCTGAAGTGGTGAGATCTCCGGCTAAGCGCGTGTCTGCTAAGTCCGTAGGACAATGGATTTCTTAAGTTCAGACTAACTGAAAATTTAATCAGCTTTATTTCAGATTCAGCTCTAAAATATCTAATGTTATCTTAAATTGCAACGCAGTGTAATTCGCGTGTGAAGTTCAGAATATATTCCGGTAGTTGCTTTGTCACTACTTTGTGAGTAAAGTGGAAACACGTGTTGATCGGTAACTCTAACTAAGATCATCAATCTTAAATGCGAATGTGTGTGAGATTATAACGTCTCGTCTTGACAATATTTTTCAATATAGCAACTTTTCTTTATGTTCAACCCACGTAGGGTGTACTTTGTGAGACCAGTACCACGTGCTTATACAGTTGTTTGACCCATCAGGTTAATACTAAGACGATAGTAACCAGTTCCAGGTTTTTCTTTAGTAAATCGCATTTCGATGTAATTTATTTTAATTATCAAAATTATTGTGGAGTTACACTCTTTGTGTAAACCAAGTTGGCCACGTGAAGCATGTGGTGTAATCATCAAAGTAGCCCTCAGCTACTCTTTTCGGGAAGATTTCACAGAGAGTTAGTATGAATTTAGTATACCAGTGTGTGGTAATTTCATGACGGACAGGATTGCGCTACGAACGTAACTTCTTTGGGTGAAAACTGAATCGGTTGGTTGTGGTTAATTTCCTCTTGCATATGTTTCAACGTTCTTCGTGTGTTATTTTATGAATGCAGTGTTGTATGCAGTCTCCCAATCTTGGGTCCATATTTGATGTGATCCGTAAGATTACAAACTCACATTTTCCACAATCCTAAATAAGGCACTAGCTTAGTTATAACTCAAGTTTAATATGCTGAAATTTCAATGATCAATGTTAACATAAATTTCCAAATATAAACTGATTTATTTCTTTTTATTTAAATTCTCTTATATATATATATATATATATATATATATATATATATATATATATATATATATCACCTGTTGTCGTATGACTATTACAAGATTATGATTAATGTTAGTTTGGTTGGGAATTTGGTAAGCTAGACTGGATACCTGGTGAAACAGTTGCTCAGTAATGCAATGTTAACTTCCCCAGACAGCTCACAGCTTTTAACCCGCTTTTATTATCTTGAATATCAGCACCGCTTACACCTCACATTAAGCAACAACATTACAATAATGTAAACAAAACACGAGTGAGCTTGGTGTGGCACCTGCAAGATTTTAATTAATGTGTGTGAAATCTTATGGGACTTCACTGCTAAGGTCATCAATCCCTAAGCTTACACACTACTTAACCTAAATTATCCTAAGGAGAAGCACACACACCCATGCCCGAGGGAGGACTCGAACCTCCTCCGGGACCAGCCGCACAGTCCATGACTGCAGCGCCTTAGACCGCTCGCACCTGGAAGAGAAAGGTGTCCTGTCCCCATGGAAGTTATTTGTGAGGTTGCTGTTGGTGTGACTGACCATGCAGCACCTGCCCGAGGTAGCGCTAGTGCACGTGCAGCGTCACGAGGATTGTTCACCCCACGATCAACAGTACAGAATGTTTTGCGGTCTGTTTTACGCTAGCACCCGTACAAGATCCAGATGGTGCAGCAATCAAAACTTCATGATCCGCAGCAACGTTCAGAATCCGCTCTTCGGTTACTGGCTTGGATCAAAGTTGATAACATGTGGTTGGGAAATATTCTATGCAGTGAAGAGGCCCATTTTACACTACAGCATGCAGTCAGTACAGAGAGCTGCTGTAGTAGGGGTGCTGTTAAACGGCGTGTTGGCACGAAGAGGCATCGGTTCGAATGGCTCTGAGCACTATGGGACTTAACATCTGAGGTCATCGGTATCCTAGAACTTAGAACTACTTAAACCTAACTAATCTACCACACACATCCATGCCCGACGCAGGATTCTAACCTGCGACAGTAGCGGTCGCGCGGTTCGAAGAGGCATTGCCCATGCCATATGTGACTATGTGATTGAACTCGCAAGCACGATTATTCTTGGTCCGTTCTTCTTTGAAGAGGGCCTGTCAGGTATACTATGATGTCTGCATTTTATCGAGACCTCCTTGTACAGCATGTGATCCCTGCTCTGGAAGAGCGCAGCTGTGTGGAAACCACTGTTTTCATGCAAGATGGGACAACATGTCACATCGCTCACCCAGTGAAAGCCTGCCCTTATCCTACCTTCTACGAATGTGTTATCTTCAAGGGTTTTCCAGATGCATGCCTTGTAACACCACCTACTCTGAATACATGTGACGTTTGGCTGTGGACATCTAAAAGAATGAGTTTACCAGTGATACGTTAGGTCTCTACCTGATCTGAAGGCCAATGCACAGGATCACGTGGCTCAGATTCCACCGCAACTGCTGTGAGCAACTGTTGATCACGCCATTTTACGGGTACAGCATCTCGTCAGCGTCTCCAGTGCTCATAGTGAACAAAGTGGATAACCAGATAAACATCTACATCTACATGGTTACTCTGCAATTCACACTTAAGTGCCTGGCAGAGGGTTCATCGAACCATTTTCGTACTACTTCTCTACCATTCCACTCTCGAATGGCGCGTGGGAAAAAGGAACACCTACATTTTTCCGTTCGAGCTCTGATTCCTCTTATTTTATTATGATGATCGTTTCTCCCTACGTAGGTAGGTGTCAACACAATATTTTCGCATTCGGAAGAGAAAGTTGGTGATTGAAATTTCGTAAATAGATCTCGCCGCAAAGAAAACCGCCTTTGTTTCAGTGACTGACACCCCAACTCGCAATTCATATCAGTGATACTCTCACCTCTATTGCGCGATAACACGAAACGAGCTGCCCTTCTTTGCACTTTTTCGATGTCCTGTGTCAATCCTACCTGGTAAGGATCCCATACCGTGCAGCAAAATTCCAGCAGAGGACGGGCAAGTGTAATGTAGGCTGTCTCTTTAGTGGGTTTGTCGCATCTTCTAAGTGTTCTGCCAACAAAGCGCAGTCTTTGTTTCGCCGTCCCCACAATATTATCTATGTGGTCTTTCCAATTTAAGTTGCTCGTAATTGTAATTTCTAGGTATTTAGTCGAATTAACAACGCTTGGATTTGTGCGATTTATCGTATCGATGTTACTAATAAAATCAACATCGTGCCTTTCTCACTCGTCTCATCTTTTCTGCCTACATCCCGTTCCTAACCCACTACGTACGGAAACATTTCTGTACGTCTTTCTTGCATTCACAGCGCCACATTTACTACATACAGAAACATCTCTATAGGTCTTTCTTTGTTTCACAGCGCCATATTTGCACCTGTTGGACAAAAATGGAAATGATATTTTCCCATCGTAAATCAACGCCGCAAAAACGCATTAGCATATCCACCTTGTTTCGCAGCCGTGCGATAATTACAGCCCACACAGGCCCTCTCTGAGTACAGCTGGACTTCAATTATAACCACGTGATAAATCAGTACAGCTCTTGAAGAGAGCGCCGAGAAACTTAATTCCAAACAAAGCACCGGGAGTTGGAAACATCCCCTCAGAATTACTGAGATCGTTATGTCATGAAGATATCAACGACAACAGAACGTTACTCCTCCCAATATCCGTTTCACCATTTGGCCAATCTTGAGTATTCCTTCAGTGCCATATTGTGAAACCAACAATAAAGAATTTAATTAATCCCAATTAATGACAGATCACAAACTGTAACATTTGTTACTAGAACTGTTCCTTCTTCAAAAGACACTTAAAACGACAATTTAAAAAATCGCTGGTCATTGGGCACAATTCCAAGCGGCACTCATCAATGAAGAAAATTCTACTGCATTCAATGGCCGAAGATGCGTCTGGAGACGTCCCAGGGATATGTCGGGTAACCGGCCGCTGTGGCCGAGCGGTTTTAGGCGCTTCGGTCTGGAACCGCGCAACCGTTGCGGTCGCAGGTTCGAATCCTGCCTCGATCATGGATGTGTGTGATGTCCTTAGGTTAGTTAGGTTTAAGTAGTTCTAAGTTCTAGGGGACTGTTGACCTCAGATGTTGAGTCCCATAGTGCTCAGAGCCATTTGAACCATTTCAGAGATGTGGGATACCAAGCTAACTGTCGGGCACCATATGGTGCCACAACCAGCACTGATGGTCCGGGTCTGCTACACATCAGGAATCACCAAAGAATTTACAGGGCTATTCCAAATGATTGACGCGATTTCATAAATTCACCGTAGCTCCATTCATTGACATATGGTCACGGCACACTACAGATACGTAGAAAAACTCATAAAAGTTTTGTTCGGCTGAAGCCGCACTTCAGGTTTATGCCGTCAGAGCGCTCGAGAGCGCAGTGAGACAAAATGGCGACAGGAGCCGAGAAAGCATATGTCGTGCTTGAAATGCACTCACATCAGTCAGTCATAACAGTGCAACGACACTTCAGGACGAAGGTCAACAAAGATCCACCAACTGCTAACTCCATTCGGCGATGGTATGCGCAGTTTAAAGCTTCTGGATGCCTCTGTAAGGGGAAATCAATTGGTCGGCCTGCAATGAGCGAAGAAACGGTTGAACGCGTGCGGACAAGTTTCACGCGTAGCCCGCGGAAAATTGGCTCATGCCAGAACTGGAGACTGACAGCGCCGATTTCATCTTTCAACAGGATGGTGCTCCACCGCACTTCCATCATGATGTTCGGCATTTCTTAAACAGGAGATTGGAAAACCGATGGATCGGTCGTGGTGGAGATTATAAAGGCACATTTGCATGCCGAGCGTGAGTTTCCTCGGAAACACGAAATATTAATTAAATAAATAATCAGTGACAAATAAATAAAGCCTATGGCACACAACTGCAGCGCTGTGTCGCTGATAAAACAAAAGCACAATTACGTTACTCTTATGTTTGATTAAGAAAGGAGACAGCTCTGGTAGAAGTGGTGCGAGAAGCACGTATTTTATTCTATTGTCTGGCACACCGCCATATTTCATGTTATAGATGAATACTGCGAGTTGCAACCAGACTAGGCACTCGATTCTGAAAAGAATTTATATTTATAAAAGTAAGTAGGATTATGAACTGTAGGTTTATTCACTGAATATATCTGATTTAACTAACTGTGTAACTTTTTTATGTTTAGTAGACAATCACCTCTGTACGACGTATTGGCATGGCTGGCAAATTATTGAAATATTGAGATTTAGATTATGAGTCCGCACCTACCGCAGCAGTCTTTGGAAACGATTTAATTACGAAGTCCGATTATTTCAGTTTTATTTCACGGTCAACTACGAGTAACATTGCCTTTACGAAAAAGCCATTGTCAAGCGTCTGATACCGAATAATTAAACGTCCACGTTCCAGATAAGCAAATATCAATTACAATTACAATCACCATCATACAGATAGAATAATTAATATTTAAACAATATTTTTTATTTTATTTATTTTATAAGATCATGATCAGCAACTCATGTCATGGCCTCCACGCTCTCCCAACTTAACCCCATGCGATTTCTTTCTGTGGGGTTATGTGAAAGATTCAGTGTTTAAACCTCCTCTACCAAGAAACGTGCCAGAACTGCGAGCTCGCATCAACGATGCTTTCGAACTCATTGATGGGGACATGCTGCGCCGAGTGTGGGAGGAACTCAATTATCGGCTTGATGTCTGCCGAATCACTAAAGGGGCACATATCGAACATTTGTGAATGCCTAAAAAAACTTTTTGAGTTTTTGTATGTGTGTACAAAGCATTGTGAAAATATCTCAAATAATAAAGTTATTGTAGAGCTGTGAAATCGCTTCAATCATTTGTAATAACCTTGTAGATCTAATGATGATTTTTGTACCAGATAGAAACTGGTTATCCACTAAAGTAGCAACTGATATGCTACCAGACTACGTTTACTAAATAATTATAATGCTATTAGGTCACTGTTTCCACGATAAATGTTCCAAAAAATTTTACCCCACCTTTAGTATGTTAATCTTAATGGGCACTGTTCTCACCGAGGGAGGTGGCGCAGCACAGTGGACTCGCCTTCGGGAGGACGACGGTTCAAACCCGCGTCCGGCCATCCTAATTTAAGTTTTCCGTGATTTCCCTAAATAGCTTCAAAAAAATGCCTGGACGGTTCCTTTTAAATCCAATGGGAGCGATGACCTCGCTGTTCGGTCTCCCGAATCAACCAACCACTGTTCCATTTATGTTTGCACAAAAAACACTTTCTAAATATTATTACGCTCTGTTTATTGTCTAATAATACGAGCCTCTGACTACCAACCCATCCTATGAAAACCGTACATCAATAGTACTTTCCAATTCCGCAATATTTGCGGTACAAGTTTCAAGTGATTCACCTTGTGTATATCCACAGTAATATTATAAATGCGAAAGTAACTCTATCTGTTACGCTCTCATGACCAAACCGCTTAGCAAACTTTGATGAAATTCGGTACTGAGGTAGCTTGAACGCTAAGAAGAACGTAATCCAATTTAGACAGTGTGTAGTAAAATATAATTATTGATTTGAAGAATATAACGAGAAATATTGGACATTAATTACTCTTTGAATAAGCTATTTGCTCTCTGACTTCTGAACTTTATCACATTCGTGAAAATGCTCTTATTGTTTGATATGTTCCACATTATACGATTCAATGTAACGAACACAATCTTTATACACTCCTCTACGTGTTTGCACCATAGTTCCACACTAATAGCTCTATTATTAACTGCGTAAATAGCTCACTCTGCTATGTTTTCACGATTCCGATGGTATTTGGTATGAATATAGCCTTTGTTGTTGACACCTTTAAATATGGTATATACGCTGAAGAGCCAAAGAAACTGATTAGCCTAATATCATGTCGGGCCACCGCGAGCGAGCTGAGGGGCCACAACACGACGTGGCATGGACTCGACTAATGTCTGAAGTAGTGCTGGAGGGAACTGACACCATCAATCCTGCAGGGCTGCCCATAAATGCGTAAGAGTGCGAGGGGGTGGAAATCTCTCCCGAACAGCACGTTGCAAGGCGTCCCACATATGCTCAGTAATGTTCATGTCTGGGGAGTTTGGTGGCCAGCGCAAGAGTTTAAACTCAGAAGAGTATTCCTGGAGCCTCTGTGTTGCAATTTTGGACTTGAGGGTTGTCGCATTGTGCTGCTGGAACTGCCCAAGTCCGTCGGAATGCACAATGGACATTAATGGATGCAGGTGATCAGACATGATGCTTACGGACGTATCATCTGTCAGAGTCGTATCTAGATGTATCAGGGGCCCCATATCACTCCAACTGCACATGGCCCACACTATTACAGAGCTTCTGCCAGCTTGATCAGTCACCTGCTGACGTCCATGGAATCATGAGGCTGTCTCCATAACCGTAGACGTCCATTCACCCGATACAATTTTAAACGAGACTCGTCCGACCAGGCAACGTGTTCCGCGTCATCAACAGTCCAGTGTCGGTGTTGAGTGGCTCAGGCTAGGCGTAAAGTTTTGTGTTGTGCAGTCATGAAGGGTACACGAGTGACCTTCCACTCCGAAAGCCAATATCGAAGACGTTTCGTTCAATGGTTCGGACACTGACGCTTTTTGATGGCTCAGCATCGAAATCTGCGGAAGCGTTGCTCTTCTGTCACGCTGAGTGATCGTTGGTCCCGTTCTTGTAGGATCTTTTCCCCGGCCGCAGCTCTATCGGATATTTGATGTTTTTACCTGATTCTTGATATTCACGGTGCACTTGTGAAATGGTCGTCCGGGAGAATCCCCACGTCACCGCTACCTCGGAGATGCTGTGTCCCGTCGCTTCTGCGTTGACTGTAACACCACGTTCAAACTCACTTAAATCTTGGTAACCTGCCTTTTTGCAGCAGTAACCGACGTAACAACTGCGCCAGACACTTGTTGTCTTATATAGGCGTTACCGACAGCAGCGCCGTATTCTGCCTGTTTGCATATCCCTGTATTTGAATACCCCTGCCTATACCAGCTTTCTTTTGCGTTTTAGTGTCAGAGTGGCATGCAAACGAAGTTGTCGACTCTTGACGTCTATAGATTATTCGCTGACGCAGCATATCTGATGTTATTGTGCGAGGGGTTTGTGATCCTACAGCACCTGGCATAGCTGGAGAGTTTTGGCGGAGATATAACAATAAAATGGGACGGTAAACCTGAGAACCATGTTTCTAACTATTACTACAATCCCGGCAAATGTAAGTCTGACTTTGCTCATAGCTATAAGAGAGCTCGAGCTGCGAAATTTACTCGATCCAGCAACCCTGGGAGCAATGCCATGTCCGCCGGGTCTTGGACGCATATCTTCCGGCACCCTTACGAGCTACGGAGACAGTAGAACAGTCACAGGCCCGTCGCATTTTACCAGGTGCATTCAACTTCTAAGGCCTCCGATTTTTTTTTCTAATTAACTACTCACCAGAAATCGATGAAACCGGCGTTACTTCTCGACGTAATCGCCCTGCAGACGTACACATTTTTCACAACGCTGACGCCATGATTCCATGGCAGCGGCGAAGGCTTCTTTAGGAGTCTGTTTTGACCACTGGAAAATCGCTGAGGCAATAGCAGCACGGCTGGTGGATGTGCGGCCACGAAGAGTGTCTTTCATTGTTGGAAAAAGTCAAAAGTCACTAGGAGCCAGGTCAGGTGAGCAGGGAGCATGAGGAATCACTTCAAATTTGTTATCACGAAGAAACTGTTGCGTAACGTTAGCTCGATGTGCGGGTGCGTTGTCTTGGCCAAACAGCACACGCGCAGCCCTTCCCGGACGTTTTTGTTGCAGTGCAGGAAGGAATTTGTTCATCAAAACATTTTCGTAGCATGCACCTGTTACCGTAGTGCCCTTTGGAACGCAATGGGTAAGGATTACGCCCTCGCTGTCCCAGAACATGGACACCATCATTTTTTCAGCACTGGCTGTTACCCGAAATTTCTTTGGTGGCGGTGAATCTGTGTGCTTCCGTTGAGCTGACTGGCGCTTTGTTTCTGGATTGAAAACTGGCATCCACGTCTCATCCATTGTCACAACCGACGAAAAGAAAGTCCCATTCGTGCTGTCGTTGCGCGTCAACATTGCTCGGCAACATGCCACACGGGCAGCCGTGTCGTCGTCCCTCAGCATTCGTGGCACCCACCTGGATGACACTTTTCGAATTTTCAGGTCGTCATACAGGATTGTGTGCACAGAACCCACAGAAATGCCAACTCTGGAGGCGATATGTTCAACAGTCATTCGGCGATCCCCCAAAACAATTCTCTCCACTTTCTCGATCGTGTCGTGAGACCGGCTTGTGCGAGCCCGAGGATGTTTCGGTTTGCTGTCACACGATGTTCTGCCTTCATTAAACTGTCGCACCCACGAACGCACTTTCGACACATCCATAACTCCATCACCACATGTCTCCTTCAACTGACGATGAATTTCAATTGGTTTCACACCACGCATATTCAGAAAACGAATGATTGCACGCTGTTCAAGTAAGGAAAACGTCGCCATTTTAAGTATTGAAAACAGTTCTCATTCTCGCCGCTGGCGGTAAAATTCCATCTGTCGTACGGTGCTCCCACTTCTGGGACGTATTGACAATGAACGCGGCCTCATTTTAAAACAATGCGCATGTTTCTATCTCTTTCCAGTCCGGAGGAAAAAAATCGGAGCCCTTAGAACTTGAATGCACCTCGTAGACGCTGAGCTTCACGCGTCTCCTACAGCTGCCGGGACTCTTGAAGGCCCACAACGACAGCGTCATTTAAAAGGCTGTAAGACAAACTGAGACGTCGTACCTTTACTGGTGGAAAGTGGGTGGCTTTTGGCGAGGCTGCGTTTCATCATGATCTATTAACTGACTGTGTTAATCATAAATTATCCGCCATAAGGGGATGCATCAAAAATGTGGGTACCATAACGGATCAAAATGGAAGGAGGTAACGGTTGATATGTTTGGCTCTGGTGGAAAAATCTTTCGTCCAGTAGTAGGTGAGTCAGATAAACCCTGAAAAACTCTACGTCTACACAAACGTAAGCTATTTTTTAAGCATAATTAGAAAACATAGTACATGTTTTTAGATTCGACGTACAGCAAAATGGTAGAGACACATTCACTACCTACATATGGGCATTGCACGTATTTCTAATAAATACTAGTCTACACCACTAACACACAGACATCTCGTAAAATTACTAGTCTACTTACGTCACCCGTCATAGTAAAACTTCTGATTTGCGAAAAAAGCAGTGGGTAACAGCTAGTATATACAGGGTTATTACAAATGATTGAAGCGATTTCACAGCTCTACAATAACTTTATTATTTGAGATATTTTCACAAAGCTTTGTACACACATGCAAAAACTCAAAAAGTTTTTTTAGGCATTCACAAATGTTCGTCATGTGTCCCTTTAGTGATTCGGCAGACATCAAGCCGATAATCAAGTTCCTCCCACACTCGGCACAGCATGTCCCCATCAATGAGTTCGAAAGCGTCGTTGATGCGAGCTAGCAATTCTGGCACGTTTCTTGGTAGAGGAGGTTTAAACACTGAATCTTTCACATAACCCCACAGAAGGAAATCGCATGGGGTTATGTCGGGAGAGCGTGGAGGCCATGACATGAATTGCTGATCATGATCTCCACCACGACCGATCCATCGGTTTTCCAATCTCCTGTTTAAGAAATGCCGAACATCATGATGGAAGTGCGGTGGAGCACCATCCTGTTGAAAGATGAAGTCGGCGCTGTCGGTCTCCAGTTGTGGCATGAGCCAATTTTCCGCGGACTACGCGTGAAACTTGCCCGCACGCGTTCAACCGTTTCTTCGCTCACTGCAGGCCGACCCGTTGATTTCCCCTTACAGAGGCATCCAGAAGCTTTGAACTGCGCATACCATCACCGAATGGAGTTAGCACTTGGTGGATCTTTGTTGACCTTCGTCCTGAAGTGTCGTTGCACTGTTATGACTGACTGATGTGAGTGCATTTCAAGCACGACATACGCTTTCTCGGCTCCTGTCGCTATTTTGTCTCACTGCGTTCTCGAGCGCTCTGACGGCAGAAACCTGAAGTGCGGCTTCAGCCGAACAAAACTTTATGAGTTTTTCTACGTATCTGTAGTGTGTCGTGACCATATGTCAATGAATGGAGCTACGGTGAATTTATGAAATCGCTTCAATCATTTGTAATAGCCCTGTATATGTAGTCTACCTCCATCCAAACATTTATTATAGTGTATATTGGTCTACTAAGAGATGGACTGACAACGTCAGTGGCTTAAGAGCAGAAGATGTCAACGACAGCAAGAAATGGAGTAGATGTAGCAAAACAGCAGACCCCGCAAGTCGGGATTAACGCTTGGAAAGACAGAGAGACTGTATATCGGTCTAGAAGATTTCGAGATTTTGGATATTAACTCAAACTTCCGGGCAGATTAAAACTGTGTGCCGGACCGAGACTCGAACTCGGGACCTTTGCCTTTCGCGGGCAAGTGCTCTACCATCTGAGCTACCGAAGCACGACTCGTGACCTGTCTTCACAGCTTCAATTCTGCCAGTACCTCGTCTCCTACCTTACAAACCTCACAGAAGCTCTTCTGACAACCCTAGAACACTTGCCCGTGAAAGGCAAAGGTCCCGAGTTCGAGTCTCGGTCCGGCACACAGTTTTAATCTGCCAGGAAGTATCATATCAGCGCACACTCCGCTGCAGAGTGAAAATGTCATTCTGGAACGCTGAACTGTATACGTGCGCTCTCAGTCAGAAGTGAGTTTGTTCGACATTCTGAACTTATATAAGCTGATGACCTTATTGACTTCCCTTTCAGTCTTACTACATGCCGACAGATATTCAAATTTTATTTATGGATACTACAGACAAAACAACTTGACTGTCATATGGCCAAAGGAGGAAATTTGCATTATAATGGAGCTCACTAACTAAACTCCGTGCGAACAGGCCACGTAGGTACCGACCGACCGCCGTGTTATCCTTATCCCACAGGCGTCACTGCATGCGGTTACAGAGGGCCATGTGGTCAGCACACCGCTCCCCCGGCCGTATGTCAGTTTCTGAGACCGGAGCCGCTACTTCCCAATCATGTAGCTCCTCAGTTTGCCTCACAAGGACTGAGTGCAGCCCACTTGCCAACAGCACTCAACAGACCGAATGGTCACCCGTCCAACTGCTAGCCCAGCCCGACAGCGCTTAACTTCGGTGATCTGACGGGAACAGGTGTTGCCACTGAGGCGAGACCGTTGCCTTAATGGAACTAAAGTAGAAATTAAAAGCGTCCATTTTCGTAAAACTGCGTGCTTTGCGAGCCCAATAAAGCCAACATCTGGCGCTAGAGAGCGCTGAGAGCGCAAAATCACGTTAACCAGCACGTCTCGTGTGCCGACGGCGCTGACGCTAGAGGGATCTGACGTCCCGCCAGCGTCTACGTCAACGTTAGCTGCCACATCCCCTGTGAGGACGGCTTAAGCGGCGTCGAATGGCTGTAAATGGCAATAGTTACGCAGAGGTGAGCAGGCTTGCAGAGGACTAACTAACGTAGGGACCTGCATCAAGCCAGACTGAAGACCACAATAAGCAACAGTCCTCTGTACTGTTACCAGGGGCATTCAATAAATAATGCAACACATTTTTTTGTCGGCCAGCTTCGGTTGAAAAAAATGTGGAATTTGTTGTGGGATAACGTGGAGTATTCCCGCTTCAGCCCCTATAGGTTCATGAAGTTCCGACAGGTGTTGGTGCTGTACGTAGGCATCTGTAATGGAGGTGTGTTCCAAGCAGAGAGCTGTCATTGAGCTTCTT
Source organism: Schistocerca cancellata (assembly GCF_023864275.1). NCBI lineage: Eukaryota > Metazoa > Arthropoda > Insecta > Orthoptera > Acrididae > Schistocerca > Schistocerca cancellata. The sequence goes on from NC_064637.1 coordinate 98,374,886, forward strand.
TCCTCGGAAAACCAGAGATGTTCATAGGCGCTTACAGAATGACTACGGGGGATCTGGCAGTGAACAAAAGCACGGTGAGTCGTTGTACAAGCTATCAGTCATCATCATAACAAAGTCGTGCACACCTGTTCGATCTCTCCCGTGCCGGCCGGCGACAGACACCTCTGACTCCTGCAAAGTTGGAACGTGCGGACACTCTCAATCGAGGTAATCGCTGCTCAACTGGACGTCTCTGTCGATAGTGCTGACACGTCCACTGGTTGGGTTCCTCAAATGTGTGTATACTGGCTTCTTCACCGCCTAGTAGAAGACCAACGAAGGACTATCTGTGTTGAATTGCTTGCCTGTTACGAGGCTGATAGTGACAGTTTTTTGTCGAATATCGTCAGAGGCGATGAAACATGAGTTCATCACCTCGAACCGGAAACACAAGGTAAATCCATGGAGTGGCGTCACGCCATCTCTCTTCCGAAGACAAATTTGAAAGCCGCACGCTGATCTGGTAAAGTCATGGTGGCGGTTCGAAATGGTTCAAATGGCTCTAAGCATTATGGGACTTAACATCTGAGGTCATCAGTCCCCTAGTCTTAGAAAAACCTAAGGACATCACACACATCCATGTCCCAGGCAGGATTCGAGCGACCGTAGCAGTGTCTCGGTTCCGGACTGAAGCGGCTAGAACCGCACGGCCACAATGGCCGGACCATGGTGGTGATTTTCTGGCTCTCTGGAAGGCTTATTCTGTTCGATGTCTTCACGATGCAACGATCAACTCTAAGTGTATTGTTATACCCTCAGGAAGAAATGACTACAGCGTGTTGGTCACCATAAAAATACAAACGAACTTCTCCTTCTCCATGACGACGTCTTTCCCAAGCCTGCACACCCAAGAGGACGTCAGAGAACTTCACTGGACTGTTCTTCCTCATCCACTCTACAGCCCAAATCTACCTTCCGTCATCCATCTGTTTGGCTCAATGGATGCAAAATTGGTCCAAATGGCTCTGAACACTGTGAGACTAAACATCTGAGGTCATCAGTCCCCTAGAACTTAGAACTACTTAAACCTAACTAACCTAAGGACATCACACACATCCATGCCCGAGGCAGGATTCGAACCTGCGACCGTAGCGGTCGCGCGGTTCCAGACTGAAGCGCCAAGAACCGCTCGGCCACAGCGGCCGGCAATGAACGATGCACTCCGTGGGCAGCAGTACGTGGATGACGGGCATGTTACTAATGCAGTAAGACTTCAGAGTCGGGCGGGCATACAGCCCTCTAAGGCGTGAGACCGTCGCACTGAACGGAGAATGTCTTGAAAAATAATGGTTCTCAGTTAAACGAGTGAGGAATAATATTATGCATTGGGACCCTGAATAAAAACAACCTGCCTTCAGAAAAAGTACATTACTTATTTTACGCTCCTCGTATTTGCGATGCGCATACTGCTCGTGTGAACTGGTTATACCGCAAAGATGTCTGGTCGGCACTGAACGCGTCATGTCCTCCACTGTGTGACGTCACACACGAAAGGAGCCAATTAGTAGGCGACGAGTGTCGACCGCTCCCAGACCACGCGGCCACACCCATAAGGTAGGCGGACCTAGTGCTGCATACGGATGCGAGCGTGTGCTTACACGTTGGCACTCGTGTGTGTGTGTGTGTGTGTGTGTGTGTGTGTGTGAGTGTGTGTGGTCCCTTCAAAGAGCGTCTGAGATCCGCCCACCACCCGACGCAGCTTGTTCCACGTGATTAATGGCACCTCCCCCCTTTGAACACAGGCTTCTCCAGTAGTCTCCGAGATACAAGCGGAGATGTCTCGCCTCTACACCTTAGTGCTGTCCTGTTCTTCACTAATACCAAAACGTATAATTATCTCTCTCGTGAGCTCCTGTCCAACCTTCGGATAAACTAAGGTCTTATACCCCTTCTATCACTTCCCATGTCATCTACACCCACATCTATAATGCAGGAAACTCTTTATGGTGTATAGTGGAGAGTACTTCTGTGGTGTCAGCGCCAGACACCACACTTGCTAGGTGGTAGCCTTTAAATCGGCCGCGGTCCGTTAGTATACGTCGGACCCGCGTGTCGCCACTATCAGTCTAGAGGCACTCCCTAGCACTCGCCCCAGTTGTACAGCCGACTTTGCTAGCGATGGTTCACTGTCTACATACGCTCTCATTTGCAGAGACGACAGTTCAGCTACGTCATTTGCTACGACCTAGCAAGGCGCCATATTCAGTTACTATAATTACTATCTTCAAGAATGTATTCTGAACAGATAATATTGTGAATCATGTACGGTCAAGAGCGACGTTCATCATTAATGGATTAAAGTTAAGTATCAAACTAATTACGTCCGCTTTCTGAATTCTCATTCCTTGTCATGTTCCAGACCTCACGTCAGTATAGTTCTTCCCTACTCACGCCAGCCTGCGTGAGCTAAGACATGTGGATTTCGGCCTCCAGTCGTAACACTGTGTTGGCTCTTCTGCTAACACAAAAACTTCTCTTACCGCTATCTTTTCCCAGCCTGTTTGATCCATACGCGAATGGCGTGCGAAAACAACGACAGTCAACAGACTTCCGTATGATTTGTATTTTTTCTGATTTTCTTGTTGTAGTCATTTCGCGTGACGTGTGTAGGAGGAATAATCTTTATCTTTATTTATATAAGAGGTGTCATCAAAAAGTAACGGTAAGGTTTTAATTTCGCGGTCTTTATACATCCGATTTTGATTTTTTTTATCTTGTTGGTACACATGTTTGTGATGTATATTTGCATTTTCAGCTGTTTTGACTATTTAGTTCATTGCTGACAGTCGAAAAGATTGTAAAACATCAATCAAAGAATTTGTGTTAAACTTTGCTTGACAAATGGCATAAAGTGCAGCAGCACATTCGAAATGATGTTCGTGGCTTCTGGCGAATCTGTTATGAGTAAGACAGGTGTTTACGAGTAGTATAAACGTTTCAAAGAGGGTCGGGAAGACCTCTACGCCCTACCAAATCAGTTCCTGGCGAACAAGTAAAGAAAATGGTTCTGGGAAATCGCCGACTCTCCATCAGAGATGTCGGCGATAATGCCAAGTAATGTTTTTTTATCTGTTTCGGGTATGAAACGTCTAACACCAAAGGTTGTTCCGAAATTGTTGAATTTCGACGAAAAGCGAAATCTCGTACACATCGCTCATTGCTGAATGAGTCGATAAGCATCCAGTATTTCTAAAGAAGGCTACAACAGGTGATGAAATATGAGTATACAGCTATGAGGTCGAAAGCAAGATCCAATCGTCCCAATGGAAACTGCCTGAAAAGCCAAGATCGGAAAAAATTCGACAAGTTGTAAGTAGGCTGTTTAGGTTTTTGTGTTGGTAACGCCACGTAGCGCCCTGTATGAAAATCACTGGCTGCTGTGTGCAGTCTGTGGATGGTTGGGCTCACTGTTAGAACATTCGCTTGTGTAGTGCTGGGCAGTTGGATGTGAACAGCGCGTAGCGTTGGGCAGTTGGAGGTGAGCCGCCAGCAGTGGTGGATGTGGAGAGAGAGATGCTAAAGTTTTGAGAGGTTATTATAAGCGGACGATCTGGACGTGTGTCCGCCATAAAAAGGAAATTTGTAAAGATGGATGTCATGAATTGATAGATATATATGATAACTTTTGAACATTATTAAATTGTTTGTTCTCTAACGAAATCTTTCGTTTGCTAACTACGCCTATCAGTAGTTAGCGCCTTCAGTAGTTGGAATCTTTTATTTAGCTGGCAGTATTGGCGCTCGCTGTAACGAAGATTTTTGTGAGGTAAGTGATTCATGAAAGGTATAGGTTATTGTTAGTCAGAGCCATTCTTTTGTAAGGATTATTGAAAGTCAGATTGCGTTGCACTAAGAATATTGTGTGTCAGTTTTGTGATGATCAGAATAAGTAAAGAGAGAAATGTCCGTTCAGTTTTGCTCAACTGTTTGAACATCAAATACCGTAAGAGTTTTTCCAACACTGTCATTCATAATTTTTGCTAAGGGGCTGTTTCAAAGTTCGATCAGATATGAAGGTTCTTTTCACTGTTTTCTTCGATTGCAATGGGATAGTGATTCATGACTTTCTGCCTTATGGTCGTACGGTCAAAAGGGATTAATACCTGGAAGCTATGTGCCGTTTACATGAAGCAATCAAATGAAAACGGCCTGAATTGTGCCAAAATCGCTCGTGGTAATTAGGACAATATAATGTTCCCACTCACACGTTACCTTAATGCTTGTTTGTGATTCTTTGGCAAAAAGCAAAACCGTAATGTAGCGTCAGCCAGCCGTATTTGCCGGACATGGCCCCCTGCGACTTCTTTCTATTTCCGAGGTTGAAGAGAACGTCGTTTCGCCACCACTGATGAGATAAAACCACATCGCTTAAGGAGATCAACACCATAACGAACGTATTAGATCTGAGAGGTTTGTTTTGAAAGGGAAAAGTTGATGTTGATTAATAAAAAAAAATTCTCTAAGAGTAAACAAAATCCCACATTGGGAAATTCAGTTGTCCCTACCACTGTCGTTTTATGCAACCCGCGATTTTATATCTGACCTTCAAATCCACGTGCTAGATTTTCATATAGTCTCGCTACGGGCGAAGTATTAGTCCTACAGAAAAAATTAACGAGGCTTTTTTTTTATTTTGAACATAGTTGCTCAAATGGTTCTAATGGCTCTGAGCACTATGGGACTTAACATCTGGAGTCATCAGTCCCCTAGAACTTAGAACTACTTAAACCTAACTAACCTAAGGACATCACACACATCCATGCCCGAGGCAGGATTCGAACCTGCGACCGTAGCGGTCGCGCGGTTCCAGACTGAAGCGCCTTTAACCTCGTGGCCACACTGGCCGGCGAACATAGTTGCTTCTTAGCAACTGTCAGAGATTAGTAAATGAATCCAAAGCAGCCAACCATTTACAACAAAAGGCGATTTCATTCAGCCTTTCGCAGTGGTTTCGAAGGATGTAAACCCGTCTTTTTCAGAAATACATTTAACTAAAATTTCACATCACAAAAGCCCCAAATAATGAAACGATCTGACATTTGTGCAATGAAAATGTGTTGCCTGCACAAATCATTGTATTCATGACAGTATTAAATATGCTTGCCCCTATGGTCAGGGCTTTTCAAATAAGAATAATAAAAATCCAGTCGGCCTTTAGGTCATTTTATTTGCCTGGTCTTATTTCTGGATTTTATCTATTCCTACTTGACAAGCTCTGATCATAGAGACCAGCGTATTTAATGCTGTAATGTATACAGTGATTGCACCGGCAGCATATTTGCATTAGACGTCAGATCGCTTCATTGCTCGCTGGTTTTTCAATGTGAAATTTTAGTTACACGTATTTCTGAAGAAGACGGGTTTACATCCGTCGAAACCATCGTCTGAGGCTGAAGAAAACCCCCTTATGTGCAACTAGTTGGCTGCTTTGGATTGGTTTACAGACCTTTTTTGTAGGAAATTTAATGTAGCTAATTTTTTTACTGGGATGCGTTTTCGCTCGATGCCCTAGGATAGGAGTTATGCAAGAAAAGTACAAAAGCAATTAAACTTCCTGACAGATTAAAACTGTGTGCCGGACCGAGACTCGAACTCGGGACCTTTACCTTTCGCGGGAAAGTGCTCTACCGTCTGAGCTACCCAAGTACGACTCACGCCCCGTCCTCACACTTCCGCCAGTACCTCGTCTCCTACCATCGAAACTTTACAGAAGCTCTCCTGCGAACCTTGCAGGACTGGAGCTCCTGAAAGAAAGTATATTGCGAAGACATGGCTTAGCCACAGCTGGGGGATGTTTCCAGAATTAGATTTTCACTCTGCAGCGGAGTGTGCGCTGGCAGATTAAAACTTTGTGCTGGACCGAGACACGAACTCCGGACCTTCTGTAAAGTTTGGAAGGTAGGAGACGAGGTACTGGCGGAAGTAAAGCTGTGAGGTCGGCGCGTGAGTCGTGCTTGGGTAGCTCAGATGGTAGAGCACTTGCCCGCGAAAGGCAAGTCTCGGTCCGGCACACAGTTTTAATCTGCCAGGAAGTTTCATATCAGTGCACAATCCGCTGCAGAGTGAAAATCTCATTCTGAGTACAAAAGCAACTTTCAAACGGTCCCCCACTCCCACACTCAGCCCCTACTCAAAAAATGGTTCAAATGGCTCTGAGCACTATGGGACTTAACATCTTAGGTCATCAGTCCCCTAGAACTTAGAACTACTTAAACCTAACTAACCTAAGGACATCACACACATCCATGCCCGAGGCAGGATTCGAACCTGCGACCGTAGCAGTCCCGCGGTTCCGGACTGAAGCGCCTAGAAACGCACGGCCACCGCGGCCGGCAGCCCCTACTCATCACGGTTTCTAGTATGGTGTTCACGGCACTCCCTCCTACCAATGTACTATAATTTGCGAAGTGACGTATTATTTGCCACATTCAGCCTCTTGTGTTCTTCGTTGACAGGCCTTATTACATTACTGGCTTAGTCGAGCACTTATGGATCGTAAAACTGAGGTTCGTGTATATTTTACATACAATTTTGTGAAATTTAACCGCATAATCTTGTAAGGATTAAGTTTGGATCAAACTCTCAACAAAATTTGTATTAGCGTAGCGTTTACAGAAGTCGTTTTTCTTTCATTACCCCAACTGAGACTTTTAAAATAATCTTGAAGAAAACATAGTTAGAGGCATTTTGCTCTGATTGTTGCCAGCATCAGAGCAAAATGCCTCTAACTATGTGTCAAGTACTTAGGATGCATATTCCCACAGGATGGCAACATAGTGAAAGAACTGGAAGCGAGGTGTAGCAAAGCTAATGCAGTGAGCGCTCAGCTACGATCTACTCTCTTCTGCAAGAAGGAAGTCAGTACCAAGACTAAGTTATCTGTGCACCGTTCAATCTTTCGACCAACTTTGTTGTATGGGAGCGAAAGCTGGGTGGGTTAAGGTTACCTTATCAACAAGGTTGAGGTTACGGATATGAAAGTAGCTAGGATGATTGCAGGTACTAGTAGATGGGAACAATGGCAGGAGGGTGTCCACAGTGAGGAAATCAATGAAAAACTGGGAATGAACTCTATAGATGTAGCAGTCAGGGCGAACAGACGTAGATGGTGGGGTCATGTTACACGCATGGGAGAAGAGACTCATGGGTTCAGCAGTAGAGGGTAGGAGGAGTCGGGGCAGGCCGAGGAGAAGGTACCTGGATTCGGTTAAGAATGATTTTGAAGTAATAGGCTTAACATCAGAAGAGGCACCAATGTTAGCACTGAATAGGGGATCATGGAGGAATTTTATAAGGGGGCTATGCCCCAGGCTGAACGCTGAAATGCATAATCAGTCTTAAATGATGATGATGATGATGATGAAAACATAGTTGTCTATGCTGTTGGCGTAATAGCCCAAACAATAGAGACAAAAAAATGTCGAATATCGGGAATATTTCGTGTAGTCGAAAACTTTTGTAAAGTGGAAGCAGGGAGTGCCATGAACGAAGTACCAGAAATTCTGACTGGCGAAGAATGAGTGTGGGGTGGGGGTGCATTTTAAATTGGTTTTTGTATATTTTTCTTAAATAACTCGAAAACTGTTGACTCCAGCGAAATTGTATCCCACTACAAAATATTACTACATACGTGTCCCAGTACAAAATATTTCTACATTAAATACGAGGTGCATTCAAGTTCTAAGGCCTCCGATTTTTTTTCTAATTAACTACTCACCCGAAATCGATGAAACTGGCGTTACTTCTCGACGTAATCGCCCTGCAGACGTACACATTTATCACAACGCTGACGCCATGATTCCATGACAGCGTCGAAGGCTTCTTTAGGAGTCTGTTTTGACCACTGGAAAATCGCTGAGGCAATAGCAGCACGGCTGGTGAATGTGCGGCCACGGAGAGTGTCTTTCATTGTTGGAAAAAGCCAAAAGTCACTAGGAGCCAGGTCAGGTGAGTACGGAGCATGAGGAATCATTTCAAAGTTGTTATCACGAAGAAACTGTTGCGTAACATTAGCTCGATGTGCGGGTGCGTTGTCTTGGTGAAACAGTACACGCGCAGCCCTTCCCGAAAGTTTTTTTTGCAGTGCAGGAAGGAATCTGTTCTTCAAAACATTTTCGTAGGATGCACCTGTTACCGTAGTGCCCTTTCGAACGCAATGGGTAAGGATTACGCCCTCGCTGTCCCAGAACATGGACACCATCATTTTTTCAGCACTGGCGGTTACCCGAAAGTTTTTTGGTGGCGGTGAATCTGTGTGCTTCCATTGAGCTGACTGGCGCTTTGCTTCTGTCAATGAAAAATGGCATCCACATCTCATTCATTGTCAGAACAGACAAAAAGAAAGTCCCATTCATGCTGTCGTTGCACGTCAACATTGCTCGGCAACAGGCCACACGGGCAGCCGTGTGGTCGTCCGTCAGCATTCGTGGCACCCACCTGGATGACACTTTTCGCATTTTCAGGTCGTCATGCAGGATTGTGTGCATAGAACCCACAGAAATGCCAACTCTGGAGGCGATCTGTTCAACAGTCATTCGGCGATCCCCCAAAACAATTCTCTCCACTTTCTCGATCATGTCGTCAGACCAGCTTGTGCGAGCCCGAGGTTGTTTCGGTTTGTTGTCACACGATGTTCTGCCTTCATTAAACTGTCGCACCCACAAATGCACTTTCGACACATCCATAATTCCATCACCACATGTCTCCTTCAACTGTCTATGAATTTCAATTGGTTTCACACCACGCAAATTCAGAAAACGAATGATTGCACCCTGTTCAAGTAAGGAAAACGTCGCCATTTTAAGTGTTTATAACAGTTCTCATTCTCGCAGCTGGCGGTAAAATTCCATCTGCCGTACGGTGCTGCCATCTCTGGGACGTATTGACAATGAACGCGGCCTCATTTTAAAACAATGCGCATGTTTCTATCTCTTTCCAGTCTGGAGGAAAAAAATCGGAGGCCTTAGAACTTGAATGCACCTCGTAACCTATAAAAAGGTCCCATTCGTTTTTTCTGTGCGAGTAACAGTTTGCATGTAGTGAGGTGAGTATATGAAAATATTGTGGTTTTTGGAGACAGATATAACATTGCTGGCTGCATAAAACGACATCGGTAGGGGCAGCTGAATCAGCCTGCCTTTGCCTAAGGGTACTATTCACATGCCTTCTCCTAGTACATCTGAATCTGCATACATACTTCGCGGGCCTCCACACGGTGCATGGAGGTGGATGCCTTGTAGCAGTACTACCCATTCTTTTCCCTGTTTTACTCGCAAATGGAGAGAGGCAAAAACGATCGTCTATATGCCAGCTTGCAGTTCACGTTTCTTGTCTTCGTATCAGTTACGCGAAATATACAAGTCTCTTTTCTTGCATTCGAGGTTGGCGGCTGTATAATCGTTCCGAAGACATACGCAAGTGCTGCTTCTCTACATTTTCTCGATAGTATAAATGTCGATAAGCGAGAGATTTGGCAAGAAACAAGATTTACTGAACCAAAGGAAAAAAATCCGGAAATTGTAAATTTAAATTATATAACTAAAAAAAAGTGATTTGCTATCTGACTGTCTGTTCGTCCCTGTGTTAAGATCTCTTATTCTTAAGAACAGATGGATGTCTCTGTTGAAATAATGTCTGTGGTTCCCTGGCAGTGCAAACAACTGAAGCTTCTAAATCAGTGTAATCAAAAGAGACGGACATTTACGCCACATATTTTATTACTGGCAAGCTCACTCAAAAAGCCATGAAATTTGGCAAAAGGAAAGTTTTGTAGTGCAATGAGAGGAAAAAACTCGAAAACTCTAAAGTTGTAAGTACACCTCACGATTTTTTATTTATTTATTTTGTCATTTGCTATCTGTCTGTTTGCCAGTCTGTTAACATAGCTATTTCTCAGGAACTGGTTGACGAATCAAGTTGAAATTAAGGTCACGTGCTACAGTCTACAGGCCTTATTCGGTGCAAGAAAATGTAAGAGTGCAAGTCAATGCAGCCAAAAGTAAGGCGATTTAGCAATACTGACCCTACGACTCATCTTAGAACACAGATTAAAGAAACTCAAACTTACGTTTCTAGCATTTGTAGGCTTAGAGGAAGCTTTTGACAATGTTGAGTGGAATACTCTCTTTCAAATTCTGAAGGTGGCAGGCATCAAATATAGGAAGCGAAAGGCTATTTACAATTTGTACAGAAACCAGACGGCAGTTGTATGAGTCTAAGGGGATGAAACGGAAGCAGTGATTGGGAAGGGGGTGAGACAGGGATGCAGCATATCCCCAATGTTATTCAATCTGTGTATTGAGCAAGCAGTAAAGGAAACAAAGGGAAAATTTGGAGTAGGAATTAAAATCCATGGAGAAGAAATAAGAACTTTGAGGTTTGCCGATGACATTGTAATTCTGTCAGAGACAGCAAAGGACCTGGAAGAGCAGTTGAACGGAATGGACAGTGTCTTGAAAGGAGGATATAAGATGAACATCAACAAAAGCAAAACGAAGATAAGGGAATGCATTGGAATTAAATCAGGTGATGCTGAGGGAATCAGATTAGGAAATGAGACAAAGTAGTAAAGCAGTTTTGCTATTTGGGGAGAAAAATGACTGATGATGGTCGAAGTAGAGAGGATATAAAATGTAGACTGGCAATGTCAAGGAAAGCGTTTCTGTAGAAGAGAAATTTGTTAACATCGAGTATAGATTTAAGTGTCAGGAAGTTATTTCTGGAAGTATTTGTATGGAGTGTAGCCATGTGTGGAAGTGAAACATGGACGTTAAATAGCCTAGAGAAGAACAGAATAGCTTTCGAAATGTGGTGCTACTGAAGAATGCTGTAGATTTGATGGATAGATGACATAACTAATGAGGAGGTATTGAATAGAATTGGGGAGGACTTTGTGGCACAACTCGACTAGAAGAAGGGATCGGTTGGTAGGACACATTTTGAGGCATCAACGGATCACCAATTTAGTATTGGAGGACAGCGCGAAGGGTAAAAATCGTGGAGGGAAACGAAGAGGTGAATACACTAAACAGATTCAGAAGGATGTAGGTTGCAGTAGGTACTGGGAGATGAAGAACCTGCCACAGGATAGAGTAGCATGGAGAGCTGCATCAAACCAGTCTCTGGACTGAAGACCACAACAACAACGTCATTAACTTCTATATGCAGCAGAACCTTGGAGTATATAGGTCTATTGTGTTCGAACATTATGAATTACATCGAAGAGAACGGTCTATTGACACACAGTCAACACGGATTTAGGAAACCGTTCTTGTGCAACACAACTAACTCTTTACACTCATGAAATGTTAAGTGCTATTGAGGAGAGATTTCAAACTGATCCCGTATTTCTGGATTTCCAGAAGGCTTTTTGCACTGTCCCACACAAGCAGCTTAAAGCGAAATAGCGTACTTGTGCAATATCGTCTCACTTATATGACTGTATTCCTGGTTTTCTGTCAGAGAGGTCACAGTTCGTAGTAACTGACGAAAAGTCATCCAGTAAAACAGAAGTGATTTATGCCGTTCCCCAAGAAAGTGTTTTATAGGCCCTCTGCTGTTCCTTATCAATATAAATGACTTAGGAGACAATCTGAGCAGCCTTCTTACGTTGTTTGCAGGTGATGTAACCGTTTATCGCCTAGTAAAGTCATCAGAAGATCAAAATAAATTGCAAAACGATGTAGAAGAGATGGACCGAAAATTGGCAATTGACCCTAAAAAATGATAAATATGAGGTCATCCACATGAGTGGGAAAAGGAATCCGTTAAACTTCCGGCCTGCTGCGATGGCCGAGCGATTCTAGGCGCTTCAGACTGGAACCGCGTTGCTGCTCCGGTCGCAGGTTCGAATCCTGCCTCGGGCATGGATGTGTGTTATGTCCTTAGGTTAGTTAGGTTTAGGTAGTTCTAAGTGTAGGGGACTGATGACCTCAGATGTTAAGTCCCATAGTGCTTAGAGCCATTTGAACCATTTTTTAAACTTCAGTTACACAATAAATAAGTCAAATCTAAAGGCAATAGATTCAGCTAAATACCTAGGAATTACAGTTGCGAACAACTTAAATTGAAAGAACACATAGAAAAAGTTGTGGGAAGACAAACCACAGACTGCGTTTTATTCGCAGAACACTTAGAAAATGTAACAAATTTACTAGACAGCCTACGCTTGGAGTACAGCTGCAGTACACCAATTGGATTGACGGAGTACATGGAGAAAGTTCAAACAAGAGAAGCACGTTTTGTATTATTGCGAACTGATATGACACAGGATTTGCGGTGGACATCACTGAAACAAAGGTGTTTCTCGTTGTGGCGGAATCTTCTCACGAAATTTCAGTCATCAGATTTCTCCTCCGAATGCGAAAATATTTTATTGACGCCGACCAAGATAGAAGAAACGATCATAGTAATAAAACAAGGGAAATCAGACATCGCTCGGAAAGGTATTGGTGTTCGTTTTTTCTGCTTCGTGTTCGAGATTGGAATAATAGAGAATTATTGCGAAAGTGGTTCGATGAACCCTCTGCCAGGCACTTAAGTGGGGTTTGCGGAGTACCCATGGAGATGTAGATGTATATGACTCTATCGGAACACCTTACCGTATGTCACGTCCGCCCCAGTAGCTGAGTGGTCAGCGTGACGGATTGCCGTCCTCTGGGCCCGGGTTCGATTCCCGGCTGGGTCGGAGATTTTCTCCGCTCAGGGACTGGGTGTTGTGTTGTGTTCATCATCATTTCATCCCCATCCGGCGTGCAGGTCGCCCAATGAGGCGCCGAATGTAATAAGACCTGCGCCACGGCGGCCGGACCTGCCCCGCGAGGGGCCTCCCGGCCAATGACGCCAAACGCTCATTTCCATACCGTATGTCACAGATTCATGAGAAAACTGGCGCATATTGCTGCCTGCCCTGTCCATCGTATCATTTATGTAAACAGAGAACACGAGCGAACCTATCATACTTTCCTGGGGCACCCCTGACGACGCCTCTGGTGAAAACCCGCGGTCAAGGACAACATACTGGATTCTATTAGGAAGTTTTAGAGCCACTTACATACCTGGGAATCTATTCGGTTCGTTATGCTTGGACTTACGTTAGTTGTAATGTTGCACTGTTTCAAACGCTTTTCGGAACTGTAGGAATATGGAATCCGCCTGTTGCCCTTCATCCATGTTTTACGGGATATCGTGTGAGAGAGGCGCAAAACGCATTTCGAACGAGCAATGCATTCTGAATCCAAGCAGATTTGTATTCAGAAGCTATTCTCTCAGAAGCAAGATTATTAAATTCAAAGCATATCCTCAAGAATTCTGCAGTAAATCGATGCTAAGTAATCATGTTATGCGCAGGACTGATTTGTTTTTAAATCAACACGAAATTCAGACCAGCTGTATAGAGTCTTTCCCGAAGATGATTAATTACCAAAAGTAAAGAAAGCGATTACGATTGTCCTATAAAGTCATTCAGGAAAGCTTCTATTCGGAATTTCAATTTTTCCTCAAGATTGTTTCAGTAAGATATAACTGTAAGCAAACAACTGAGCTAATTTATGAACAATAAGAAATGACAATCCGAAAAATATAGTAATGTCATATCTCAATACAACCATCTAGTTGTCATTTGTAAAAACGTAAATCGTGGACCTGGTATTTCTTTTTCCCTTTTCCGCTGTCCTGCTTTTGTTCAAAGCGGAAAAAAAACGAGCAATTCCTGTAGTCCATCCAATGTTTCAGTCGACTGTATTCAATCGACACAGAGTTACAATTAACAGCGAAATACATTCGAATTTCTGCTCACTCATCCGTGAAATGAATGTACGCGGTGAAAAGCAATTTTAATTACCTGCTTCGAAAACAACTGCCTCATTCCTTTCGAAGCTGCCCCGGGACAAATCCGTCGATCGTTAGGAGCGATGGATTTGGTGACAACCGCTTGACCTGTTGCGCCTTCCAAGCGTACGGAGAAACAACGATGCAGATGTCAGCTGCCCTGCCATCTCGTGGCATTATTTGGTAGCTAGAGGTTCACGTTTCGGCCCAGAGGATGCGCCACGAACGCATGGCGCGAAACTGCCGTTCTATGATTTAAACCGCTTCCATCCGTTCCACAGCGAATGACGTTTCAGAAAAAGATTTCAGTGCCTCAAGAATGGTCAGAGGCGTTTAAACCTATGGCACATCAAATACAAGCTGAGGGCACTGCACTGCTCTGCCTATTTTTGACGTTAAAATTATTCCCTCGTCGGTCCAACTTTCTTGTGCGCAAAATACCGTTAGATTTGAATCCCTAATAACTGCGAGAGTAATAATGTATAAACAGCTGTTGAGTCCACAACGCATAGACAATGTCTGAACGTGTCCATGGCGAAGTATTTGTTTTATATCTGTGATCATTGTAGTAGTGTAGTTACGATGAGCGCGTTTATTACAAATTCGCTTTGCGTATAGTTATATAATGGTGGAACATGGAAAAGCGATTAGCTAGGAGACTGCTTCGGGTAACACTGTGAAGAGTTTGTGGAACGCTACTAAAGTACGGTGTGACAATAAAAATTTTCACCGGAAAACAGATGGCACTTGTCATTAAACTGGAAATCTAAATAAATAAAAATGTACACGTTCGTTTGTTAAAAGCCGTGTATCTCTGACGGTTCGTGACTGATGCTTTGAAAGTTTGACAGAATGTTGCATTCTAATGCCGGCATGTTTTTAGGTACCTAATTTTTAATACATGTATTAAAAAATCGAAAACATTCTTACCAAAAATCTCAAAATGTACCTTTCCTATTTACTTCAAATTTTTAGACATGACACACACACACACACACACACACACACACACACACATATATATATATATATATATATATATATATATATATATATATATCTCACAACTTTCCTGTTTGCTAACAATGTTTCACTGTGTGTGTAAAAACAGTGAAACATTGTTAGCGAACAGGAAACTTGTTTGTGGCTTATTGGTTCATGATAAGAATACTAATACAGAATCTGAATTTTCAGTAACAATAAACAAAACTGAAAGTCAGAGAAATGCGGAAGAGGAGATGGACAGAGGATTGTGAGGGAATACATATTGCTGACTACAGAGATCATTTTCTTTCATATTGTCAACGAAATTCGCTCATATGTCATTTGTTATTACATTCTTCAACAAAGGTAAATGATAATGTAGCTGACTTAGTATTGTTGTTGCGATCCTGTTTTATGTTGCTTTGACTAATTCTGAGTTCACAGTGCGCTTTTACGATAGTATTGTCTACAATGTCCCGACGAATTAAGTTTTTATGCATGCTTTTGTCACCAACCCGACAAGATACGCCTGTGTTTACCGCAAAATGTTCCGGTGTTAGGTTATCATTGTCAGTCACTAACCGTAACACATATTAACCTAAGATCCCCATCTACTACTCGGCGGTTATAGTTGAAGGTGGGATGTAATTACCGTAGCGAAACATGGTAGATATTCTAATGTGTTAATGCGCAACCGATTTAATCTGTAGAAAAAATTAGTTCCAGTTTTGACGACCAGCTGCAAATCTGGCTTTGTACAGCATCTCGTCGACGTATCTAGTGCTCACACTGAACAAATTGTGTAAGCTGCAGTTAACAATAAAAAAAATGGCTCTGAGCACTATAGGACTGAACATCTGTGGTCATCAGTCCCCTAGAACTTAGAACTACTTAAACCTAACTAACCTAAGGACATCACACACATCCATGCCCGAAGCAGGATTCGAACCTGTTAACAATAAAATCAGTCTCGCTTGTTTGACCTTTTCTGCGCATGTTCCGTCCCGAAAATATCACCTATGTAAACATTTTAAACGTCTTTCTTGCCAGTTTTGCACCTGGTGGCGGAAACCGGAACTATTTTTTTTTTTTTTTTTTTTTTTTTTTTGCAGCGAAAAGCGGTTCCGAAATAACGCAATAGGATATTCCCAAGTTCCGCTGCCATACGATAATTACAAGCCCATGCAGAACTTCTGTGAGTAGCTGCATTCTAATTATAACTACCCATTGTGTGACAACCTTATAGTGTCTGGAACATTACTGTGGTAGTTGTAGCGAAATTTTGTTATATCCAGACGTATAAACTTCATAGATTTATAAAACGACGCCTTTTTATAATGAATTTCTGGACATTCTGCAAAGCACACTGCTGTA